>NW_018408493.1:841248-1473823 GCF_002113885.1 Mizuhopecten yessoensis
TGTGTGAAGTTTGATTAAAAACCAAGAAAGAATGAAGACGCTAGAGTGCTGACAAAGTTTTTCTATTTATAGTAATAGTGACCTTGACCTTGATCCGATGACCTTGAAACTCGAACTTGTCGAAGATATTTTAATTCTTTATGACTGTGTGAAGTTTGATTAAAAACCAAGAAAGAATGAAGACGCTGGAGTGCTGACAAAGTTTTTCTATTTATAGTCATAATGACCTTGACCTTGATCCGATGACCTTGAAACTCAAACTTCTTGAAGATATGTTAATTCTTTACATGTGTGTAAAGTTTCATTAAAATCCATGAAAGAATGAAGGCTCTAGAGTGCTGACAAACCTCTTCGGACAGACGGACAGACGGACGGACATTGAAATTGAAATTATCCGGAAAACTGGAGTCGGGATTATCCAAATTCCACTGTATTAGTTTTACCTTTTGATAGAGTACCATTGTGTGGCAGAGGCCGGGTACTCAACCAGGGCCATGAGGAAGTAGTTGATATAACGGTCACCAGGGAGTGATGTAGATCCCAGGTATAAAGCATAATACACAAGGCTGTTGGTTGTCCTGAAAAAATTGAGGTTCTGAATTGGGTTACACTGCAAACTGAATCACAGATATAGCAATATTCCTGTACAAATCAAGTAGGCTCACTTGCACACTTACTGTAAATGTGAAAATTGTGGCGGGGTGGAAATGTTTGCGTTTTTGGTTTTGAGTACATTTACGCGAACATATGCATGCGCGAATATTTATGTAAAGACATACCAGAACAATTACCGACGCGAACATTTCCACATTGCAATCATTTTAAACAGTCAATACACCTAAGTTACCCTGGTCTCCACTAGCTTAGTGAGATGGATAGCTCTATATCAATATCTACAACTCAACGGTCCCCCTCTATCAATCAATGCACGGTGTAATCCAAATCGTAAGATTTGACCTCAAATATACTTTTGATCAAAGTGCTGCTATCGATTCAATCTTATTCCTTAATTGTCTAATTATAGGTATATTTTGTTCCACCACTGATAAAGTTCTAAATGAACCACACCGCTATTTAATGCAGTAACATGTATTTTGGCTTTCTGCATCTAAAAACTACATTTAAACAGGTGCTCGATCTCCTGGTTTTTGTAGTGATTATCTTACACACTTTTCAAACTACGAACAACTTTTAAATATACTCACCATGTATACCAAATTATGAGGGAATTAAGAAGAATTCGCTTGTGTTTGAATATAGTCAATGCATTGTATTTTTCCGGCTTTCTATCATTATGATTTTTTTTTGTCATCATTGGAATTGTTTTTTTATGTCCATCTCCGCCGTTAGTGAGTTTTCTTCCGGTGGAATGCTGGCAGGTTTTGCCAAAAATGCTTCCATTTCATTGGCTTTTGTAGTGGCAGCTTTGATGACGAAATTAAAGTCCTTCCCATTCATGCGAACCGCCATGCGGATGATTTTTTCTGCTCTTTCCTTCTTGCCGTTTGCAAGAAGCCATTTAAGCGATTCTTCAAGAAACCTGTTTATCAGACATAAATATCTTTTGAAAATGGTATAGATCTGTTTGAAATTGATCATGCTTTTCGATGTTATAAATGTTAGAATCACAAATTACCCATCATGCAAATTAAATTGAACATCAACACACGATTCCTAGAATTAAAGTTACACAACACATTTCTAGATTGATTAAGAATAAAAAAATAGTATTTCGAATATACACTACCAATTTTAAAAATTAACAAGAAATTTTGTAATATCAATCACACTATTTTTTGAATATGAAGTACAATATTTGGAATATCTAACAAGTGTTTAGCAAAGATAACATGCTTTTAAATACAAATCGCTTTATCAATTCCTAAAATAAGAACATGAATAACTCGTTTTAAATTTAAAAGCACAATTTTGAAAAGATGAATCACAAAATCACGAAATATTAAAATATTTCGACGTTTGACACGATTCACCCAAACACTCATGCAATACCAATATTCAAACAGACTGTATGCCGATCCGACAGCAAATACAATCTGCATATAACGCCAGGGTAGGTCTCGGAAGATGTAACTACATGTGCGACAAGTATGCATCCTGTAGTCCAACAAACACTGTCAGCAATTTCCCACAAGTATCTGGTATTCACTGGCAGCGACTCCAGGCAGCAACAGCAACTGTTAAACCAGTTCCCTGGAACGAGAGGAGGTAGAAATGCTGACTTTTGTTTGAACTCAAACAGGACTTAAAGATATATTTTGCGAGCTTTCGAACACGCCCGTTTCCTTTGTCAAGCAAAGAGTTTAAATGAATAATGTCTCTAAACCGCTGAAAACAATTCACTAAGGCACGGGGTGCCGAATCTTTATTACCTCTTTTCAACATTCACTAAGGAACGAACTTTGTCAACATATAACCCGTCCGCTGACTGCCTGCAGTATAGGTGTGCTATTTGGCGAATTGTCTCAATATTTTCTGACAACTGACTGTACTGATTCGGCACACTGTGTCTTAGTAAATACGTTTCCACTTACTGATTGTTGTTCTTAAAATTATGATAAGGAATCCTAGGTATTAATCTCGATGACTGAATCATAAGGTTAAATAGAAAAGAGGACCAACAGGTGTTAATGTGTTAAAACACTAGAATTAAATCCAAAATTTAGGTTGAATCCAACAGATAACAATAACTAAGAAGATACAAAAACAGATCAAACAACATGTCGATACGTGTGGGTCTTTTGGGTTTTATTTGTTAAGGCTTTACATAAATCATGCTAATAACTGAAACATTTCATCTGCTACCACTAGTACTTCCCTTGTGTTCTGAGGGGTTTCTGGATCTTATTGCCATCAAGGGGGCCATGTATGACCTTACCAGTTTCAGAACGTTTGTCTTGAGAACAAGTATTTCTCAGGATGTAACAAAGATAGATTAAAAGGTTAAGATAACTGCATGGATATGATATGAAAGGGAAATATAAGATTTAAAAATACATTTGTATTTTTATATTTTTATCATGATCGCATGTTTGTGGTGTTGAATGAATTAATGTGTGATTTGAAAACACAAGTATGTGTATACATAGTAATGGCATAACGAAGATGTATACATTCGTTAAAAGATCTTTCACATTAAAGATCTCAAAAAAGTTGAAAAATGCACGGCGCAGGTGAAACTCTTATTTCATAGTCCAATGACAAACTTCGTTTCATTAACCAAGACAAAAAATTGCTACAGGAAAAATGTACATAAATACGCACGAAGTTCAAAAGTATAATCATAAAATAATGGTGTTTTTTTCATCTTTATTTCTTTAATAAAATTCCATGCGATATAGGTTTCTGTTCTAAAATTCTATGTTAAAACAAATAAAAAGTTTCCAATTGATGGTTACATGATGGTTTTTGGCAATGGTACTGGAATGCTTAATACTCACATGTTCATGATAGTACATTAAATATATAGAAATAATTATATAGTCTTATGCTTTTTAAGTTGCTGTGTCGTGATTTTTTGGATATAATTGAGATTTATTATGAATAAAAACTAATGTGAGACTCATTTAAGCATAATTCTGATGACATGTGTTGTGTGTGTCAAAGCCAAAATATCATGAAGTGTCAGTCTGATAAAGAAAACTATCTTGTTACTTATCTAGTTAAAACGAACTAGTTATTATCCCCTCGCAAAAAAAGTTCGGTGTTTACGTACATGTGAATAAATCATAGCTACTCTGTATCAAAATCTAATTATAGATAATGAATATTTAAGCATATACTGTTATGGTTCTATAACACACATTTCTATTGGAGACAAACTTACATATAACCTTACCGAGTTTAATTAACTTGTAATCAATAGTAATGTGTGTTAAAGGACCATAGCAAAATTTGCTTAAATATCATCGCAATATCATACATTAGTCAGACACAGTCACTCAAACTACAAACAGTACTATATTATCTTTTTTATGAGATGCAACGTCACGTCAGGTTAAGTCAACATAGCCCGGTGAATACATTATACTACAGATACAGTGTACATTTATTACGCGTAATCTGATGTAAGTTTTAAAATCTTGTATCAACGCATTCAACCTCATACCCTTGAAATCACATGATCATCCAAATTCATATTCGTTTGATCTTGAGGAAAGACTTGCGCTCAATATAGCCATTTAAGAATATAAGCATGGACGGTCCCCTGGATGTCGATGAGATTTGGAAATCCCTCGGAACATGGGGAAGGTACCAGAGAGGCCAAATCTTCCTTTGTCTCGTTGCAGTTATTCCAGTTGCATTCCACCTTCTCTCCATCGTTTTTATAGGCAAGTTATTGATGTCATTGCTAATAGTCTTACATTATGTCGATATTAGGTTGTCACATGCGACGACACAATGATTTTTTAAGCGTTTTCTCAGTAAATGTTATAATTTCTATAATGGGTTTTTTCTTCTATTTTACATCAGTGGTAACGAGTTTGTCTTATTTCGTTATTCCCAAACTGATGAGATTGCAAACACTGCGAAGTAAAATAAACAGTATT
Source organism: Mizuhopecten yessoensis (assembly GCF_002113885.1). NCBI lineage: Eukaryota > Metazoa > Mollusca > Bivalvia > Pectinida > Pectinidae > Mizuhopecten > Mizuhopecten yessoensis. The sequence goes on from NW_018408493.1 coordinate 845,817, forward strand.
TGAATTTACAATAAAGTATACATAAGGTAATAGGATTGTGTCGCCATTTCTCAGTAGAATTTATTCAAATTTTGTAGTTATATTGGTTTGAAGTAAAGAAAATTTTCTGCCACCAAAAAAATATAGGTTGTCAGAATTTTAAGGATTATAAATGGAAATTTATGTAAAAGGAGTGAATTTTGAAAAAATAATTAAAAACACACAATCTTTTGCAAAATACTGTCAATAAAAATGATACTAGCATAGATTAGTATTGCATTAATATGTATATGAATTTCATAAATGCTCAAATTGTGTAAAATAAACTACTCTAAACGATTAAAAAATTACATTTTATAATAAGACCATATACACATACACATTGTAATTGCATGCAAGAGTTATCGTTTTTGAAAAACTTCACAGTAGTGAAATAGGTAGCCGGTTTCCTGAAGTACAGAAAAATGGACACATGTGACTCATCGATTAAAAAACAACTGAATTAATGCCTGGATTGCTATGCAATACTTTAATATTGAAAGAACACACTGTTCTGTCAATAATAAGCATACAATATTCATCAGTTTAATATTAAACATTAGAATATGCGGAAATTGTGATACTGTCTCCCTACATTAGATTTTCAACTAGGGATGTACTTCCTTTTTCCGTTTAGCAATACACTCCTATGACCTTAAACAATTCAGGCAAAAAGCTGCAAATTCGAAATGATTGTGTATTGTTTGTGTTCTCAGTTCTAAGATTTCATTTTTTTGTCAATTATCAATTGGTGATAATGTTACGTTCCGGTCGTTCCTACCATTTCTGAGTTTTTGGTTTCGTCTTTGGTTTTTGGTTACTTGATCAGTTTCTGTTGTTGTTGTTTTTGTTGTGTTGTTGCTTTCGCCGTCGTTGTTGTTGTTTTCGTTGTTTTCGTTGGTTCTACTGCTGTTGTCGTCGTTTTTGTTGCAGTTGTTGCTATCGTCGTCTTTTGGTTCCAACTATGTTCTCGTTTGCTGAAGTATTGGTTTAATCAGCTCACCTTGCCCGAAGGGCCATGTGAGTTTATGCCGTACTGCGGCGTCCGTCGTCTATCGTCCCTCCGTCCGTCCGTCCGTCCATTAACTTTTTCTTTGAGCGAATTCTTCTGAAGAACTTGAGGGCCTAGGGTTATGATATTTAGCTAACAATTTGTTCTGAAGAACCAAAAGGAATGGATTCATAAGATTTGTCTGGTGGCTTTTTGGGATAGAGCTAACAAAGTTTGAAAAGGAAAATGACATTGACCTACTTACAAGGTCACATGGGAAAATATGTCAAGTAACTTATGAAGAAAAACCAAAAAGCATAGAATCTTATAATATTATTTGGCTAGTAGTTTCAACAGATGGAACCGACAAAGTTTGCGAGGGAAATACTGCAATATAATATTTAATGAGACGATTTTGCTATGACTGCTTAAATATTCAGGTGATCGATACAGGCCCTCTGGGCCTCTTGTTTCCATTCAATTTCTACTATTCTACTGTACAGATAAATGCGTGTTCAAAATACTGATTACTGATAAACCGTTTAAAAAAGATAGGATTAAAGATAGATAACTGATATTAATTAATATGATTTAGTTACTGAATAAAATCATCAACAAGATTAAATAAAACAATATTGTATATATATCCCTATATATATTATAAGCTCACCTGCCTGAGCTTATGCCATGGCGCGGGTCCGTCGTCCGTCCGTTCGTCTGTCGTCCGGCGTCTGTCCGGCGTCCGTCAACTTTCCTTCAAACGACTTCTTCTGAAGAACACGAAGGCATAGAGTCATGATATTTAGCTGGTAGCTTCCTTATATGGAGCCCGACAAAGTTTGCGAAAAAAACAGAATTTGACCTACTTCCAAGGTCACAAGGGTCAAATATGTAAAAACCTTCAAACAACTTCTTCTGAAATACCGAAAGGTTTAGAGACATGACAATTGGTAGGTAGCTTCCATGGAATAAGCCGAACAAAGTTTGCGAATAAAAATGGCCTTGACTTACTTTCAAGGTCACAGGGGTCAAATGTGTCAAACACTTCAAACGACTTCTTCTGAAGAACTGAAAGTTATAGAACCTAAATATTTGGCTGGTTACTTCCTGGGAAAGAGCCGAACAAAGTTTTAGAATGTAAATGACATTGACCTACTTTTAAGGTCACATGAGGCAGATATGTCAAACACTTCAAACGACTTCTTCTGAAGAACTGGAAGATATAGAACCTTCATATTTGGCTTGTAGCTTCCTGGGAAAGAGCCCAACAAAGTTTGAGAATGAAAATGACTTTGACCTACTGTCAAGGTCACAGGAGTCAGATATGTCTAACGCTTAGAACAACTTCTTCTGAAGAACTGAAAGGTATAGAACCTAAATATTTGGCTGGTGACTTCCTGGGAAAGAGCCCAACAAAGTTTGAGAATGAAAATGACNACAAAAATCTTTTTCTCAAGTTGCATAGGGCATAGGGTCATAAGATTTTGCCAGTAGGTACCTGGAATGGAGTGCTATGAAGTTTCTGCATTAAAATGACTTTGACCTACTTTCAAGGTCACAAGGGTCAAATGTGTCAAACTTTTCATACGACTTCTTCTGAAGAACTAAAATGTATAGAGTCTTTATATTTGGCTGGTGGCTTCCTGAGATAAAGCCCGACAAAGTTTAGGAATGAAAATAACCTTGACCTACTTTCAATACTTCTAAATAATCGAAAGGCATAACATTATGATATTTGGCTGGTGGCTTCCTGGGATAGAGCTCACCAAAGATTGCAATGAAAATGACCTTAACCTACTTTAAAGGTCACAGACGTCAACAAATTTCAAACAATTTGTTTTGAAGAACCAAAAGGAATGGATTCATAAGATTTGGCTGGTAGCTTTTTGGGATAGAGCTAACAAAGTTTGAGAAGGAAAATGACATTGACCTACTTACAAGGTCACAGGAGAAAATATGTCAAACAGCTTCTGAAGAAAAAACCAAAAGCATAGAATCTTATAATATCATTTGGCTGGTAGTTTCTACAGATGAAGCCGACAAAGTTTGCGAGGGAAATATTTGTAGTGCAAGATAATATTTAATGAGAATATTTTGTTATGACTGCTTAAATATTCAGGTGAGCGATACAGGCCCTCTGGACCTTCTGCTATTCAGTGAATGAATATTGAACAGATAAATACGTGTTCAAAATACTGATTACTGATAAACTGTTTAAATAAATAGGATTAAAGATAGATAACTGAAATTAATTAATATGATTTAGTTACAGAATAAAAAAATAAAAAAATATTGTATATATCCCCTATATATATTATTTTGTTGTGCGAGATAAAGTGAACTTTCGAGGTCAATCAATCAAACATTTCCTCGCACGAAAATTTGTTCTAACTCAGAAATCGCATTCGAAACCATCATAATAATGGCAAGATTATTCCTTCATCAAATCTACAGTATTTATCTATATGTTTTTTATTTGTGTAATGACATTGTGGAATGTATTTGTTTTATTTGAAGCCTATCGTCCCCCATTTGAGTGCAAAGAAACAACACCAAGAGACGTATTTCCCTATCAGGACCACAATGACAGTTCTACCTACACATTTGTCTACCACCAATGTTCTATAGATGTGTTCAACAACGGTTCTAACTCCACCCTTGTTACAAGTACAGACTGTGTATCGGGGTATAAGTATGATGTCCGCCATGATGCCTCCATTGTAACAGAGGTAGGTTATTTCATGCATATTCAAAACATCAATGCTGTAAATTGTTTCCCCCGTGAGGTGCCCGTTTTCACGGAAACGATTTTTCGGTTAAAAAGTTAACACCTCAAGATAAAATATTGAAGTCCAAATTTTTTCCCTTATTTCCTAAGGTGGGGTCAACATTTGGCCCCAATTTAATTTCTTTTTTTCCTTTGCCATAAGTAGATACATACAAATAATCAATAACTCTATAAATGATGATTTATAATTACTACTGATAATCGTAGTGGACCTCCTTGCGTAACACCAAGTTGAGTGACAGGGTATCCTAACAAAATGACATGTAAATGTCACAGGAGAATGCTATTTTGAAAATAAATAATGATTATGTATAGTCTATAAAATTACTGTTATTTTGAATATGTCATATTGGTATACATGACGTAAACCTAGTGATACTTTTAATTAGAAAAACATGCAAAATTTTCACAAAATTTAAAATATAACCAACATTGTCACCTTACCGATATATAGTTAAAATAGTAGTCTATATTTTAAATTTCTTTGAAATATATATATATTCTGTCTATTATTTTTTATGTAATATCGAAACCGGTAAAGTACTTTTTTAGCATGCCAAACATGAACAATGCCCGATTTCACATAATCAGGGAGATTTGATTATCAATGTTTATTTTTGCAAACACCGATACATTTTCTGTTTGTGTATCATACCGAAATACTTTATTATATTACGCATGTTTTAAGTTATGTTCAGCAGTAATAACTCATGAATATGTATTCTGCCAAAGTAATCTTTCCTCTGGAGAACTACTTAAGGTTGAGATTGTGTTATAGACAAAGATATGCAATTATATAGAAACAATAAAATAATATTAATAGTAATACTAGTATACACTTTATTATACCCCGTATACTGGAATCAGTTTGTCTGTTCGTCTGTCTGTCCGTAGAAAAAGTCTGTCCGGAAAAATCCTTCTAAAGTAATAGACCAATTTCAACGAAAGTTTCCCGATATGATAACTGCCACCTGCATTCAGGTATTACATTTTTTCATTCTGACCCTTTTTTACGGAGTAACTTAACGGCTCTTTGTTGAACAATACTTGTCCAGACAACTCTTACAAAACTATGGGGCCAATTTCAACGGAAGTTTACAGATATGGTAACTACCCCCTGACATTGTGCATCCAAGTAGTATTTTTTCATTCAGACCCTTTAAAAAGGAGTCATGGTCCTTTGTTGAAAACAATCTTTGTCTGCCTCATAAACTACTGGGCCGATTTCAATGAAAGTTTACAGATATACTTTTTTGATTTCGACCCTTTTTAAGGAGTTATGGGCCTCTGTTAAAATTCTTTTTCTAGACAACTCTTCCTTGATTACTAGGACGAGTACATCAAACCTTGTTCATCTGGGCTAACGAGATTGGTATGCAAATATCTTTTGGCATGGGGAGGGAGTACAGGAAGTATGTCAGTCACATCTATACTTAAATAATTACTGTTGGGAGACTATGGATTTCTTTTCAGTGTTTTGCCTCAGTTAGCCTTTAGCTTACAATTTTGTTTATATTGGAGTGGGGGTATTAGTTAGCCTTTGACTTTCGGTTCTGATTTATTATTTGTTTTTATATTATAATGCCCATTCATTAAAGGGGCTGGTCGGGGGGAAAATTACGGAAATAAATGGGTCTAAATGCGTTCTCTGGCCTTCCAAAAGTTATACCACGGCAATATGATGGTCGAGATCTGCTTGCAATGTCCAGTTTTGACCACTAAAATCTCAGGGAATCCCCCCGTAAATTTAGCGCAGATCTATTTATATATGTCACGTGGTTGTTTCGAAAGTGAGGCAGTGAAGATAACAACAATAGCACGCCGTCTATCAGCCATGTCGGACTCAACTAGCGGACAAGACAGCAATACTATACGTAAATAATTGTTTTCAAAGGTCATGTATGATGCAAGTGTAGTATTCCTACCTATATGTTGTTGTTATATATAACGGTATTGATACCTCGTGCCTGTCATGACTTTTGCATGCATCTTTTTCTTTCGCCGCGATGTTTACATTTGGCCTTGTTGATGACGCGCGTGCGGTAAAATTACATCACTGATCTGGGTCAATTGAGAGTTTTAGACTGTCAGGTGACGNTCCCCGACCAGCCCCTTCAAACAAAATATAAAAAAATATTACATAATGTTTTTTCGTTAACTCTAAACAAATAAAGCAAGGGAAAACATCCTTGTCTGACTACCTTCCCATACAAAAGAAATATTGGTAAGCACATTTGATTTGTGTGACCTTGAACGAAGCTCAGGGTCATCAACGTTTACAAAAATTAAATCCATTCACATGAACAACCTACGTGAAAAATATCAAGACCCAATGACCTGTGGTCATGAAGAAACACAAGTTGAAGGAAAGGTGAAAGAAAGCTATGTTTTTTTGTGTTTTTTTTCTTAATCAAAAGTGTTATATGACAAATTTACCGTTTGTCAATTTTTTTGAAATTCCTGATGTTGAAAGAAATTATTGGAAGCCAATTTTTAAGCAAGTATAAAAAAAAGACTCGTTTTCGAACTATGTAAACCAACGTGTCAAAAATGGAAATTTTCTCAATAGTAATGAAATTTCACATACTTTTCTCCTTAAATCTTCAATAAAGAGAACAATTCTTTCTTGAAAAAGTGTAATATTCGGTATCAAAATAAAAGTTGAAATATGTTTCACACGATGATGATATAATTTTATAGTAATTGTGTCATTTACGTGCTTTTGGAGGAATTTAACACCCACACAGGTGTAAGTCAATGAGGTCCAATTTATCATAAAATGAATTCTGAAACTAATTGTTCCTCATTTAAGCTTTATATACCCATACCTTTTTGGAATGATCTTGATTTGAAATTCCAAGCGGAGACCGACGCTAATGTTAAATCTCCATAGGCGTTGACCCTATCTTTGCATACGTCTTAAAAGCTTATTATGCCTTCGTTATTGTTTTTGGTCTTTTTGTTGAAAACTGGTAAAATCTGGAAGGCATGAAGAGTGCAAATCTTTGGTAAATTATGCTATTGTCTTGTTACAAGGGAACACGTCCTATTTATAATTATGACAAAATACTATGTAATAATGCAATGTTCAGTTGTATGTAATAGAAATGAATATTTTTTACGTATAAGTAAATGGCTGTTTAAGCACATTAACAGAAAGTGTTGTTCCTTACTTCACTTACAAAAGTAAACTGAATCATAACACCAGTGTCATACACGTAAGCATAAAAAGAGCAATCTAGTTGTTCCATTAGATACACTTGTCTACACACCACGCTAATGTTTATATCCCAAAAGTGTTGACCCAAACCTTGTCAATAATTCGCAGTGAATGATGGTGTTTATGTCTTTGTTTATTTTAAGTGGAACTTGTTTTGTGATGGAGGAGAAGCGTCAGAATTAGCTCAGACCATTGTCATTCTTGGACAAGGAGTAGGATCGGCAATCTTCGCCTCTTTATCTGATGTGTACGGACGAAAACCCGTTCATATATTCTGCCATATCGCGCTGTTTGTTGTGGCACTAGGTACGGCATGGGCTCCTAATCCTGCAGTCTTTATCGGCCTCAGGTTTATAATGGGAGCAACGCAATCAGTAAGTATAACATGAAACAGTATCATTCATGATACAACAAATACCAAGATTCAATGTTAAGCGTATTTACAGGTGTTTGTGTGTTGTTGTTTTTTTTTTATCAAAGATGTATAATTTTAACAATTCAGATTTTTTATAATTTGTTTCCTTATGGAATTTGTCTATTACTGCCTCTCACAAACCCTACCCTCTTTTGCAATCCATTGACAATTTTGTCGCTTTTCTTTAGTTTCATTATTTCTGTCAATTATGGAGTATCAAAACAAAACAAAATCAAGCAATAAAATAGTTACCTGTTAGGGATTCAAAGCGATATGTTTTACGCCATTCCTGACATGAAAAGAATCAACTGCCGGATATGCAAGTATTCTAGCAAACATTGTTTCGCCACACGTATCTACCAATAAATTGTTTAGATAGAATCATTTATCAAGGCATGTGTCAGTATAGGTAATTTCTCCTTAAAACAAAGAACCATTGGGGCAACTTGGTATTCAATTTAGCAATATATGAACAGCAACGAGATTAATACCTAAGATTCCTTATCATAATGTTTAGAAAATAATCAGTCAGTGGAAACGTATTTACTAAGACACAGTGTGCCGAATTAGTGAAGTCAGTTGTGAGAAAATATTGAGACAATTCGTCAAATAGCACACATATACTGCAAGCAGTCAGGGGACGGATTATATGTTGACAAATTCCGTCCCTTAGTGAATGTTGAAATGAGGTAATAAAGATTCGGCACCCAGTGTTTTCAGTGGTTTAGTGTCAATACATCGGACATTTTTTTAAACTCTTTGCTTGACAAAGGAAACGGGCGTGTTCGAAAGCTCGCAAAATATTGTCTTCAAGTCCTCTTTGAGTTCAAACAAAACTCAGCATTTCTACCTCCTCTCGTTCCAGGGAACTGGTTTAACAGTTGCTGTTGCTGCCTTGGAGTCGCTGCCAGTGAATTCCAGATACTTGTGGGAAATTGCTGACATTGTTTGTTGGACTACAGGATGCATACTTGTCGCACCTGTAGCTTACATCTTCCGAGACGTATCATGGCGTTATATGCAGATTGCCTTTGCTGTCGGATCGGCATACAGTCTGTTTGAATATTGGTATTGCATGAGTGTTTGGATTAATCGTGTCAAACGTCAAAATATTTTAATACTTCGTGATAACCATTGTGCTTTTAAATTTAAAACGAGTTATTCATGTTCTTATTTTAGGAATTGATAAAGCGATTTGTATTTCAAAGCATGTTAGCTATGCTAAAATCTTGTTAGATATATATTCGAAATATCGTGCTTCATATTCAAAAAATTGTGTAATTGATATTACAAAATTTCTTATTAATATTCAAAATTCGTAGTGTATTTTCGGAATCCTATTTTTTGTATTCTTAATCAATCTAGAAATGTGTATTGATGTTCGATCTAATTTGCATTATGGGTAATTTGACGTAAATTCCCATTTGTGATTCTAACATTTATAACATCGAAAAGCATGATCAGTTTCAAACAAATCTATACTATTTTCAAAAGATATTCATGTCTTCTGATAAACAGGTTTCTTGAAGAATCGCTTAGATGGCTTCTTGCAAACGGCAAGAAGGAAAGAGCAGAAAAAATAATCCGCATGGCGGCTCGCATGAATGGGAAGGACTTTGATTCCGTCATCAAAGCTGCCTCTACAAAAGCCAATGAAAAGGAAGCATTTTTGGCAAAACCTGCCAGCATTCCACCGGAAGAAGACTCACTAACAGCGGAGATGGAAATAAAAAACAATTTCAATGATGACAAAAAAAATCATAATGATAGAAAGCCGGACCAATACAATGCATTGACTATATTCAAACACAAGCGAATTCTTCTTAATTCCCTCATAATTTGGTATACATGGTGAGTATATTTAAGAGTTGTTTATAGTTTGAAATTAACTCAGTGTGTAAGATAATCACTACAAAAACCAGTAGATCGAACACCTGTTAAAATGTAGTTTTTAGATGCATAAAGCCAAAATACATTTTACTGAATTAAATAGCGGTGTTGTTCAAGTAAAACTTTATCAGTGGTGTATACAGTAAGTGTGCAAGTGAGCCTACATGATTTGTACAGGAATATTGCTATATCTGTGATTCAGTTTGCAGTGTTACCCAATTCAGTACCTCATTTTTTTCAGGACAACCAACAGCCTTGTGTATTATGCATTATACCTGGGATCTACATCACTCATTGGTGACCGTTATATCAACTACTTCCTCATGGCCCTGGTTGAGTACCCGGCCGCCGCCACACAATGGTATTCCATCAAAAGGTAAAACTAATACAGTGGAATTTGGTTAATCCCGACTCCAGTTTTCCGAATAATTTCAATTTCTCTGAAGGTTTATAAGCTGGAACTAAATAACTTTGAATTTACCTTCAAGGTTTACTTATCATAGTGAAATAAAAAAAAATCAGTTCAGCTTACGTGAATTTATTATTTTATAATTATACTTTTGAACTTCGTGCGTATTTATGTAAATTTTCCCTGTAGCAATATTTTGTCTGAGTTAATGAAACGAAGTTTGTCATTGGAACATGAAATAAGAGGTCCACCTGCGCCGTGCATTTTAAGAGTTTTGCTTTATACATTAACATAAAAAATATGTATTCATTAATTAAGTATTAGAGAAAATTTATATTATACATTATATACAAAAAATATTATTTTGAGCATTTTTGGAAAAACTCCTGCCTTAGAGCGTAGGCGAATTGAATATTATTAGGTTCATAGAATTTAGTAAATATCTATCGTCACGGACTATTGTTCTTTTCAGATTTGGGAGGAGGAAAAGCTGTATAATATTCCATACAATAGCCGGTGTCTCTCTAGCAGTATCTACAGTATGTAGAACGTACCAAGGTAGCTACATAGATTCTTATCAAACATTGTATGGGACATGATTATGTACAATGATTTACCCTATACTGCAGAAGTCTTATTTTGCGGTTTTCTATTTTCGTGGATTTCCTAAGTTGCTTTATTTACGATATCAATTGTTCGCGGATTTTATTTCTAGTGGTCATTGCACATAAGAATATGGTAAGGATGGACCTGTAATTTCGCAAAAATATGTAATACCGCTAAAATCGCAAAAATAAATATCCGACGGGGAAAAAACCTTTACAGTATTTGTTAGATCATGGAACGCAGAGAAAGGTATTATAGTATTAATTCGGCTCTGTCTATCGGTTGACCTGTTGCTATTTTCTTCCCTGGTGTAAGTTAAATTTACAATGTATATACTATTTTATAACTCCCTGTTATTTTTTTTTGTTTAAGAAGAGAGACCTGTGTTGAAAACAAGCTTTTATTTTCTGTAATACCGTCAATGTTTGCATATTATATTTTAGATGACGTTACTGCATTAGGAACCGTTTCTCTTGTTTTCAACTTCATTGGGAAGTTTGGGATTACAGCTTCATTTAGTACAATATTTCTCTACACACCTGAATTGTACCCTACTAACCTAAGGTAAGAGACAATCCCAGATTTAATTTTGGATTATATTATTTTCACATGATAACCCAGAAAATAGGCGATGAAGGTAACTTTTCCAGTAAAAGCTTTTTAACAAAAGAACATTTTATATCTGTGACTTGTCTTAAGTTAATGTTTGACATAAACGGTGTGAGGCTTAATAATGATTCTTCCCTAACGAAACAATATTATACCAAGTCAGGTTCTGACCCAACGTATACAGTCTGACTTAATCATGTATATTTACATTTGCTCTGCATTGCCACTCTATAACACTACTAAGGTCAGTTCCGTGATATGAGACCACAACATATGCGTATTGATATCTCCATGGGACCGACTAACAACCGGATAGCTATTCCCCTCCGCACTAGCAAGCGAATAAGCAAAAAGCCTCACTATGATTAAATAATATTCACCAATTTATGTAAGACTATTATAAAATGTGAATTGAATATATTGATTGATTAAATTATGGAAATAGTATCGATATGTTTGTGTTGATTTCCACGAACTTTATTTTTTTCGGGAAAAGTTACGAGACAACATTCCTTGAGCAATTCTATGGGCTGTTCTACCTCTTGCGAAGATCGAGTTTAAAAGGTTAAAAAATGAAAAATGTAAATATAAGCATTAAACGGCATTCTGTTCCGTGTTATGGTCCTATAACACGGAAAATAATGCTGTTTAATGATTATATGACACGTTACCAACGTAGGTCATACAGACATTTCCTTACACTTAGTACGTACGTATAGCAAGATTAATACAGAGTGTCTTAAAAAAGTATGAACATTATATTTGATGAAATGGGGATAGAGTTTTGTTTTTCGTGTGAACTGGCGATTAAAACATGTGTTTGAATGCTATCGGCCTCGAGTATTCAAACCAAAGTTCATGTTGTTCCAACAGTATTTTGGTCTTCAGCATCACTGATGAGACATAGAAGGACAAATCAGCCGTATGGTGGAGTGTAATTACCGTTTGGCATCTGTAACCAAATTTCATACTTACAATCACATGTTTGAGTCTCACGTTCAATATTATAATAATAATAGTAATACTAATAATTCGAGGTTCTTATATACCGCTTTATCACAACCTAGTTCATTCTACAATTCTAGCACTTCCCAACCACGTACTCATTTAAAGCTGAGTAGACTGGAACAAGCAGAGTAAAGTATCTTGCTCAAACATACAGCACAGTGCTGTGCCGTGACGCGAACCCGCAACCCTTCAGTCACGAGCCCGGCGTCATACCAATAGAGTACCGTCCCTCCATGCGATTATAATCGCCATTAGAACCATCCAAACCTATTTCCTAAATTAAATAAAGAATTAAACACGAATTAGAACTTACTTATTTAAGTACATGATATTCATTTTTTTTTTTACATTTGTACCTCAAATCGAAAGAAGTCAAAATATTTTTTGAAGAACAATAAGAAATTAATGTAGAATTAAACGTGTAAATGCTGTAGATATAATTGTGTTGTTTCCATTGACGATTTATAGCATAATGTTAAAACTGTCTTCTTTCTCTTAGCTGTATAAAGGTTCCGTCAATGGTGATGTTTATGCGCTTGGGACCCTGTGCAGAGGCGTGAAAAAGGGGGATTATTTACAGTTATTTTTTTTTGTGCAGGGTATAAGATAAAAAAGTTAAAAGCGTGCGTATGTTCTAGCCTGTAATGAGGGCTTTAATTGCTGCATAGGTTATGTGTGCCTTGAAGTCCTCGAGTGTTGTTGATTATACTGCTGCTATGGGAAGGAGATTCCATTGTGTTATTGTGTGTGGAAAGAATGAATATTTGTAGGTGTCATTTGTAGCAGATATGTGTTTGCATGCGTAAGGGTGTGCATGTCTGGTTCGAAGGTCTACGGGTGTGAGTATGTATATTGGCTTTATTGCTACGAGTTGGTGAACTATTATATCAAAAGGTTATTCTTGAGTGAAGGCGTCGTGTTTGTAATGTTGGCCATTGTAGTTTGTGGATCTTGTCTGTAACTGAGCTGATGTTGTGATATTTGTTATTTACGTAGCGTGCTGCTCTTCGTTGTGTTTTTTTCTATTTGTTGAATTTGGTTTGTGTTGTGTGGGTCCCAAACAAAAGAGCAGTATTCAAGTTTGTATCTGATGATTGCTTTGTATGCATGTTCTTTTATATGTGGTGAGTTTATGTACATGTACATGTTTCTTGTATGATTTTAAGGAGCGTCGGACTAGGACTGGCATCGACATGTTCTAGGATGGGAGGAATGCTGGCCCCGTTTGCCGGGTCTGTGGTAAGGAGAAACAATCCGACAGTGGTGGCGTGCTAATTCGCTGTTTTTGTCAAATATCCGCTCCGGTATAATATTAGAACCTTATTAGTCCGGAATATTGATGTATTTATTTGATTTTCCCCCTCCTATTATCTCCAATTACAGTGATAATATTTTATGAACAAAATTAATTTAAACATACCTTCCTATAATTAAGGCAACACATCTTTTCAATTGTCAAATGTGTTTTTACTTTTCTTAATTTCTTTAACGAAATATAATTCTTTCAGAAAAATATTGCATAGTTAAAATTAAAAAGGTGAAATCCATTAACTTTTACTAACGTGATAAATTACTACCGATTTTGTTACCAATTACATTAGTGGTGACAGTATATATAAATAATTTAATTTTGCTTGTAACAAACATTTGCATTGGCTTAACAATTTATGTTATCAGCCCATAACGTAAATAAATTAAAAGGGTGAAATCCATTAACTTTTACTAACGTGATAAATTACTACCGATTTTTTTTACCAATTACATTAGTGGTGACAGTATATATACTAATAATATAATTTTGCTTGTAACAAACATTTGCATTGGCTTAAAACTGTGTGTTATCAGCCCATAACGTAAATAAATGACGTCGCCGTTTGTAACTTCGCTTTTGATTGGCTGATACAGCGGCGTAATAATTTCTAAGAGAAAAGAGTCCATCATTAAAAGTGGATTTCCACTGGGATTGTGTATAGTAGATTACATTATAAGGATCGACTTATATATATATATTATGTTATGGAGCTATAGCACAAAAAAACGAAGTGTACTCTAAATAAACCGCGAAGCGCCATAGCGTGAAAAGTATATTCAACTTAATCCTTAAATAGACTAACTGATATTATTTCTATTCATCATAGGCTAACATCATCATTTGGCTGCCGGGAGCAGTCTTTTCTGTCATGTGTCTTATAGCGGTCTATTTGACGTCATTGCTACCGGAAGCATCGGGCCACGAACTCCCAACGACGATAGCAGAGCTGAAACTGTGGTACAAAGCTAACACGGGCAACAGGCCAAAAACAAAGAAAGTCACGCCTTCATAAGTTTATACCTTTATCATTACCAATATTAAACCAGATTGGTGTGATGCATATCCTTTGTATTGTTGTTGTTGTTGTTGTTGTTGTTTTACTGAACGAAGCACATAGTTCTTGTCCTATAAAACAATCTGGCTTCAGTTGTTATCAGAAATAATTCAAAATACATTAAAGATATTTAAGCCTTTTAAAAGATGTTATGGTCATTTTTAATTGTATTACTTGAATGCTTTTATTATTCAAATGTATTTATTAAGACACACAAACACCCGTATGTGTCGTACGTTCATCCTTCGTCATACAAGGTGGTAGACTCTATCTTCTGGTGACGGTTTGCCGTAAACTTGATGGCTACCACAATCTCTTTTTAGTATTGGCATGGTCCATGTTATACCCACTTTACTCGTTATTTAAAGTTATATGCCAGTACTCCTATAATTTTTGAAAAAACATTTTAGATAGTTGACTATAAAGCACACCTGACGACTCTCGCTCGCATACCTAGTGATATGTAAGGGAAGTCATTGTCCATACAACAAGTCCGTCAACAAACATTACATTGAACATGTTTTTGTTTTTTTGTATCGCGTTTAATGTCCTCGCAACAGCTAATGTCATACGAGGTCAAATGAGGTCATAAGAGGTCAAATGAAGACGGGTGTTCACAGAAACACTGCCAAAGAGAATATAGAAAAATCAGAAAAGGAAACATTGAACACGAGAACGATGTTTAAGATGTTTATTTCTCGTATGATTGTTAACAAACAAGCTTTTCCTGAAATTTAACTGACCGAAGCATAATCGCCAAAGTTTTATATAACAGTATATTCGACATAGACTGACCACTTTGACCATGTGTACATGTAGTCATGACGATAGCAGTCGAGCAATGACCTCTACAGCCATCATAGGCACAATTTACATGGGACTATTATAGCTACTTTGCTGACCGACACAACAAGACTAAACAAAATATGCATGTTCTGCAAGAAGTTATAATATATATTCTACATGTGACCACTATCGGTCAAGAATCGACAGAGTAAGAACTAATGATAAAGCAAACAAGCGGTCAAGACTTGACAGTGTAAGAACTGACCGATAAAGCAGGCATAGACACCCTCTATATGTGACCACTAGCGATCAAGACGCGACAGAGTAAGAAATGACCGATAAAGCAAGCACAGACACTCTCTATATGTAACCGACTAGCGATCAGGATCCGACAGACTAACAGTAGAATTGACCGATAAAGCAAGCATAGACACTCTTTACATATGACCAATAGCGATCAAGACATGACAGAGTAAGAACTGACCGATAAAGCCAGATTAGACAATCTCTACATGTGACCACTAGCGATCAAGAGCCGACGGAGAAAGAACTGAACGAAAAAGTAAGATGATATACTCTTTGTATGTGACCACTAGCGGTCAAGACTCGGCAGAGTAAGACTGGAAAGATAAAGCAAGCATAGACACTCTCTATATGTGACCACTAGCGATCAAGATGCGACAGCGTAAAAACGGACAGATAAAGCAAGCATAGACACTCTCTATATGTGACCACTAGCGATCAAGATGCGATAGCGTAAAAACGGACAGATAAAGCAAGCATAGACCCTCTCTATATGTGACCACTAGCGATCAAGATGCGACAGCGTAAAAACGGACAGATAAAGCAAGAATAGACCCCTTCTATATGTGACCACTAGCGACCAGGACGCGACAGAGTAAGTACGGATAGATAAAGCAAGAATATACACCTTCTATATGTGACCACTAGCGATCAAGATGCGATAGCGTAAAAACGGACAGATAAAGCAAGCATAGACACTCTTTACATATGACCAATAGCGGTCAAGACATGACAGAGTAAGAACTGACCGATAAAACCAGATTAGACCATCTCTACCTGTGACCACTAGCGATCAAGACCCGACAGATAAAGAACTGAACGAAAAAGTAAGATGATATACTCTTTGTATGTGACCACTAGCGGTCAAGACGCGACAGAGTAAGATCGGACCGATAAAGCAGGCATAGACACCCTCTATATGTGACCACTAGCGATCAAGACGCGACAGAGTAAGAAATGACCGATAAAGCAAGCACAGACACTCTCTATATGTAACCGACTAGCGATCAGGATCCGACAGACTTACAGTAGAATTGACCGATAAAGCAAGCATAGACACTCTTTACACATGACCAATAGCGGTCAAGACATGACAGAGTAAGAACTGACCGATAAAGCCAGATTAGACCATCTCTACATGTGACCACTAGCGATCAAGATGCGATAGCGTAAAAACGGACAGATAAAGCAAGCATAGACATTCTCTATAAGTGACCACTAGCGATCAAGACGCGACAGAGTAAGAAATGACCGATAAAGCAAGCACAGACACTCTCTATATGTAACCGACTAGCGATCAGGACTCGACAGAGTAAGTACGGACAGATAAAGCAAGCATAGACACCTTCTATATGTGACCAATAGTGGTCAAGACAGGACAGAGTAAGAACTGACCGATAAAGCCAGATTAGACCATCTCTACCTGTGACCACTAGCGATCAAGACCCGACAGAGAAAGAACTGAACGAAAAAGTAAGATGATATACTCTTTGTATGTGACCACTAGCGGTCAAGACTCGGCAGAGTAAGACTGGACAGATAAAGCAAGCATAGACACTTTCTATATGTGACCACTAGCGATCAAGACGCGACAGAGTAAGTACGGACAGATAAAGCAAGCATAGACCCCTTCTTTATGTGACCACTAGCGATCAAGACGCGACAGAGTAAGTACGGACAGATAAAGCAAGCATAGACACCTTTTATATGTGACCACTAGCGATCAAGACGCGACAGAGTAAGAACGGACAGATAAAGCAAGCATAGATACCTTCTATATGTGACTACTAGCGATCAAGACCCGACAGAGTAACAGTAGAATTGACCGATTCACCAAGCATAGACACAATTAACATGTGAACACTAGAGGTCAAGATCAACAATGTTCCAAAAGGCCATTAATAGAGGTCAAGGTTTGCAATGTTATATCTGAACTGTACTTATTCAACAATCGTCGGTCATCTTTTTAAACGAGACTCCTAGTGATCAAGATCAACTTTCTTCAAACTGACCAATACAATAATGAACCTTCCAGCATTATTTATGCAAAGCACATTTTCTACGTTGAGTGACCACTGGTCAACACCAGCAAAATTATCTATGTATGACAAATTCAACAATCAACGGACATAATTCCTCGTGAGACCATTAGCGGTCAAGGTTCAATAACTATGACCAGCCAAAAGCAAAGGTCCAGATAGGTAGAATAGTTCCTATTGGAACTAACCACAGCAAAAACCATCAATAAAACATATATGAACACTAAATGGAGGACTAGTTCGATATGCTATTATCACACATATCAGTCGATGACGTCATCGGAAAACTTCCATTCCATGTTTGACTGTCATCGGCCGTCTTCTCCTTGATCAGTGCAATGAATCTGCAATAAAAGATAAAATAATAATATTTTATTTTTTTTGTAGGTTAATCCTTCTGTTGTCTAACCAGTCTATATCATATATTTATAAATAATGAATAGAACACAATGACGATAGTTATGACGATCAGACTTCCGCGCCATTATTGTCGTATGCTTCAGTCACTCAGAACTCAGGTACATTTTGGCATCATTACTAGAGAGGCTTCGAATAAGTAAAACATTGCCGTGGAAACTCGAGCGCTTGAAATAAACCCGATGTTTTATTTTCCTGTCGTGTGATAACTATGAATCAATCAGACAGGTTGGTATAACAATTGGCGTACAAATTATGATAGCATGTGATTTAGCACATTGCATGTTGGCCACTGAAAGGAAAGTGATTTGTACATTATAGATATGACCTAGTGAGGAACAGTGTTCATGTACGTACCTAGCGAAGGAGTGGGTACCAGTAGTTGATATGGCGCTGGATGCATAGTGGGAACAGCGCCATGTGCTCCTCCTCAAATCGCTGACAGAACTTCCTCTCCCAGTACAGGTAATCCTGGGGCAGCTCCTTGGTCAGCACCACGGACAACTCTAGTCCATAGTTAAACATCATCATGGCCGTTGACCGTGCTGCGAAATTGGCTTTGTCCCTATTGCGAGGTCCGGAGGGCTTCGATAAGGATTTCCTTTTCACCGGACATGGAGCAGTTACGCAGTGACGACAGCGGGAAGGACCTGTACAAGTGTATATATATTTTACAATGGAGGAAATGGCTTGTAAAGATAGATGAGAAAACCTGATGTGTAATGCTGCAATTACCATATATCTGTAATACAATGACACCAATATGCAGATATTGCGGTTGCGCACCTACATCATGGCTGCCACTGAAAATTTTGCTGGCGGAGAAATCCATATCGAATCGACACACATCGAAGGATATGACGTTTTATTCGGAACAACTCTCAATCATCGGGGGGGGGGNGGGGGGGGGGTTGCCATATATTACAAAACAGACCTAATTGTTAAACATAAAACATTACAGCAATGACGACAACAATGCAGCAGTTATATCTTTACTAAATGAAATAAACAACAACAATTGTACGCACAAACTTATAGTTGGGGACTTCAACTTTAAAGAAATTGATTGGAACAATACCACTTCAACAGCAAGTCATAACCACCCAGCAACTAGATTCTTGGATAAAACTCCAGATAATGTTTGGTATCAACATGTTAAGAAACCAACTAGATTTCGGCAAGACCAAACTCCATCAGTCCGTGATCTTATATTTACTAACGAAGAACGCATGATAAATAATTTGGAATATAACGAGAGCCTCGAAATAAGTGATCACATATCTCTGAACTTTGACTTCCTTTGTTACGTAGATATGCAAACTGATACAACGAAGCAACAGCGCAAAAACTTCTACAGGGGTGACTAAAAGTCCATCCGTGAAGAACTCATCAAGATAGACTTGGAGGAAATTGTAAATAAACGTGATGTAAAACCAGGCGTGGACAAGTCTTACAGATTCCCTTTTTACGATGAATGACAAGTACATACCTGTATATAAGACCAATCTGACCAACGCCAAGAACAAATCAAGTTTAAACCAGACCGCACGTCTATCCATTAAAAGTAAATCACAAGGATGGAAAAAATACCCTCACTGAAGACCACCTGACAACTGGAATTCATATAAAGAGGTAAGAAATTTAGTTACTAAAAACATCAGACGCTCTGAAGACAATTTCGAAAAAGATCTGTCTGAGAAAATTACAACTGACCCAAAACTCTTCTGGAAACATGTGAGATCAAAAACAAAAACAAATCCGAAATGAAGGTGGAAACCTAACAACAAATGACAAAGACTCTGCAAATGTCATGAATACATTTTTCTCACGTGTATTCGTAGACGATCCCAACACTATACCACCAGGTGTCAATGCTGGAATATTTCCGGAAAGATTGGAATCTGTTGTTATTTCGAATGTAACTTTGGAAAGGGCTATCAAAAATACAAAACCAAACAAAGCTGCAGGACCGGATAACATGCACCCTAAAATTCATCGTCGAAACCATTCAAGAGCTCAAAAAACCTCTTTCTATATTTTACAATATGTCATTAGAAATAGAAAACTACCAGAAGAATGGAGGCACGCACATGTAACACCAATTTTCAAAAAAGGATCAAGGAATGACCCCAGCAACTATCGACCGTTCAGTTTGACCTCGGTGCCATGTAAAATACTACAAAGAATTATAAGGGATGACATATGTAATCACATAGAAACCAATAGTTCATTCAATAAAGAACCACATGGCTTCACACCTAAGAAATCTTGTACAACCCAACTACTGGAAACAATGGATGAATGGGCTAAACTACTCGTCGATGGCACCAATCTTGACACGTCATATACATGGACTTTAGTTAAGCCTTTTCCAAAGTATGCCACCGTTTACTGTTATTTAAACTTGAATCGTATGGAGTCACAGGGAGGGTACTTTGCTGGATTAAGGAATACTTAACAGGATTGTCACAACAAGTAGCCATTAATGGCTCAATATCGTAAAGCTTCCCAGTCCTAAGCGGAGTTACGCAAGGGAGTGTACTTGGACCCCTACTTTTCTTGATATACATTAATGATCTACCAGAAATATTAAATTGTACAACAAAATTATTCGCTGACGATGCCAAACTTTCGACCACAAATTCTACACAGGAAGATAGGGAAAATCTACAAAACAGTATCAACAACATGTGTCAATGGGCAGATAGGTGGTTAATGAAGCTAAATATCGAAAAGTGTAACCACATCGAAATAGGATTCAAGGAAAAACTGTCAGAATACACTCTACAACAGGATTACATAACGTATCATATCAGCAAAGTCAATAGCGAAAAAGACCCAGGTGTTCACATTGATGATCATTTGAACTTCTCAGTTCATTTTCAGAAAACAGCAAACAAGGCCAATCAAATAGTCGGAATAATCTTTAGAAGCTTCATATATATGAGTAACGACATCTTTACCAGACAATTCAAATCTATTGTAAGGCCACATTTGTAGTACGCCTCAGTAATCTGGTCACCAATGTACATCAAGGACCAAAGGGCTATAGAAAAAATGTCAATGTCGAGCTACTAAACGTGTACCATCACTTAAGGACAGATCATATCCGGATAAGCTTCGTACTCTTGGATAACAAACACTAGAATACAGAAGAGAAAGGGCAGATATGATCAAGGTTTTTAAAATCTTGAACGACATAGACAGCCTTGATAAGGACAAGCTGTTCAAAATGTGCGACTACAGAGAACAAGGGGACATTCCAAAAAGCTGTTCAAAAAACGCTGTAGAAAGCATCAAACTGCCATTTATTTCAGTAACAGAGTTATTCAACCATGCAATTCGCTACCCAAACATATGACCTCGGCTCCAAGTGTTAACTGTTTTAAAGATAGGTTTAACAAGCACTGGAAAGATCATCCACGGAAATTCGAGCCCTCCTTTTTATAAATATCAGTTCGCGGGCAGTCAATGGCATTAATAGTTTTCGACTCGCTTCTGATGTGTGTTTTCTTTTAAATGACACAGAAAATATGACTCTAACCTAATCGTTACACAAAGAAACTGTATATAAATGTACATATATATTGTTAATAGTTAATTACAATTATTGAAAATCAACCTGCTTGCGCAACCGGAAGGAAGTCGTGTCCAGCAGAAGTTTACCGACAAGGATCATACATCATACAGAAGCCATTGGCTTAACTCGATGTCATCGAGTGATTCAGTGATTCAATGACCTCCATGTTCCCCTACTCAAAAAAATTACTGTGAATAAGCATTGGCCGTTAATGAAACATTTTCATATCTTTTTATTCTTCAAATTTCACACAACGACGAAAAGTTTTTAAATAACCGTATTTAAAATTTCAATACAACAGGCAATGAATTCAGTTAAAAAAAGAAAGACATGGAAGTAGGTCGTTCACGATAACTTTTGATTTCAAATTGATGTATGCATGTACACCCAAACTTATCTTTCTTATTCTTCAAATTTCACACAACAACGAAAAGTTTTTAAATAACCGTTTTATGCGACCCCCTATATAAATAGACCGTCTGTGTAAAAATATATACATGAACCATTCTAATGTTTCCGTTGTAGTAATTTCCTTGGGAACTGAACTTGTATTGAGAAGGCACCTTATAATGAGACCACTTATTGGACTTTCAACACATTGTACAAGCTTGACTGTATCATTGTAATTGCGTATATGTTTTGCTGCAACATGATAGCAGTCTATCAAGAAGTACATGTATTTGACTGTAAATGGTTGTATCGGCGATCGAAAATGAAACAACAAAATAATACTAAACCAGATTATTTTGAAACACAAACATATGAATATAAATACTACTGTACTTACAATTTCGCCATTCGTGTACCGTTGTAACTAAGGACAACCATTTTTCTTTTGCGCTTTTCGCAATCGACGTTGCATGCTTAAACAGCAGTCTTAGAAGCAAACAAAGGAGGGTGCAGAAAACCTCATTTCCAATTGACTAGAATAAAAATTACTTCCTGTTCATTCACATAGGGATTGGATTGATTTTTTTGTTCATGTACATTGCGGCAATGAATAATAGTAGCTGATCTACATATTCTCAGAAGATATGTAGATCAGCTACTGCTATTCATTGCTGTAATGTACATGAAAACAAATCCAATCAATTCATATATTTACGTTACGATGAACTACAACAACAAAAAAGTTACAACATTTTTATAGATTTAATATTTTTCATATTAGTATCGGTCAGATAACCATCAAAAAGGAACAGCCAAAACTCCAGCCTACACACAAACTTCAAATGTTCGACCTCCGCAGGTCAGCTAATTTTGTTGAAACGAAAATATATCTAGAATCTGATAATAACCGACACTTGATATTCCTTTTATTTTTGAAAGATGATCTTATTTGATGTTTTTTTCGCGTTAAACACCGCATATTATTTATTGAAAAAAGCTTGTGTTCGCACTATTTCAAAAAATCGGTCCCCATAGTAACCATCCAGGGCACTTGTCGGCCGAGCACCCGTCGGCAGTAGGCATAGCGCTCATTTAAAGATGAATATACTGTTTACCAAAAAACCTGCAAATGTAAATGATGATAAGTTGGTGGATGAAATGCCCTGTATGTGCTAGTTGACGTTACGGGCAGGATGCGTGGATTACCAGACCGAACGTTTGGGTGTTAGCCTAGATAGGCATAGTTCGTGACCACGAGGAACCGATTGCGATTCGAAAGTAAGTATTTAATGACAATGTTATGAGTAATTTATTAAGTTTTAAATTAGAAAGAATAATGATAATAGTACAATGTTGCACAATTCATGATTTTTGTAATGATTATTATTATTTCTCGCAACTACTTTATCTTGGAGAAAGGGAGATATCTATTCTCAGCAACGGTGCTATGCGTAGTAATATGAAGTGGTCATACTTTGTGGGAAATCAGCTGACTGGTTGAACGAGAATCGTTGTATTTATAGTCAAATCGCAGTTGTTTTCAGTTAATAGATTCATGTACAGAACAAACATCAAGAATGTAAATATACTTAACTAAAACAGCTGATGATCTAGTCTCAAGACTTTATTCGAGTTACGGGTATTACAATATAGTTGGGCGAAAAAGTCGGAAGTGGAAAATATGCTTTACTTACCCATGCCAGATTGTCAGGCGTTGGACATACGTTCTCAATAGCTGTTGCAGTGAAATAATGGTACACAGTCTATGGACATTTCCTGGCTCGGATTCCACGCTACAAAAATTAAACTGAAAATTAAGCATCAAAATAAATTCTATACTTTAGATGGCATCATTTTATGTGAACTTGAAATTGACTAAGGAACACAAGATTAAGCTAACAGATCTACCACGTAAAGTCCAAACTTACCACATGAGGTCCCGATATGCAGCAGGCACTTGCTGCACTGTGCTCAGCAAAACCACGTATATCATTGTGGTAATCGACGACTTATGAAAATATAAATTCTAAATATCAGGGGAGAGACTGATCATCTCCGCCTTTGTCGATTGCTAAGCAACTTAGAAACAAAGTGAGCTTCATTATTTTACTTATTAGGAGGTCATGCAATTGTCTTTCCTACGTGAAAACGGTTATACACTTCTGTTACAGTGTACGAGTCGAACACGGAAATTATTAACATACTATTCTTCCATTAGGAGACAAACTGTTTGTTACAAATAAATGCGAAGCAGTACATGTGCATGTCGCAGGCCTGTCCGTTTTGCTACCAACGAGTATCACGACAGCTTAATCATTGCGTTGGTGATGTTTGAACATCTCATATGACAGAGCCATGCGCATATCGCTGAAAGGATGCGAGGCTTAGCATGCTCTATAAAACAATTTATTGAAAAGTTGTCAATAATTCCAAACATCTGATCCCCAATATTAAACAACTCGAGGTACCCATTTCAATTGTTTTCCTAACTATCTCTTGTAGTTCGTCCGTGAGTAAGGAAATGCTTTTTCCCGAATGATTGGGATAATTATAGCTTAAATTCAAACAGCTTGGAGGGATAAACTATTTCGCAGTTTTTGTGCAGTTTTTGTAGATCCACTCGGATTCCCTCAGTGTCGGACCTTAACACCACCGATGAGTCAAAAAACAGCTGCGTTATGCACTGTTATTCATTTTGGCATTTTGTTTCTATTTCATCTACCATAATCTACAGATGAATTAACGTGTGTGTCTAATGTTTATTCAAATCTTGATCAGTCCGGTGTTTCCTTCCTTCTTCCCTAAAAGTGTATTTAATAACATAACGGAGCACGTTATTATAACGGTCATGCAACCCCGCAGTGTTGATGTTCTAGAAACCTCAATTAAAATGCGTACTTCCTTAACAGTTTATCTGACAAAAGTTGTATGTCACAAATTATATATTTGGAATATTTTGTTTTTAAATGTTTCATGCAGTTAGATCGTATGCAAAGTCACGGACCTGGCACACATATATGGCATTAATACATGTGTAATGATTGGCCGCTGTATCACACCGCATACTAATATGAGGCTACCGACGAGGGTCTCTACCACAGAATCGGAGGTTTCGCCTGTGTCGTCTGCGTTTAAAATTGTCTCAACACAGATCTGGAGCTCCCATCATACTTCCTGAGAAATATATGCTTTCGTTTTTCTCCAATCTTGTCTTTTTGTTCCGTGATGTCTCTCTATGCTCCTCCAGGTAGACTTAATGTGTCTGTATTCTAATTGTATTGTAAGTAGGTACATGTACGATAAGAAATTAGGTTAACGAGACTAAGCACAACAGTGTATGCTACCTAATACAGAGCGAGATGATGCATGTAGTTAGTGTCATTATGATAGTAACCTTATTCATAAACATATGTACTTATACAAATAGTCCATGTTACGACCTACATAGTATCATACGCCTAACAGTGGCTGAGGCTGTTTCACAACATTAAACAAGATGGACGGGCCACTGGACGTTGACAAAATATGGATATCTTTGGGAACCTTTGGAAAATACCAGCGAATTCAGCTGACAGTCATCCTAATTGGCATTATACCTTTAGCATTCCATTTACTTTCGACGGTTTTTATTGGTATGCATTTTCTTACATATTTTAATACCTGTTGTTAACAGTTCTTTTCATTTCATTTCTTCTGAGGGTGATATAACACAAATACTCAACTTCCTGTTATATTGATATTGGCATCATCATTCTACATACAAGTAGTATATTTTGATAGCTAAATGATACACCTTCAAATTGTTAAGTATATATATGTCTTACGTTGTTTAAGGTCTTTATAGAAGATCCATAACCTACATCAGAAAAAATGTGTATAAAATCTCGATATAATGAACTCATTTCTTTTGCATTCTTGCTATCGCGAACACATTTCAAAGTTCCCTTACGTATTTTCTCTCTTGACAAAAGAGTCGCCCCCTTCGATATATTACCAAACAATTTGTAATGACAGAATTTCGGAAGACAAATTATGGCAATTTCTCGGGTTTTAAGCTTACATTTTCATCAAAGTGTTAAGTCCTTAGAATAAGAATTGATGATAACGTCAAAGTAATTTATAACTGTATGCTTACCAGCAGACGAATAATAGCAAACGAGCTAGCAATTTTAGACACTTACTTAACAAGATAAGAAAAGTAAAAACATATCAAGAGGAGAGAGAGTCAGTCAAATGGATATACACACAGCTATTTAGAGGCGGATAATAATAAAACCAGGTGTTTCGGAAGGTAAGTGTTTTTGCTTCAACGACGACACCACCTTTGTTAATCCAGGTAATATTAAGTCCTTAAAGAAACGGGCTAGTGATAAAACAACAAACAAAGCGCTTTTAAGAGTTAAATAAAAAACGTCGACCCTCATATCATGCAACAAAATCATAAATTTTCCGGTGAGAGTTTTAATGACACTACTTAAACATGCTCATAGTAATCATCTACAAGTGTACCTGTCTGTCCCGTATATCTATATGTTGTAAGTTTGTCCCTCAACGAACGACTTTAATCACAGATTTCATCAAATTCGAAGCAAACATTTGAATACAGAACCAAACACGACATGATAACTCGCAGGTTTGGGAAGAACTGTTATATTTTAAAATATGAATTTAACATACTAATTATTTTACTTTTGTACTTAATTTATTGATAATTAAGGATGTACACCTCTGAGAAGTCAAAAAATTCCTGTATTAAACTTTTTTCCTTATATTGATTTTTGGAAAAAGGAGATAATGGCATAGTAGAAACTGCAAAAACATATATATGTCCGTGTGTTCGTTTTTGTGCTATGATCAGTCAAAGATACCAATTTAACACAATAGGTGATTTTAGGTGAATTTTTGGGTTTTGTCCATTTGCAGAACAAATTCATACAATTTCTTCCAAGTGTGTTATCAGATATGTATGAATGTTTGTAGATTTGATAAAAATATTATTTTCTTTTTAATTATAGAAGTAAAATTTCTTAATCTTATTCATTTTACTCAGAAATGCGATTTTAGTTACCCCTACCCCTTATTTTTAAATGAGAAATGCAAATTTTTTCACCATTTTTTGCAGATTAAACGCTTGATATAACAAATTCCTGTATCAAACTTTTTTTGGTATTCAATGAATCAAAAGAAAATGTGTTTCTCTTTCTAAAACAGCCACAAAAATGGGGGGTCGGTGTGCTTCATTTTTTGTCCCATTATTATTTGTGTTATTTTTCACCTTTTCGTGGTCAAAAATCAAAAGTGCTTCAGTTACCCTAATATGTAAAAAAGAAATACCAATAATATATAACTTTCCACTTTTTTTGCATATTATTTTAATCATATTGAACATTATAAAGTTGTACAGCAAAATTGAACCTGCTACATTTAAAAATGGTGACAAAATGACAATTTAAGTGATTAATCTAGTTTCAAAAAAGGTGAAATTTTGCCCTTTGTGAAGCGCAAGAAATTCACATAAATACACTTTTTCAAAATGGCCGCCAAATTGGTCATTTTTTCCAAATTATTGTAAAAAAACCCACAACAGACATCTAGTTTTTTATTTGTTTTTCAGATCTGTGTTTGCTATTAAACATATCATAATTTGTTAAATATTACAAAAACCCGTTACACCAGATCAAAACGAGACTTGAACGTGACTGAAACCTCAGAAGAGTACATCCTTAAGTAATTATCAAGCTAAAAGATAACCAAGTTGGGCACACTTTATTTTAAAGGATTTAGCAGGAAACATCAGTACGACTATCTTACGTGGTATATGAACTGCTTACTCCTATACCGTACATGACTTTGCCTTTCGGTTATTAATATTAGTTGTGGGAAGGAGTAGGTGGGTATAGAAGTCACAATTCCATTCCTTTCCTGTGTTCCTTGTGTTCTACACAAACAGACCCTGTCACCGGCACATATACACACATGCATGCACACATAACACACATGCATGCACACACAACACACATGCATGCACATACAACACACATGCATGCACACACAACACACATGCATGCACACACAACATACATGCATGCACACATAACACACATGCATCCACACACAACACACATGCATGCACATACAACACACATGCATGCTCACACAACACACATGCATGCACACACAACATACATGCATGCACACACAACACACATGCATGTACACACAACACACATGCATGCACATACAACACACATGCATGCACACATAACACACATGCATGCACACATAACATACACGCATGCACACAAAACACACATGCATGCACACACAACACACATGATTGCACACACAACACACATGCATGCACACATAATACACATGCATCCACACACAACACACATGCATGCACACACAACACACATGCATGCACACACAACACATATGCATCTACACACAACACACATGCATGCACACACTACACACATAGAGGCACGTCCTTAAACGACCATATATGTTGATTTGACGTTAATCCCTAAAAAAACCAACCAAACCAGTCTTTTTATTTCATTTTCGATTATATCGACCTTTCTATTTTACTTTGCAGCCTACCGGCCACCTTTCTACTGCAACGATACCACTGTTGATATGATATTTGGAGATGACACCCACATGCATGACAACGCTTCTTACACGTTTGTCTACAACAAATGTTCCATTGATGTATATACTGATTCAGCAAATTCAACGCTTATAAAGTCTACTGGATGTGTTTCTGGATACTCGTATCCGGTGCCAAAAGACAGGACTCTTGTCACAGAGGTCAGTTTCATTTAACACTGAACTATTTCATCAAAAAACTAGTTACACTTTTTCGTAAAAATACATGTATTTTGAATATTTTTTTGTTCATGCAGACATTCTGTAGCAATGATATTTTAATCAGTTTTATGAAATTAAAACTAATTTAGTTCACATGTTTTTCCGTACTTTACTAAAACATGTTATATAAATCCTTTATACATATTTTTTAACTTTCAGTGGGACCTTGTCTGTGACAGAGCAGAACTGTCCGAGTTCTCCCAAACCCTGGTCATCCTTGGTCAAGCTTTCGGTGCAGCCATATTCACATCTCTTGCTGACCGATTCGGGCGCAGAAAAGTCCATATATTTGGCCATATATCTTTATTTTCTGTTTCCTTCGCGATCGCTTGGGCGCCTAACTATACAGTCTTTGCTGTGTTGAGATTCTTCTTGGGTGCTGTACAGCAGGTAAAATGATGTCATAATCTACCACGTTGGCGATGTACGGACGTTTCCCACTAAAAATCATACCACACTCATGCCCCAGTGATACATGCACGCAAAACGATGATCCAAAATAGAATCACCGCTTTCAGTCTACATCTAGGTTACTGTCTTCTCTGGTCAGACAAAATACGTTCCGTTACATTTGATGTGATCAAAATTAAAAAACAGTATAAAGAAGATGTATTTGTACATAATATTGAAATACATATTTTAAAACGTTAGAAAAATCATACTGATTCAGGTCGTCATTTTATCACCTTCGTTGAACATTCCACTGAATGCATGTAAGTCATATCTTAGTAACCTCTGCATGAGTGGCTGAAAACTTGACAGAACCTCTTCTGACGGGTGACGGATGTGGTGCAGGATATCGTACAATTCTGATCATATGGTTGCCGTTAAATATTATGTATACGGTATTTGGTTTTACTGAAGGACCAACGAAAAGCGTAAGGTCTTTGATGATGCAATTTGATCAATACTTATGTAAACACAAGTTTTTGGTAGCCACCCTGATCTGAATGGGAACTATTCTTTTTCCTCCTGTGCTATGATTATCGACTTTCCTTTGCTCGTTAGCATGTGTTTCCTTTTCTTGTCATTTGCCTGTATCTTACTTTAAGAAGAGGACACTACATTGCTCTGCCATATATTTGCATGGCAATTGAAGTCGATGAACTAGAAGACATTGATATTATTCTTCTCTTATTCTAAAATGTTTAGGGTATCCTTATAAATATTTCGTTTGTTAAAAATATTACTTTTTTGTCTTTGCCTCCAACATTTATTACATTGAAAAAATATAAGCAATGAGAAGAGTGAATTTCAAATATACAATAATATCAAAGCTGCTGACGTCAACAGTGATGATAAAAACACATATCGTGTATGTAATGTAAATTTTATCACATGACCTTCTGTATCCCACTGCATGTTTGAAAGAGGCGATTTCTAAAGAGCCACCTTGCAGAATTGGTAGTTTCTTTCTCTGCTCACTTTATGGGGATTCAGACTCGATTCAGACGTGACCAAAATTGATCTACTGTCACTTTGTAATACCTTTAACCAGATGATTATCGTTTCTTTTTAATTTGACCTACCCCTTTCTACAAAGCTTTCTTATGCAATCTTTGTAAGCCTATGTCAGGATAATGTGACCGGAAGGGATGTCATACTAGCGCAACAAGTTTATGACATTTCAGTGAAATTGCTTTTAAATGAGTCTTTTTTTATTAATCTCTTTGTCGTAAGATATAACCAGTTTCTTGATTGGAAACATCTACACATACAGTTGAAACGTTCGGACGCTTTTTGTTTTGTTTGTATTTAAAAAAAAAAAAAACTTTTGGAGGTGGTTTTATGAACCTTTATAATCGTCATTACTTTGTATGTTGGGTTTAAATAAACCTTATCTGTTTTCATGGACCTATGAATCTGTGATTTAGTTTCGGCGTCACACATACATATTCATTACACGATTTTGGGATTGTTTACATACTGTTAATCAAACATGTATTAGAGAATGACAGTCCTATATTTTTAATTTTAAGCATATTTTGTGCGTGTTAGTTCAATTTATTTCGAATCTATCAGTAACATTTCATCATAATGTACACATTTTCGACACATGGGTGATTAGACACCACAATTTGCAATTTATTTCACAAAATATCTCTTGTAATTTACCAAAAAATTGGCATTATTCTTTATACGTTTCGTCAAACGAATTAATCCACAATTCGAAATTAGTGGAATTTGTAAAAAATATCCCAAAACGTTTATATTTACAGGGCTCTGGACTTACAATGGCAATTCTTTCCTTAGAGATTTTACCCCTGAAGGCACGATACATAGGCGAGTGTCTCGGATTAGTTTTCTGGACAACTGGTGTCAACCTATTATCTCCCTTAGGATACCTCTTCAAGAATTTGTCATGGCGATATCTCCAAATGACCCTCGCTTTATTCTCATGTTATAGCCTTGTGGAATATTGGTACGTTGACCTACTGTTTATTGTATGTGTTAAGATTAGACATATCTACCCGCAGTATTCATGTCATATTTTCTTGTTAGCAGCGATTCAACAATATTTGATCCATGGACTTCATATTTTTTTATGAACGCTTGCACACATTCGGTTTCAATAGTGTCATAAAATATATTTGGAAATGTGATCGACTGCTTTAAAAGGGGGAGACCTGGGCTTCAATTAACTTGGGCGAAATATCAAATGTTTGCAAATTGCATACAGCGTTTCAATACACATACAATATAGAGACTTTAATTTTCGAGTATATTTTTGTTCTTTTGTTAAATGTTTTTGATTAAAAAAACGTCCACGAGGGAAAACTTGTAAGAACATATAATTAATTTAGGAATTATGCATGTAAGGATATATGTAATTGATCCACTTTATTTAATTTCTCGATATAAAACAATTTTCAACACCAGACATAAAATATATATTCGGAAAAATTAGATTTTTAATAGTAGTTCTTTAAACGTCATATTGAACAACGGAACGTGGAATTTGGCGTCAATGTTGATTGTATCCATTCTATTACAGGATAATGGACGAATCTGTCAGATGGCTGTTAGCAAACGGAAAAATAAAACAGGCAGAACGAAATATTCGAAAGGCAGCAAAAATGAACGGAAAAGATTTCGACGAAGTCATCAAAGCAGCCACAATTAGAGACTCGAAGGAAATGGAAGTTTTAGTTCCAGTAAATAATACTCTACCTTCAAAGAAGGAAGATGACATTTACACCAATCAGAATGGTGCTGAACATATTGGAACCAATGATTCTTCAAAGGAAGATGACATTACGGATGACGTAGAATTGAACCACAGAGAAAAACCAACGGGCGTAACTGCAACTGTAAAGCGTTATAATATTACCACGATATTTCGTCATAAAATTATCTTGTTTAATTCCTTGATTTTATGGTACATGTGGTAAGTACTAACTGGCACATCACTGTAGTCACACGATATACTAATGTTTACAACACTGGACCACTTTACGGCATTATTTGCCGTAAAGTGTCATCCGGGTCTTTGCAAATAGTGAAAATAAGGTTGCTGTTTAAGTATATTGTCATTATTGTGAACTATTGTATGATTGGCCTATTGGTGAGGATAAGGCCTCTTACTGTTATTGGGAATGGTTTTTATATTATATTTTGCTTTATTCATTCATTTTTTACTTTGATAATAAGGAAAGAACTATTAATGATTTATTCCGGTCTACAGTATATCAAATCATAAAATCCGGATTTCGGTATTCCGTAATTTAACAACTTTTGTTTAGATAATTTGTTAACAGAACAACAAAGGATTATAAATTTCTATTGTACTAACTGAAACTATCTTAGGTATAAACAATTGTGCAAAACAATATATTTAGTAAGATGATGGAATCGGATACAACAAAATGTGATATATAACGATATCAAAAACTGTTGGATTGTAAAGGTACGTAGTGATATCAATACTCGTTTATACAGTATATAATGAAATACATTTGTTGTTCTATATACAGTATATGTATGCATCCCTACTCGTTGTTTTGTTTATAGTATATACTAAAATATGTTCGTTGTTTGATATATAGTATATATATAGATATCAATACTCGTTGTTTTTATACAGTATGTAATGAAATGTTGTTTTATGTACAGAATTTGTAAACATCAATACTCGCAGTTTTGTTGACACTACATTATGAAATATATATCCGTTGTTTATATACAGTATGTAAATATACCAATATTCTTTGCTTTGTATATAGTATATGTAGAATGTAGATAAAGTTACTCGTTGATACAGGCTGGTCAACAGTTTGGTATACTACGCCCTATCTTTGACGTCGTCAGCATTGTCAGGTGACCGTTTCGTTAACTACTTCCTGATAGCCATAGTAGAATACCCAGCTGCCTTGATGGAATTTCTCCTCATTAATAGGTATGTTTTTTAATATTTATAACCTTCCATGAATTGAATTAAACTCTAGTAATTTATTACGTCACTTCAGAACCATATGTCAATCGGAAACCGTCGGCACTTTCCGTAAACAAGAAACGGAAAGTGCCGACGTTTCCCGATTGAATCATATGTTTGAAAATGTCAATTTTGTTTATCTCGACAACATAACATATGGAAGCCTTTCTAAGAAGTTGTTGACAAGGTTTTGTGACGGCGTCAATGTTTAATTCTGCATATGTATGTAAACAAGATCATCTTTATTTCAAATATGAATACACAGATTGTAAGAAATCTGTTCCTGTTCCTTTTTACGTCAATATGTGACTGTAAATATAATGTTTAACTTGTGTTTTGTTTAGGATTAGCAGTGTAGACTTTTTTCTGTGCTATGGTTATCATCTCATCACAATGAAAACTGTTGTGTTGAATACATACATGTATATTGGTTTTTTAACGGAAGAGCAATTGGGTCAATTATATAATATTTATTAAATCGAATTGTCGCCTTTATAACTCGAAATATTAACGAGAATTTCGAAATACTTATTGGAAATTTTGACTTCCTTACTCGAAATGTCAAACTTAAAACTCGAAATTTTGACTTTCGAATTAATTTGTCGGAAGTTTGCGTTTTAAAGACGAAACTTCCAGTAAGTAAGTCGAAATTTCTAAGTATTATCTCAGAATTTCATGTAAGTACATGTAACATAGAAAAACGAAATTTATCTTTTTGTTCTAAGTTGCCCTAATAATCTTTCATATACTTTGAATTTGATCACATCTGTATTGTGTTTACTATTTTTGCTGATGTTTAGAATTGGCAGACGTAAAACGTGTATACTGTTTCACGTAATAGCCGGGATAGCCCTAGCAGTTTCAACAGTGTGCAAGTCACTGTCAGGTAAACATTGTATAACCTTTGACATAATGACCTATTGATTATGTGGCTACTTATTTCTATATACGTGCTTGAAAATTCCGGTCAATTGGGTCAGAAAATTAACATACTTAAACCCTTCAGTATCACTTAGGTTCCCGACCCTTTTTATGGGAGTTCAAGATGTCCTTAATTTTGTTTGAATATCTTTAGGTAATCTGTCCTCTGTGTTTGCTTTTTATATCGACTTAGATTTCTGACTTTGTTTGTGGGTTAACGTTTTGTTGATTTATTTTATAAGTAACTTATTGAAATATGATGTACCTACAAGCACAAATAATTGGTAGCTGACGACGTTGGATTGTTATAAACGGTTCGAAGGTTCTGGGTTCGAATCTTTGCTCGTTGTTTTGCTTTCAGTAAGTTAAAATAGGTAACGTAACTAACCATTTTAAAATACTTGTGTGAACTTAGTTGTTGAATGTTGAATTTTTGAGAAAAAATATATTTATTTCACGTGTACATCCTTCAAAATAAGCAACAGTTTTATAATAAGCAATGCGGAAACCTCCATAATTATTTTCTTCTATCATTGTTCATGTGGCTTGTGAAATTGTAAGAAAAGAATATCCCAGCACATTGTTTCTGTTAGTTTAGAACTTAAAATCGGATTTGTCCTCATGTAGAAGTGCTGCGATATTTTTTTTTTAATTTATGGAGTCCTTAGACAATTGTTATGTTTCAAATTCAGATGGAGCTGGTACTCTAGGGGCAGTGTCGTTGGTATTCAACCTCGTCGGCAAGTTTGGAATTACAGGATCGTTTAGTACTATATTTCTGTATACACCAGAACTGTACCCAACGAACCTCAGGTAAGTCTACATCATATTGTGAAAACGTTAACGTACATATCTCAGCAGTAATAATAATCATAATGTTTCTCACACTTATTAATGTCACTGTATTACTTCATGATGTTGATCGCTGAAGCATGCCACTTGAAGATTTGCACTGATGAGTAAATATATGATTGAGCTGATATAAATACATTCAATAACAGTCATCAATTTGGAAATATGTGAGATCACAGTTTTACTTCCCACACAATTAATGTACGTATTAAACGTGTCGCAACGTTTCAAGACCAACTGGTCCCTTTGTCAAGCTATGTCTGAGCCTGGACACGTTGCGACATATAATATAAATGCACTTTATTTCCTTTTAAAGAATGGGGCCTCTTGAAAAACTAAAACCATGATATTCAAAAGCATTACTCAAAATATATTAATATGACTATATTTGTTATAAGTAGACACCAAAAAAAGACATTGCATAGCCTGTTTTTTCAGGAGGCTTAACGTTTAGGCTACCAGTACTTGAGGTTAATGTTGTACCGTTTTCTGAAGTACTAGTTTTAAAATGAAATATCTATTGTAGTTAACAGTTACAAAGTAACGTTTTGAGGAGTAAATTAGGCACTTTTACCTGTTTGTGGTATTTCGACATCTGCTTCGGAACAATCAAGAATTGATTTTCATTTTTTAACCTCTAATATCACTGATGAGTCCCGAATGGACGAAATGTCAATATGGTTCAGTTAATGTCAACTAGTTTCCCTTCCTGCTTTGACTAACACAATGTTTATATTTCGGTTTCCTTACTTTCTTGATTATTTTAAGTCAAGTCATTGTCTTATTATATTATATTATATAATTGCAACTATTACCGTGTAATGCAGCAAAGTGAAATAGCCAACTTTAAAAAAATGATTTTATGCTGTATAGTTGCATATCCTGAAAGCTCTATACGAACTGTATTTTTCTTTACTTTTAAAGAAATGCTGGAATTGGATTTTCCTCGTGCGTAGCAAGAGCGGGGGGAATGTTGGCACCCTTTGCTGGTCCCTTGGTAAGAATATTTTTTTTATTATACTACCTCATCTTAAAACTTATTTCCACGACTCTGGACGTGTTTTCATACTAAAACGTCTGTTAGTTAACACCTCAATATATATTGCTTCAGATATTTTATCCAATTCCTACGAACAATTATGTAAACAAGATTAACCACGATTATAATGTAACTACACACTTGTTGTGTATGTGTACCCTAGCGGACGCGTGAAAAAAACCAAGTTATATCAAACATATTATACAAATACCAGCTAATCAACATATCTAATCGGGGTAGCACATTGGTAAAATGTCTATTACAAACTTCCTACAGTGAACATAATGAAATGAATAGCAGCAGTCACTCTACGTCCAATCTGTCGGGCTTAGACTTTCATCAGGGATTGAATTCTCAAGCTAAGCCCCCCATCAGGGATTGAATTCTCAAGCTAAGTCCTCCATCAGGGATTGAATTGTAAAACTAAGCCCTCAATCAGGGATTGAATTTTCAAGCTAAGCCCCCCATCAGGGATTGCATTCTCAAGCTAAGCCCTCCATCAGGGATTGAATTATCAAGCTAAACCCTCCATCAGGGATTGAATTGTTAAATTAAGCCCTCCATCAGGAATTGAATTGTCAAACTTAGCCCTCCATAAGGAGTTGAATGGTCGGGATCAGCCCTTCATTAAGGATTGAATGGTAGGACTTAACCCCTCATCAAGGATTAAATGGCCGGGCTTAACATTCATTAGGGATGAAATGGCATGGCTTAACATTCATTAGGGATGAAATGGCATGGCTTAACATTCATTAGGGATGGATTGGCCAGGCTTAGCATACATTAGGGATTTAATGACATGGCTTAGTATTCATGAGGGATTTAATCAACATTGGAGTGACTGTTGCTATTTGCATGGAAGAAAACAATTGCTTTCGTTCCGTAAGAGTTATGTCTCTTTAATCGTTTAGTTCAAATTGGAAACCAAATATACTTTTTGGTAGCATGAGTGAAGAAAGTTTGCTAGGTCACAAACTGTGGCCGTGAGTAGTGTATCCAATAGCATGTCATTAATGCTACGGCATTGTGTCCATAGCGTATGCATAATAATCCTCTGATACATTTACTGGTTGGCATGTAAATGATATCATATATCTGCAGATGTAGTTTCAAATGCGATTTCCATATCCCTTCATGAATTATCCATTTCCAGATGAATGTTGTAAGTTAGGGTTGCGGTGTAAAACAAATTATAATATTTTCAGATGGAAAATAAAAGCTTGAATTGCCATGCTATATCACCTCCACTTTCAAATCGTGAAGATAGCGACTAAATATCTTGTACTGTGGTTTTGATATAAAACAGCAACGTTCCCTTCATTTATGTTTTGATATAATTGTAGCACAGTTGGGCATGGGGACTTCCGTTGACAGGTACAATGTAGCTCTATTGGTACATTATGTAAGAGAGACATCATAGCAATTTGAAATCCAGACTTAGTATTCAGGTTAGCTTTATTTTTTTCGCTCGTGACAAAATAAAAAAAACACCCAATTTTTAGCAGTAGTACGGGGTACTGTGATGAACAGTGTCCACTATTTATGAAGTACCAGTATATATTTGTTTATATAACCTCATCCTCGACACTCAAGGAGTTACGCTCACTTACGCTCTATGCACCCCTGGAATATGTCATAGCCAATCTGAAGACACAAAGATAGCAATTTGATTAGTCTCATGTAAAACAAACCTGACCAATCACTAGGCTGATATGTGTCCTTTGAGTATTACAAAGGAACAACACTCGATTTCAAAGCCTGTCAATTTTTACCGTTACGTAACCGCGATATTCTTTTGATGTCCATCGAAGGATCAAACCAGTCTTCTTGTCTCATCAACAAGGTGGTGCACAATGAGCCTTCGATTTTGATATGACATATTCCAGGGGTGCAGAGAGCGTAAGTGAGCATAATCCTTGAAGTGTGGAATGATATTACCGATTCACAACATTTTATAACCGATTATTCAATTATCCAATTTTAGATGGATTACATTACGTGGGGTCCCGGCGCTATATCTGCTGCCATGTGTTTGCTTGCTGTCTATCTACTTACCTTTCTCCCCGAAACCGCAGGATACGAACTTCCCACGACAATAGAGGAACTAAAGACTTGGTACAAGGAACATGCCGGGGACAAAAAGCCAAACCCGTAGATGAGGAAAATACCTATTTGTAAATCTGCCAGTTGACCCTTAGTGTAATCAATTGATTTATGAACATTCGTTTGATTGTTATTTTTAAAATAGAATGATTCAATTTTATAGAAAAAAAGGTTCATTGAAAAATATTACCCAGAATTTGTAATTATTTGTAATTTTTCCAGGAAATAATTTTCTATTCGTAAATCTTAGATTTCATAAGCTTTGCGAATATAAATAAAATATGAAAACATGTTTTAATAACACATTGTTTTGATATTCTGCATATAAACACACAAAACACAAAGGTAAGGAGACACACTCAATATCTGGAAAACTGTCAATTTTATTGTCAAATGTATAACCAAATTTATTTTCATGAAATTTGTGTAAATCATATAACCAAAATTCAGTCAAATTAAGTTAAGGAATGACCAAGATTTTGTTTTGGTATATACGGTATATACCAAAAAAAATAAACCGCTTCGCAGATTTATGCAAAGTGCACAACTTTTTTTCGGTATATACCGTATATACCAAAACAAAATATTGGGCATTCTTTATAATTTGATTTTTAAAAAGTAGACAAACACGTTGTAAATGCACAGTTAAAGATTTATTTAATTTTTACGTAAACTCAACAATTGCGCTAAAAAAAGCTGCGTTGTAATTTTGCATTCTGAAGTGTAAAAAGTAGTTCCGTCATCAGTTGTTTTTCTTTTTAGGTATATACGATATATACCAAAAAAAATATTAAGGGGGAGGTAGGCAAAATTAAATTATTGTGAAAAATGTTGTCAAATAAAATGCTTGGAGAATTTACCGCTACTAAAATCATACCTACATAATGTAATGCAAACGTCAAATATAGTACATTTTTTCTGTTAAATACTGTGTGCAATGATATGTCAAAGTGAAATAAAAAAAAAAAAAAAAAAAAAAAAAATGAAAATGTGTATGAGTGTTATTGTTGTTGTCTTGAAGGAATAGCATCGGTTATTTTACTTATTTTCAAACATACGTACGCGGTTGAAATTTTCATTACTAGCATTTGAACTACAATGCCGTGTCTTTCATGTTACGCCTTCTTTTCCATTGGATTCCATGTTAATTTCCTTTTTTCTCTCAAAACAATTTCGTGACTTCGTTTGACCTCTTATTACAATAAAATTTGACATCATGATAGAAACTTGTCCAGTGTTGCCTCTGGAAATCTCATCCCAGCACAATAGTAATGATTTAACGTCATTCTCATAGATACAATGTTAAATTTGCCTTATAATGTTTTTGCAAAGTAACCCATCAAAGTTCGATTTTTATGAAACGGATAATTATATCATGACATTGTATCACCAAAGAAAGCAGACTAAGTATATCATTTGTTTTCTTCTATATTAGCATAGTGTATCCATAATTTGATATCTGTTCATTGGTAAAAACGAGTTTTCTTTTCTAAGTTACACAACTCTATTGCTTCTTTGAACGAAATTAGTTTTCGTCTCACATTAATTTAAATCAAGATCAGAACAAAACAGTATGAGAGACGATTACAAGTTCGTTATGAAGAATTGATCAAGGAGTTCAAGCCTGTATGTTTGTTTTGACTTCAGATGACCTTATAGAATTATGGAATACATTTTAAAAGTAAAATCGTAAACAACCAATAATATTCTTTCTACTAGGTCTACTCTCTCTAGCTATACTACCGACAGCTGACATTCCTATGGTTACTTTAAAGTCTGATTATAACTAAAAGAGCAAAATCACCAATAACCCGTTGGTATCAAAAAGGCAAGGTGAAACCTTAAAAGCATTATGGTATACTTTCCTATTAGCTTTTTGTCATCGGGATATCAACGTCAAATTTCTGATGATTAACTTAAGGTATATAATCATATTCACCGTCCTTGTTTCTAACTTTAAATAACATGTGTGTTACGTTCATCTTTCAGGAAACAAGGCGGTAGACTCTACTGGTGGGTGTTTTAGTCCCCGAGGTTTACTGTAACCTTGATGACCAATATGATCTCTTTTGAGTAGAGGAATGGTTCATGATATACACAATTTACAGATTATTTGATATGAAATTAACCAGCACTCCTCTAAAATCATGATCAAGGGATTTGATGCAACTGCCCTTCTGCTTCAATATTAATTTAGACAATTTTGATTTCCAACTTTGTTGCCCCTAGCACCAGTGATGAGTCCTACATGTAGACGGACGAAACAGCTGTATGGTGCAGTGTTATTTATTTTCCCATAATGTATATTTTACCAATTTCTAATTGGCCAATCACCTGTGTGTGTATATTACGTTCATCTTAGTCTTGATCCATTTTTCTTCAACCTCGACTTATTCTTTATAAATCTTAGAAAATAATCGATGATATTTTTGCCTTAAAACAAAACACAAAATAATAAGGCTTTATTTAGCAATAACTAGAAACTGAAATTAACATTTATTTCAAATTTCACGACTTGCTTAAAAAGTGACAAATCTGTTCAAGCTACGATTTTGAAATTATTTAGGACTCAGTTGAATGCAACAAAGTAGCAAACATTACGTGTCAATCACAACTATTGATTTGTGATATAAACACAGTCACAGGTGAAAAGAATCAGGTTGTGTTTCCGAGAGTCATC
This sequence comes from Mizuhopecten yessoensis, assembly GCF_002113885.1. Taxonomy (NCBI): domain Eukaryota; kingdom Metazoa; phylum Mollusca; class Bivalvia; order Pectinida; family Pectinidae; genus Mizuhopecten; species Mizuhopecten yessoensis. The sequence continues at coordinate 886,555 of NW_018408493.1, forward strand.
GATAACAAGGTTTTGATAATTAACCCTACTACCTTAAGTAATATCTGTTAAAGGCTATTCACAGAATATAATCACCTTTTGGCCTTTTTGGTTTTTCACTTGAATATTGTTTTAACCCTGTCACATTGAAAACGAATCAAAGCTGTTCTTTTGAACAAATTAGATATTCCTTCATCTCCTTACGCTACTTGCCAAAGTTCATCGCCCTAGGCCCCTTAGTTACGGACAGGAAGTCGTTTATATGTTTTACAAGGTTGAACTCTTTTATATTGAAAGTGGTTATCATGGTCATTCATTGACCAAAGCATACTGGCCAGATGTCAAGCATTTTGGTCAATCAAAACTTATTTACGGGTTTAAGAAATTTAATCACAGTGACCTTGAAAGTCTGTCAATGTCATTCAAATAAATTAACGCGATAGCCATTTATGTCAGCATGCTTCTTCCAGAACTTCCAAACCCTAGGCGTCTTTGTTATTCAGGATGAATCATTAAAAGGACTTTACAGAATGACCCCAGTTACCTTGAACGTGGGTCAAGGTCGTTACTTTGAAAGAACTTGATATCACTTTATCTAAGCATTGCACCGGCCAAATTTCATCACCGATAACCTCCCAGTTATTTAGGAGAAGTTAATAAATTTTACCTGTATGGCCCTGAAATGGGGTTCATGTCATCCATATACACTTTGAAAGTACTTTTTCATGAAACATGTGTTATTCAATGCAAACAGATTAAAACATGTTTCCAGCACACACGTATGTATGTACACACTTCGAGATGATTAGCCAGATGGCATAAGTCCAGTAGTAAGCGCCTGATAAGGCGGCTACTGAAAATTCTGCAAAACTATCTATGTTGAAATATTGTGTTGATTGAGTGAATTATATGCCTATATATTGTAAAACACTCCTGGTTGATTAATTTTTGTACATGTAGTAAGGGTGCAATATCAAATGTTGTATAGATATATATATGTATATATTAGGGTACTGGATAGGGCAAGTCTGCTTGTATACAAAGTCAGACCCCAAACACAAAGGGTACATTGTGTAGTCATGTTCCACCCAGACATGCCGCCTCTTCCATCTAACTTGAAAAAGCACTGGCGCATCATCGATCTTCAGCGAAACTTCGGCAGATATTTCCAGAGTCTCCTATACTGGCATATCGTAGACCTAAACCCATTAGAGATCTTGTGGTAAGCAGCAAGCTACCTACACCTAACCCTGCTGCGGCGAAAGGCTCTTTCAATACCTGTAACAAGAAGGTGTGCAAACTGTGTCAATACTCGCGCTCCACAGATACATTATAATGTACAATCAACGGCAAAGTGTATCACATACTACAAACATGCACATCAGTCAATGTGGTGTACATTATTACCTGCAAAAAATGCAATTTACAGTATGTGGTCGAGACCTGCACCAAGCTCAATATCAGAATCAACAACCACCGCTGCTCCATCAAGCAGAACAAACCAGACTTCCCTGAGGCAAGGCATTTTAATATGCCTAGCCACAGTTGGAAAGCCATGCAGGTTGTTGCCATAGATCATTGCCCTACATGGGATGAAACGAGACGACGTACGAGAGAACGGTTTTGGATCACCAATCTACAAACCCGCTACCTTCGAGGTATGAACGAACGATAGGCGGTTGCCATCTTCTCGTTTTCCTTTCAGGGGGCATTTGACCTAATGGTGCATTACTGCACAGTTGGTCTGCTATCTCGCCTGCCTGTTGCTGCATGTCAGTGTGTGTGACACAACAGCCGTTGTCAGATTAATTTTTGCAGATTTATACAGTATCTTAGCAATTTCATCTACTTATTTCTCCTGCACTCACTTATTTGATAATTACATGCGTTATTCCTCAAAACCGAAAGAGGCGACTAAGTGTGGACCCCCCTGCTGTGACTGTTAAATCCAATGCAGAATTGAGAGGCGACTAATGAGGGCATTCCGTAGAAATTGAGATTTACTGGGCCAGATTCCCACATGCACATGTTCCACGTTTTTGATATCTCGTCCCTTCTTTCTGGTGCTTATCTCTCCTCGTTGACTCACTTTATGCGCAAGAGTAGGTCCTCTACATCAGCGTTCCTTGTCCGCGATGCTCTCAGCTTTATTGCTGCCTACGGCTGTCTATAGCCGAGGGGACTATTGGTTTTATATAATAGCTATATTTTCAATTATAGTATATCAATTCTATCTTCTTGTAATATGATGTATATGTAAATGTAACTGTTCTGTTTCACTGTGTCTTGATAAAGGAGCGGATCGCTCCGAAAATTTGACAAACTAAACTTGTCCACACCGTTGGAATTATTTCTTTGCTCCATATATATATATTAGTATATAGTAGATAATAAATAAACAAGACCTTGCGAAGGAAAATATAGAATAAAAACATAAATCTGTCAGATCTTCCGCTGTGCCTTTCTGCCTTCTAGGGCTTCTTCAGGCGGATTGATGTTTATTTATCATCGTTGGTTACAGAACGTATTTAATATTTTGCATAGTCAACAATTTTAGAGACGTCATCAATAAACAAGTATAGTGACGTCACAATCATTACCAGGATAAAGAACTCATCTACGTGCAATACATTGTAAAAATCATTGTGCATTCAAGCTAGTATATACATATATACAAACAAAAAAATAGAACAAAAGACAGAGATAGCGTCTCTAGGCCTTTCTCGGCTTGTTCCCCGTTCACCAGGAGACTGTTTATTTTGAAAACAGATATTGTGAGGTCATAGTTGTTTACACAAGAAAGTATGACGTCATCAATAATGCAAAGTCATTATGACGTCACAGAAGGCATACACATAAATCCTTGACGTCAATAACAATACAAGCTAAATTGTGACGTTACATTACTTAGACAAATGCATAACTTTATGATCTTACCAACAAAAAAAAAATACAGGAGATACAAATTGTTTCATTTACGGCAACAATAAAATATGAACAATAATATTTAAAGCACAGCAATTGCTTAAAGCATGACACGTTGAATTTAGTGTGAACTATTCAGACTGGGTTTCAACAGTTTCATTAACTCCGACTCCTTAACTTCCCTCTTTATCACATAAGATGAATGCATTTGGTAAATAGGGAACACTTTGAAGTTATTGTTAGCACAGTTATGAATATGTTTGTTCACTTGTAAAAATCGAAGGTCATCATGGATTGTTTGTTGCTTGTGAAGAGTCATTCTTTGACGTAGTTCACGTCCAGTTTGGCCAATATAAAATTCCAAACATGTAACACAAACTATAGCATATATAACATTCTTCGACTTACAATTCATACTAGAACGTACAGTGAATTTAAATCCATTTTTGAAAACAAAAGTAGAACCTTCAATAATTATTTTACATGTTCCACATCTGGACGAATTACATTTAGACACAATAAGTTCAGCTTGATTAGTTTCAAACTTGGAAAAACTCAATAGCCTTTTGAGATTTTTGGGTTGTCTTTTACTATTGATAATTCTATGTTTAGCTAAAACATTTTTCATACGCACGCTTGTTCTCTGCAAGTCATGTGGAACATGTAAAACAATTATTGAAGGTTCTACTTTTGTTTTCAAAACGGATTTATAACTGTGCTAACAATAACTTCAAAGTGTTCCCTATTTACCAAATGCATTCATCTGATGTGATAAAGAGGGAAGTTAAGGAGTCGGAGTTAATGAAACTGTTGAAACCCAGTCTGAATAGTTCACATTAAATTCAACGTGTCATGCTTTAAGCAATTGCTGTGCTTTAAATATTATTGTTCATATTATATTGTTGCGGTAAATGAAACAATTTGTATCTCCTGTATTTTTTATTGTTGGTAAGATCATAAAGTTATGCATTTGTCTAAGTAATGTAACGTCACAATTTAGCTTGTATTGTTGTTGACGTCATGGATTTATGTGTATGCCTTCTGTGACGTCATAATGACTTTGCATTATTGATGACGTCATACTTTCTTGTGTAAACAACTATGACCTCACAATACCTGTTTTCAAAATAAACAGTCTCCTGATGAACGGGGAATCAACCCGAGAAAGGCCTAGAGACGCTATCTCTGTCTTTTGTTCTATTTTTTATATTTAATTCCAACACAAGGACTTCTCAATGTTTTCTTTATATATACATATATATAATGCATGTCAATAAAAGATCAATTAAAGTTTTAAAAGTGAGCAAAAAGCATACGTAACCAAGGTAACAATGTCTCCTTGAACATTTTATAAAAATCCTTTTTCAAATAATTACATTGTACATAAAAATAAATGATTAAAATATTCAAGAACTGTTGTCGTTTGGTCTGTGTCAAATTGAGTTCTAGTCTTTGATTTATTGACGGATACAAAATTCCGAAATCACGTACGAATTAAACGAAAATTTACAATTAGTGGTATTTCCTGGAGTTATAAAATATATATAACTGGCAGCTGTTAAAACGGTATCATTACTTTCATTAAAAAACTTCACGTTCTAAACAACAATTCTGTCGCCGCCAAATATCAAGTGTATCATGACGTTGGGAGAGCGATATAAAAAAGTGAGTATTGTCTTTATTACTATGAAGTTTTCGACAAATCATAATTATTGTCAGTTTATTACAATCGATATTTCACATCGTGTTGGATGTTTCTTGATATAAGACCTGAAAACAACATGTTGTCCGCTATTTAAATTTATTTTCTGTCAGATGTGATTTTCATCTCCTTTAATATTTTATACAGCTTGCAGAAATAATGACAACCAGCAATCTTTCTTTTAAGGAACTATAATACAAATGTAAATTTGACAAGAGCTAAATTGATTTTAAAACTAGAAGATCAATACAAATGTATATATTTATTCAAAAAATGTTTTTCGTTGAAGACAATTACCAAACACGTAACCAGGTAAATGGCATGCCAAAATAATACGAAATTGCTCTATCGTCAGCGATCTGCATTTTATCCGGTTATTTAAAAGAAAGTTCAGCCTCTGTTATTACAGAAGTATAATTATTTTTCTTCTGTTTCGGCGGAGGAAAATATTTGCATGAGCAATAAATATAAAATATTTATTAAATTGTCAAAATTATATACATGTATTAACATCATGTACGCAATGAAGAGGAGAAATTCTTTAACCGAAAAATTAAATATGAAATATTTTTGTCGAAAGTCTCCCAAAACAGAAAAAAGGAAATAATAGACCCGTCGTTCTGTGAAAACAAGCGTCTTTTGCGTCATCGACAACATCCACCATATAAATCCATGTCAAATAAATGAAGCGTCTCGTCCTAAAAGGGATAACCGGAGTAGTATTAACTGAATCACCAAGCACGGTTATGAGCATCATAATACCATCAACCTTCATATCGCACAAGGAAATAGATTAGTTCCTAATGAGATGGCGACTCTATTCATCATCAATTTGCATATTTTAAAAACCATGTATTGTAAAATTGTCCTTCAGCAGTTGATATATACAAGGAGAGTATGCAATGAGATTTTATTGATTTCCCAGTCGAATAAGTTTGTTATTCTAAATTATAATCGAAGAGCTTTATCGATTTTTTTTTTAAATTTTTAGTCACGACCATGAATTTTAATCATGAATGATCAGCACAAGTTTGATATTTGTTACTTCTGTAGCACGAAACATAACTAAAGACTGTGTAAAACCAAGGCACGTGCTGTTATTTCACACTAGTGAATTCCAAGATATACAAACCATGTGCAGGGACCGATGAAATCCACGACGGTTCTGTGACTATATATATCTTTTTGTTCTTTTTGCAATTCCTTTTCCTCGCGTAATCATTGTACCTTGCAGTGAAAATGAGTCACTGCGCGAAATTGGAGTGCTTTACAGTATCTAAATCTTTACCACTACAGAGATAAGAATAAGCCAATTCGTGTGAACATTAGTTTTGTCATTTGACATAACAATTGTTCATTACATTTCACAGAACTGATGATAATATTCGATAATTTTGTTTGACAGTACTGCATATTTTATATTTCATCTGGCGTCACCTTGGTAATATAATTTACAAATATTTGACCAGATAGTTTACAATACATTGAACTATAATATATTTGACATAACCATTGGCAATTCTTTAGATATTGGTCTTATCTTCTTTTTAGTATACTAACTATTTTTGTTTCAGAATAAATAACATATTAAAACACAATGTCTAACTATCCAAAACCTAGTATCACCTAACAATATAATGTGGCAACTATACAAGTATGGAAAGACGTAGCGCTTCATACTTCTCGTTAGTTTTGCAACATTCGATTTTAGCAGTTACAATGAAAGTACAAAATATTTCTTCGGATGTGAATAAATGGAATGACAAGGTCTGCATTATTATATTTCATTTGATATATTTCGTATTCTGTAATATTGGAACAGTTTTAAATATAATAATATCCAACAATTTGTTTCTCTATTAATTGGTTGACTGAGAAGCTATTTGCTCTTTTTACATACATGTATCAGTATTTGCTTTATTTACTAGTTTGGTCTGTTTGTCCCCAGCATGAACTTTGTACCAAGTCTTTAGATCCTCTATTGTTGTAGGAAGTTCGTATCCCTTTGTCTCCGATAAATGGGACAGTAGATAGATAGCAATCAAAAACATTGCAGCAGCTATAGCATGTAATATATTCTATCTGAAATTTTATAATTAATTCATAATCAGGACTCTACCTCACAGGATGCATTTGATATCGGTAACTGAATAGGCGAAGGGACGGTAGCAGATTCATTTCATTATTATGAAAGTGGATTAATCATTAAGCATCAGGACTTCACCAAATCGACCCAGTCTAAATGGGATTATATTGAATGGTAGTATTAATAATAATACAATAAGAAACACAATATATAGATGCAAAATTCGTTCGACCAGTCAAAACAGGCGCTTATTGCTGGTACTATGCCACTTGCCAAATACCTCCAGATGTGTACATTCTGGGGCTGCCTTTACAATGACATCTTTTCCTAGGAACTTTTTCTTTGTTACCGGACAGACACAGTATCGCTCTTCCCAGAAATATATGCTTCAATTACGTTATTAGAGTAGTATCGGAAGGAGTAAACTGTTTATCTGAAAAATTCATGATTAAGGGAAATGAACCTAACATTTTACATGGAAGGCCAGAGTGATGACCAGCTGCGGCCCAAGCTGATGAACGCTATCCGAAACCGATATCAGTTATACATGTATATACATGCTTGTAACTGTGATCTTTGCCTACATCCTCGATCTGAAAGTGGAATATCGAAGAAGCACAAGATCCACAGCTTATATACTGTTTCAAAGTATATAGATTATATACTGATACCAGGCTATATACCAAATGTGAATAAGAATCAGTGATATAGCGCTTAATCCCAAGCAAATATGCTCTACATGTAAGTATTATACAATATATAGAACCGACCGTAGGTAATCCGTCAACTGCATGCTAATAGAAATGAGACACTTCTGGTGTGTTCATGATAATCAGGTGAGTACAGTGTATAAATGGCATGTATGCATGATCCATGTGACCACGGCTAATCTGTATGAAATACATTACCAACAACCGCAGGTTTTGACCTACATGTCTAGAACGTGTTGTTTTTCAAATGATTGTGTGTGTAAAAAACGCAGCATTATATACTTAAGTTTTAGTTGCGCGTGTACCTGAATACATTTGATAGAAAAAACGTATGAAAACAATTAAGATCTTACAAAGCGAAAGTTGTTTTTGTAATATTTAATTTAATAAAAGGTTTTACAAACGACCTGCATGCTTCATTGTGGTTACGTTTATTGGCATCGAAAAATGTCCTCTGTGGGCTATCTGATGTAAAATGAATTAGAAGCACTTTGAATAATGTTGATTGATCCATTAAAGGCATCAGTATGGCTCTAAGCACTTTGAACAATGTTGATTGATCCATTAAAGACATCAGCATGGCTCTAAGCACTTTGAACAATGTTGATTGATCCATTAAATGCATCAGTCTGGCTCGAAAAAATAATTGGGCTCCACAAATTGCTCTAATATTTTAAAAGTTAACTGTGACATGAATAGCGAAGTAAGGATGTATTCTAATAAATTATGTTATCATTTGAATGAACTAATTTCCAAACTGTAGAAACTGTGTGCCATGGCATTTAGTTTGGCTCCGAACTGTTTCCAGAAAACGTTATTGTCTTTGCAAGGTAAAACTAATTACATATTGTATGTTCAACTTAATTAAGGAGATATACAAAATATTAAAATTTCAGACGTCACAGTTATTTGCATGAAACAATAGTTTTGAATATATATTAATATATATCACATTGTTGTGTGCATTGAATGTGTGAACATGTATCCTTAAAAGGACCTGTTTATTTTCACCATAAGGGTTCACGTATTTCTTCGTAGTGGTGGAAGTTTTATAACTCGTTCTCATTTTGTTTTAGTTTTTCAACTAGGTTATCCAGAAAGATGTGGATGTAATATTTGAAGCTTGTCAAAATTTAGGGCTTTGATCGCTAAATAAGCACGTCTTTAGAATTATTGTTTTTAATACTTTAAGACTTACCGCATATTCGTAGGATACCGTTCTGGTGTATATAGATAAAGTAGAGCAAAGGAGCCTGTGAATCCAAACTTCCCGACGAGATTTAATACCAGTGATATTGTATCGAGGGTACCTGCACCGTCTGATTTCAAACAAAACATTGTGTAAAATACAAATCAGATTTCAATGTCATTATAAACAGGAGAATATTTTCATATATTCAGTTTTGGGAGCTTCCTTTCTGGCATTCCTTAGGAAACAAGATCCAATCAACATAATGTTATATATAACAAACTAATCTATTTAAATACTGCTGAATATAATTGTGAATCATCACAACCGACCCGACAAGGATTCGAACCAGGAATTTTTGTATTCAAGAAAGCACTCTACCAACTGACCAATCAAATCGATCATGTCTCAACTACTTAATATGTAAAATTATTAACTGGCAAAAGTACTAAGATACATATATATTACTAAAGATTGCTTAAAAACAAATCGTCAGTCAAGATTTGTTTCTACTTTGACAATTACCGTGCTTAAACTATATGAAACATTTAATACCAGAACGAAAACACACTTAGGAAATCAGAACTTAAAATTGATACAAATCAGGAAATGATAGTTAAACGATAAAACAATAACAAAGAGATAACATTCAGCGTTTCCTAGATTACATGTGTGTATGTCATGATTTCTTTTTTTCAGTCTAGAATGTGATCATTGGGTTGAGCAGTGTATAGCGCACTCGCCTTTCACGAGATAGTTTGGGTTTTATTCCCCTATTGGATGTGAAAAGGTGCGGGGTCACCTTCCTGACTACGTGGTTTTCTCCGGATAATCTGGTTACAACCTCCCACATTGACACCCACTGCGTGCTAACATTTAGGCCAACAAGAGTGATTAATATACATTACGTAAAGTTCATGTACATTTATGATTGCACTGATTGAAGGTTTGGTATATAAGATTCTATTGCATATATCCTACATGTAGGCGCGCGAATTCATCAATGCTCTAATCTGTTAAAATTCGACAATACGCTAAAATGTCTTCGCTTAAATCAATGCTCTTGCAGTATCCAGAATTAAAGATAAATTTAAGTTATGAATCAAAGAATATTTTACCTGAACGTGACTTGAATACTGTGGAAACAGTAAGGGCCATCCCAGCTATTACGTGAAAAAATATACTGAGTTTTCGTCTGCAAATTATAAAAACATCAACACAAAACAATGTAACAATGTTTTAGGTACGGCTGTTCGTATATATATAATATATTTGTTTAAAATCAATAACAGTGTTCCAAAAACAAAGATAGAGAAACAGGAACGCTGCATGTAAACTCATGTGACAGAGGAAATCTTAGCAAATCGCTGATACTTTTGATATGATGCTGTAGATATGCTTATGATTATTAAAAGTAAAATGTTATGTTTAGAAAAATGTCGATTGTAATGCTCATTTGATACATATGTACACGTTGTACATGTTGTATCAAGTTAGCTGAAAATTACAAAATACAAACTGTTACACCTACACAGGTGAAAGTGTGTCCATATTTCTTTGATAGGAATTGTGTTCATATTTGACGTTAAAAGAAAAAATAAATCAGACAATGATGTGCGTTTCATTTTATTTTCAAATGTGAAATGTGACATGCTTTTTGTTATTAAAGATATCATAAAAGAGCATCGATGTCAACAACGTGGTGTAATTCAGACGTCTAATTCTTTCGAAATAATGGAAAATTGTCAATCCAATTGTCATTGATAATAATGGGTTTCGTCAGAAAGTAGATATTTTTACATTAAGGAATAACCTATTGACACGAAAGGTAATGGTGTTTGACAGAGAGCAGATTTTAAACATGAAGGAATGACATGTTGACAAGCAGATATTCCACTAAGGCAGTCGGGTACTCCACTATGACGGTTGCCGGAAAATGCGATGACGTTAGCGTTATACATCAAACTGTTGACCAATGTAGCAGCAAAGCACTGGTATATGTATATTAATATTATAAAGAAACAAAGAGTATTTATTTCGTTATAAACTCTATATAAATGAACAAGTATTGATAATGTTTCTCCAACAACAACTATAGGTTTCCGATAGAAAGATCCTAGCTTAAGAGGTTTCTTCATGTAACTATCCAGATAGGGAGGATTTCGAATGATCGTAGTCTGGATTAACGAATTTTCGATTTCCCTTTACTCAAGGCTATGACCGTTATTAATGCTGTGTTTTATATATATATATATTACTGTACTTACCACGTGTACCACACAATCAAGGAACAAAACAAGATGACTTTAGGACAAAATATCGTGGTAATATCATAACGCTTTACAGATGCAGATACGCCCGGGTTTTTTTCCGTGGTATAGTTCTACGCCATCCGTGGTGGTTTTCTTTCCTTGATGAATCATTGGTTCCCATGGGCTCAGGACCATTATCGTAAGTGGAAATGCCTTCTTTGTCTTTGATGGACGATTGCCCTTTACTAGAACTAGAATTCACCTTTTCTCCGAATCTTCAATTGTCGCTGCTTTGATGACTTCATCGAAATCCTTTCCGTTCATTTTGGCTGCTTTTCTAATCATTCGTTCTGCTTCCTTCTTTTTTCTCATTTGCTAGTAACCACCTAACATATTCTTCAATTATCATGTGAAATAGAAAAAGAATAGCATTAGTTAAGTTTCCATGTATTTAATGTTCCTACTTATAAAGGACAATAAGAAAACATTTACATAAGTACTAATAGTGTCACGTTTTCACGTTTCCAGAATTTAAATAAGAATGAACAGTTTTAGATATGTTTAAACGTATTTTAGTTCCTTGGACACTTTTATTAAATTAAACAAAATGTGCTTATAGTAATAACGTTATCCTCGAATGTGTAAGCTTTATATATATATGCGTGAATGATATCATTATAATAGATAATGGCGTAATTAAAATGAAAATTAAATAGACGCAGGGGTTCTCAGCAATTACTATGCGAGCGGAATTCAATTCATTTTCTGTATGGGTCGCATACAAAAATTCCAATTGTTTCATTTTGTCACAGGAGCCGTCAGCACGTAGCTCATTGCTAAAATGTGTCTGAAAATATACTTCAGACATCAATTAATTCATCATGGACTTTTCTCGCAAATTTACGCAACGTTATTTCTCATGTAAAATAAGTGTGTATGTGGAAACAGCCATTTACACAATGTCTGTCTTTAAACCAATACGACATATCAATTGGGGAGCGAAGAAAAAGCACAAACAACACACAAAACAAAAGAATGTATATAGCAGTAAAAATATCTCTAGATATCAGTCTTACGTCTTGAAAAATAACGTATCAGAAAGAACTTGTTTTTTCTTTTGTTAAGTTGTGAATTGTTATCTACCAAAAAAACATCTAGAAATTGCAATAGTGCAACGATGACATTGCTTCTCAACAAAAGGAAACTAGAATCCCACAAACATGTATTTGCGATAATACTTGGACTTTGGTTTAAATGTAATCGTTAAAACCGCAATAGTCTGATGTTACCATGAAAAGAAAAGTCTGGAATTTGAAATTAAGTTTGCTAACTTATCATTCATGGGCAATGTCAAAAAATGTCTGCGTAACCAATCATGCATACATGTAAGTTGTACCGACGTCTACAATACCAGCGCTAGTAACGAAACGCACTCTAAAAACGTTGCTGACACCTTCACGGAAAATGTCATTTCAAGACAATTGAATTAGTATTATCCAAGACAAAAAACAGTGTTAGCTGTTAATATTCAGGAATGAAGCATACCTTTCTAACATATTTAGCGTGCTGACGAAAGATGAATGTAAAACGCCGAAATCCATAAGTCACCCTCCACATCCAAGGGTTCAGCTCTCGATAAAGCTATCGTTTTTGCACCCCTGGAATGTATCATGATAAAATCGAGGCTCCAGACGCGACACCTTGCAGAGAATACAAGTGGTCTATTTTGATATCTTTAACCAAGATCATGGAGTCGTGAGACAGCGTGACAATAGATCAACTTGCTTTGAATTCGGTGTTGCTTCTCTTGTCATCTTGAAAGGAAGGTATCAGCGTAGCGATTGGTAAGATTTTCATACTTGAAACCAATAAAAAAGCTTACTGCGATCCTGTGATTTAAGCGTGACATATTCAAGGTGTGCATAGAAGATATGTGTTTCGAGAGCGAAACCCTTTGATTTGAGGGATTGAATTTAAGAGGTACAATTAATAAAAAAAAAAATCAACCAAAAGGACCATTTTAGGACACGTTATGGTTATGAACATACGTAATTAGTTTATCGCCCGAAATGTAAAATATTACCTATGTACTGATAAAAGAGTATAAACAGAGGGGTTTGAAAGGACTTTAAAAAAAGTTTTCGATTTTTTTCTCTTTTTGATAGGTGTTAGATATGCACGTATATCACCGTTGTGGAATACGTGAACCATGGTCAAGACCAATCATAACTGAATCATCGTTGATGCGACAAATTAAATAAATGTCATGCAAATATATTAAAAATTAAAACACAGTTATGATAACATATCCCACGTACCAATATTCTGCCACACTATAGCATGACAATATAACCAAAACCAGTTGAAGGTATCGCATTCCGGAAGAAATATCCTAATGAAACTAAAAGATTGATACCGCAGGTCCGATGGAGCATTTTAAGATACCCGCCTATAAACCGTGCCTTCACGGGTAAAATCGCCAAGCAAGAATCTAAATAGTTAGTCGAGCGCCCTGCAAATACAAAATTGATATTTCTTGTAATCTTATTATCTGTTTCATACATTTGGGATGGCAAATTTATTAAAATGAGTTCATTCTGACCTCCAAACGATAACCAGTCTCCAAAATCGACTGCCTTATCTCAAGTCAAGAGAACAAGTGAGGTCAACTAGAACAAGCATACACAATATTGTCAAACATCTGGTAACAGTGTAATGATCTTGCCACAACATATCACTTTTGTTTAAGCTGTATGAACGCCTGTTCTAACTATCAGGCTTTTCTGCATAAATGCTTCCGACTTAGCCTCCTCCCAAGTAGCTTTGATCCACAATGAATACGTTTACGTACGTCCGCTTGACCAGGACCTGTATTCATGAAATTGATCCCATGCTCAAATTCAAATGCTGTAAAATATTTTTAAAAAAAATATAGTAAAATGTCATTTAATTTACCAATGACTTTTGGAGAGACTTTTTGATCTTGTGACCATAAATTGAGCTAGTTACAATGAAATGTGTTTTATCACAGAATCCATGATTAAGCATGAGAAATGCCCCTAAGTACTGGTCCTGATATTTCTTCTGTTAGAGACTTTTCGATCTTGTGACCAAAAAGTGAGCTAGTTACAATGAAATGTGTTTTATCACAGAATCCATGATTAAGCATGAGAAATGCCCCTAAATACTGGTCCTGATATTTCTTCTGTTAGAGGCTTTTTGATCTTGTGACCATAAATTGAGTTAGTTATAATGAAATGTGTTTTATCACAGAATCCATGATTAAGCATGAGAAATGCCCCTAGATACTGGTCCTGATATTTCTTCTGTTAGATTTCAATGTCTTCCATGATTCGTTCTTTCGACCTTCTTCTTACATTTTCTGCTTATGGTTGTTTTCAAAGGCTTTACCGAAACATCGTCACACACGACAACATTGGACTCCGACACTTGTATCGTATTCTATTTAATGGAACGTTCAACTTAATCTGCTAAAAGGAATGTGACGTTTTGTGGAAACGAACCGGTTCGTTGAGGACCAATCATTTTAAGGTTCCAAGTAAAATTCAATATGGCCAGTGAAAAGTTTTTGTTTAAGATGTTCAATAACATTCCATGTTATCTTTTAATAACAGGTGAAACATAATTACTCAGACAAATATACCATTACCGACTACAGGCAACATTATATAAGTACTACACGCATTAGAGTGTGACCCTAGGCAATATCACACTCTAAGGAGTGTAGTCTTTTTTTTATCATACCAAAATTCTTTAATTAACAAAGTTTTCAAAGTAACAAATACACGCTAACTATATTTTCATCAACAAATTCAACGGGAAACTACAAATGTATTCAAGCTTTAGCAATGAAGTTTATTTTTCTTAAACTGCGAAATATCATGGCCGTTATAACATATGAATTGTTGAAATTGACGACCGGGTTACCGAACAGTTTCTCCATATCATCATAAGTATTGTGTGCTTGTATTTCACTGCCCGGAAACCTATTTTTTTCCATTTTAATCACGACTGCGTTGTACATGTTCGTTTTACTGTACCGGCTGCGTGCTTTAAGAGTTCTTATCCGTCAAAAGTTTATCCAAATCATCCAGGACTTATGCAAATCTTGCCATCTTTTTCCTTCACGTAGCAGACGGCCGATTGTTTATCGTGACTACCACGTGAATGAAGCTCTTGGAAATTTCACTCGTCTCAGCGTTACATAGTTGTCATAATCACCGGCGAGTAATAAACGGTAGCGACATGGACTGCCTTTGGACCTCCATGCGAGATGAATCGCATTGCACAAACATGGACTATTTTGCACTGTCACACACAGTCACCCGTTGCTAGGGCTTTGGGCAGCAACTTTCCATTGATTCAATGAACAATTTCTCTCAACCAATCAAATTACAGGATTTCGAATAGAGGTCTAAAAACACAAAGTACCAGAAATATGAATTAATGCGACAATCCACATTATTTTTCAGATTTATCGACGTCGTATCCTTTTCATATTTCATTAATATATATTTGTACGTTGGGGCACATCATTTGGAACATGCCGATTGTTATTTAAATGTACATGTACCAAATCCAAGTAAAAAATGGAACTTTAAGCTTAATGGAAAACACAATTTGAGTCGACAGGTAGGAACAGACACAATGAACTGCCCTAAAAAGGCGGAAATAAATAGTAGACTGTATAAGTGTTGAATTTGTGGAGTTGGTATACACGTCGATGGAACATTTGTTGTTGACAAACGTGTAGGAAGCGTTGTCATCTCCAAAGATCACACCAACAGTGGTATCGTTGCAGTTGAAAGGTGACCGATAGGCTGAATATTAGAATACAAAGGCCAAACACCGATATCTAAAAAAGAACTGCATTATGATACCTCCCATCCCAAGCTCCATCGTACATACAAATGAACTAGATTAAAAGCCTGGAGGGTAACCATAAATTGCATCACTTCCATACCGTCTCCTTTTAAGTTTCAGAAAACTGAAGATCTTTACGAAAAATTTCAAGGATTTTAAGATAGAAATACATGATAGCAAAAACGATAAATAAATGAATGAAACAATAAAAACGCCGCGTTTGGAAATGTACAGCATCGTTTGTATGCATAGCTCATATATACTGTTTTAGTGTAAAGCGTTTATATTTCGCGCCGGTTTATTTTCGTCCCGTTATATGTGGCCTGGTATATGCGGGAGACACATACATCGCGAATTCATAGCTAATTTGATAAATATTTTTTTGTGAACTATTGACTATAAAAACTAAAATCAACGAAAATCTGTCTTAGGGAAATTTAAACGACAATCACTACAAATGTAACTCAGTATCTTGCATCATTTACATAACACTACCAGAGTTTAAAAAAAATGTTATTCGAAAGCAAAACCTACACACTAAAGCAAAACATGAACAAACGGAGAGTATTGAAAACACAACAAATATGAGACTAGTTCTTCCGTAAGGGAAAGCGTGTTCTGTTTCATCGACGTCAACCTCCCTATAGATCATAAGACTTATTCCTCGTCATCCTGTATCTCTCGAAACCCTCTGATGTAATGTAAGGTGTTTTTTCTGCATATTTACCTTTTTTTGATTTTACGAAAATACTGAAGGATAGAAAAGGAAGAAGTAGAAGGAAAAATGAAAATAGCGTTTCCTTAGTTTGTCTGAAATTCACTTTAAAAGTGACTTCATGCATTCTGCCGAACCTACGATGCAAGAAATGCTGATTATCTTAATACAAATTTGACTTTTATTTTTATAATATGTTAATATTTAAATGGTGCGAGACCGACCTACATGTATAACAGAACATATTCCTGATGTTTTTTGCACATCATCATTGACGATATCCGCTAGAATTGCCGATATCAGTATTCGAAGAATTAACATTTGTGTATAGAGCAGTCCTTCAATAAAAAATACGGTCCCTGAAATATTATACTTGATGACGCTTTAACCTTTTCCACTAAATTTAATATTGCTGTACCTTACCTATCAATCATTTTAATTTAATATACATTAAAGAATTATCGGCGAATCGGTCTGAATATATGTTATGATCTTTCTTATATTGATGTGTCGATCGACCTTAGAGCTCATTTTATTGAGAGTCTTTCGGGAAATAGAAAGTTCCAGATCCGAACACCAGTGCGATGGTTGTATTTTCATTCATGTTTCAATAAATAATGTATAGGCAAATTAGCTTTATTCAAGCTTGAATACATAATTCATTTTCGATATAAACCCAAACAAGCAAGCAAGCAAACAAAAAAATAAATTAGCAAGCAACTCACATGAATCATGTCAATGATGAATTCACTGTCGGGTTATTTCCAAAATCATCTCAATGAAAACAAGTTGAAAAACCTTAAAATCATTCAAACTATTTTGGAGGTAGTACTCTCATAAAATCATAAATATTTATCTCTATATGAATATTTATTTGTGTAATTGCATCATAATTATAATAATCTTATCTTTGATTTGTCAACGTGAACGTACATTTTTTTGTAGGAACATAAAAATATTAGAAATTGCATACCAATAAAAACCGACTAGAGAAGTTGACACGCCAAAGACATTATGCCAAACGGTATTAATGCAAATTGTATTCGCTGAAACTTTCCTAAAGTTCCCAAAGATATCCATATTTCATCGACTTCAGCTGGCCCGTCCATCTTGCTTACAGGTAAGAATAAAAAGACATCAGCTGTTGATAATCGTATAGTTTAATGTGTGTTAAAGCAAAAAACATGTATGTTAATTATCAGTATGTGTGTCTGTGAATAACCTTGTCAAACCACTGTCATTAATTACAAATATCGTATGCTTCCTCTCTCTCTCAGTATGTTCCTGACATATTTCTGTAGTACATATGTTCTGAGCGGTAGTTTTATCTCTGAGGAATCATCAATATCTTCACTAATGTAAGAGTCATAAGAGATACTTGGTGTCATGTTTGTTCTTACCCATTTACAAAGTAAAAATGAGTCTTGTTTTTTTTTTATCTAACGGTGCTATTTTGATTTTAGTTTTATTACTTCAACGGTAGCTATACTGTAAGATAAGTTTATTCAATACAGCACATACATGTTAGGTTTGTCTTTGACTAGGCTTAGCTTTTCTAGCCGTAGTTGATGCATTCATACAATGATATTCCAAATGGATGGTAATGGATATTCAGTATTAATACATATATCTTAATTGTGATTCTAAATACAATTTACAACGACACCCTCCTATGTTGATTGATGTAATAGTTTTTAAAAAGCCTGACCCTGGGCGATAAAAGCTAGAACACAGAAAAAACGCTGATTTAAACAGGTGAAATCAACGCCCTTTGTGAGAGTAGCCTACATTTAACCTTCAGGACTATCTGGTAGCAGGTGGGAGGATATTTCACAAATTAACAGCTATCTTCCCAAAACACATGTTCGCAAATGTCTCTGTACCATAATTTAAGGCAACACAGGAGGAAATTTGATTTCGACCTCAATTATGGTGATAGCTGATAGGGAGTAACAAGATTTCCCACATACCGAGGGGCTATTAAAATAGGTGCCTAATAGTTTTGTTTCATAATACGTGGTAACAATCATAAATATGTTAATAATGTTTTCCATTTACAGCGTATCTAAATTTAAGCGCTCGATACCGTCATAGAATAAATAAGTTCCCAACGCACTTCATACTTTACCTCCTCGAAAATGGAAAATATTTCATTCCATAACGTGACTTCGAGTGTTTCTTTTGTCTCGTGTGTTGACACTGGGTTGTATGGTTCATTTATGTCAGGTCTTTTGGCGAGCGTCCAATTGTCACTAAATTTACGAAAAATTAATTCGCCAAAAACAAAAAAAGAACTCAGAATTTTGATATCACCTAAAAAAAACACGTCCTGTCGTTAAAGCATCAACATAGGGATACAAACGCAGACATTAAAACGCGTATATAAGACTTAAAAAGTAATGGAAATTTGCATTACGCATGAATAGTCTGGGTATGTAGATGTCATGAAAACAAAACATAGAACAATTGCATACCTAAATCAACATGAACATTCCGGTACCATCAGAAAGGCTCATTTAAGAGAAAATAATTTGTTGTATCAAAAAAAAACATGTTTTGTATACATGTAACCTTATAAAGGTTAAGATAGGCCCTATTATTGTTTTGCTTTGCTGTATTTCTATATATCTTTAAAAAGACAAAGACATAATGCAGATTTGCATTCTTTTGACCTTTAGACCATTCCTGAGTACATAATGGACGAAATGGCCATATGGTACAGCAAAACTGTGTACTTCAGCTTTCTTTATGGACTTTTTGAATTTAGACGTCTGAATGACTCTAGTGGAGTGACTGGTGACGTAATAAGCTAGATACAGTTCTAGTCAAGTGTACTGTGAGCGACGACAGTGTGTTGCCATATGTTCTACCATGTCATATGATAAAATACTATTCAAAACCGATCAGAGATAGTTTTCGTCGCTATAGCCTTCACTCTCATTGTTATGCTGACGACACATAAAGGACAGTTGTGATACAATATCAGTAAACATCTGAAAGCTTGTCTGACAGACACCAGTACCTAGATAAACGCCATCATGCTAAAGCTTAATCAGGAAGAGCCGGAACTAATCGTCCTTTCCCCCAAGTGTCAAGAAACAATGGTTTTCGCGCTCAAGGTCGGTGCCAGATCTATTGCGGCTGTCCCTGCTATTAAAAACCCATGGCTATACTTTGATAGTTCACTGAACATTGAGAAACAAGTGAACGCTATTGCCAAATCCTCTTACTACCAGATCAGGAACATCGAATTAACCCGCAGTTTATATCTGCAGATGCACGCAAAGCTTTGGTGCATTTACTTGTTATCTCTTGGTTAGACTATGGTAATGTTCTGCTCTGGGGGTATATCTGACAAACGAACTAGTCGTTTGCAGAGGGTCCTGAACACTGCAGCACGTCTTGATAGTCGTACTGGAAAGAGAGAGCACATCACACCTGCGCTATATTTATCACACTGGTAACTTACAAGAAACAGGTCGCATTTCAAATTTTGGTGTACAAATACAAGGCACTGAATGGAACAGCTCGACGATACCTACACGAGCTTGTAATTTTGTATCAGCCGTCACAATCACTGCAGTCAGAAACAGAATCCTTGGTGTGTGTCCCAAAATCTCGTAATATGACATATGGAAACTATAGTGCTTTGAAAGGGTTTCGAAGACGCTGTGGAATAGCTTATCATCTGACTTCAGGAAGTCAAAAACTCAAGAAATATATAAAGACCCAGCTTTTTTACCTGTATATTTTAGACTCTTTTGCTTTTGCGCAGACGTCATAGACAATTCACCATATATATTAAGTTATACTTATCGACATATGTATGTGTATTCTATTTATAACGTCATAAATAAATTCCGAAGAGTCCCAAGATGGGCGAAAGTACTAGCGAGATTTAGTGTTCGGTGTATCATTTTATTTATATCTTTAATATGTATATATACTTATTATATGCATATGCAGATAACTGTCTTGTTACCTGATGTAAAATGCTGATTTATATGCCTTTTTAACTACTATAATTACAACTGTCACTGGAAGAATACTATTATGCATGTATTGTAAAGCGTCCTAAAGCAATTATGCAAATATTGTATATTATTATTATTAATAATAGGTACATCCTCACATCGAATTTCACATGATTAGCTAACGGTTCTCTGGTGCACCAGGGATACCAGATATTTCGTCGGTTTTGTAGCTTCTAATTTGTGTTGTCTCTTCACGGAATACCGGATTCTTTCTACGATTTTGGTTTTAAAATAACTTAAACTCTTTTCTGCGGTAAGCATTCTATTTTTCGTTTAATTTTAAATAAGATTATTTATTTAATTTGCTCGAAAACAAATCAAGGTCAAAAGTGGTTTTCCTGGCCATAATCCTTGAAGGTTTATGTTACACTGAAAGTTAACATGCAAAAGAAAACGCATTATAATAATTTGTTAAGTCATTAAAATTAAACAAATCATTTTCGTTCTCTGAAAATATCTACAAACAGAAGTATTGTTTCGATGGGGTGTGATTATGACAAGAAAAAGAAACCGTTTCCAATCAAGAGTAAGATTAAAATACAGCCAAAAGTTGAAAATGATTTTTTCTTTTCAATCACCTTCTCAAGTAGTTTGAAATATCAGCAATTGCTTTCATTTGTTTTCATCTTCTGCTAGCGATATCTTGGATTTAAAAAATGCATGCGTTTCACTGATAATCGTTTTGCTTACAACATAACATTCCGTGGCTGCTTTCAACAACGAGTATCAAGTTGAGAGTTTTCAAGTTAGGGCAGCAGTAAATTTTACCTGACACTTTAGGTCGTGAGAAAATGTTTGTTGCCTTGGGTCATGGCTAATTGGCTCTTGTGAACGTGAAGTAACACTTGTATTTAACAAAATAGTTAAATCTTCAGCAAAATACCAACAAAGAAATATTTTATACGGAGACACGTGAAAAAGTACCAGGAAGTTCCGAAAGAGTAAGTGTCTTCAGCGTTATCGACAACATGCGCAATGGAAATCTAGGTCAAATCCAAATAATATAACGTTTCCAAAGCAGGAATTAAGGTAGTGAAATCAAAACAGCAAAGCACACTTATTATCAAAAACATCGAATCTCAGATCACACAAAAGAATAGCACATTCCCTTATTAGATAATGTACTGCGATCATAAAACGTGTCGTAAGTCTTCATCTACCTGCATCTGAGAAAACCCTACATTGTCCGTCAGCAGTCCACATTTATCACGGACATCGTTTACTCGAAGTAAGCTCTTAAATCTTGAATAAATTGTGACATGTTAAAACGTTAGGTTTGGAAAGCAGGGATGTATTTTTCAGAATGTTTAATGAACTTAAGTAAAATACAAAACACAAAGTCCATGGTCAGTTGTGATGTCCTCATCGTCTGGCAACATTAACACTCCTGTTCACTGGTTTGTTCAGGTTCGACTACATGTAGCTACAGTAAACCCATATGATATAATATGTACATTTAAAAACAGTCTTAATCATAAATATATTGATATTGTTTATATTATGGCAGCCCTTAATGAAAGTACTAATTGTCCGCTTATCTTTTGTAATAGATACATGTGTGAAGGAGTCAATTACATTAGTACATATTATCAAATGAGTTATCCCACTGCACTGTGTGTTATTCGCATAAACAGTAACCTCCCCTTCACTTCCGGTTCGATATAACTGCAGCACCGGTTGGACAGAAGATTTCCGTTGACCAAGTAGTTCATCAATTGGTAACAAGCGATAGTGTACCAATCTAAAGTCAATGGTTCGAGACCCGGTCTAGCACCCATGGTTGTGTTGTCCTCAGAATACTTCTGTTAATTTAATGTTGTTTAAGTACCGTTAGGTATGATTTGCTTTTCATCAATGGTTTATCGGAGGAATAATCGTGCCGAAAAAAGCCCCACTTTCCAATGGGTAGATACAGTTTTATTCAGAGGTACGGAGATCCTTAAGGATTCAAACAATGCCATCAGATTGTTGTTTCATATAACATTGAAAAATCAGAAATAATGAAATACAAAAAAAAGACACTTTTTATATCGTAGGAGGGTGATTACACATTAAATTTGTTTCGCTTACAACTTTTTTATTTTTAGTTGTACTTTGCTAAACGTTTTTGAAATATGTTTCTACTTTTATGTCGACTAGTTTTTAATAACCCATGAACAATGCAATTTATTTATTCTCATGTTACATTCCCTACCATGGATGATGCGTGTTACTGAATTGAAGACTTTCTCTCAAGCCTACTACCACATTACAAACGTTCTTTGATACATGCATTTGGTATCTGTATTTTGTTGGTGCATTAGATGTTACAAAACTGCACTGTTAGCAGAGAGACATAACACGTGACTTAAAACAGTACATAACGGATTGTAAGGTCAACAGGCTTGATTGTAAAAGTACTGTTCCTTTGTAAACTGCTACCGAGCTATAAATTCGGCCATCGGATGACTTGGCCATGTATTTCCTGCAACCGCAAAGCTCTACTCAACGCTAATCAGCCTTAATACCAAACAAACACTCAAAGCCTTAATTACTGTTTACAATCGTTGAAGTGTACGAGCCGGTACTAGCCATTATCTCGTTATTCTCCATTTAACCCATTGAGGTTTGTAAACATTCCCTTTAATCTGTACAAGTACCTTCTTAGTGTCTATTTCATCTTGATCTATGTAAGAGATGCCCTTTTAATGAAAATATAACCAGCTGGTAAATTGTCCATCTTCACATTATTTGAACTTCAAGTGATCCCAATTTTGTTAACAAACAAAACGAAAGTAACTTAATCAAAAATTATATTTGCGATGAACCTCGAGAATGTCGGAATAAGTGGACGATAATTGATAAAGAAAGAGTTAAGATAGCTTGCCTTGATTGGGAGACTTGTTTTCAATTTGTTTTGTTTCATCTAAAAGATTAAAGGCAATATCAAACACTTTTAAAATGTAATTATCTTTTAATCAATTTTGTTCAGATTGCAAGCATATAAGTCAAAAAGGATTTAACATCTTAACATGTTGATGCTTTGACGTATGACCGAAAATAATGTTTAATATAATTAAAACATCATTTAATGTAATTACGGCAATTAACTTAATTCGTGCCGGATTTCGTAGGAACTAAATAGATTTAAGGTAATAATAAAAGGTTATTATAAAGATAAACTTAAACCTCGGTTGTTTTCTGAAGTAGAACAAAAAGCATATTTCATTAATTAGTACGTGACTAACATAAACGCGTCATTAATAAAAAGAGAGATCAACGTTAACATTAAATATCGATAAACGACGATGGTAATGAAATGTGTGATATGACTTGTGTTTTCATTAACAATGAACTATTCAAAACGCATGTAAGAAATAAATTCTAAGACTCATACAATGTGTATTTTACAAAGTAAAATCATTCTGCATCCGACCAATGTTTCCAAAAAAAATCAATCAACACAGTTTATTTAGTTTTATCATGCCCAAAACACAGATAAATATGTCAAAGATGATGGCATCTATCGGTTCAGTTTTTACGTTAGAATATGTCTTAACCGTTTCTTTTCCATTTTCAAAAGAGTTGTAATTTTACATAAAAAAATATTTGCCAAATATGCCTTTTATATTGTGCACTGGTTAATTTGAAAATATTGAAGGAAAAACTCTGAATGATAATGTAATGATACGATCGAGATAATTGAAAAACGTGTTAATACATTGTATATCAGAGATACTACTGACAAATAGTTATTTTGATGAAAATAAACAAACATAATAAAACACCACCAAGTCAACACATAAAGTCACATTCGGAACGAAGCTGACTCGAACATACATCGACAAGTACCGATAAGACAGCAAACAAAGGGAAGGAGATATAAAGAGCAACCACTAAACAAATGAGACGACACCAGGCTCTCCGGAATTTGACACTTGCCATGATAACTCCATACAATCAATAATATGTATACAGACAATAATTTCAGTTCACTTCAATCGACCATAACACAAACAGTATTGAATTTTAAACTTGATGTCATGAACCTATAGCTTTATGCCGATTTAAACAGGCGTATGTTGAATCTTGTCACACCAGTAGTATTTATGACTAGCTCTGACTACTATCATACTGGAAGATAGTGTATAAGGAAGACGAAGCATAAAAATATAACTTATTCCTATCTTTTCAAAAGTAGGATTTTTTTCTAAACTCATATGCAACAGTTTATGCGAGATATATTATAATTAAAAAGAGATCAACAGATTTTATGTTGTTGTTTTTAAAACCTGACAATGATTTATAACTGGTTATTTTATTGTGTTTGCACATTTGAAGATACATCTGTTAAAAATGATTGAACGTTATCATGATAGCACATTAGCATTCTCTCTTTTCGTTTTTTATCTTCTAAATCTTGATAAAATGTCTGGTGTTTATGCATATACAGATTCCGATATCACCACGTGTGTTACTGCAATCCCTATCATTCTACTTCTAGCTGCTGAAATTAGTCAGCATTAGTTATGGCATTTTTCTGTCATTAAATTGAATATCTTGGACGTGGAAGTTGTTTACCGACTGCAGAATGACAGATAGAAGGTCTGGTTAAACATGACACATCATCATGAAGCAACATATCACTAATGTGCAAGTGGTATTTAAGTTGACAAGTGAGATAACAGTTGTCGGTTACTGGTAACCTTACAATCAGCATGCCAATTTTACAGCCTCACTGGATCTGCAGCTGCACGACTGATATGTATCATAAATACATGATAGATCATCTGTTCATGGACCAATACAGAGCTTAACATGATCATCTCTCACGATTTTATACCAATACTTCAAACGAAATTAATATTTCTTAAAGCTCGAAATATCAAAAGAAAGTTCGTAAGTCATGCTGAAAATAATATGGTATCCTGAAATTTTCCTGAAACTCGTCAGCACGTCATCATCTTATGAGTTGATGCTGAACGTACAACATTACTTCAGAAACATTAAATTGGTCGGTGCTAGTAATAGGGAGGTTTTTGAAGTAAAACCAATTTTCATGATGTAATACTTACCATAACTTTAGTATGCATAAACAATACCTACACCCATCTTTGAAGCCCAAAAACATCTGGTTAAACATGATACATCATCATGGAGCAACATATCACTAATGTGAAAGTGGTATTAAAGTTGACAAGTGAGATAACAGTTGTCGGTTACTGGTAACCTTACAATCAGCATGCCAATTTTACAGCCTCACTGGATCTTCAGCTGCACGACTGATATGTATCATAAACACATTTTAGATCATCTGTTCATGGACCAATACAGAGCCTAACATGATCATCTCTCACAATTTTATACCAATACTTCAAACGAAATTAATATTTCTTACAGCTCGAAATATCAAGAGAAAGTTTGTAAGTCATGCTGAAAATAATATGGTATCCTGAAATTGTCCTGAAACTCGTCAGCACGTCATCATCTTATGAGTTGATGCTGAACGTACAACATTACTTCAGAAACATTAAAATTGGTCGGTGCTAGGAATAGGGAACTTGAGGTTTTTGAAGTAAAACCAATTTTCATGATGTAATACTTACCATAACTTTAGTATGCATAAACAATACCTACACCCATTGAAGACCAAAAACAATATTCAAATATCCCTACCTCCCTACCTTGACGTTACCCATATCTCGACGACAGAGCCACGGAGTGATCTCCCTTCCTCAAACCCCTTTTATGGAGCCTTAATGCAGCCGGGATGAGGAGGCAAGGGGGTGGGGGATACAGGGTGGGACTCCATAAAGTTATGGTAATTATCACGTCATGAAAATTGTTTTTACTTCAAAAACCTCAATTTCATTTCAGTAATAATTATCATAACTTTAGTATGCGAATTCGTCTTACCGTAGTGGAGGCTTCGAATCCAGGGCGAGAAGCCAGGAACCTGATTCTTAGCCATGAAGGCAGGATCAATGAGAAGGGCAACGGCAGAGTGATTCCTTGACCACCGGAGGCAAGAGGGATGAGCAGACAAGGCATGAATCTCACTCATCCTTCGACCTGAGGCCAGGGCAATAAGGAAAACCACCTTGCAGGTAACACACCTAAAGGCTCATAAGTTGCCCGCAACAGCGATTCGAGCACCAGTGGCAAATTCCATTGCGGAGTCAACTGCCAGACTCTAGGCCTGTCCAACCCAAACCCCCTAATCAAGACAGAAAGAGGGGAGGACGAGCCTACCTCCGGCCTACCATGAATAGAGAGAACACTAGCAATGGCCGTGCGATAACCAGTGATAGTGCCCTAATCAGCCAAAGAAGGAAGTCCGCAATCACCTTGACAGTAGCCTTGATCGGATCAACCTTCCTGCCGACACACCAATCACAGTAAATCTTCCATCGTGACTGGTAGACGGCAGATGAGGAAGCCCTAAGTGATCGAGCGATGCGATCTGACACGTCCCTAGAAAAGGCCGCATGAGCGAGGCCTCCTGAGATAGCTTCCACGCGTGAAGGTGTAGGATCTCCGGACAAGAGTGCATCGTCCTGGACCGAGTCTGGCGAAGGAGATTCGCTCTGAGAGGAAGAGCCAAGGGCTCTTTCACCAGAAGCGACAAAAACTCCGGAAACCAAGGCTGCTCGGCCAAAGGCGCGCAATCAGAAGGAGGGAATACTGATGCTCCCGAAACTTTTGCAGCACCCTGCCCACCAGGTATGCATGCATTTCCTCCCAATCCAGAGACAGAGCGTCCACGTTGGCAACTGATTGTGAGGCCTGTTCCACACCTGACAACTTCCCTCGAAAATCGAGGGATCCAGTTGCCACTCTGTCAAAACCAGCTGGCGGCGCCTGGAAAGAGCCTGCCTGGTAGATGCTTGACACAAATTGTCAACTGCATTTCCTCACAAAGAAGAAGAATGCGGATAGCTAGGGCACACAGGGTGTGAGACCTGGTTCCCCCTGTCTCTCCAGATACGCGACAACTGTAGTATTATCCGTAGCCACACCACAAATCACCTTGGAATGCGTAATCTCCCGAAGAGACTGTAGAGCCAACAGGACAGCCCTCATCTCGAGTACATTGATGTGGTCCGAGAGCTGTTCCCAAGACCACTCCCCCGACCGGCAATGCCCGTCGAGGTAAGCTCCCCACCCTGTCATGGATGCATCCGAGTAGAGGGTCATAGTGGGAACCGGCTTTGAAAAAGAAACCCCTTGGAGAACATTGTCCTGGCGAGTCCACCAGCGTGCGAACTCCTTGACCGACTGGTTCAGAGGAAGCACATCCCTTGAAGAAGGGACCCAGTTGGCAAGGAGAAACATCTGGAGAGGCCTGATGTGAAGTCTCCCTAAGGGGACCACATCGGCCAGTGCGTTGAGATATCCCAGAAAACTGAGAAACCAACGTACCTTGACTTGAGACCGGCCGATGAAGGTCAAAGCAAAAGCCCTGGCCTTCTCGAACTTCTCCATCGATGGAAGGGCGATGCCCTGAACCGTATTGAAACGGTTCCCCAGAAAAACAAAATCCTGAGATGGGAAACCTCCGACTTTTCTCTGGAAGTAATGAAGCCGACCTTGATTAAGACTTTCAGAACCAACCGGGTGACCTGCACCAGAGACTCTCTCACTAGGTGAAGCATGAGAGAATCGTCGAAATAGATCTGACCATCTATTCCTCGAGAGTGCAGGAATCCCACGACCACCTGCAGCGGCTTGGTGAAAACCAAAGATGCAGTCGTGAGCCCGAACGGCATGGCCCGGAACGGGAAGACCTTTCCGTTGCAAGTAAAACGGAGGTACTTCCGTGCCGACTTCTTGATGGGGATGTGGAAGTAGTCGTCCTTCAGATCTACTGAAGTCGCCCACATTCCCTCTCTCACGGATGCGATAATACCCCGAGGAGTCTCCATCTTGAAGTGAGGAGAATCTACGTGCTTGTTAAACCCATATCCCGGAAGATAATGGGAAAGTTCCCGCGGGCTGGGAGTGACCCTAGAACTGGCCAAACTGGCCTGCCTGAGACTGGGGCTGGCCACCTTGCCCAAAGGGCGAACCTTGACCTCCACTCCCTCCAGGTGGAAACCCGGACATGTACGTCCGGGTTTCCAAGGGTTCCCTGCGCGTCACTAATTCCGGTAGACACAGATAATCCCGAAAGAAAGTCTCTAGTCACACCAGGACCTGAACCCGAAAGAACAGGCCCGTCACCAAGACTGTCCCCGACGACAGCAGCACCTGGGATCACTGACAGAGTCAGTGACCGGCGGCCGGTAGTCCCTACCCGAAGGCAAGCGCGAAAGCTTACGGGTGTTCCCGGCCAATTCGACCCTGGGCTGTGCCAAGCCTGGGTCGGGCTGCCCCTCCACTTCTCCAGGACAGGACAGGAAAGGCGACCCCATGCTCACGAGAGGGACTCGCCGAAGCGAGACCCCCCGAATCAGGAACAGAGACAGTACCACCAGACCCCAGAGAGCTGGTGGCACGACCCTACCTCTCTGCTTCCCTCGCTTACCGGGAGAAACAGACGAATCTCTCATATCACTAATGAACAAGTGGTATTTAAGTTTACAAATGAAATAACAGTTGTCGGTTACTGATAAGCTTAAAATCAGCATGCCAATTTGTTGAAATAGAATTTTACAGCCTTACTGGATCTGCAGCTGCACGACTGATATGTATCATAAACATATTTTAGATCATCTGTTTAATGCAGAGCTTAACATGATCAGCTCTCGCAATTTCATACCAATATTTCAAACGAAATTGATATTTCTTACTGCTCGAAATATCAAGAGAAAGTTCGTAAGTCACGCTAAAAAAATAATATGGTATCCTGCCATTTTATTTTCGTAAATTGCAGATAGGCACCTGTTCTAAACCTATACATTTTAACTCGTCAGCACGTCATCATCTTATGAGTTGATGCTGGAAGTACAACATTACTTCAGAAACATTAAAATTGGTCGGTGCTAGTAATAGGGAACTGCTGACTTGAGTTTATATCATAGGTTTTGACGGGTAGGAATTTGGCGTTAAATCTATTACGGAATGCCAGCAATATCGTCTGTCAGGTAAAATAATGCTTACGTTTTGTAAAGCATGTCCATTGTTTTATTAAATATGTTAAGGGTTCATGACCGACTAAACGAAAACACTAGAAAATGTCAATGCTATTTCCATACATACAATGACCTTCCATTGATTATATTTTTGGATATAACTGCGTTGGGATTCAATCAGAGACCTTCCACTGGTCCTTTACGTGAGGCTGATTTGTATGCCTTTTTATCTACTATATTTGTATAACTGTCACTGTAGGTATACTATTATTCATGTTATGTAAAGCACCTTGTTATAGTAAGCTATATCAGCCGTATTGTAATCGGATGTCAAGTATTTTTTTTATCCTGGTCTTGCTGCATTTCATTTTTATTCTCAAAACACTGTTAAATTGTTTTGATTTCATCTTTATTACCTTTTTTCCGCATGGTATATATTTCATCTTTTTCAGAAGTGGCATATGAAAGCTATTTTCATGCTCGTTACACCATTTCAGGATCATATCTTTTGTTGGCAGCAGAACGGGAATCCTTAACCAACTAGCGTTCGATCATAGTTTATATATTGCTGTATATCATTGATTGTATATATTTGTTGGACGCAGCTATCCAAAAAAAAATTGTAGTCTGATACTTTAAACTAGTTCTAGATTGGGAAATGAATTATGACACATTAAACTCAGTTAGCAAGGGAGGCTGGTATATCATTATTAAGAATATGGGAAATGTAACAATCATGAAATTTGAATGCGTCACGGTTATCCGATAGCTTGATATTAATGTGACAATTATTATCATAATTTAGGTAATTGTAAAGGTCCAGAGCTTAATAAAAAAAATATGTGTCATATTTTCACAGTTCGACGATTTTCTTACATATCTACATAAAATACATCAGATTTTTTTTGTTATCTGCGATATGTACTATAATGTTTAGTTTACATCAAACTCGAAGAAAAGATGGAATTATTCTCCCACCCTTCACAGGCGTGTCTCCCGTTTTAGCCGGGAATGATCAGCTTGTCACCCCCTAGGGGGAGATAGCATCGTGTCGATTAGAACGTGTTCAATTGTGACGTCACTAAGATGCGTCACCGGTAATTGTGACGTTATCAAAAGTGAATGACGATAAACAAACTTCAAAGATTATTGTTGGTGGAGTTGTGACTGAAAAAGTATGATGGGAGAAAAATAATCAACCCCTACCGTGAGGGCGTAACAGAGAAATCTTCAACCCTCGGGGTGATTTTGGTTGGTTGTCAAACCCTCGTCAGAGCCTCGGGTTAGACAACCAAAAAAATCACCCCTCGGGTAGGATATTTCTCTGTCACACCATTAAGGTAGGGGAAGATTATATTAAGCAAAGCCATCATAAGATGGTGTCCATCTACATCGTTAGGTGGGGATTGGATAGAATGGCGGTTTTTGAGGGGTCAAGACAACAGTTGTATTTTAGATATTTGCATTAAAAATAACAACACATCACACAATGTATTATTAATCATTATTTCATTTAATACAACCATCAAGCAACTAAGGATACGGAAGTACATTGTATACGCCAAAACATAACTCATTTTTGTTATATATTTTGATTCGTTTTGTATTTTACATTGTGATAACAAATTTACTATTGTGATTAAAATGAGTATTGGTGAATCATAAATATTCGTGGTTATTTATTTTCGTTGATTTCCTGACACTTTTTACAGCAATTTGATGCGTACATCAAAATGTTTGTATGTAAACAACTACAAATTAAGATGTTGGTACATATGTATATTAGTGTCGACACTTTTGGCAAGGCTTCAAATCATGCTACGACGAAGAAAAAATCAGCATATATTGTCAACTCTACTATATTCAAGCCCAACGAAAATTTATGATTACTAAGAATGCAATGTCTATAAGCCACCATTTTAAGAAAACTTGATTGAAAAAAAGGGAATCATGATTGATAAACAAACTATCTGTCTTTCAAATGATATATATGTAATTTGAATATTAAGTTAAGCTAATGGATGATACATAGAAGCGACGTTAAATGGTATATGCGAATAAACTTCTTCCAGTTCAATTGACTTTATGACGAAATAATATTATGCGAAAATGAGGCTTGACTTCATGTATCCTTTAAAAAAATCGCTGATTTAAGAGGTAATGTTGAGCGCTGTTGACGTTTTGCAAATTACGCAAAAAAGTTGACTTGTGTTTTACCGACCACCAATTTCTTTTTAAATTTTATTAATATTGTGTACATTTCTATTATAAAACCGCATACTAAAATGCATGTTCGTCTTAAAGTCCCTTTGCTATGGATATTTAAAATAATGATAAAAAAATGTTATGAATACAAATGAAAATTTTAAAATAGCACACATAAAAACTAATAACCTACCTTTATTCCAATTAAAAATCATATCACAGCCATATCATGACGAAATTTAATTGGTTCTTTTTACATGACATATTGATATGATACACATTCATATATAAAATATAAAACGGGCACACTTTACCAAAACTATAAATGTGAAAAAATAATCACAATATTGTTTCAGTTTCAAACACACACAAAAAACTGGTAAAAGTTACAACTTTTAATCGGTCTTCAATTCAAAGGATTGAGATACAATGGAAACTCATTTATCAAATTTGATCAATAATATTGTCTTGTATTATTGAAAAAGAATTTTGTCTTTCTTTTGTCCTAAAATCACAAAAATATATATGATCAGACTGCGACAATTTGTTTTAATTATTTGGTCGATTTTATATTGATAAAGCTTTATATTTCTTACCTTGAGCGCGTATCACCGGTGTTTAGAGTTCAGATAAATGTGAGTTTCAATTGTAAGTAAGAGTAGTAAATTATTTTTGCCATGCTTTATTACAAAGCTGAAATCACATGCCTTCCTCGTGATAAAATCAATTTGTTGTAAAGTATTATTGAACATCAGGAAAAACATTTAAAGAACTTTGAATAATAAAAGTTGAAAATAATTGGTGTTGATGAATGTGTTTGGTTTATCATTTTGAAAATAAAAAAAAAAAATGTTTAAAATAATCATCTTTTGAAGAACTAATGACATTATTGATTGATTCAGCTGATCGAAACACTGTCTCTCCGTTACAAAATCTGAATATCGAAAAGTTTAGAGGATAATTAAAAATGCTGATATATGTCCGGATTATTAGTTAACTAACAAAACGAAATTTCACTCTGATTTCGCCCAAATAGTTTGGACACACTTTTTGGTACTACCATAGATATATAACTATCACAGATAACGTGTTGGTTACATTTTAGCTATATACATTATATATATACACTCATTCATGCTTGGCGCTGTCCAGAACAATCTATAAGAATAAATTTCATTTCAATAACTGTACAATTTTATAGAAAGGTACATATTTAACTATAAAACCGTGAGGGTTACTTTCACACCTTTTGATGTTTTCATTCATGGATTTAATACAACAAAAAAATAAAAAATGATTTACCTAAAACAGTAAATTTCTCAAGATATTTCTTTGTCCAGTAAAAACTAGACGATGATATAGACGGTCTTTCAAATCTTGTTTAGTATACTTACCGGTATTTAAGTGTTACATATATTTACAAAGATTCTAATAATATTTCATTGTACAATCAAACCTGCTAATACGACCACCTCCATTGAGAGACCACATGTGTAAAGGGCAACACTTATCACTGTGTGCAATTACATTGATTTCATTGTGAGTTGGATGTGAATTAAAAGACAACTTCAATTGAAAAATCACTGTTTGAAGATACCAAGTGTCATCGACAGTGAAAAATGAATGTAACCAAAGTCACATCTTATTTACTTTTAATTTAACCAATATTTTCGTCAAAATAAATATGCATAATAAACTTATTTTTAACAAAACATTTTGAAAGTAGATGAAATAACTTCCATCTCATATTCTCAAAATATTTTTAACTACAAAATATTTGTCATTTGATAATCACGGTTTTAACATGACTAATATTACTTACAAAAACTTTACTTATAGATATTTCTAACTAAACCTTGATATACCTTCAACAATTTGAAATAATTTCGAATTTTGAAATCTGTTTTGAACTTATAGGATTTATGAAAATCATACATGTAACACTCACTTATGTTACAAATTTGCAACCAATACAAAATTATGAAATATAATGATTAAATATATTATTTTGATCTATGTACTGTATAATTTAATGCTT
Organism: Mizuhopecten yessoensis; assembly: GCF_002113885.1. NCBI lineage: Eukaryota > Metazoa > Mollusca > Bivalvia > Pectinida > Pectinidae > Mizuhopecten > Mizuhopecten yessoensis. The sequence continues at coordinate 920,327 of NW_018408493.1, forward strand.
TTTGGCTGGTGAAAATATTCGAAAGTTAACGTTTACAATATCATCGCCAATATGCATCCGTGAGCATATGGACACGCTCTGAAACATTTACATGTATAAAATAACGCAAAAGCATTTACAACGCAAAAATGTCAAAATCCAAAAACATTTAAAGCCAAACTTCACTTTTTTCAAATCCAAACACTTCTGCTTTAACAGTGTTTCAATTTCCTGTTTAATTTCTATCTCAGCAGTATGCTCTCATCAGCTGGAATACAGATTTATCAACAATCAAATATCATAAAATGCTTTCGGACTAATCCAATCTTCCACTAAAACTAACACTGTAAAATATAGCTTCTGTCTCCGACAAAACGAATACAGCAGAAAAACACATAAGATTCAGCTACACGGAGTAAATCAAAGCGACCACACCAGCCAATTCTGAACTTGCATTCATATTCAATATCCATCTTTGTCATAGGATATACAAAATCAACCTTGTATTTAAAAATAAACTTACAAGATTTTCCTTTTCCGTGATTGTCCTGACCATCAGTGCTGATGACAAAGAACAAATCCTGTTCAAACAATATTGTATCCTACAGGTTTAAAACACAACTACACTTGTTTTGTTTGACACAAAAATCGATGGTGTAGATGTCTAAACTAGTAATCTTGCTTCAAAACAGTCAACTGGTTTCATACGAGCGTTCAAGTGTCGAAAGACACGCACGAATCAACTTGTAAGTTTTTCCAAATTTATATCATAGAGTTATTTGCTTCAACAACATCGGTGAAAAAGCAAGTAAATAAACAGACGACAAAATCATTCCCAGAAGGAACGCCCAAAAGAAAAATCGATCGACTATGAACGCGACCTCTTCCCATTGTCGTCTGTTCAGCTCCTCTCCGTCGTGAGAGTGGCTTTGCTCGATAAGGCACTGCAGAGCTTGTAGAATGGACGCACTGTAAACATCCGGGCTGTTCATGGTGGAAATCTGTATATTCGACTGTTCCTCGAACCCAGGAAGTGATGTCAAATTCTCACTACAATGGACTCTATTGGTACCACCAACGTCTCCATTGCTTGTTTTCTGTAATCCTCCGGAAATCACTTCTCCAAGGTATTCTCCAGTTTCGATGTATCTTAATTTCATGCACAACATTTTTGACATACAAATGACGAACGCCTTAACGCCTTTCGGGACTTTCAAATCACGTGCTCCTCGGGCATGGATATTCGATACTGTAACGGCAACGATGACGGAACATGATGTGAATGACATAGTTGTGATCAGGTATACACCTGTAAATATAAGCAAACATATTAATATACCATGCGCCTTCCCGTGTTGTGTATTGATCCTCATTTATTATAATACCATAGGTCAAAGCTTAAGTGACTGAATTGTGAAACAATTTAATTACTGAGATATGTTTGAACAGATGTAAGCAAATTAGCTCTTCAAAACACTTGATTGGCAGGGGGACAACCAATTATGTGGCTAGAATAACGATGTTCGCTTATAAATTACAATAACTACATTGGAATCTAGTTAGTCTGCACCCTGTTTCATCCGGACCTTACAGTTTTAAGTAAGGAGACAAATGATATATCGTCAAACTTGACGATACGGTCAAGAAATTGATGTTGGGAAATGAAGTTAACTTACAATATTAAATTATTTATCTACAAAAACCCGGTAATACTAAGTATTTTTTCTGATTATTGTTTAAAGTACAAATAAAACTAAATGTATTTCGTACAACCTCCTCAGCAGCGCATACAGACCTTTCAAAATTATCAATTACATCGCAGTCTTTACTTTGTTAAAAAACTTAAAGAGACAAAAATATAAAATGTGTTTGCTTCCGGATAAAGATGAAGTACAAATTGTAACATAAATTTGAATAAAAAAAAGGAAGAAATAATTGAAATATTATAAAAGAGTAAAGAAATGGTATAAACTAGAAATACTTTTAAAAGCAAATGTAGAAAACATTGACATATTTTACCTAAAAGAGGAACATAGAACGAGGTAGCAGGGGTATTTTCTGCTATAAGCAACATGAAGACGGACAAAGCAAGGAGAACCGTTAGTCCTAGGGTCACTTTCTCCCCGCCGTCCGGGTGAAGCCAAAATCCAAGCAGAGCGAGCGACGAAAGCATCACCGACGGAATAATGACGTTATACAAATAGTAGGTTGTTCGACGCCGGATGTGGATTGAAAACGTCACATCTGGAAAAGGTTCGGGGCAACATGGATACGTCACAACGTTTCGAACGGAGCTGGTATTGATAAGTTCCCACTCTCCGTTCTCTACATAATTTGTAAGGTCGATGTTGGAAGACCTATTAAGGACATCAACCTGAAAGCCGTCGTACGCCCATGATCCCATTTTCATCTTACAAATCTGATCATCAAATGGAAAGTAGGTTATATCCATTTGGCACGAGCTCCGGAGTTTGACGATAGGTGGCCAGAACACGTTACCGTCATGTGACACCATGGCTAATGCTTCCATATACTTTTCGTTGTAATCTGATGCACTGAAAAAGTCAATAAAGAAATTTCATAAAAGGAAATTTTTACGTCACATCTTTCTTTTGAAAACTGCCATTCATTCATTAAACAACACAAAAAAACCCATGAAATTTGCGAAAACGAAGATACTTTTAAAGATTTATCAAATTCCATGTAAAATGTTTCACTTAAGTTGTCTGATAATTGCGGATTAAACAAATATTAATTATTACCTATAATTGTTACACTTATTCCCATTTTAATATTTAATTATCACTTTCATTTCGTTCATGAATATCTTTACAATAACAATTGTCTGTGTGACTTATATATATATATGTTTTAATTTATGAGAGAGTTACCATTACTAAGCATGCCGAATTTGTTTCCAGTTCCAACCTTACGCTGATGATACACGCTTAGGGCCAAATGCAAATGGTTTTATCAATAAGGTTACTTGGCTTAGCGTGACAGGTTCCAGGTTAGGCCTATATAATTACCTGTTGTACAGGACCATGTCTGGCAGCCATAGATTGTTACACGGAATCCGCATCACCGACAGACCGTTGTAATCGTCGGGATTCCACGATAACTTTTCATCATGCCATTCCTGAAATAAGCATTACTGTATTTTATTACATGTGCTACCACCAAATCGTTGTCGCTGTATTTGTCCATGGAGCACAAAGTGCGACAATAAGCAAAGCACCAATAAACAAAGTAATAAATTAATCGGAATGTTTCGTAGGAATTCAATTCGACTCGTAGTAAATCTACTATTTAAATAAATGAATGCATGATAAAGGCTAGCATTTATCTTTGCCTTGCTCTGATATTTCTTTTTATAGTTATTTTACTTCATTATCCTACTTTTGAGACAGTTGGCTTCCTGTACGGTTAGTGAGTTGTTTATGTTATTAAAATGATATAGGGATAACAATAAACCATACACATTGTAGAACAGTAATTGCGAACGAAAAGCGAAAATGACTTTGAGAAAATAGGAGTTTTACAGGTGAATTGGATGATAATCTCTTTAAACGACATCATATTTTTCTTCATTGATAAAGTAAGGATCAAAAGATTTCATAAAGTTCAAAATGCCCCATCAATGATGCTATTATCACTCAAAAGTCCAACCCCTTCATAACTCTTCAACTTCATAACTTCATAAGACCACAGCTAGTAAAAGTGAAATGAAGCAGTTCCGCACGACCAAGGGATATAAATTTGCTTCAGATAATATGTCATTCTGTAGCATTCAGTTGGGTCGGAAACTTACATAGCATATGATAAGATATATAACCAAATACATTTAAGACCTTCATTACTTAAACAAGTTATAACGTAGTTATTCTCCAATTTCTTTATCCCTTTGTATCCCTGCGTGCTTGAATTTACGAAAAGACGCATATTCTATTAGTTGATGTCTCCTAGATTACTTTTGTTGATATAATTTGATATTAATAGATCTATTCATTTATTTATTTATTTATTCACTTTCGACTTTCAGATACTATTTTCTCCGCGTGTAAAGATAATGTTGTGATACGATGTTCCGTTTCACTTTAGGAGGACACTATGTTTTCAATGTTTTCTTAAGGAATGAAGACAGACTAAAGAAATATAAACTGACCGAGCTCACTCATCTTTGTAAACAGTGTACCGCGCCTATCAATCTACTGTATACAATCCGAAAACAAACTCACATACAAAGTACAATAACATGTGCCAGAAAAAGTACAAGAAGAAATGTTGCATCATGGTGACGTAGCGCCTCAGCATTTTTCCAATTAAAACTGATAATGACGAGAAAAAAACAGATGAACACTATGTGAACAAGATTTTATATTAAACAAGCATCGTTACGCCTAATTACCCCGACAGCAGATGTTCCTCCGTGAACTTGTAGACATGCATATAGTAACGTTCATGTGATGAAGTTTTTTCCTAGAGTCATATCAAAGTTCACCATCTCCCATTAATTTGTTCTTGACACGATGTCTGGCCTGTGTAAACAACGCTGTGGCACTTGATCCTTGTTTACTGGGGTTATTTATAAAGTAGGTAGAGGTTGATGGTATGACCCGTGAATGTTTCCGAGTGTTGCTATGACAATAATAAAGCTGTATTGGTCTGCGTTTATTATTCAAAAAGTTTGGAGTATATATTCATTTCCCATTTGTGTGGTATCGCAAGTTTTTGTTCTAAAAGGCTTAGAACGATTGTGTCATGGGATTTTATCACTTATCTTACTTTTAAAGACATCCATCTTGTGTCAGTTACATAAGTACTAAGTTCAGGATCAGTTCATCATCATTTGATGAAAAGCTAGGACTTCGAGTCGGAAACGCATTATGACATCATCATATTGGAATTGCTTGTAGTAAACTTTACCTTTATTGCTTTAAGACATTGTTTAAGCTGTTTCCCATAAACAATACATCCTATTTGTTAAAGTTCGGTGAAGAAATAACGTACAAACGAGTGAAACTTACAATATATTTTAAAACTGCTAAAGCTTTTCCAGTAAAGAATTCCTGAATACAAGCTACATTTGGAGGATTTACATAAACGGATAGACGGAGTCTGATTTCTAAATAGTAAGAAGTCCAGAATTGACGTTGGGTATTGTCATTTAAAAATTACTTCGTTATAAGTTATGAACGATATTTTTATCTTTAATCTTATCAAACTTTTCTAAATTCACTCTCTGACACAGAGACACTCACCTGGTCGAGCCAAACATTCACTGTGACCACCTGATTTTTCTCGTCCTGTAAACAAAATGGTAAACAATCAGATTAAATATCTGTATTGATTAATATACGTTATTAATTGATATCTGTAAAACGTTATATATTTTCAGGAACTATTAAAGTTAAAGAAAACAATGTTCATTATTTTAAGCGTTGACTGAAACATGATTATTAGAGGTAAAAAATGGATAGCTATTTTCCCCTACAGTTAAATTAGCCATGACAAATTAATATATGGGCCTCAGGGTACTCTGAATACAAAATGTGTATGAAACAAAAACCTCAATCAGGGTCAGCTCTCATTAAGTGAGTTTGTGATGCAGAATTGACTGATGACAAAAGACAATTACACAACGATTCACTTCTTTGCATTGTAATGTAACTACATGTACCAAATACATTTCATTTGCTAGGACATGCATTGTTATCTGTCTCTGTTCAGAAAAAAATAGAATTATGTAGGTAATAACAATAGCAAAGAATAAAAGAAGAGCAGAAAGAAAGAAGTGATAATATCAACGTGCTATCGATCAATATATGTATACATATACCAATGTTTAATAGACATTTTATAATTGTTTTATAATAGATCTAATGTATAGCTGTATCTACAAGAGAAACACTATCATTACGATCATATACTATAGTTCTTGGTCCAACATTTTATTACATTTATCGTGACCTCTAGGTTTGATAATATCGATTGCTTCATTTGATTATCGTGATTGTTTTCACTTATTTTTATTGGTGTTTTGTTTACCAAGCATCACAAGCGCTACTGACACGCTGTATTACACTATCTATATCGTTTGCATGCGATGGCTGATTTATTTGTATAGCAATTACGAAAAGTGTGTATCCCTTAACTTTAATAACACATTCGCTTCCACACTTACTATGTGAACAACAATCTGGATACTCCACAAGTACAACTGCTTTTACGTTGTCGAACGTCGAACGTTTAGGACAATTAAGTCGAGCACTAATGAAAACATTTTAACAAAATGTATTTATGAATCTGCTTCCATGGGATTTAAAAGTTGCTAGAATGAAACACTACATTTCGGTATTTTGCGTGAGTATTTAGCATCCCATTCCATCATGAGATAATGAAATTGCAAAAGAGTTCTACGCAAAGTTTTGATCACCTGACCAAAACGTTCTTACTGTATGACATAGTATTGTATATACTATAAAATGGAGGTTTAAACGCGATAATTAAAACGCGAAAGTTTGATTCTGAGCAGGTTCGCAAAATTTACATCATGCGAGAACAACGGTAAATATGACTATGCTTATCTGTCTAGTATGGTACGGTAAATGGATCGGAAAAGGAACGTACACAGAACATTTGTCTAGTACATACAGGTTAATTTGCATACATTTCATCGACAAGTAATAGTTTGTTTTTTATATATACTGGAAAATAATTATCTTTAACATTTTAACTACATAGAACAATCTATTTACCAATATTTATTCATCATATACTTAATAGTTGAGGTGAATTATTTTTACTAGACTAATTAGTAACGTAATTTGTAATTAAAGAAGGATGCAGAACGTTTGAAATGTAAGTCAGCTTGGTACATTATGAGAAGTCTTTGAATTATCAAACGGAAGTTATGTTTAAATATCCTCGTAAAAGATAATTAAAAACCGATGAGCAAAGTAATAAAATTCTTCATAGGATGATGAATTATTTTTTAAACGTCGTCCAATTTTAAAACTTAGATTGTTCACATGTGCTTTTAAAAGTTTTATCATATTGCCTACAATACTTTTTTTTAAATCATTCGATATCAGTATTGAAATATTAAACTATGGTCCGCATTAATAATAATAATAATAATATAATATACAACATTTGATATCTCGCTTACATAAGACACTCTTAAGCGCTTTTAAAGCACATAGATATACAATTAATACAATTAGGATATATAATTTTTGAGGAATTCGCAGGAGCTGCCTTATCAGGCGCTAACTACTAGTCCTATGCCACCTGGCTAATATCTCCCTATGTGTGTATGCCTGCGTGTGTACTGGATATGTATTGTGTTCTGTTTGTAGTGGGACCGTGCTTCCAACGGCATCTTTTATAGTGCCACCTCACTTGAATGCTACATCACAGATACCGCAACATCCACCCCAGACCATTTTATACTCCACCTGGGTTGTTGGAGTTGTGTGGGCAGGAGAAAAACCCTTTGTCTGATATTCCATGCGTGCGACGACTGCGGGGATCGAACCCCGGCCGCCTGCGTGGAAAGCCGAAGTGTTATAACAAATTGATATAAATGAATTCACTATTCAGTGAAACATTTGTTTGTTTATACTTTTGCCAAAAACCACATTATCAGCTCATGAACAAAGAAATCATCTCAAACAGAAATTATTTTGACTTTGGCCAAGCAGAACACACTTGCTAAATTGATTCTTTTTTACATGCCAGAGCTTCACTTAATGAAATATTCTTCGAGTCATTTTAAAAATATTTAATATAAAATATTAACTTATGTAGGATTTTACAAATATATATTTACATGAAAGGTCGATGGAGTTATACTGTCCTTCGCGAAGGCAAGCGAACATACATCAAAAGAGAAAATTCTAGTACTGAGTATTGTGTGTGTAATATTTCCCTTTTTAATGTAAAGTGATATACAATGTAGTTTAATAATGTAGAAAACTTATTTCATTATCATTATGATATTAGTTATATGCAAGTGGTTAATAGATTGTTGTTCTTTCAGTGTTCAAAACTTTCCTTTCGCTTCAGGATAGAATAATTATGGAATGTATAAGGAGAGAGCAAGACTTATGTCTTGTACTGGGGAACGAAAGTGGTGAGTTTATGTTATAAACATTTACTTTATGTATGCATGTGTGTGTACACAACAGAGGAAGATGCTCGTTAATGATACAGCGTCTGTGGTCTAATGGTGCTACACTGTCCACATCCCCGTCTATTAGACTATGGGTTCTTTCTTACAACACCAAATCCAACTGATAACACTTCATGCACAAAAGGTGAACTGAAAGAACACATAAAGGTCAGAGAGCATTCCAACCTGTACGCAGACGATGTGTATAGTAGTTTATTGTCTATACATTTTCCGTTACTGTTGCCACCGTTGCGGACCATTAGCAAACAGACAGATAAATTCAGATGGAGGACCCCTGCTTCAACACAGATGTACATGTTCTACAGTGCACATCAGTATAATAAGATATTAGCCAGGTAAGTTATAAAGGAAGATAGAGAATATGACATTTACAGAAATAAAATTATCTTGGCGTCTTCCAAATATCCCTGTATTTATGGTCTTTGCATGCATGATTTATTGTGATCTTTTCTGTCGATACTCACAAACCAGAGCCAAGGGCATATAAGAGAATGTTACGTATATGTACAGCGCTATTGTGATAAACCTCACAGAGTTAAGCAATCTGATGTTATCATACATCCTAGTCCATTTCCAGTCTGCGGGTTTCCATCAGGGCAAAACTAGATATACATTTTTGATATATTAAATGATTGTTTTGATATATACAATTCGTGGTATGTAATAAATCTGAGTTAGCAGTTTCTTCTCCTACATACACAGATATTGTCAAATCTAGTTTATCTAAAACCAAATTCTACCGAGTTCTTAACATATGTTTGCTCTTATTTATTTATTTNGTCATTGTTAAAGCCGTTTTGATACCATCAGCGTCATTTTCATTGAAATACAGATAACTGGTATGCAAACCACATGAAAGGATGCTTAAGATACGCACACGGATACCACAACATTTATTACAATAATACTAATACACTTTACTTAACGAGTATGACATGATTAGCCAAAGGCTAATCTACGAGTATGACATGATTAGCCAAAGGCTAATCTACCACATGGTCCTCATTTATTACTTACCACGTCAAATATCTGTGTGACCGTCAGTCCGACTTTCACCTTGACCGGATGTGACGCATTAAACACTGGGCGTGTCTGTTTGTTGTAAGACGCCATGAGCTTGGTGAGAAGCCTCTGCTCATCCGTCAAGTTAAAGTTAGTCGACCTAAGGCACTCCTCAATCGTCTCATTGCCTGCTCCCGCTACATAAACAAAGAAGTCATATAGAGAGGTTATCGGGATGAACAAAGGTTGCCGGACACAGGCGCTTTTAAAATGCATAGTTTTCGGAATTATAGAATACATAAGTCTTCGAAACACATATTTCATTGTTTTGCATTTCAGCAAACGTATTATTCGTGGTTGAAGATTGAATACATCAACAAAATGTTGCGTAAAGCTAAGAACACAAAATGGAACTAAAGAAAAAATCCTCCTCTCTAGGCGCGTGGTACATTCTTTATAAATGAGCGTATTCTATTGCTTTATAAACTATAAAATACTTATTTTAAGAAGTCTTTATAGTAAACTAGTAAGATTTACATTGTTGTCATGAAAAATGAATTGTCTTGTTGCAAAAAAAAATAAAAAAAATCCCAGTCTCGTTCCAGGTAAAAACCACCGGATCTTGACGCCTCGAAATCAAAGCGTTTTTGACATTATTACAGTGAGGTGACTCTACGTTATGTGGGTATTGATTTTCAAGATCTTAAAGAAACAAGTGAGGTTGATTGTTGATGTACACAACGCCTGAGGGATAAGTCAAGTTGGAGGTTGATGTGCGTGACCCTTAAGGGTTGACTGATATTGGATTTGATGTACATAACCCGTAAGGGTTGAGTGATAATGGGGTTGATGTATATAACCCTAAAGGGTTAAGTGATATTGGGGTTGATGTATATAACCCTACAGGATTAAGTGATATTTGGGTAGATTCACATACCCCTTAAGGATAAGGTGATAATGGGTTTGATGTATATAAGCCGTAAGTGTTGAGTGATCTTTGAGTAGATTCACATAACCCTTAAGGATAAGGTGATAATGGGGTTGATGTATATAACCCTAAAGGGTTAAGTGATATTGGGGTTGATGTATATAACCCTAAAGGGTTGATTGATATTTGGATAGATTCACATAACCCTTAAGGGTTGAGTGATAATGGGGTTGATGTATATAACCCTAAAGGGTTAAGTGATATTTGGGTAGATTCACATAACCCTTAAGGATTAAGTGATAATGGGGTTGATGTATATAAGCCGTAAGTGTTGAGTGATCTTTGAGAAGATTCACATAACCCTTAAGGGTTAAGTGATATTGGGGTTGATGTATATAACCCTAAAGGGTTGAGTGATATTTGGATAGATTCACATAACCCTTAAGGGTTGAGTGATATTTGGGTTGATGTACACAACCCTTAAGGGTTGAGTGTGGTCGGATGTTAATAATTATACACGATCCTCAAGGATTGAGTGATGATGGTGGTTTTTGTGGTTTTTGTACAGGTCCATGAAGGGTTCATTGAGACTTGATGTTGGTTTACACGACCCCTTAGTAGAGGAATGAGGTTGGAGACAAATATACATAATCCCAAAGGATGAGCGAGGTTTTGTACACGACTCTGGAATAAAATTGTGATAGAGGAAGTAGGTCGATTTACATGTACACTTACCCGCAATACTGTATACCATGCAAAGGACGGCACACACAGAAACCAACCATAACTCTACATCGTGTTTCATCTTCGTTTTCCATAAGAGGACATTATCGCTCTCTCAATAAGCATTGCCCTGCAAAAAAAAAAAAAAAAATGCAAATCGGATTCAAATATCTGTACAAAGTTGCAATCGTGATATTTTCACATTCACAAAAGACAAAAGATAGAGAATAATTCCTTTTATTTAGATTATTCAATATATTTCGTGCACGCTACATCTTCACTTTAACCTATTGGAATGCTTGGTGTTGTTCATGTAATATTACATCATCCACAACAACAAATTCACGTCAGTAGATGCAAATTGTGCTGGTTGGCAAAATATAAAACACGCATGTCAGAATTATCGACGCTACAGTGCACACAGACGTTCAATATCAGCGGTCGCGTTGTACTTGACATGTGCATTAAGGTTTTGCGTAAATTAGAAGGTACAAACTGTAAAATATCAGTAGCTGAACATAATTTTCATAACATTAGACGTATTTTGCTACAAAATTCGAACAATGCACACTTTGTCAATTCTATAGAATATCGCTTCATTTTAAGGTGAAATTATTAAGATAAAAAATATATATAGATAAGCAAAAATACACAGCTTTGGATTTAGGAGAACATTCGAATCAAAGGTGTTGGATTAAGATTATTCACTGAATATTTAACTATCACTATATGTTAAAACTTCGATTCAAAGCTCTCGTTTAATTTGCAAAATTGTAATTCTTTGTTCTTCACAATTTCTTTATAGGTATGCTTCAATATATCGCAAAGCGGTACCTAAAATGCTATTTTTTTCAAGTATTTGAGAATAACCGTAATTGAGAATATCGAAACGGAATTTTTTGTTTGCTAAGTGAGATCTTTTACAAATTAATTATTCAATTATCCTAGCTACTTTAACAACAGAATTGGAGTTGTTCAACGGCAGGAAATGTGTACTTTTTGTATTTGGTGACATTCTAAACGTATAACTAATAAGTGAATGATGGCTTTATTCAACTGAAGTAGTAGATTGTTTGCTGTATCCATTATTTTCTGATTTAAATTTAGCGTACAGGTCTGAATTCGACACCGTATGATTTGAAAACTGTAGGAGTCGGTTGAATTCCCGTAATTCAATTAATATAATTGTCTCGGTTAATTAATGAAGAGCGATTGAACATGTTAATTTGATGATAGAGATGACAGTGACTTTGATTTGCATTTCAGTAAAGTTGTAACGCTTGATTTCAATTCTCCACAATGTTTGTACAAACGATATCACAATACTGACACGGCTAAACATATTGGACTGCAATAAAATGTACTCATCCGGATAGAAAACCATTGAAGTAGTCACCAAAATGTTTCCTTCTCTTTCGAATTTCTCCAGAAAATGGGAAAAGGGATTTCCCTGGAGACTATATAAAGTTATGGCATCATTGAAAACATCTGTCTGGATTGGATGGCATTTAACGGCGCACGGAAATAAAACAAAACATTCAATGCTCTACGGTAAAAACGATATCGGTTTTTATCAAGATGCGCATTAAGCAGAAAAAACTTATGGGGCGAAGACATATGGCATTTTACGATGCACAATTAGTGCACATGGCTAATATTTATTTATAGGCGACGAGTCACTGCATCTTACATGTTAGTAAGTTTGATGATGTGTAACTACTGATGAGGACTATTTTGCTGTTCATCTATATTTGTGATCCTGCCTACACATACTATTTACCCGAGGAAAGCATTTCATAAAACCAGCACAATATGATTACAGTAGCGTCATTTGACGCCTCTTGTCTCTTCACGCATCACTTGAGACCATCATAGGAAACAAACATTCAGGTGATATTAGGCTGTTCCAATATTACCGTTTGTACTGACGATACAAACACCTCGACACGACAATTATTATAGAATACCCATATTTAGGTAACTTTTAATCATCGAACTTCCATAAATATGTACTGTAGGTAAAATTTGTAATTCATATGCGTTCATACCGACAGTAACATTAAAATTCATTCTATACCTATTGAAAGATTACTTAGCATTGCATTATTTTGTTTGCGTAATTTGAGAATTAGATTTAATTAAATTTTAATGCATGCATGTTTTTCTATCATTTCGAAATTAGTTTTTTATTTTATCTCACAATTTTTTTGCAGTTATTAACTTATTCATTTATTTATTTTTACTTTTAATCTTTGTTCTTTTCAATAGTAATATATCATCGGCCTGACGTTAATGAATGTGTTGGTGACATTTTTATGAATGAATAAAATTGCATCTATTAAAAATATCAAGATATGTATATTAAATGCTAATTTCTGTATATGTGAATGGAAAGGTGTAGATATAATCAGGTTTCACGTTCTACGTCATCCGGCTTGCTGGTAAACATCCGGTTCTTTAATTGGCAGGACGGAAAACTGATATCACCTATCAAACATATAAAAGATTATATCGTTTGTAAAGTAGAGCATTGTACGGTTAATTCATTTGCGTCGGTTTTCCATTCGTGTAATATGCTTTCAATGACATGCATTTAATTTCAGATAAAACTTGTTAGATATCTGGACAAAATCTCGCTAAATAATGTTGAGAACTATCGTCTTGCACATTTTATTATTTATATTCATGTTTCATATATACTGTTACTAAAATTAACAGGGTGCGGTTTTTTAAAATCAGGTTAAGATTCAGCGGAGTCCAAAGAATATGATACATAAAGATGAAGAAAAGAAAAATATTCCTCAATATTTTGAGATCTATTATGTAAAGATATGCTATACAATAGTAATGGACGATGAAACCTTTAAAAGTGCATTGACTTCGATATTTGATTAATATAAGTGCGTAAAAATGATTCTGAAGCTTTTTCGGAAAACAACATGCAAGATAATTCAAACGACGGTCTCACAGTTAGGAAATTTTAAAACAAATTTAGATGAAAAAGGAACTTCAATTTCTTGTGTCAGTGTTTGGCAACACGCTATCTTGTCTTCCTTACAAAAATCTCTTGAAGTGAATGCAATCTCATAAATCAGCCTCCACATGTACAAGTGTGCAAAACTTGTTTTTTCATAAATAGGCATTACCATCACCATCTCACTTTCCCTCTTTTGTAATACGTCTCCTTTTTTGCAATATTCCTTTTGTAATGTAATTTTTCTTTTATCATTGCAAGCCATTTCTTTAAAAAAAAGACAATGCTGGAAAATGCTTTAACCATTTAACAAAATAAGTGGAAGTCACGTGCCAACATTTAAGTTTACATCCATGGAAAACATGGAGATGTGGTCATGTACATGTACACTATATACATATAATATAGTATATATATTAAAAAATAGTAACAAATTGAAAACACTGTCAAATATTATGTTCAAGAAAGTAAAAACCTTCGTACATAAATTCTATTAAGATCTATCGCATTGCTTACATTAAATAAAACAAACTTTGCATTATACGATGCAATATACGCCTGCACATTTCATCAGAATATCTGTAATAACACCCTATACATCACAACTGTTACAGAACAGCGTGCGACCTCAATTAAGCAATTGATGTTCAGCACCTGAATCGGATATTCTTAATGCTGAAATGCAATCAATCATTTGTTGCAGAGTGAAAAAACACGACGCACAGCAGTTGGAGATGTTGTATTTGTCACAAACCCCCAATCGACAATAAAAAGCATGGTTCAGATCTCAACGAGCGACCAGCGGGAACGTAGCATAGAACGTTATTGCCAATTTTCATATTGTGCCAAGAGCTGCACGATAAACTACCTAGCTATTTATTGGAAGTGTTGCTAGAGAGCTAGAGAGGAGATGCTGCCAGATAACATTGCTGACGTGACATAATATATAAAACCAAAAGTTAAAGTAATAAAATGATATAAATAAAAGTGCATGACATGTCTGCAATCTCATTTATTACTTAGAACTTCCGGATATGATTATAACTGAATTGTATACAACTACATGAGCTGTTTATTGTTATAGTTATGTTACATGCAAACTGTGTCCGACTGGTATGTAAAAGATGGAATGATCATGCGAGCAGTTTGCTTCTATATACAAATGTACAGTCAAACCTGGGCTGTTTTAATACCAATACTTGGCAAAAAGAGCAAGAGAGAGAAAAACAAGAATACTGAAATGTCAGCAACAAAACTATGGTAAGATATAAACAAAGAAAGATGTAAATGGAGACCATTGAAAAAGTCCAAGGACAACAAGACCAAGTGTTCGAAAGAATAAACATATTCTACTGATAAACATTCGGACCCACTTTTAATTCTGTAATTGTTTTGCTTATAAGTTGATACAACAAATGAACAATCACTGCATTTATGATAAGTCAATATTACCAGTGGTAGAAAAGGAGGACCTCATTGTCTATCACCAAAATGAGAGACGGAGGTATGCTTATAATATAAAACAATAAATATCGCAGGCGAATAGTATATTTAAAATGACATATGATTGTGTATATTGTATAAAATTATAGTTATTTTGGTGGTTCATTTGTCATATTGATATACATCAACTGAGTGCAGTGAAGCATTCGATTAAAAAAACATGCGTTTTATGCAATTTATATGAATGAATTCAATTAATCACTCTTCAACTAAAAAGTACGTTCCTTTTAAAACTATCTTGACGTTAAATCTAATTTTCATTAAGAACCACACAATGAACGAGTCAAAGAGTTGATGTGGTGTCTTAATTGAGTGTTAAAACATAATAAACTATTTGAGCAAATGAGGAATTGCTTTCTCTTAAGGATCTCTGTTTCACTACACTCTACTTTGTGGTATATTCAGAAACCTCTCCCTAATTTCGTTTCGATATAACTGTAGCACAGTTGGGCTAGGACACTTCTGTTGACCAGGTACCTCAGTCGTCTAGAGCGACAGTATAACTATCTAAGGTCGAAAGTTTCAAATCCTGGTCCAGCTCAACTGACTTTTCACAAAACACTATTGTTGATTATATTTGATTATTTTAATTTTCCTTTTTTCATTAAAGTCCCGCTAGAATTATGTTTTGTTTTCAGAAATAAATTATCAAAGCTATGGTAATGCTAGCAGAAACTGTTTTCAATGTTAAATTACATTAGCTTGTGGTGTAGGGATGATATAAATGCAACTCTTGAACGCTGAATATATGCTATACCTCTTGTAACAGAAACATGATCTTGAATTGAACTTGATGCGTCCATCTGGTTCTGTTTGTGATGGTCCCCTATGTTTCCGAATATGTCGCGAAAGCGATCACTGAATATTAACTTACCCACACCGACTGTCATTGTAGAGATGCAAATTGATGAAGACTATTGACTAGTTCTATGGTCACAATCTTTCTCTGATTGGTAAATATGTTATTTATAGTAACACACCTGCTTCCCCAACATGAGCTGCTAACATGTTACAGTTGATTCGGTATTCGATGGATTGCTCCGAATAATAGGACTTCCGTAAAAGATGTCGACTTCTTCTAGACAAACTTACAGTGAAGGATTTCCAAAGATGCAGATTAATGAAGACAATGGAATGAATTAGATAGTCGCCATCTTCATCTGAATCGGACATATGTTTTTTGTTTAAGTGATATGAAGGTTTATGTTATGCATAACGCTACTTAGTATCTCTTCATGTTTCATTGTCTCTATCCCTGTTCTTGCTTTGTACACCTGACATTATTTTGATTTGATATGAATCTACATGCAAGGTGGCGTCGGTGAAACGGAAAACTCTTACACTTCTGAAACACCTGGTGGTATTTAACTTTATGCCTTTTCTTTCTTTTAATTATATTTTGCCGTTGTTAAGTCGATTGCTAGTTTTAGGTGTATTTTTTGACATTTCGATGTTTTCTTAGTTATTTATAGTTCATTTACAATGTACGTGTCTTTCTAAAGAAAAACACTAAACTTGTCAACATTGTAATGGTTTGATTTGGTTTGGGCTGGTTTTATATTGTTTAACGTCCTATTTAACAGCTAATGTCATTTAAGGACGTGCCTCTATATTTGTTGTGTATGCGTGCCTGCGTGTGTGCCGGAGACGGGGTGTGTAGGCGTAATTGCCTCCTTGTGATAGCGCCGTCATTATAGTGCTACCTCACTGAAATACCAAGCCGGCACAGCATTCTACCAGGTCACATTATACTGACAACGGGTGAACCAGTTGTTGCCAATCCCCTTAAAGCTGAACGTTAAGCAGTGAATAACAACTAACATTGTTAAGGTATTTGGTATGTCCCGGCCTGTGGACAGAACCCATTTCCTTACTCACCTGGGCGAACGTTCAACGTTAAAGACAGAAGCGAGGCATCGCCAAGCGAGGCGCTAGGAATAGGGGTAATAAGAATTAGAAAGTAATATAAAGATCCGAAATTTTGCAATGAGTGCAGAAGATTTATTTTGGTCGCTTAGAGGGCACAAAAGCAAATCCCCAATTTTGCAGAGGGTTTTCACATAAGTAGCCTCTTACAATATAAGCAGTGGGTAACTGCAGGAGTATTCTTTTCTGGATCCCCGACCTGCAGGGGTCTATATTGCAATAGAAATATCGATTCATGCCAAAGTTAAACGAGACTTTATTTGCAATTGGAAGCACACAAATCATCTTCTGTGACATTAATGTTATTTTGTCTTAACCGGAATCGGAAAAAAAATGTTTACAACTTTATCAAAGTGCATGCACTGTATTACCCTTGCCAATCACGAATCTTTTTCCTACAGTTTATGAGGTTTTAATTAGCATCGCACAGAATCGGTTTTTTATGAGCTTCCACGTAGATTGTTCCTTGATAAATAAATGCAGGTTTAAGGCGGTAGTACATGAATAACGCAGTTTCATTTGTGACGTCACAGTCATATACAAATCATGTAGAGGCATCGTAAAACAATTGTTATCATACAAAAACATTACAGACACAGGTGCATACAACTCCATATAGGCGCTACTAAAAGTGTACTGTAGTAGATATTAAGTACAATGTTTAATTTTGAAGGGAGCTTTTATGAATCTGGATTAAGTTGATTGAAATGATAATAAAGATCGCGAAAAGAATCGTCACGGAGTTTGGAATTAAGGTATCCATTATTGTCCTATTGTACGCAATTTTCCTCTATTCTCTCGCCGAAATGACATGCATTCCACCACATGCATACGTTTCTGTCAGTCTCAACAAAGCTCCTTGCGATTCCATAATTGTATTTTTGACTGAATAATCTACAATAGCTAATCTGTATACAATGCGTCTCCACATTTCCAAAAAATAACTTCTAATTCGATTCTTCAGCTCAACATCCTTTAACATTAAGATAAAATATGGGCTAGAAAATTCAGATTTCTCAAACAGTATGATAACAAATAGTTTTTGTTATGGTGCTTCGTTGCCATTCACGGTAAAGCTTTACAAATGTCGGAATATGACATTTAAATAATATTTCACACGCCAGCGGGCCCGCATTCAGGAAACCATTCCCATCCTCAAAATAAGAATACTTTGATCAAAACAACTTTCTTTCAAAATGCTTGCTAAAATCATGCCTTAGACCTTACAGTAAAAAAAGTAGGGACTTGACACTGATGCAGAACTCAGCTATACAATATAACTCTTTTAAACTCTTTCAAAAAAGAAGCGAGAGTTTGAATAATTTATCACAATAATGTGGTTTCAGGTTTGAGTAGAGAATCTGTGTTTTAGCATGAGAACGGTTTCATAAAAATAATCCCATATCTTATGAATCTCCCATTCCATACAGGATACATGTAAGATGAAAGGATATAATGGAGGCACTTTATGGCACTGGTTATTGTACCGAGGTGTCATCTTGACAACGATTCACTGATAGCCCTTCAAAAAGTGTGCTTGTTCGAGGATTTGTGCTCGTTTTCACAAAGTGGTATTTGAAGTCCCTCTCCCAAAACACCGTTCCCTACTTTTTAATAACTTTAAAACGTTTTTAGCTGAAGCATTTTCCTAAAAAATAAGATCCAGAAAAACGATGGACCTTGAAAATAACGCTTTTGAGATTGACAAGATATTACATGTTTTACGGCATTCTTTCAGCTAGGTTTAAATGGCATCTTTTATCTTTAACCTACATACTATAAAACAAAACCTGCTGTTATAATTTGCAACGAGAGAATACAAAAAAAATATCTATATTCCATTTACAAAGGCGACAATATTTGGATACATGTGACACCAAAACAATTTCGAAGTCGTTTATGAAAATATGTTTCATTATAATAGTGTTTGGGATGAACTATCGTGCAATGATCGTTAGTTTCGTATAAAATGTCTGATAATAAATATGGTGGATGTAATGAGAAAAATGTGATTTATTTTAGAAAATGAAATTGTTACGAGAGGCAAAAAGTGGTTAGGAAATATGAGATGTTCCAAACAGTGTTGTTTACGTGAATAGCAGTCGGAGGCATGATCAGACAACATATGTCCCCGAAACACACACGGACAGTAAAGTGACATCATTAACAGTGATGTCCTTGGGTGTATTTTCGTTAAATGGATGATAAAATATTGTTAGGAAACACGGTAAATATGAAACACTTTCGTACGATAAAAAATTAGAAATACAAAGCATTTTCTATAAAAAAAAAACAATTAATAAAAAATCCTGTATGTAGATATCGTAACAAAATAATCTACGACATTAATATAAATCAATTATAACAAACACAATAACGTGTAAATTAACAAATCAAGTATATACACATGTCTTATCAATAATGCAATATGACATAAAAGATATGATATGATAATAGCCAGTGTCCAAAGACCAACTGCCTACCAATACATTGTAAAGAACACCAAAATAATGTTTTCTGATAATAGACCACCTGTCTATATAGACGACTTCGCTCTCTACCTTTATAGAACCTTACACAAAATTTAAAGTGCGTCAGTTCAGATAGCTACAGTTAAGTAATTAGCACACGCTACACTGTTATCGGTCTTAGTGGTATCACAAATAATGTAATTTATTTGATAAGCTTGGTGCATTGTATTCCAGACTCGACTCGATGACTTTGAGCCATCGTGTAGCAATGTGTCTAGAATGATATCTCACCTGCATGCTTGCTCACAGTCGGTGGTGAGTGTCATTTGATTTTTTAAAGAAATATCTCATTAGGACACGTGCACACTGTTTCCTGTTTTTACAGCAAAACCGAAATGAGCGAACACTGTGTAAACTGGACACATCAAAAACCAAAACGACTGTTTAAAGGATACAGCGAACCCTCTGTAAACTGAACACAAGGATATATATATGAATGTGCAAAGTATACAGAAAAACCAGACAAACTAAATACCAATTCCACTGTCTAAAGTATACAGCGGACCCTGTGAAAACCGAACACAGAAAAGGTCATTGTGATTGTACAAAACAGACAGCGACCGATTTGTAAATCGAACAAACAAAGGGTCAACGGTTTTTTCTCTCAAAGTACACAGCGGACCCTGTATTAACCGAACACGCAAAAGGCCAATATGACTTTCCAAAATATACAGTGAAACCTTTGAAAAGCGAGTATTAAAAGGTCAATATGATAGTGCACACAGGGAATTCTTTGTAAACCGAACACACAAAGGTCCAATGTGAATGTAGTAAACAGAATATATCAAGAATCTATACGACTACTCAAAGTTTTTACCAAATCCTTTGTAAAACAGACACATTAAGGACATGTATGACTGCTCGAAGTATACAGCGAACCCTTTGTAAACCGGACACATCAAGCACCAATACAACTGTCCAAATTATACAGCGAACACCTTGTAAATGATAGTGCAACAGGTATGTCAAATGCGCCACATAGTTTGAAAGGGGTTGTCTATTATGGTTAAATTGTAGCAATGTTTCCACGACTTTCGACCAGAAATGACATTTCACCAGATACATGTACGTTTGTGGAGCCTCTCGTGGGTTCGTACGTGTTTTTATTGAATAATCTGCCACAGCAAATCAGCATACAATGCGTCTTCACATTTCCCCAAAGCAGTCTTCACATCCTAATTCTTAGTCCAATATCTCTTTTCATTTTTTCTCTGGTCCTTAGTAGCCATTCTCAGTAAAGCTTATACCAGCATTAGACAATGACATTTAAAGGGTATTTCAAATGTCATCGCATCTTGTCTATCTCGAATTCCATAGTTAGTGGTATACAAGAAAACTGGTGATGTTTTATGCCAATTATTTTTTTCTATTTGTTTCAAGGGTTTCTAATGGTTTTTCACAGAGTCATATTTTATTTCATTTGCTTCCCCCTCGACTTCTGTTTTAATAGCTTTACAAAACGATGACTCCTTTGAGTAACATTATTAATAGATAATATGATGGGCTTTAAAAATAAGAGATTTTGTAAGATTTTATTACATGCGTGATATTTTTACGACACTTCAAGGATCTACTAATGAAACATTAACAAAATCCAAACAAATTCAGGGATTTGTATCTTTAATTTTTTCAAATACATATCCTACAATTTTATTCTTCGAAGTTTTTTCTAAGCAAAACTGAAAACAACTTACATCTACATTATCAATAACTATGGTAACAGCTCAAAAAGGATATATAGGAAACGAAGATACAGCCTACATTGCTTCAGAATTTTAACAATTGAGTGTGCAATGAACAGAATTGCTATAACATCCAGTTTCGTATAAAACGCCTGATAGCACTATGGTGAAATGTAATGCTGACTTGCTATGCTCCGAATGGCTTTCATTAAAAAAATTGCCTTGTGTGGCCAAACGTTATTTAGCTGAAGGCCCTTATGCGGGATAACAATCAATACAACAAGAAGAAGAAAATAGAAATGACAGATGTGAGCTACCCTACGGCATTCCCTACATAATGTAAGACTTGCAATAACATGCATCTTCAGCTCCTTTTTTCCCCGAAGCACACAGGGACAGAAATATGACGTCACAAAATTGATCGTCTAGTGTTATTCCTTTATCGGGATTATATTGAAAAATCAGGAAATTAAAGGAAAAATGACAGACCTCCCGCTTGAAAACCAATTCAGGAAAAAATACTTGTTTTAGTAGCACAGTATAGCAGACGGTTATTACCGACGTGGAACCGGACGCTATGTAGACTCAAATGTCAGTTCTTAATAGACAAATTGTCGGCGACACATAATATTCTTGTAAATGTGGATCAACCAAAACATGTCTAATTTACTTACATAAATAGGACTAAAATGTATATGGTGTAAATACGTTTCAGTATTAGTGATATTCACACACTGTACATGGCGACTTTTTAAATAATTTTATATAATAAATGTTCTAACAGCATATTATGATAAATTCAATAAATCTACGTCTTCCTACAATAAAATCTATCAGAAGAATATCTTTCTAAAATGAACACCTCGTGTTTAACTAGCACATAAGATATGTATTTTTTAATGACATATTGTGTTTAATGTACATAAAGACATCCTATGTGTGTCCCCTTCTTCTTACATTAAGAGAACAGTTTTAATGTAGAAAAAAAAAAGATATCTGACACAAAACCTTGCCTTACAGAATTTTAAATCTTCATGTTTAGCGGGACAAGGTAAAGCGTCCAGGTGATATATAAATATTTCAGTCAAAACATGTTAAAATGTTTATTGTTCTAGTGATATCAAGATGGGAGCACACTTTAACAGACTTGGTGCTCCAGTAACGGGTCAATGGCGTTAACGTTGAACCGACTTGTAGACAAGTGTACGTGTCTGGGCGGTCTATAATGCACCTGTGTGTCTGTTCACGGTCGGTGATAAGTGCCCTTTGATGTCTCGATCTAATGTCGTATCAGGGCAAATGCTAATTGCATCGTCTATTATATAATTATAGACAGATTGTTTTCTTCATAAAAATTGCATCAAGCCATATGATAATCGAACTTACGGAAAATGAACAAAAGCCAAAGAAACAAATTAAACACACAAGACAATGGAACAACATTTTACCTAATGTTGATATGGAATGCCAGCTATCATTCATGTTGGCCCCTAGTATCACCGACGACTTCTCGAAGGACGAGTCAGCTTTATGATGCAATGTGATTCATTTTTGGCTAACTGTTACTACAGGTTTTATGAAAGAGTTAAAGGTACAATTACCTGTATGCGAGTTACATTCTTACCAGTGCGTGTGTGTGTGTTACGTTTACAACCCGAAAAGAAAACCATATAAGTTACATGTCCCAAAGTTTTTGATAGCCACAAAATTACTTTGAATGCCTGCACAGTTCGGTTAAAGTACATATGTTTATTTATCTAATGGTCTGTGAATCGTGGTGAACGCAATTAATTATAATTCTGCTAGCATGTGTATGATGAGAGGTTGCGTGTTACGCGGTGACATCCTGTATGACCCCAAGTATTAAGCCGATACCACGATCATGTACATTACTTAAGTCAATATAAATCGTTCAGATATATACATTTATATACACATAAGTCCTGTCCATGCTCAATGAAACTCGTTTTTAAGGACACCTGTTCCAATGCAGTCAAAACGCTAGAAAATTCAACAATAGTTTTTCAGACATGGAGTAACCTCCCCTTAATCTCGTTTTGGATATAACTGTAGCTGAATCAGGCTAGAGAATTAAAGCTGATAATGTAATTCAACTGATTAGAGAGACTTTATTGTGATCAGAATTCTAGGGTTCGAATACCCAACTCTTAGAAGACTGTCGGTGATGTCTGTATTTTCATTTTCACCCCATGATTTTTCATAAAATTTCGGCAATGTATGTGATTCTAAACTACATGTATAAACCAACAATTATGAAATAAGTTATTTCAACTTCTATTGATCACTCTTGTTGGCCCGGATGTTATCGCGCGGGGGTTCTTACATTGTACTTTGGGAAGAAACCGGAGGATCAGGAGAAAACCCATGTGGCCGGGCAGGTGACCCAATACCTTTTCACGTCCGACCGGGGAATCGAACCCGGACCGCCTTGGTAAAAGGCAAGTGCGCTATCCACCGCACCACCGGACCACCCAAAACATATTGAGTTTTATAATCCCAAAAAATATTGGTCATTTTTCTGGTTTCATTACACACCCGATGATAAGCTGATGATGAGCCCATATTATGCAGAAATCAAATTGAATTTGATATTTAATTACATTATAAATCGATTAAAGTTTAATGTACTGAATGATTGTCAAGTAACAAACAAATCTTAGATAGATATTGAGTTCAGTAATGATATTTTGAGATTCTAAAAATAAATACATGTAAAAACATTTATTTGTATAAAAAAAAAATGATGCAGCCACTGCAATTTAAGATCAACTTGCTTGCATGCACAGGTATGTTATGTCATACCTTTAGATTGAGTCAAGCTGAGTTAAATTACTTGGCACAACATAATTCAAATTAATCACAAATAATATCTCTTTAAATATATATGCAATAAAATGACGGCGGCTTAATGAATAAGTTTAATTGTTTCGTGTATGTATTTAAACTCAAAAACCCTTTATCAGTCGAAACACCTCGTCTTTTGTCAGTGATCACAACACGAACGTCTCGGGGTGTATTTTTAGGGAACTGTTAAAGAAATAATTGTATCATTATGTATGTCTGATGAGTTTCAAGGATAAATAAGTACCAGTGTAACATTTGTTTCGATTAAGCGGTAAAACGTGACCTGTGTCATAAAGTGGTCTTGCGATAATTGAGCTGATGTCGCAAAAATGTCCCCGCGACGTCGTTAGAGCAATTAAATGAACGAGCATATTTATTTTATCTGAAATGAGGATTGTCAGGTGCAACATGATCAGTCACATACACGATTAAATCACCTTCAAATAGAATATTTATTCCTAAAGCTGTTTCCCTCCTTTTTTGTTATTGTTTGAAAGGAAAGGAAATTGGTTATTGCATATTTCAGACTCGCATAATTATTGTTTTTTAAACATTTCAATTTGCCCCATCCTTGTTAAAGTTTTATTCCACTAAGCCCAAATCTGAAAGGTGCACGAAACTTTTAAACAGGCCTGGGACTGTTGTGTACTAGATATTTACATGGTCAAACAAGGTGTCTAACTTGTCATATTTTTACATGTAATTGTGATGTAGAAATCGTATACAGGGTTTTCTACAGAAATGCAGGAGACAAAATTGAACAGAGTTGCACTCAGGAGAGGTCTGATATAGGCGTAGCCTTTCGTTCAATCCTATTCATTTACCATCTTTAATCAAGTTTGTTGAAATGAAATGAGATAAAAACGGAATTGAAATAAAAAAAAAAATCATCCTAAAAAACACTTATGATTCATCCAGTAGCAAAGGTATCGTAAAACAATTCATTTAATTTTCGGACCACATTCTAAAATTACGGTTTGTTGAGCAAGGTACATGTAATTGGTCCTGACCAAGTACAGTAATAGAGATGTTAAGACCTTGTGTATTGTCTCTTTTGATTGTAATTTGTCATTTGAATTTCAAGTCGATTTCGTTTCAGACATGTCATGATGGTAAATGGAAAGCTCTTTTTTAGTTTCACTTTTAATTGTGACGTTGTGATAAGTAAAAATTGACAAGGTTCCATACTTATTTTCAAAATGCAAACGCTAGGAAATTATTGAATGCAAGTATTTGCATTAAAATTAATAAAGTATTCCATGTGTGATGAAATGAAATCAATTTGACAATTTCCTTTTAGTTTCCGAAATGTCGCTCAAATAAGAATTCCAACTCGCTTGATAAATTGCATATGAAGCGGAAACATCACTCAAAATGCTAAAAGTGTCGTTTTTTTTACTCACGAAAGTTTTACTGTTAAGAACAATGCTTAAATACAAGTATTATGTGCAATAAAAACACTATTTGTGGTAAATATTTTGCAAGCTCTAATCACAAGGGGGCGGGGGGACGTTGGCTTTTACATAATTTCCATGACTCAGAGCCTTCAGGGACAATGTCCGTAGCCTGCTGCTTCAACGTATTGTCGACGTTCTACATTCATTATTTATATTTCCATATATGTATGTACATTACCGGTTTTAAGCCCATATTCAAGTATTGATTGTAACTTCCGAGCGTCTCCAGACAGTCCTGTAACACAGTATTTATGTGATATGTTATCGTTACGTCACAGCTGCTTAGAAATAATCTGTTTTGCTATTTTTATGATGGTAAATTTTAGGAACAACATACTAAGCTTACTCGTCATTCGCCAATAAAGTAACTACAGTGCCTAGAACTAAGGAAATGGTTTGGTAAGTGTATGATGTAAGAATACAGCTAAGGTTTCATGTAGAGTTGGGTTTGCCTCTTATACAATACACTGGTAAATGTTCGCAGCATTTTAATTTTGTCCTTTTTCCGTGATAGAGGAAACTCTATGTTTCTAGAAAAGTATTAGCTTCAGGCCCCATGATCATGAAACGATCTTAAGTCTTCAGTTGACTTCAGTTTGGATTTAGCCAATCACAAATAACGTCATGAAAATTGACGTCATACGTGATTGGCTAAGTAAACATTTAGGTATAATATTGTTTCATGATCCCGTGGCCGGGTTTTGTTTAGTGAACTTTCGACAAAATCTTTCCAAATTTGTAATTATCATTCCGCAATACAAACATGTTTCGAGGAATACATTATCAGGAAAGTAAATATATTGCTTATTATGTAACCCTGGTAAATACTAGGTGCAATATACCGCTCGGCTATAGAGATCTTCTCTTTAGCTTGATCGGTTGAGCGTTAGACTAGTAAGCCAGAGGTCCCGGGTTCGATCCCATGCGGAGGTAGTGATTCATATTTAATTAATCATGCGCTCTGTTACAATTATATTTGGCATTTTACACTATAAAAAACTGGATTCAAAAAATGGGATGCGCAATCTGTTGTTAAAGATGACGAAATATCATTAGTGTGTGTTTTGGAAATCAGCGAAAGGAACCCATGAATAATTGTCTAGCTTCTGAAAGCCAGATGCTTTCGTTAGCTTACTCCGAATACCTACAAACGACGTACACACCATCTAACTGGCAGTCTTCTTAAATTGGTTCTATTTGGTATACGTACAGCATTGACTATTGAGACTGCATTTCGTGTTGAAATAACATATCTATCTACTATGAAAGTAACTTCTCTCTTCAGACAAGAATTTTCCTTTGAAATGTTATGTTCCTCTATGTCAAACAAAATCAAGATGCCTTCATGTTCTATGTACATGGCCAAGATGTAAATTCCTCAAGGTCAGGTTTGTTAAGGACAAGAATAAATATAAATAAGGTTTGCTGGTCTCCCTTTTAGAAGAAAACCACACTTTCGTAGCTGGTTTTTTTTTACGCATTCCGACTATATAAACTGACCATAGTGACAAATTATTACGCACACACGTTTCTGCAATGAATTTTAATAACGCAAATATATTCTATAAACCGTACATATTACACTTCTTGAACCACTCATTTTGTGAGATAATGTAATATGTTATTGTATAGTTAATGCTTAACGCCACGTCAACGAAAAGAGGACACATAGAGCCAATAGGTTAACAATTGATCATTAAAACGATGTCTTAAAATTAAATTAAATATTTATTTTATTTACCTTTACCACTATATTGTTTGCTATATCTTTATAATATGAACAACATGCATATCAATAACAAAACCCTAACGGAAAACAAGCAAATTATATAAATCCATCGCATGAAACCATTCCATGAAAAGACAAACCTGGCACATTTTGTTGTAAAATTGTAAACAATTAATACTTTAAATTAAAACAAACAGCAATTATATGATTGTTTTCCTTTTTGAATACAAAATACATCGTTATTGATCGTGGTTTTCCTGATATCAGTTGTTTACAAAAAAGAAGAAGAAGAAACGTGAGCACAGGTTGTTTGTGTTTCAAGATAGAATCGGCTAATTAAGCATTCAGAATAAAATGCCATGGTATTACATATCAAAACCAGACAGGATGATATAGGTACGTGTTTGAAGTGCCATAATCAAATTTAACTAAGTTTCACCCATTAGCGAAACACGAGGAAACATTTTTCTTGCTCTTCTTAAACTCCCTAGACGCTGGGAACGTCTATTAGAATATTTATTGAAGGAAATATAAGAAAATTGACCAATTTTGCAAATTATTTGATTAAATCAAAGGTACATTGCGTGGTCGTAAGATATGAACTATCATTAAGAATTATATATAAAATAAATCAATTTAAACATTTCAAATATCATTTTAAAACTGTCCGTTTTAAGGTCGTTAATTATTGAACATTTTATGATATACCCATATTGATGTGTTATATTAAACATATGTACTGTATATCTTTACGACTTCTTAAAACAATATGTTTAACAGAGTATCAACTTTAAGAAATTCAACTGATACATTTTTCATACTCGTACTCCACAGCGATAATGTACTAACCATTAAGGTATTTTTTTTTCTATATTGCAAGCTCCATTTCTTTTTAAGTGATCATAATTGGACAAACGAAATAGGAACTTCATTATTCGGTACGAATTTTTAATGTTTTGATAATATATGACGTTAAAAAATGCTTTTATAACAGCAAACATCATCAGTTAGCCATGCATGAAATTTTGATATCAAAAATTCTTTTAAAACATACTAAGCATAATATCAAGGACATTTACAACATTTGATGTGTGGTAATATCAACTCATGTCAGTTTTGGAAGGCTTAGTTATGACGGAGAATTAAAAGTGTACTTACCACCATTAATGTGCACGAAGGGCATCCTAACAGTATTCATATCGATGAGAGGTTATCACAATAAACAGGAAATATTAAGTATCGTAGATCCAGGCAGAAGTCTGTATAGGCGTTCCACGCTATGCTCCCTAAAATAACACGTGTATACCATATAACCTCATTATAAGACATGTACACACACCTTGTACATTTAATGTCTGATGACGAAATGCTATAAAAAGGGTTTAAATGAAAGATTTATAAAGTGTTAAGCCGTGAAGCCGCAGAACAATACACTTATCAGCAAGAATTAATCAGATTACACATGCCATTTTGTAACAATAACAGAAACAGGTGCAAATTGCATGAGGGTATTCTGATTGCACTGAATGTGTCAAATAAGCATGATGTATTTGTTATGTAATCCGGGTCCGTGATGAAAATCTTTCCTTGGGTGTCTAAGACAAGCCCGATGGTTTTCATTGCAATACGTTACATGGAGATACGTTGAGGTTAACCTTGTGCTTCCTTTATGATAAACATTTATATTACGTGACAATGCGTAGACAGTTTATCATAAATATCAGGGAACGGCCTTTAGACCACGATAAAAAATGCCAGAGTACGCCAACGTAATATCAAAATCATGCAAAAAACACGAAACAAGCTATCTTGCAATGCACATAAACTCATCAATGTAGCAAGAACGCCCGTTTGTTGTGCATTAATTTTCAACATGATAAATAAAAAGAGTTTAAAAAGCTTGTCCTATATCTCAAAATGATATATTACTTGAATAAAAACAGAAAATCGAAAAAACAACACTAGCAATCGTTATTATGAGATAGTGAACAATGAAGTAAAGTAAGTTAGAGTGGAACTGCGAAGAGGGGGAGGGGGGTGGGGGTGTTGGAAATCATGAAAACCTATTCGCTGTTTATATTTGATATTTGAAAGTATGGACTAATAATAGTTATAAATTGTAGATAAACATTAATGTAGTGGTCAGTCTTTGTCATATCGTCAATGGTTAATCCCTGCCGAAGGAGATTTTCTACCCGGTCGAGCCTTGTGAAGAAAATATTGGCACGTCGTTTCGTTTGGTTAAGCCTCCTTTTCACAGCTACGGTCATATAAAGACGTGCCTCCATGTGAAGTGCTTGTGTGTATGTCTTCCGGAGGCGGTATGTTGGTGTATTTGCTTTCTTGCAATAGCGCCGATAAGATGTCAACTTTTGAGTGATACTGAACCACCTTAAAATACCATGCCGACGGCACCCAGCACAGCACTCCATCCACATTATACTGACAACGGGTTAACCACTTGGTGCAATTAGCTTAAATGCAGGTATTAACAACTACCATTTTTAGGGACGTTGGTGTGTACCAGCCTTGGGACAGAACCCATTGGCTCCCCCCACCAGGGCTGACGGTCAACAATAAAACCAAATGTGAAACATTGCCAAGGAAAGCACTAGGAAACAAAAAACGGTTGTAAGGAATATTTATTATGTTCATTTTTGCGTCCCAAAGTAGAGGGTACAGAGACGAATCCCTAACATTGTACAGGAGTACCCACATTAGTTGCCCCATACACCATGCTGTGGTTAAGAACAGGTATTTTGTTAATTCTCCGGCTTCATTCGGCGGGTTGTCATAATGCCAGACAATAAAGAAAACAAAGTCATCAAAATCGTGACGGAAGATTGTAAATAAGCGTCGTATGATTGAAGCATTTCGGCAGGAAGAGTCGCAATGCGTATTTTATCAAGGGATATAAACACGAGGATAGCTGAGGTGGCACGTGGGGGTTAGACACAAAAAGTATGTTTGACTGATCCTGACATTGACAGAAGAGCGCTACACAGCGCTCCGTGAGTACAATCATAGGCGATAGTGGTATCGACAGTTTCATTACAGAGCTGGCATTCTCATAAAGACGCCTGTAAACTTTGTACACGCTTAAAAGTAGGTTGAGCGATTTTGCATACAATCCTCTAGTATTGTTAGAAATACTTCCTAACCGACAGCTGATAAAGCCACACAACCTAGGAACTATTAATATTAAAGGCTTTAGAGTAAATAGCACTTATTGCACATGACATCATCCGTAGCATATTTCGATTTAGAGCATTAAATAATTGAAATGTGCATGAGTGTAATCAATGAAAGCATTCGGTTTAATGATATTTCAAATATGTCATCAGGATTTTTATCAAATCTTAATATGTATCTCATTTTTCTTTTGTGAAATGAACTCTAGTGAAAAGAGTAAATGTGTCTGTATTTTCATCATTAGAAGAATAACGTTAACTTAAATAAAGTCCGCATACCGTATTTCAGCTAATAAATACCACGGGCTTTTAGATATAAGAGTAAATTATAACGTGTTTTTTAAAATAAAAAAACTTGGCGTTCAGTAGAATTTCTTCACAATTCGACATTTGCTTTGTAAAATTTTCGAAATTTAAAGGATATAAACTCAGTTACTCCAGACGATATGTAAACGAATTGTGTGTATTTCCATGGAAACCATTAAAAAAGAAATGTAACATCATAACAAATAGCCCCGCTCCCAGATGAAAAATATATACAAGAGGGATAAAAATGTATTACAAACGTACTTCCCCTATTTACTGATAATGTGTGTCACATTTCGTGATATATCCGTCACAAATGTAAGTAGAAGTACGTCAGACAATAAACAAAAATTGTCGAAATCATAATTAAATAGCAAATTCATAACTATTTAAGTCTTGTCATCCAATTTTTAAAATATATTCGTCAAGAAGGTATAGGCGGCAATTCTTTGAATTGAAATTAATCTTAAATGAAACATAACCCCAAACAAACCGCAAACCCACTTAAGTATTCCTTATATTTTTGTTTTTAAACCAATCGAAAATATTAGAATTGTTGCGTCAGACAAACAAAAGTCCCCATACGGAAGGATACACGGATGAACACGCTGATCACTACAAATGTTGATTGTAGATAAGATCGCACAGCACAACCGGTGAAGTATTTATGTGTGACTTTTTTATGACAAGTACGATATTTCTCCCACATCTGCTGTAAGTTTCCTCTCTCCCCACTCAATTCATAAATCTTCTATGAGTTGGTAAACATTTTTGGTTACTCACTAGTCGGTAACACCCTTGACGTGATTTCATTAGTCATCTTTGATTTAGAACATCAGGTAACAATGCTTTTCGACGTCATTTTACATTGTTTCCCCTTTCGGAAACACACATGATGTATTTTCCAAGGGGAAAATATGTTTTTTCAGAAAAAATACGAACGTTAAGGGAGAAACAGGTCCCATAACTCGTGATGATTAGTTATCACGTTTATCTAACTCCTGTTAGTTGATTTTCAAATTGTAAAATGTATTCGGTAAAGCTCGTGTCTTTATACAATTTGAAGATTAACTCGAGTTTGATAAACATGATAACCAAACATCATTCGTCGGGGAACCTGTATGTATTACGTCATCTTCCTCAGACAAATGACCGGTAAAGAGTATGTACACTAAGATTATTGGTTTAATGAATGTTTCAGTCTACATTTATTACCTGTCATAGATACGTCACCCATAAACATTTCACTGATTGTACTATATGAACCTTAATGTAATCTATACTTACCGACACGAGGAAAGTATCTTAAAATACCAATTAACTGCGAATATCGTATGTGCATGTACAATGTACCTATCCAATTCGTTCACCTTAACGGAACATGTAAATCACCTTAACCACTAATGTGAGCATATAGAGAAACATTATCTGGAGAATGCCTGTATACTTACAACTTAAGGCTATGGTATCATAACACATATCAAGAAGGAATGCGAATGTATGTTTACAAATATACGTTTCAAAGCTAACACAACATTTTAACAAGAAGTGCAAGTTGATAAGAGGCTGCACTAGTAATGGATACATATTTAAGCAAGAGATACTTTGTATGTTTATAAATGTGTTTCAAAGCTACCAAAGTCTTCCACAAGTGGTTGAAGTATTTTCGAATCTTTGTAAACAACCTACCTGCAGGCAGTCATGTAGACGATTGGAAAGTATTCCGTTACCTATTATACGCGAGTTACTTTGATTTTATCGTAGGTTTACAAAGTATGTTTGTTTGAACCATTTCTTCGTAAGTGGAGCCGCTGACCAGGAAAAGATAAAGTGGGAAATATCAGCTACACGGGATTAACACACAACTACATGGACGAAGAATTATGTATCCTATTGAAACGAACTGCATGCTAGTACTTTAATGTGTACATGATTGGTGCCCCGTGCAACCCCTGTCGATTGTGCCGCCAATATAACTCTTTGGTAAGCCTTGGTTGTCAGACTGATGTGACAGAGAGAGATATCATATTGCCTTGTCAAAGTTATTCCGATTCACTGTACTGGGATTTAAAATTTGCCCCCATCTTCAGAGACATTGTTGACTTTGACCTTCCATTTTTAATATGCTATCAGATGACAAATTTGTGACTAAAATTATATTAATATGTTCAGTAAATATTTGTGGAAAGGCATAATTAACAACTTGTTTTTGCATAAACGAAGTAAGATCTGAACACGGCTTACTAGCACACATATTTGAATAAATCAAATGTCGTATTACAGACCATAGTTCAAATCATATAGAACACAATTACTTCTACAATATTAATTTCTGGTGGTAGATCGAGGTAAATGTATATACAACATTTGATATAGCGCCCTATCTACATGTAGCTAACATAAGCCATTCTAAAGCGCGTTACAGTACATAGATATACAATTAATGCAATTACCATATACTGTACATCAAGCAATACAATTTTGAGAAATTCGTAGGAGCTGCCTTATCAGGCGCTTACTACTAGTCATATGCCCCTGGCTAATATCTCCCTATGAGTGTATGCCTGCATGTGTGCTGTAAATATATTGTGTAAAATTATAATTTCACGTTTGAAGTAAGAGTAAGGTGTCTAAAATGATGCTACTACCCAGTGAAGAGAACGTAGCAAAAGTCCTTCAAATCTCAATATAAAGGCATTTATAGGGATCACAGCACAGTAGATATATCAATTTTTTCATAACATTGAAAAACGCAGCCTTAGGAAACTCCCTCATGAGTCGAATAGACAGATATACAATTAACATGTCTCTGTCTTAACTTGGAAATCTTTAAACGCACGTTATAACCAGGAGATAATCTAAATAGGTTTGATATACAAAGTAACGGGAACACTTTCCCCGATAGACACTATCTCCATTATAACGGGACCGAAACGTGTACTTAAAAGTTAAATGAAATCTGACACGCACTCAAGCATATAGCTGCATTGCCCTGTGTGACCTCTAATAGCAAAGGTTTCAAATAAACCAATATCGTAACACATACAGAAAAAATAAATTTTGTACGTTACTGTTAATTTGGCTACCAATAATCCGGATGTCCAGGCACTGCTACAGCGGACCAATAATCAGAACGTGCTTTTAAGGAGTCTTGATAATCCAGTGACCATTTATACGGATGTCCCACAATCTATCCATTGTTTATAGAAATAAACTCGTTAATTATCAAATTATTAATAAGCTGGATTCCCTAGTGACCAGTCAGTGATTGTAGAGACTCCCGTTTATCCAGCCACCACTGATTCGGATGTCTAAATATCCAACTAGTGCTTTTAAAGGGAGAGAATCCCCATAATCCGCCACCTAATAATCCGGTTGCGTATAATCGAGCCAGTGTCTATCAGGAAACAGTCTCTTTAATCCGACCACCAATAGCTGATTGAATAACAATCCAGAAGGATCTTATAGGGACAAAGTTTCGTTGTATAATCACCTCTAGTCAGGACATCCCACTTCCATGTAGATTTCCATTTTCCCTTTAAAAAGTGACCTAGTAATTTTTCATTTTTTTAAATTGTTTTGTTACTTGAAAATCCTTGTGCATTTCTACAAATGTGGATTGAATAACGAGACCTGATTCTCCATACAGAATGAAACACGTTACAATTCAACACTTGACACGATACAAAACTCCAACCATATTTTTCGTTAGGGTATCATCGATGTTAATTAACGTATAGAAACGTACAGATTCCTTACTTTTATATTCTGATATGCTGGTGTCGGGACATCGTTATATAACTAATTATCCATGTCCAAATATTCTATTAATGCAATGTATACGAAACCTGTTAATTCGAAACAAATCATTAATGCATGTTATATAAGATATTGGACAAATTTCAGGACATCAAAGAATAAATACCTTGTATCAAAGGGAGCGAAAGGATGTTATAACAGAACATTCAATCCTCTTGGCTTTCAGGCAATGTGAATACGCTATAGCTAGGAAGCATGTGATGCTAATTATAACAAATGTATGATATATATGAAAGTATATGCTTCACACATAATGGAGGGAGTCATAATGAGCAATTAGCATACACAAACTGCTAACCAGATGTTCTCCTCTGCCCTTGTTTACATGTTTGTCTTTGACGATCACTGCCAGATACACCTTAAAATGGATAAAGTGACTCTGTGTGTGTGATGTTGGAGGAAACAGAGACTGTGTGGTAAGTTTGGGTCGCCACGCCTCATTGAGAATATTCTCCAAATGTTTTCTATGATGAGCAACACTTTTGCCAGGTATTGGTTTTACCAAGACATATATTTTGTTCTACCTATATTCTGTTAAATGTTTACTTACAACTCCTTTTTGTAACAACTCCTGTTTTTCACCTGTGTGTCTATTTTATTCTATTTTGATAGTTACACAATTCAAAATATATATTGATCAATAAAAGAGGCATATCAAAACAACTGGTATTGTATTGACAATTAGGAAAAGAATATTTCTTTTTAACACAACCAATACAATTTAATTTATTGTCAACTATGTGTCGATTTCATTCTTTTTTTTTATCGTAAAACATAATTTTACAATACATGTATACTGATAAGTAAAAAGGACATCTTGTAGCATCACCTTTTTGTCTACGTACGCGTTGACGTTATAAGTCATAAAATTTCTACAAGATCTAATTACTCTATATACAAACATTTTTTCTTCTTAATGAGCTGCATTAATGTTTGTCCCTTTGGTATATAGCAAGGGGAGCACTGTACCAAATACATGCATCCTACATGGAGTAAACATGCTAAATGTTAAAAGTGAATTTCAACATTTTAGAATTGAACCAAAGCCAATGCGAACGACGGGGTGACAACATAACCCCGTGCTCTTTGAAAAGGCGAGCTAAAGTGAAGTAAATATTAAAAGATCATTATATCGTTGAATATATGCATTATTTGAAGGCAACATCATTGCCAGCACAAGGTGATACATGTCCAACATGTCGGCCAGTCTACTAGGAGTAAGTTTCGTTTCGTATGAATTAGAATTAACTTTTTGTGATCGGATATAAACATGTCCTGTCGTTATGAATATTGCATGAGCAAAATGAAATTGACAGCCTTTGTCACATATTACATTAAGTCGATTAACATACGTAAGTAAATAAAAATGAAATGTATTATTGTCAATTGTTGTTACGCAGCCATTCACATAAAAGCAAATTTAAATAATACAGTAATAAAGCCATAATTAATTGAGCGTATGAAACGTCGAAACGTCCTAACTTCGACCATTTTTATGGCTATAACCACAAGAAAATACCGCAATTCAACAAAGCGTTATGCAAATTAACCTCAGGAAAACTACGACAAACAATAAATAAAAGAACAATCAACATGGAAACCCCTTTCAAAAGTACAAGGAGAATACGTGACCAGGTGTTCTAAAAGGGTAGGCGTTTTCTGTTACATCGATGACACCGACCATATAAATATCGGTCAAGTCCAAGTAATGTTACGTCCGCATAGCAGGAACTGGGGGAGTACCAAGGTAGCAGGTCATTGGAACTAATAAGTATTGATAAATGGACAAGACGATCACCTGGCACAAATTCTCAAAGAAGAAAAAAACACGAAAACGAAACAAAAAATAAGCACAAAAACTTTGACCGAGGCGTCAGTTAAAAAAAATGTGATTTCTAGTAAATTTCTAAATAACATTTTGAATGTGAACTACTTTCATTGGTAAAGAAAAATCATTAACTACAATTCAAGAGAATAAGAATATACATTAT
This sequence comes from Mizuhopecten yessoensis, assembly GCF_002113885.1. Classification (NCBI taxonomy): domain Eukaryota; kingdom Metazoa; phylum Mollusca; class Bivalvia; order Pectinida; family Pectinidae; genus Mizuhopecten; species Mizuhopecten yessoensis. The sequence goes on from NW_018408493.1 coordinate 957,130, forward strand.
AATACAGCAACTGATTTATATATTGGACAAGGGAGAGCAGGTAAGCAAGGAAAGGAAAAACAGTGATAAAATGGCACAAACAGATCACTTTGGGTTTAATCCGTGTTCCCGAAAGCGCATAGAAGAAAACAAAACTATTTTCCGTGGCATTCTATATGTATTGCCTCTAAACTATCATGCATCGTTCTAATGACCCAAAACTATCAGGGGTCCACAGTTAAATAAGATTAACATCTAAGTTACATGCATGTTCCGTAGCCATGCGCATGTTTTTGTGTGTCTGCAATGTACAAAAGTCAATCCATTCCGTGGTTTGAATACAACTCATTTCTAAAACCAAGCATGCATGTACGTCTGGTGAAGATCGAAAATGCAAGATGTGCAATGGTAAAAACAGAATATGCACGCTTCATTATTTCCTTACTGTGTGTGTTTTTTACGGTGCACAGATGTTTCGTTTTTCCTAAAATTAGACGTTTACATGAACATTTGAACCACGTGTCATACAAATTGGTCATTTGTCTTCAACAGACATCTGATGTAGACAACCACTGATACAAAACAGTTGCATTTTACATACCAAGGCAAGCATGCTCAGATTGTTGGATAACAAAACGAAATGTATCTACTTAACGACTGTCTTAACTTTATACACTTTCCATATCACGATAAAAAAATCACGTATTTAACAGGTGGACTCTCATATATACATATTTTTTGGTCGATAGTTGTATTTAATGCGCTATAGGATTACACACATGCTTGTAAACTTTGTTTTTAAAATTATATTGTCGAAACTGTTCAAGTTGCTCTCTATATATCAGGGAATATTATAAAATATTCATTGAGAAATATAAATGTTATTAATGTCAAACTTAAAATATTCAGACCCCGGGACACATGTTCGTATAATCTGATAACAATATAACATTGATTATTTTGTTTGTTATCACGTACATGCATTAGTATATTGTAAATGATTTCCATTCTTATACGTGTATTAATTTCCCACCTGTTGAATGATGTGCCCTCGTCAAGTGTGATACTTATGTCTAATTTAATACATTTAGTATGATGAATCACATGTATGCCGTGGTCTTATGTAATCTCGGACATCTGCAGACACTGGCTTCATAAGAACTCAGCTGTTGCGATGATGCAGATCATCGAATAATCGACAAACCCTGCGGAGAAATACATTTAACAGAACAAAAATACTGTACCATATTTCATGTAAAATGTAAATAAACTTGGTGATAAGAACATTGCATTTTTTTTTTTGTTAATTTTCTTTCCCTCAACTCCTCGCATGTACAAACAGTATCATCATTGATCCTAAACTTTCTCTTGATGGCCCGCTGCAATAAATAAAATCCTTTAAACGTTTGCTTGGTGTATCTCTATTGGGTGATAATATGCTGCAATCACCTGGTTAACATAAGGCATATTTGTGGTAAAAGAACAAAATTCAGACACAGGGATTTCTATCTTTTTGCTTTACCATAGCTCAAAAAAAAGGAACAACTAAAATATAAATGAATTATATTATACTGATGTAATGTACTGGAGGTTATAAAACGACAATGGTTTATTTAGTTTTGTAGTAAGTTAGTGGTAAACATCGTTCAGACTCACAGAGATTCCTATCTTCCTTTATCATGTGTCAGTCACCGGAACAAATCACAATAATTAATAATTTCCAGTATTTGTCCTCCTTATTTATTATTTGCTTAAATAAACTTTATTAAATTGACGTACAGTACCGGTAGAAATAAAACGGTCGGGAGGTATTTATTTTTGTGGTCAGTTAGTGGTAAACATTCAGACACAGAAAGTCTTTCCTTTAATATCAGCTACAACAGCAAAAACCAATAATTCAAACGAATCAAATCGTTTAAATAAATGTTATATAACCGAAGTCATGTACTGAAGGATACACAATTATATTAGTTTATTTACTGCTGTGGTCAGTTGAAACCGTATTTTGTTAATATTTTGTCTATTTTATGTCAATGCGTAATCGCTTAGGGCGACTAATGCAGTTTCCTCCATAATCAAATTCTTTTAACTGTACTCTCATATCGCGAACACAGAGCAGACTTTAACTGATCTACTGCACTGTCGCATTTGTTCTCACATGAGATCAACATGACCAGGCTTGGTTTGATTTGTTGTGGTGTACGTCCTATTTACAGCTATGCTCATTTAAAGACGTGCCATGTTTGGTGGTGGAGGAAAACCGGAGTTCCCTGAGAGAAAACACCGACCTACGGTCAGTACCTGGCGTCTGCTCGACTTTGCCCTCGAACCCGCGACCCAGTGGTGGAAGGCTAGTGATAGCAGAATGGCAGACGCCTTTACCACTTGGCCACCTCGGCCTAGCCTACATGATGGGGTTAGCTTTTATATTCTAGAGTTTTTCGTGTAACGTTATAACTAGGGAACACTAGGTCGAAAGTATATGATGTAGTGATATAAGTTTAGCTGCTATGAGGTATGATTACAAACGAGGATCAGCAATAAGTCATGTTTAAAAAAGTGACAGTAATTAAATAATTTAGAAATGCTGAAAGCCATAGTAGAATGTATTTACACATTAGCGTCGACACAGACGTTGTTTTTTCGTTTGGATTTGTTTTTGCCACCGTTAAGCATACTTTTTTATTCTATTTGCAACATAAGTTACATTGTATAAGCATAACCTACATAACTAAAATAGCAGCGTACAATTTTCGTAAAAGCAAAAATGGGCACACAATTTATTAAGGTATTTACGTCATAACAATAACTTGAATTCTCCATATGTGTATTATGTCATCAATTTTGTTGTTGATTTTGCAGGTAAACAGATAAATGTTTACATTACTGATTTACTATAGATAAAACAATGTATTTATCAATTTAATCAACACAAAACAAACTGTCGTTTATTTATTACAAATCAGTTATCTCAAACGTAAACTTGTATACAACTATCACTACAAACACGATTCCCGTACAATCTTATCCAATCAGATTACTTAACGAAATGACTGTATCTTACATCAACAATACTTTATCTGGTCTGATCACTTGCCAGGTAAATATCTTGTCGTCTTGAATTAGAAATTATTTGATGTGTCAGAGGAAAACAAGATCAATATTTATAAAAAAAAAAGTCCGTATGGTATATTATATAACAGACATATGTATAATGTTGATCTGTATAATACAGAATAAGTGATATATTCTTACCTTAGTGAGTTGTAGTATTCCAAGTACATGTAGTCATATTTCGGAAGAAAAAAACACGTATGCCAGAGAGTTATGTACGATATCTGGAATTGTACGTTTGTTTTAAAAAAAAGTTTTAACAGATATGTCAGAACCGTTAAATAAATGTTTCTGACGGGAATTTCTGAAGTTGTTGAACGCATGTATTTTGCGGATAACATATTCTTCTCTGCATGGTGATGTACACAACATATATGTGAGTATGTGTCATTGGTTATCTTGCTTTGGCTGTATTACATGTACCTGTACGCTAATCTCGTATTTGGTAAAATCGTAACTCTAGTGATGAAAGAACTTCGATTAAACTTGAGAGTTTTTACAGAAATCTCTCTTACGCTATCAGCACAGGTGTGGTAAATCAGTCAGCGGCTTGTGTCTGTCAGCACAGTTCGAAAACAATTTTGTTCATGAACAACCATTATAAACAACACAACAGTTATTTTCTTTCGGTGTGTAGTCACTTTGTGATTACGACATGATGTAAACCTTCAGGTATATTTTCAAACATACATCACTTCTTGTTGACATGTATACTCTAACTCGAGAGGACGATAAGACTAAAAAGATATAGAAAGAAAACATATGGGGTTAATTTGTTAACTGAACGCGGTCTGTTATTGCAGAAAAAAACCCAAAAAAACTAAAGCTACTTTATATGAAACAGAATGTCATGATCCAGCTTTCAACGTTGATACAGACAGTTTTATATTGGATTTGAAATCACAACCTTTCCAATGAACTGTGATCTTATCAATCTCTGCAACATTTGAACGAAATCAGACATTTATCCCCTTGTTTGCGTTCTCGACGAATTTAAACTCGTTGACACTTCTAGGTTTCAGCGTTAGCATATTTTTTGTATTGTTAAAGTTAAAAGTTAATGAAGTTTCGTTAGATCTGTAGTCAAATTATCAATTCCCTGTTCTTAAGTATATTCTTTAAGTTTAATTAGTCTATATTTTGTTATTGGTTTATTTGATTTTGATCCGTGAATTACCGTATGTTGCTTTCATTTATTAATTTAAATTGCTGCTCAGTTAATGAAGTGTGATAGAGTATAAAAGACTGCCCTTGTTTATGTCTTAGCCGTATCCTGTACAAAGAGATTTTTTTTGACAATTCAGAAATAAGCTTTCACGTCAAGGTCATAATTCAGAAATATTTTCCATGTTTGTGCTCATCTCAATGAGAGAGGTCATATGCATTATCGCAACCGGTACAAATTCCTACGCGGGAGCTTAGCACTCTACACCGTGGCCCTGAAGAAATGATAAAGTTTGAATAGATTTTACAAAGTCGTCTTCGACGGGTCGTATTGCAGTTTTGCCTCTGTCCTTCAGAGAGTTTTAAACTTGACCGCAGTTTCATAACAATCTGCTTACAAATGACGTCGAAAGTTTGAAAACAAATTGATAAACATGCTGACCTCATCTCCAGCAATATTTAATTACATAAACTTGAATCAAGCTTTAGTCCAAGCCGTGCAAAACTCTCTTGGTATACAGTATAAAAAAAACCTTTGGAAATAGCACAAACATAAGATATAGCAATCCTATGGAGATATCTACACCTTTGATAAAATTTCGAAAAAATAATGAAGCGGAATATAAAGATTTTATTTTTCTATCCTGCATTGATTCCGATTAAGGCTGTAGTATGGCGTTCCCCCCTCCCCCCCCCCTTTTTTTAATGTCTCATGTTCATTAAAACTAATGAGACATTACAATTATACTCTTGACGTGTGGAGAGCTTATACTAACTGGTTTATAGCAGCCATCAAGGTTTATATACACCAAACTAAAATGCAATATTATATTCATTAAGCCTTTGTTATAAAACTAAGATTCAGACATACCTCCAGACATACACTGGTGTGTAAAGTACCAGTCTTTAGTCGTATACACTGTTATACTTCAACTATATCGGATGTCCGATGTTAATCGGATGTCCGATGTTAAAGGACGGTCACAATGCGGACAGTAATTACCTTCCCAGACATCTACAACGACTGGACGCCGTCTCTAAAACACCAAGCATTACTTCCTGGTCATGTAATTTGATAGAAAGCCCAAAAGGGATCCATTACCTTTTAACTATTGTTTGTCGTCCAAGGCTATATTTTACTACGACCATAAAAGACGAAATAGTAAATTTTCGGCAGTTCGTATATATACAAAATGTAAAATACGTATTCTCTGACGTAGGACGATGGAGAATTTAATTCAACGGTGGAGTTTCTTTTGTTATTCCAGCAATTGCATTACTATAATATGCGTTAATATAAGTTTGTAGACGTGTTATATATAATATAAGCCCTAAGAGTTTCTATTCATGGAATTTCTAAAATTCAGATTTTGTTATTGAGCCCTTTTTCTTCGTCCGGAAAAAAATCACCTTCCTAATCGTATGCCGTTTTAAATACCTTTATTTATTGTCACATGATGTGAACGAGTTTGAGAACAGAATCCGTACGTGAGCATGAGAATGGTTTCATGAATAAGGGTCCAAATGTGGTCCAAGTATACATGTATATAGTGATTTTTAGAGACAGTACATGATTTTGGTCTTCATGTGCGGTCCTTTTGTATACATATTTCCATCCAAATAACGAGTGAAGTGAAAATTCAGAATAAATACTAAGTAGATTTTCGTCAATTCTTTCGTCTGAAATATTTTACTTCTGACGGTTTGAACAGTATTAATAACAATGTCTTGTACATGTATATTCGTGAACAGGCCTTTCATAAGCCTTGCAGAATGCATCACAAAAACACCAAACAGTGTGTGATTTATGTGCATCGCCTAAACCGCTTTCCTCTAGAGGGCATGACATTCACACTCATGGTCGGGGCAATCAATAACATGGCGTTGTGTATCACAATTACATAAGGAATGCAAAATCTAGGGTTCCCACCGGACGGGTTGAATTTGCAATTCAAGAACCGAGCTATCACCTTGCATGTATAGATTACACACAAAGACAAAAAAAACTGATTTGACGATATTTCCCGACATTCTTTTTAAAATAGTATAAACAGTTTTATATTGTATGCTGACGACATTCACACAACTGTTGACCTTAATATATTCAAAAAACTTTTCCACGTTCATTTTTTAAACATCGTTGAATAATAATTCGATGGTCTTATAAACCGCTTTATTACAACCTAGTCGTAGTTTCTCTCAAAGTCATTCACAACTATTATCCGTTGTTATAGGGCCTTTGCAACCAGTCAATATCTTTCTCACGCCATGGGGAGCATACAGTCGGTGCTGCCATTTTGGCTCTCACAGATAACATTCAACAAATCTAGCTATGCCAAACCACTTACTCATTTACAGCTGAGTAGACTGGAACAAGCGTGATAAATTACACTATCATCTCCTACGTCGATTGTACGTATTTCCCCAGACAACACTATTACAGAAATGTTCCAGAGTGAATATACAAAAATAGTTTTACTACATCCCGTGATTGTATATCGTGCAAACCTTTTTCAGTGATCTGTTAGAAAGTATCTCTCCTGTGTTTCCACCAGTTGAATTACGTTAAAAATTGGCCAATGAAAAGTTTAATTCAGTGATTCATATCATGACCAGCTTGCCACTTTCTACTTTCCTTTCAGCATGAACTCTCTTGTAAAATAACGGTAAATATGTAAATGTTTTGCTTGTTTTGTGTGGGGGCTTTCCTCTGCAAACGAAGCGAATTTTGTTTTTCCGTTCCGAAAAAAGATGATTTATGTCACGGAAGACGACAGATAAGAAATAATAGTAGAGTTAACAGCGCCCCCTTCTGCAAATTCATTGAGTTTCCGTTAAATCTGTCTTTTTCATTTTGCATGCAAATTGCCTAGGAAGGCCAACTGAAAGAGGTTCAATGTTGAAATAGTCGAACTCAAATAAATTGTAAATGATATCATGGCTCATCTACATTTTTGTTTTTGTTACTCCCATCTATACAAATCATCTTGATTAAGTCGTCAAAGGCCCAATTGGAAAATCTTGTGTAAGTATTCGCGTAAACGAGGCCATTAACATTATAGGAGAACATGCATATCAATCGGTTTTAGATCTAGAGTGTTAACAGAAAATGAGCAAATCCTTGGACCGATAACAACCATCTTTTAACTAACATTTCAAACATCATCTAGATGCAAACAATATAATGGAGTATAAGGGATGGTGTCTGGCTTCATTCTAATAAACAACATCGACACCTCCACAAAAACATGCAAAAATGGCATGTTTGGAAGCATTATAAGAACGCATTAATGTAGATATCCAGACAATGGAAACTCATACACATGGAGTCAGCAACTGTACGGTCTTTTGCTGGGCAATCCAATCTATCAACTGTAACGCTGGTTTTGTATATATGGTCATCGGTTCAATGCAGGCAACATGGACACTGATTCTCGCGACTGGTCTGCTTCTAATCTGCCTCTATTACATAACCTGACTAGTGAGGTGTCGTTTGTGAGGACAGGTTTGTCCATAAAATGCCCTGCAGTCTGTAGATTGATGCAATAGGATTTGTCAATTTACACCCACCTAGTAATTTATGAAAAGGGTTTATGCCGAATTATAAGGGTTGAGATTGACAATTTTGTGAAAAGCTGCTGACACAGAATTTCAAATGTTTTTTAACTAAACATGAAATTTGGGAACTTCAGTATACAAACTTAGGGAGCAATCGACATCTACACATATATTAACTAAAACAAGTCGCATTATCTCGAAATAGATAACTTTATAATTATTTAAACTTTTTCAATACCTCGATCAGTTGTGCATTCATGAGGCGGAAGTGGCACCATAAAGTCTTTCAATCGATCTTCTGATTCGCAAAGGTGCAACACGGTCCTTCATCTTATTTTAATCAGAAGCTAAGGTAAAAACAACATTATTATGAAGAAAACATAGTTTCGTAGTTGTTGACCTACAGTAGCATAACTCGTTCCGGGTGATTGACCTAAGAATCCCCGTACCACTACCAAATACTAATACATAAGTAGCAAAGGCTGTTCTTCAGGCATGATTATAGCTATGATAATTCATTTCTGAAAGGAAAAAAAAGATACTTTTCGGGACTCTGATGATAAGTTATAAAAGAAGAAATAAACAAAATAGAATCAACAACAGTGTTATGGGTGTACAGATCCAGCGGGTATAGACTGGGATTCGAGCTCCGGACTTAATATTCCTATAATATCGCCCCAACCTATTGAACCGATCGAGCTCTACTTTTTTTTTTTAAGGTGTCTTTTTTTTATTATTATTATTTTCAATTTTTTGTTTATGACATAAACATATATTTATACATACAATGTACATGGGCGTCCAGAATCGCCTTTATTAGATCAAGTATCAGTATTCGTCATACATACATATTAACAAATAAGTATAAATTCACATTTTTGATATAAAAATAAACTTCCGGATATTCTTGTCCGTACTCTATTCTAATTATAATTGCATCATTGTCGAGCTATACTTGGTTAACTTATGTCTCCTTCCCCAAATGTACAGTGTATTACAGTTTTATCTTCAACAAAATTAAGGGTAGTTACGCAAAATACAAAGTGCAGTGGGACAGGGCTCCTTAAACCACGACTAAAATTGTTTCGATCCATTAAATAACAAACGTTTATCGTCCGTTTATATGTTTGGGGGTCGTGTCTACACAAACGATAAACTAAGTAAGGTCGACCACAAATTCTAAGATCCTTACATTTTCGTTTACGATATAAAAGAAACATCATGTTTTAATCTGTCATCTTTTGAAAATAAACTTATAATGACTTGATTATTGATTATAATGACGGAATTATTTGCAGTGACCAATACCAGTTGTATATAGATAGATACAGATGAACGTGAGATTCACACATGTGATGCAATAGGATACAATATCAGACAGCATAATAAAAGTGTGTTCATCCTTCTACGACTCGCTGTCGAAACAGAGGGGAGAAACATAAAACACCTTAATATGATACAGTATTGTATGAAGTAATGAGTGAAGGGTGTACATTCTGAACAGAAGATATAAATGTGGCTATCAAAGTTAACAGTTAAGGTTTGAAATGTGCACCTTGTCTCATGCCAATCTTTTTTCTACATTTGCAAATTCATCTCTGCTTATACATATCAAATTAGCATCTTAATATTCACCACAGCAGTCACCACTCATTTATCTCTTGTTTAGGACGTTATACAATTGTCCATAAACTTGTCAATGCCTATTTACATGATAAAGGTAATGTGACTCTATATCTTAAATTTTGACATTGACAAATAAAAGCGATATACTTTATATTCATTATGCAATCATCTTTGTGTATCAATGCAATTTACTCATTTATAAAACCATGTGCTTTGAGGTGTCACGCTGACAGGTTTGAAGAGATCGAAAAAAGGTACAATGACAATCCTCTGAGAATACCAGTCAATAACTTCAGTCAGCGTTATTAGTGCTTGATAGGTCAGGAAAAGGTCACGCCTGGCCTCCCGTAATCCTACTAACAGTTCTTGCACAACTCATTGGTTCTGTTAATTTTTATCAGTGCATCTGTTCAATACATGATATATGAGAAGAGCATTAAAGGCAATTGTGTAATGACTATTAGTATTTCCTGCCGATGCACGGGTCCGACCGCTAATACAAAGAAACATGAGATGTTTGTCTGTATCCGACAAGTACAACGATCACATCATTAGTAGTACCAGGCACTTACCTGGACTAAGTATGTCCAAGCATTGTTAGCTTATAAAATCAAACATTCAAAATTCAAATCCGACATTTTCCTTAAACGTTTAAACGTTAATGATACACATGTTTAAATGTTTGAAGCTGTCAGATCATCCACGTATCCATAATTGGTGATAATTTCCAACAAAAATTTGGTAAATATATAAGATAAATGAGCTTTACTTTGATGACGTTAAGCGTATCATGCTTCCCACAACTTAGCAAAAAAGTGCATGTTTATTTACTGAGACTGGTTAGTGACCAACCGCATAGTTAGCTTACATCAAAGATCATCTCTCCCGCATTATACTATGAATAACAACAGCACTAAATTTCAGTCGTTGATTTGATTTTGTTTTTTATCAAGTGAAGAGTAAAATTACTTCTTTTATTTCTTTTGACACCTGAGACACCTTTATAGCTAAAAGATCCTCTTATTATTTGTGTATTTTACATACAAGAACCGTGAATCTCATTGAGGGTTACACATTGCTTGCAGATGCCTTACTGAATCATTAAGCCAATTAGCTGTACATAACTGCTAAACACGATATCTTTGATACAGCAGTTCAGTCTACGTTATACACTTGTAACACATACTAATCTAAGAGTAGTCCCAGACACTTAACTTATAAATGTACACCAATAGCTAAGACATGATTTTCGTTTTGATACACTGCCACTTGCTGTGGTCTTTGATCGTTTAATTTCGAATCTAAATATCATAATACCCCCACAGTATTGCTTAAAGATATAATGGCCATTACGACTCCTTGCCTGCTAATGCTCTAAGTATTAACAAAATCAGTTCATGATTCATGGTAATGTATCAACCATAACTCATGTATTTAATTCAAAATTATCGGTGCTCACATTAACCTTCCGTCACAGCACGCTGGTGTAAATCTCATTTCCTCAAGTCAACAGGAAGCTGTTTCACTTCGTTTTCCTATTTTTGATACACAAAAAAAAACAGCAAAGTAATTCATAAGACTAAATTCCCTCCTTTGATTAGAAGGTCGGTCGTGGTGTTAGTATTAACCCTCAAGGCAATGTTGGAATTCCTTTATATACTCCAAGAATAAATCCCAGCATCGGTTAAGACCTTATGAATCATCTATTATTAACTATATCTATTGAGTGCAACCTTATTATAAGTTGGATGAGAAACAGTAGGTAAAACTATCTTCCAAGTTATGTATCCCTTACTTATTTTTAGCGGCCAATTAATTTTTTCTCGAATTCATCTGAAATCGAAATTGACAAATTTTAACTCGATCGCAAAAAGTACTAACATTTAAGAAGAACTAAATAATTTACAATGCCAGACTTGAATTTAACCACAGCGCATATTTTCCCAAAACGTTGTATATGCAAAAAGCTGTGTAAAGTATGTTTTCCAAGATATCGATTTTCCCTTTCGTTACTAATGAGTGTCGATCTAACTTTCTTTCAAAGAAAAAAAAACATCCTTTTCAACCAAATCGATTCTCTTATGTAACATACCAGCGTTATTCAACTTAATTAGCTGACTTAAAAGCTTGCTGTTTTGAAAACATTAATTTAAATTAAAAGTATAATTAAGATATAACTTACAGAACCATGTAACACTTATCCGTACGTGTTTGTTGTAGAATATATTATTATGTAACTTGTAGAAAAAAATATTTTTAATCAACTTTTGATATAATTTTCGTTCCAATAAACAGAAAACAAATCCCATTCCATTTTGATAAATCACGGCATTCATAGTTATCCACAAAGACAAGTTTGTGGGGGTTTTGGAAAATCAGCGTTTTTTAATTGATACAAAGGAAATCGACATGGGTTTCTACCAGCGCTATCTGAATCTGCTAGCAATCTCACCTAATTAACACTTAATTTGGCACTTACAGGTTAAACCTCATCTCCAAGCACTGCATGGCGTGAGAAATGTCTTACAGATAATTACAATCACTAGATCCAAGTCTTGCGGCTTAGAGAGACCTACTGTGATCGAACAGAATCTTTCATTACATGTCATTAGCTTTATTTGTGAACGTCATCTATTCATGAAACACAGTACTCCTTGCTGTGGAAAATTCAGTTACATGTAGTTGTAAGAAGAAATTTTCTCAGAAAGAATTAAAGAAAGAATAAAAGAAGAAGAAGAAAAGAAGAAGAAGAAGAAGAAGAAGAAGAAGAAGAAGAAGAAGAAGAAGAAGAAGAAGAAGAACTAAAGAAAGAAAAGAAAAAGTAAAAAAAGGAAGAAAGTAAAACCTATATTTAAAAGTCGTCATAAGAATTATGATGGATATCTTTTTTTAGTATTGACTACGTTTCTGGTTTGTACGGGTTGTCGTTTTATGTAGAGATTCGACAGTTTAAACGCGATGTGGATTTTATACATGTATTTCATGCAAACAAATTCTAGAATATTAAGCTGAAGGGAGAATATATAACTTACATTGTCTTATTATAGTTTCAGATAGATGTATGCTTATCCGTCTGCATAGAAATAATCTATTTCTTTTTCATCGAACTTAATTTGAATTCGATTGTACTTTTTTGTTTGAAGAATGGCAAAATGCCTCTTTAAATGTCAAAAGTTGTATTAATGCTAGATTAAGTTCGTCTTTTATGCCCAAATACTCATGTTAACCCATAACCCTTGTGTATAACTCCGGTTTGACTGTCTTATTTACTTGTCAAAAAGTAAAATGTTTAATTGAATTAGATTGACAAAAGAAAATGAGGCAAGGCAGAACTCCTGGTCATATATTTAAACCTTAACTGTATTGCATATGCATGCATGATTAACCATAACGAATGTTCAATAAAACACGATAGTTATCCAGCGCAAACAAAAAATGGAATTGTATTACATGAAAAAATCAAGGTTAAAAGCAAAGGAATTTACGTCTTTTTTAAGACCTTTTTTTAATTTATGATCAATCATTTTTAATATGAGTCTCTGATAACAATTAGGTTTTTCAGTCAAGCAGATGTACCGGAACGTGTGCTATCGAGTGTCCCCCGTTCTATCAAATGCACTTTCTGTAATGGAGATAATGAAAATATCTGCTTTGATACAGCCCGGTGCGTCTTTTGAATTTCATACATATCCTAATTACGTTTTATCTTTATACGTGATCTAAATATTTCAAAAAGATATACATCTGTAATTTAGTTATTTGAATTTTGCTCATTGCGAAATATAGAAAAGTGTATTCATGTTCAAAAGTGTATGCATGTATATACAGGTAAAAAATCAATTTAACTCTAAATCAACGACGAAGGAATGATATTGTAAAATATGTTTACCGGCCTTGATGCTCAATATGCAACGGAAGGTTAATGTGAACACCGATAATTTTAAATTAATATAGAAAAGTATTTCTCATGTACCATTTGAGAGTGTATGCATGTGGTGGTCATATTGGATTTCAAATTGGTTTCTAATAACAAGAATGTATCAGGACCCTGTACTGATCATTTCAACAAAATTCTGGCTTAATCTGTAAAATCTGAACTAAAGTTGAATTTAGGCTTACCAGATGGTTTCTATTGTGGTCTGATCTGATTTTCAATGTATATACAGGTCAAATCAATTTAACGACGAAGGAATACCTTTTTTCCCAACATGCGATCAAGAGAAATATTTTGATGATTCTGAGATATATATCTTTAGACATTCAAAACAAGTGTTCGAACACCATTTCTTAAAACACAAGAATCATACCATATGTTAAATCAGTTACCTACCCTTTGAAGTGTAAGAAAGCCAGTCCAAAGAGAATTGGCAAAAATGTTGAACCCAAAATTAAAAAGTCGTTTATCAGAATAGAATGTTATGCGATCGTCCCTGGACACAGTGCGTGCGATATAAATGAAATAGATACATATAGGGAATATGCTGTGTACTAGCAAGAAATGGCGACTTACCTTGGAAATCTCTGCGTGCCGAAATGTTTCGTCGCTACAGACGCACGTATAATCCATTCTATGGGATAGCCATGTGGAACGATATCTCAACACAACACACGTTTCCAGTCTGTCTTGTTCGTATTTGTTCCTGTCACAGAAGAAAGTAAATCTTTCGAAAATGTCAATCTGATAAAGTCGAGTAAATGAATCCGTGAGATTTCTTACAATCAGCACAATCGTATACCGATATTAACACTCCAACATAAAAACATTATCAGTCCGCATTTATTTTCCCATTTAATCGTAAAGCATACAAACACACTATCCTCTGCCCGTCTAAAGTAACAGTTGATTTAAACTAAACAGATTTCGGATAGTCCATCCAGAGGTGCATTAAATAGGCACCCTTCCCTTTAGAAGTCGACGGCACAACTGATTGTGCCTAATTGGTGTTTTGACGAACACGGGAACCGTTGAAAGCGTTACAGCTATGAGAAAGCGGACGGGATGAAAGCCACGCATTTGGCTCGATACATGCGTATAATACTATTATCACTAACGCTATTCTTTTCTTTTTTTTTTAAATGGGGGGAAACCGGAACACGCAAAGAAATCCAATGTGATCAGGCACGTGACCCCCTACCTTTTCACGTCCGATCGGGGAATAGAACCCCGGCGGCCTTTGGGAAATGAAAATACACTATCCACTGCGCCATCCGACCAATACATGATGTTATTTTATATTGGAGAGCTGTACTACATCGTGATTTGTTTTTCTAAAATAGTGTGTCTATGAAGCAGAAGACGCTTACCCTCCAGGAACGCATTGCCTTATTCTCCTAGTACCTTATTAAGGGTTCCCGAGTCAAGATTCCCTTCGTTCTTTCCTTGTTAAAAACACATGATTGTAACCTAAACGTAAATAACAACTCTTGATTTGAAATGTATTTTAGATCCCAAGGTTTTGACGAAGTAATTGCGACGGGTGCCACATGTGGGGCAGGAAATGTCGTAACCAGACGAGTTAATATGTTGTTATTCCTTTCGGTTTGGTTTCTGAGCAGTTCCTGTTATTTTTCTTATCTACTTTGTGTTGGAATGACTTTGTACTTCTGTTTCAACGCGTTTTTAATTTTCTCCCCTGTCGGTAGTTCAGATTTTCAAAATGTTGTGTTTTTTTTATTTCTTACAAAAAAGAACTGTTTGCGCTCTTGCCTCCATATGATAACATTTAAAGAACCAAAAATATCAAGTTTGAGTTGGAATTTGTTTAAAAATTGCAAAACTCGCATGCTTAAAATAAGCTTAGCCTGTCTTAAGCTTATTATGCTTTGAGTAATGTCTGTGAATTAGGCAGGTATTCTTCTGTACAGCCCAATAGTTTCATTCTCGTTAAATCGTCACTGATTGGTTAAATAAAGAAATATAACAAATATGGCACACACACAAAAACAAAAGGCTAAGTCAATCTTAAGCTGACTACGCTTTGAATAAATGGGTAAAGATGTCTGTGAATTCGGCAGGTATTCTTCCGCACTGCCGAATAATTTCATACGAGTTAAACCGTCGCTGATTGGTTAAATTGGTACAAAGGAGTCCATTTCATCACGCGACGAACGTGCTGAGGGAACCATCCTGTTTGATAGGCGGTACGAATAAATATAGGGTTAGACTAAAACGACACACCATAGGTGATCCGAGCTAGTTAGGAATGTTTACTCGTACAGTTAAATAGTTAATCGATACGTTCCAAGTTCTGACATAAGTGCTTTTATCTAACGTTACTATGAATATCGTTCCGGGTTTATAGAGTACGTATACATCCTATTTATGCAAATTGCTAGGAACAATAGAATAGTACTTATCTCGTAACTGTTGAAACTGACAAAGATGTCTCTTTTCAATTCGACTTTTTTTTTTAAATGCAAATACCAACCTTTGGCATTCGAATTTCAGATTTGTCCATAGTTACTTTTTTCAACTTGTGATTGCTACTGTAAAACAATTCGTTGTTTTTCCAGTTTTGAAACATCTAAAATCGTTTAAAAGTGAATCGTTGAAACCAAGTCAATTTAAACGCCTGACGTTGAGCACGTATCAAAAGTCGAGATTAATCACAATCCAGTTTCCATACCACAGCAATAGTATCATCCTTAATTCTTGTTTGCTGGTTGGTGTAAGCTTTTGTGTATGCCTGTAAATAAGTTAACTTGTATTTTTAATTGTTTGTTTATTTCATTTCGGGGTTTTTTCCTTGCTGGTTTGTAAGTTCTTATAAGTGTTTAGTTGTTGAGTAATTAGACTGTTTATTTGTTTGTTTGTCAGATAGTGTGCTTGTTGTCTCTTTTGCTCGTGAGTTTGTTCTCTTGCTTGAAGGTTAACATTATCAGAAAATAGTGATATGACATTGACTGTCAGTAAAAGCTAGCATGAGAACAAAGAATAACTAAACAACATGCAAAAGTATTGCATATGGCAGCAGGAGTTTGCGGCTATGTGATGGGTTGGGGTAGCAATTTGACTGGCATCTCTTCCGTGTCCCCAAAATATGGTAGAGACAGAAGTCTGCTAATTGTTGCACATTAAATAATAATAATAATAATAATAATAATAATAATTCGAGGTTCTTACATACCGCTTTATCACAACCTAGTGCGTAGGTCGTCTCAAAGCGGTTCTCAAATTATTATCCGGTTTATGGGGCCTTGCAACCAGCCAATATCTTTCTCAACTACCTGGGGAGCATACAGCCGGTGCTGCCATTTCGGCGCTCACGGCTAGCATTCTACAATTCTAGCACTGCTTAACCACGTACTCATGTACAGCTGAGTAGACTGGAACAAGCGGAGTAAAGTATCTTGCTCAAAGATACAACACAGTGCCGTGCCGTGACTCGAACCCGCAACCCTTCGGTCACAAGCCCGGCGTCCTACCACTGGACGTCCGTGCCTCCAGATGTAAGTGGGGATACAGCTGGGTTATACAGGTATGTCAGGTTACTCGCCCTGAAACGCTAGAGTTAGATTTGCAAACAGTTGCTTATTATTTCCATTTTCGAGGAACATGTGCATATGTTCACTTTAATTTCCAATGCTAATTCAGACATCTCGCATAACCTGCAACTGTAATCATAACCAAAGATCACACATCTCTTTCATAAAATATACATTTCTCGATTCGAAACCCTGGTGTTTTTGAAGCTGAATAGAGAAAAATGAGTATTCACGAAAATTAAAGGGTTATTTCGTTCTTATACGTTTCTAAAACTAGAACTGGTGTAATATTATGTCTCTGGAGAGTTGAAACGTAGAGTGTGACAAATGTTTGGATGATGGAAATCTTCGAGCAGTAATCTTTCATATACATTGTAGAATTAGGAAGGAGTGTTTCACGTTCTATGCCACGCGTTTTGTTTGCTGCTAGTACACTTCTGATGGATGACATTTCGAGACTTAGAATATAATATCCCTTCAAAATTGCCCAATATGAAACGAATCTACAGTGTACATATATTACTTGTTATAAGTGTAGGCATTGAAGAAGATTAAATTATTAGTTGTTGCATTTATTTGCGTGAGGAAGGTATTCTGAGTGCGTACATACAATGATATGTGGTATATATACAGGTATGTATTATATATATAAATATATATATAAAACGAAGTTAACTCTCAAGTTTAAATTGGAATTTGAAAAATACAATTATTCACATAAAACTTCTAAAGTAACCGTAACACTCCTTAAACAGTCACAATTTTCCAAGCGACGGGTTTGGCGTTATATCGAGTGAGGCAGTCAAATGAACAGTTAAGAATTAGACAGCACGATAGATCGTGGCGGTAAGTAAAATGAAAGGCATTATATTAAATGAGAATTTATTGTAGACCACCCAGGTAGATAAGGGTAAATGATGTGTTCAACATTCAAGGAATTTCATTAGAGGTAATGGTGTGCGATAAGGCTGTTTACATGCTACTTTTACATTATGTTCCCGGTGGCCACGGCAATCACGTTTCAGGCCAACGTGGACAAAACGGGATGGACGTGAGATAACGCGGGGGGGACGGGATGGGCCACCGTGATAGGCCGTGATTGCCGTGGTTGCCGGGCAGATTTTTAAACTGTCAAAACATTTGCCATGGCAGTCACGGTGCGGATGAGAAACCCAGTAGGCCGTAGTAAAACCGGGTAAACGGAACAAAACGTGACAGTACGTAATAGGCCGTAATATAACTTGGAGGCGGTCCGTAGNTGGGCCCGGCGCGTTGCGTTCTACTAAGGTCTGACACGGCGCGCGCGCGCGGTCTGGGCGGGGGGGGCGGGGGGTATATAAAAGCCAAAATCCCACGGCGCTCTACGTTTCGTACACAAAATCTTCTTCATCTTGGGAATTCATGATGTTATCTCGTCGATTCGTCTCAGGATATAATGATTGCTTTTTGCTTGGGAGGCCTTCTTGGGCACAAACGTGCTTCAAAGCTGCCCGGTGTCCACGTTTCATCCGTGGAAAGCCTTGACAGAACGTGAAAAACGTGTCGGACCTTCATCAGAACGTGAGAAACGTGAGGGACCCCATCAGAACGGAACGGGCCTAGAGGGAACGTACTGGCACCCGTGATAGACCGCGGGCCGAACCGTAGTGCGCCTTGGAGCCTCCGGGACACAGCAGCCCCTTTCCCCAACGGCCTGTCACGGATACCATGACAGACCGTGGGAAAACTTACCAAGACTTGAATTCAGAGAAAAAATGGCCGAAATCCAACGGCCCACTACGTTTCGGGCAAACGGGACTGCCGTGGCTGCCGGAAACATTATGTAAACGTACATGTGTAGCATGTTTATTAGGGGGATCTTTTTTAAAATAACTATCATTTTGTTTGATAATAATTCCAGACAGTGTGAAATGGGGAAATTTTTCAGTAGTTTTTTCATTAGTTGATATTTGTTGCAGTCAGTTTTCATTAGATTTATTTGTTGTACCTTAAAGAGATTTATCCCTCTCCTCTCTGTGGCAGCCAATTAAAGAAACCCTAAGAATGCGTATTAAAATCGGGTGAATACATTAATCGTTGTGAGAGTCGTTAATCCTATACGTTTATATGATTACGATACCAAGGTCGGTAATGACGTATCGGTTTACACAACGGGGTGTCGGTATTTTCAAACGAAACCCAATTAAATCCAAATAATACGATTTTAACAACTACATGATAAATCGGTTTGTAAGAATTAGAGACAGGCAATTATGATATATGATATTTTTATATACCCTAGTATGGAGTGCACTTAATTTAAAGGTATTTCCATCAGGCACCATAACCACGCTATAATATATTTCAGTGTAAAATAATTCATCCGCATAAACGGATTTCTCAATTTGATTAACAGCAGGTACTTCGTAAATCCTGCATACATGTCAGGAGGTTATTACTAATTACGAAAACATTTTTAGTAAAAGACTGTTAAGTACAGATAGAAGTGTATATATGTGATAATCATGTCTGGATGTTAGTGAGGTCGCCCTGGTTGCAAACACATTAGTTTTATGAATATAGAACAAATGCATGGATTCCAATTGATTGCAACGTGCTGCACCATTATCATATGACGGGCTTGTGTGGTGTCTTGTTAAGATATCAAAACAACACTAGAGCCGATGCAAGCTTTTTTGTTGGAAAGTAGTTGGTCTAGTGTATATATCTTACTGGGCGAGTGATGTGCGCGTGCGTGTGGCTCTGCGTTCTGAGGCTGACAGCGAGGAGATTGACTTAGTCTGCTGCCTCCAATACTTGTTGGATGTGTTTTGCTAGTGTTGCTACATTTATATGAATGTTTGCAGAGGCACTTGACACTACGCGACATACGCTTTATGTGTTTTGGCGACGAAAATTTCCGTTTTACCATTGACCCCTTTAAGGTTTTGGGAAAGAATACGCTTGCTGTACATGTATCCGATTACATGCTGCGCATGTGGGAGGTGAGGCGACTGAAGTGGAGTCCCTTGCAGAAGTAGTTGTGTTTAATTAAATATTTGCTGAATAATTTGATTTCGCGGTCGACTGTTTTCTGAAATACGTGTAATAAGACTGTATGGAATTAGCAGTGTACACATCACGTGGTCTGAAGTTGTTTTATCTCATTCTTACCCGGATAAATCCATTTTATATCACCAACGTTGTATAGAGGAACCACCTGCTACTTACATATAATACATACCAACTCTGTGTTTACAAACGTTCTGAAATTATAACATACACAAATGTTGCTAATGCCGCTTGACATTTTTGACCCTCTCGTCCATCAGACAGGCATGTGCATATATTTAAGGTTACAAACGGTCAGATATGGGCCATAATGTTAATGTATATGTAAATATGGAATGGATCTCTGAAAATAGTTCATGTCCCAGATGTACATATATTAGTTCGATAATCCTGTAGTTTGTTATTGCTAACAACCTTTATAAAACACCTGGTCACTCTACTTTCATCTGTAGAGCTACAGACTTGAAATCCAGTATTTCATGGACCGATTGGTTGAGTGGTTAACACTCCGGCCTTCACGCAGGTGGCCGGGGTTCGATCCCTGAAGTCGAAATTCAGAGAAAGTGTTTTTTCTCCTGCCCACACAACTCCAATAACCCAGGAGTATAAAATGGTCTGGGGTGGATGTTGCGATATCTGTGCTGTAGCATTCAAGTGAGGTGGCACTTTAAATTATATCGTTGGCAGCACGGTCCCACTACAAACAGAACAAAATACATCCCCAGCACACGCAGGCATACACACAAAGGGAGATATTAGCCAGGTGGCATAGGGCAATAAGTTAAGTGCCTGATAAGACAGCTCATGCGAATTCCTCAAATTGTATTGACTAATGTACATGCTAGTTGTCTTGATTGTATAAATTGTATATCTTTGTACCGTATAGCGCGTTTAAGTGGCTTATTCTAGCTAGACAGAGCGCTAAATCAAATGTTGTATATTTATTTATTTTAAGGTTTATTTCTATAAAACAATAGTGGGGAATTTGAAATCCAATTTTTGACCGTTATAGGAAATCAGGAACTTTAATATAATGCTATCAATATCCCTATTCTTATTTCGGAAGACGTGTTGACAAGAAATGTCCTTGAAATTCACTCAAACCGAATCGGCAACACATGATTTATGTACTCCTTGCAGTATTGCGGCTTACTGCGTTGTCTATGAGAGCTTTTTTTTTTTAATTTTTTTTTTGAATCTAATTTGGGTTTAAAGTCCTCGCAACATCCAGTGTCGCAGAAAGACAGGTGCTTGATGAGATACCATCGGACAGGGTTTAGATAATAACGATAGAGAGAATGGAAAATTCAGGAAGCGAAAAAAGATCACAATTGTTGCAATAAGGGCAGAACACCAGTTGCATTCTCTTTGACGTCCTTTTAATAGAAAACGTAGATAGAGAAGATGATCTGTTAGGACTCCGCATTAGTCGCCTGTTACTCTAAAGGTTCGGTGAGATTCCGTAGGTCTTATCTTGGTTTCTCCAATGAAGGCCCCTGAAAAGAAGACAAGGACGAAACAACCCCCGATTCGGTAGGTGACACCACGTAAGTCGCCTCTTTTCCCGAACCTGCACGGGTTTAGAGCAAGGTTAGGCCATTGTCTTACAAAATGGTGCCAACTTCGCCATAAAACCTCGTGATATGATTCCGAAAGTCATCGAACCTATGATTATAGCCTTACGCCAGGGTTCGACTCCAAACTAAACGTGAAAAGGGATTGAGTCACGGGTTTCCTCCCGGTTTATAACTGTTGTCAAACAAATAAAATATATATATTGAATCCCGTCAAGTCAACAAATGTTACCGATGGAGAAAAGACAAAAAAAAATAGCTGAAGAACGTAGGTTTAATTCCCGATTACATGTAAAAACTCTGGTTCGTTATTTATCTGGACTTATGGAATTACTTATATTTTTCTACAATCACATTTGGACATTTTTGAAATATAAACGCCATGCAGTGGCAGAAGGGTTATGTTAGAGAAGGGGTTTCTTCATCAATCCCAGAATAGCTACATGTACAATCGTAAATACAGTTCAGAAAGAATACAACAGCAAATGGCAAGCTGAAGCAGTACAGATGTGATTTTATATCGTCAATATATTCAGATGTTTACAAACATCATAGTTCATATCCTTTGACTTTTACTTCCTGCGCATGCTCTGTGCCAAGAATCAAGGCCAAATAAAAGCTTGGCATCCCACGTAGACATTGACAGACTACAGTCCCCGTATCATGTCCGGAAATCGCCGTGTTTGCCATTATGGCCATGTCGACGGTTTTACTTCATTACCGACATATAACTGCTTTTTAATGCAATAGGGTCAAAGAATATACTATTATACCGACCCGAACGACTATTATGAGACACAAAACAAACCCCGGCGGCATACCGCGAGCGACGGAGACCTCACAATATCATGACGAATGGTGCAGATTACTCCGCTTTTGCCTACAAAGGGAATCTCATATTTATATACTCAGGGGGTTCTAATGGAGTCAGCCGGTGTACTAATCGAACAACAGCATAACGAGACGGAACCGATTGCAGCGTCAGGATCCTGATTTTTCAAAACAAGATTATATAAAAAGCTTGAAACAGTTGATCAACGAAAGTCTTTATCTGAAATATTTAAAATTTTAAAAGGCTAATTAAGATTTTAGAAAAATTAGAATGTATGCATATGCATTAAATATAATAATTTGCTCGAAACACAAGATTATCACAAAAAAAAAAGTGAATAGAGCGAGAGGTTGAGTATAGACAATATTAATACTAACTGAATTATAATTATAATTAGACAGGGGAATCTCGAGAGCGTGAGGGGAGCATGATGTTTATTTTCCTGCCACGAGATCAATATACAAAACAAATGTACACAAAGTAATCCAATTGTACAATGATATACATGACCATGCATTGTCCTTGTAGGGACACGAATGTTTGTTTCTTCGAGATGATGGCGATGTCCGTTGTTATTATTAGAATTCGATGTTGTGCTGATTCCTAGGCAGCATAACTATGAACGTACACGTAGACGGACAGTAGATTCCGGTCTGCCGCGGTCTTGATAATTTTAATTGTATGAATATTGTACCAGCTGAGCGAGCCAGGTTTTGACCTTTCGTGGCCGCCATCTACAATGAGTAGCGTCCGGTTATAAACCTTTTGTTTTTCCACATGTGTGGCCAAACTTCCTTTGAACAACAGAATGTTTCAGTGAACCAATCATAGCGAGAAGTTTGTACTGGCATGAAGGTGATTGGCAGGGAGCCATACATTATTAAGCCACTTAAAATGATAGTGAATACCCAATGCTGACCACAAACAAGTTCCCGACTGAATTCAATAGATCGCTTTTCAATTTATTAAAGTAAATGAAATTCTTGCGATGAGTTGAAATTAAGTAAAACTGCAAAATAAATTTCCGTGGAATTTAAATTATTTTAAGTATGGTCGTTTTTGTGTAACAATGAATAGTTTGAATCAAATACCTGCTCTTGTTTACAATTCAAATTTCATCAAAATATGTGAAAATCATAAATCTAAATTTGACTTTCTGCGTCTTTAATCTGAACGAATTTAGATATGAATAACCCCCAAGTACACAAATTAACGCTAAATTCATGATTATTAAATTTCAATATTCTATTTAAAGAACTTCGTGACGTTATTATTTAAACAATTGCCTGGTTATGGTGTTGTTGTGTGGTAATATGCAGTAGACGTTTAAATGCGTTGGACGCAACGGCCTCATCAAGTCTGCACTTAACTTCAAAGTCACTATATACTACAATGTATCTCGGGGCATACGAAAATTACATTTGATTTTCCAATGCAGGAACGATACGTAAAATTAATTTTACGAAGTGAAGATGCATCTGTGCGGCACTCAAAGAGTCAAAGGTCCCGCTTGGCCTAAAGCGATGCACCAACGCCAGACATCTTGGTGAAGAAGCAAACACAGGCGATGTTGTTTTCGTAATATTCGTTCTAGTTGGAAGTAATACAGAGACACTGTCAACGTTATTTTCTATGTCCGGGAGGGATATTGCCGACAAATTTGTTCTCGTGGAAGTGACGGGAGTTTGTACTCCCCACAGCGACACAGAAAGGTTTGCCAAATGCCATCTTACCGCGCTGTACAGAAACCTATGGTTTCACTGTGTCCCTCCAATTAGTTGTAATTGGTTAATTCTCAGGCTAACTTTACAGATATGACCGCTGTCTACGTGGTGTCGGAACCATATGTTTCTAATGATGTCAATGGAAGAAAAGAGAAATAGACGAACGTGTTTTGTCGCTTAAAACGTACAATTGAATTAACATAATGGCCTCAAGGCTATTTAAACACAAATTAGTAGGAATGTGGTCAAAAAGGACATTGTCGTGTGGTTAATATGTCAGAGTGTGCTAAATTGGATAAAAGTGCGTTGACCTTTGTTTTTCCCTCAAAGAACTATTCCTATACGCTTTTATTCTAGGTGATGTTCTTAACGTATAAGACGGTGGCATTTTGTTATTCCCCCAATTATCTATTTCGTAACGTTCTGATTAAGAGCTAATGTTCCCAGCGTAAAAACTGTAACAGTGACGTTTCCAGAGAGGGCCGTATTGCAGGATGATACATATTTTCACGATTTCGCTGGTCAATTAATTACTTGACCACGAAAAGATGATCCGCAGAATAATATGACAAGCGTAAAATTGAGCCGCGATCGTAAAATGTGTAACCAGTAATGTCGACATGAAATAACGAGCATGTGGTTGTTACGATATATATATATACATTAGAAGTACAAATGTAAATATTTTGTTATAAAGCGTATTCATTTGAATATAAGACATTGTATATGCCAAGTGTCCTGTCTCTGTACTACAACACCGCGAAAATGAAGTTCTTTAACATGTCTAGATTGCAAAAT
Source organism: Mizuhopecten yessoensis (assembly GCF_002113885.1). Classification (NCBI taxonomy): domain Eukaryota; kingdom Metazoa; phylum Mollusca; class Bivalvia; order Pectinida; family Pectinidae; genus Mizuhopecten; species Mizuhopecten yessoensis. Next base: position 982,035 of record NW_018408493.1, read on the forward strand.
TATAATCCGTGTAAATTCAATTTTCTAATTTTCTTTAAAAATCGTGAAAATATAAGCCCAAGCGAATAACGCGTTATACGGTAATTGGGGAGAGATGTCATGAAGCCAAGCGTCTCCAACCCCAATATCCTTCTACCCCTTAGACCCACCCCTGTTTACGGCCGGGCTATCAGGATGATTTTAACAGTTACATGCTACAGTGTATAGGCGATGTTTAATATGCGAATTTAATTTCACTGAAAAGGCAATAAAATGGTCCTTCTTTTTCTATGTTACAGAATTCGAGTACGTTTTGTCATTATTTGAATACCCGTTGTGCCTAATGCACGTCACAAGATTAAGAGCCGATTGGCAGTCGAGTTCCACATCCTAGATCCATAATTTCATTGCCATGTTGTCCCGGTGTTTTTTTACAAACAATTTTTATTATATTATCATAAATATCATTTCGTGTTAATGAATCATACATCAGTTCAGGCTTACCATTGAGTTTGAAGTAAACAGTCTGATGTTCATCATACTTAACATCGTAGTACATTTCGTATGATCAACATACGACTGATGGAACGACCTACGATGACCCCAAACTTGCAGACATCAAAAGGACAGTCTAGCAATTGTGCCAATTTTTTAGTGATGAACACATTTATAGTCGGGTTTGCTGTGTTTATCGACTACATTTGTCTTATAATGTAGCAAATTGTGCAAGCGCCGTCATTAAGGTACATTTATACGGTCAGTACTAAAGGCTGAAGTAACCAGGAAGGGGCGAGAATTTGACGAAGCCTTTTTTATTAGACATCTTTCTATGTCGTTCACAACCACCTAACGTCAATTCCTGAAATATTCTATATAATATGTCCTATTTCTTATGGGGGCTATTTAAGGATATGCTTGTGTCTACCATGTACTCCTACGGTCGAACTTATTATATTATCTCCTGTGCAAAAAGTAATAATTTCGCGCCCGATAGTTAACTACTTGTATCTCGTGCTCCGGCCCAATTATGTAATGTACACAAAATATTTACACGACGTAAATATTTCGTGTTAGCATGAATTAACTATGTCGTGCGTACAAGTAAATTTATCGTGCGCACGAGCTCGATGTAGTTCATGTAACTTATGCGCTCGTGCGAACGATAATACACAACTGTAAAAAAAAATATCTGCAAGGGGCACTGTACACGTAGTTTTCACATAACTGATGGAAGTTTAATTCTGGATACAGTATCTAATTTCATATCTAGGAAATCCAGATTACTTATTTTAATGACAAGGAAGGCTGAAATCATAATTCATTTCCAAAATCTAAAAACATTCATGCAAAATGTACGGCCGAGTGACCGTAATTCACAATAAATCTGATTAATTCGTGACACTATCAGACGACCTTTTAATGAAGAAGTTGGGGATCAATGTCGTATTAATAGAATTCAGGGTGAAATCAGAACAGGCATTTTTCCTCGACAGAGTCGGACTTGAACTTTCTATCAAAAAGTCCTGACTTTTAAAGTAGTGTATAGGGATACATATGTTTTCAATGTTTTAGATGTAATCAAAACATTTGTCGTGAAAACCTTAAGGTCAGGATTTCAGAAGCAACGAAAGGTCACCTTTCCTACACTTAAAAAACTTTATATATATAATTAGGTTATATATGACTGCTTAATCAATAAATGTCAATTAACACAATTGAAATCTGAATATTGCCAATTTTTTCTTCACTGATACATGTATCATCAAAGCGTTGTGTATGTATTCAACATGTGAAATCATGTCATTGAGATCTTTATACACAAATGTAAGTAAAGAAACTGAAATATAATCGTGAACGAGAAAATAAAAAAAAAGGTGCGCTTAAATAAAATGTATAGAAGTCAGAAATAAGTAAGGAACACATTTTCTGCTATATACAGTACGTGTGTGTACATTTACTTGTCGAATGTTAAAATGAATCAATTGAAATTGATTCGCACACGTGGTCGTGTTTAATGTTTTTAATTACTCAAGCTGTCAAACGCACCTAAATTTTCTTCGTTTGTTTTGCCTACATCTGTGATGAAATACATGCATTCTTGACTATTTTCCAATATACATACAAGTGTACCAACTTTCCTGTTTTCTGTGAAAGTTTTAAATTTATGATATCGTATGTTATGTTTTTTAAATCCGTTCATTTTTTTTTTAATTTGTACGTCACACAAACAGATGCGAAAGCCCGGTAGCCGTTTTAATTGGAATTCTTGCACATGACACTTGACTCTTTCACCACTGAAGACACATTTGAACTCTTCCAATTCAAAGGTTTAAATACTTTATTATGAACCTTTAGGGGGTAAATGAGTTCAGGTCTGTTATGCTGTGTAGGTACATGGCTTTGCAGCGTGCGTCTACATGCACGTAGTAGACCTTAAATGAAGAGCAAGCAAGCAGCGTGTATGTATCGCCCACCGAATCGTGATCTTAGCTGCTGTGCATGGCTGAGGTCCCCGCTGGGGGGCGCTATTATTTACAACGGTATCGGTATGTACCTGATAAAAAGCGTCATTATATACGAATTAAACTGGTTATACGTTTCTACGCAATATTTGTATAATGCTTTCTGTCACCCGTAGATTCTAAATCATACTGGTAAATGTATATGTTCTTCAGTGCTTATCATTGAACGCATGCGCATTGATGCTTTGTTGCTTTCCGGAAGTTTAATGCTATTAACATTGCGGGTTAATGCATGTACTTTTACGTTGCCATGGATTCGTACTTGATATAATTTTCAATCAAGCATGTAAAGGTACACACATATATTGTTCATGTATATTGATATCTAAACGAATTAAATTATGTATACAAAATGTCTATATGCATAAAAGATGGAAAATATACATCGATGTCCGCATGACACATTATTTACATGTATATAGCAATAAGACAAAAAAAGTATCCAGGCGACAAAATGTCCTATTTATAAATATATATCATATGTAGCTATCCGATCGCCAATTCCGGTTACGTCCCCTTAATATCTATCACGTCGTAAATGAGTGCATGGGATATCATACACTGGCCAATTACATAAAATATTCAGTTTTAAAGTATAAATACTAAAAAGAAAATCCGTTATGTCAATAGGGTATTTTCAATTAGACCGATCTCAATCATTAATGACCCATGTAACTGCAATAGTCTTAACTCTTGACCCTGGTCTTGGTACCCAAAAGAACACAGAACTAAGTGATGAGAATGCGAAATATATCTGACCATGTATACGTATCGTCCAGGAGTTAATGAAACCAATATAAATGGACCAACAAAAAATGAGAAATACATGTATTTTATCTAAGCTATATGCATACAATGTACATATCAAAACAAAACAAAAACTAGTATTGCAGTGTTTATACCATACATGTTTTAATTGCCGCGAATAACCGGTTTGGTTATTTTCTTTAAAATGATATTAATTTTAATGATTTTCCCGAAGCGAAGGACAGTAGCGAAATGTCAATGGTTTTAATTAGCCTAATAGATATTCACGTGTGGCAGGTTTTAATTGTAAATAAGATCAGTGTCGCCTTTTAGCTTGCTCAGTGGTGTAGAGCGTCCGATTAGGAAGTCTGGGATCGCAGGTTCGATCCCCGGTGAAAGAACACTACTCTCTTTCCTGTTACACACGAGACGTTTGAAGTCGCGATTTTTTCTTCTCAGGATTTTACGTAATATTCATATACATCCTACAGTGAAAGTAATGTAACAGTAAATTGATATTCACACTGAAGTTTCACTATATCAACCAAGCTATTGAGGTTTTAATTTCGCGCAAACAATTCGGATGTCACGTTTGCTTCTCGCCATAGGCGAGATGTTGTCGATGCTGAAAATATGGGTGTTTTTTTTTGTTAAAACCACCATACTTTATAACTACTAAACGTATTTAGATGGAAATGAAATAACAATTAAAAAAAGTGCATTTATAATTATTCTGCTCCTCGATCGTGCTATAGGTCAGTGTTCATCATGTCATTGTCACGTGATGTAGTTGGGCATTCAAATTACCTATGAGCCGTGTGTTAAAGCAGTGTAATGCTTACATAGACGGAAAATCTTACGTGAAACATCCACGATCCAATCATAAAAGCTACTACAGGAAAAGATCAGAAGAACATGCCCAAAGTTAAGAGACCCAAATCGCCATAATTCCGCTAGAGGTCGCCGCCACTCATCGGGACAGGTCGTCTATATAGCCCAATGATGTGCAAAACGTGTAGGTTTAGTGGCATTCCAAATCTGATTACTTGGTGATAGTTTTTTGTACCTTTCAAAGCAATGTAATTACCGGACAAACAACGTCACGGGGGACAAGGCCTAATCCGTGACGTCATAGGATTAATGGTAAAGTGTAATACAAAGGGTAAAGGTCACACATAGCACAATTGCTGTGGATAATGTACAGCTATACTAGATCTATTTGAGAATAACAAAATAAAAATAAGTGTCGCGCTGTTCGTTATTTTTTAGTCATAAAAAATTTTCAATTGTAAGTTCTAGAATTCAATTATACATTTAAGCATTGAACTGCTTTCAGTTGGCATTCATAGGCAATTTGAATGCCAACTGGTGAAAGGCAAATTCTATGTTGGATTTGCCTTTGTACAGTTGGAATTCATTTTGCCTATGAATGCCAACTGAAAGCAGTTCAATACCTAAATTTACTATGTTGGGAATCTGTTAATCTCATAGAAAACTCAATTGCACTTACTATTATTCAGCATTTAGTTCAAATAATGTATTATCGTGCATGCTTGTTCAATGAATAGAACAGCTATCGCCCAGGGAGGGTCAGTGATATCCAACGTAACAATTATGATGTCATAATATTGATGACGTCAACAATTGGTCAATGGCATTCATAGCCTATATGAATGCCAACTGAATTCGGTAGGGTTATATAGTGGCAATGCCATATTAATAATTATTGATGTTAGTTACATTTCAAAACAATATTTTATAGAAAGCAAGCTGTAAGTAAAGTATTGCAAAACATCGTTTTCAAACTTTAAATAAATATAAACTCCCATCAACGTCAAGACACCCTTAGGTTGCTGCATAATTTATTTCAAGCTACAGGTAGTATAGTTGCCTGCAGTCAAGATAAAAAAAGAATCCCTGCAAGATAGCCCTTTTCTCTTTCATTCCAAACACAATGTCAGAATCAGTTTAACTCCCGTCGTATCTCGTCTTCAGCAAGATATCAATACTGTGAGAGAGAAAAAGGCGCAACGGTCGTTTCGGATACAAATGAGAACGTTGCCCGATACCGGAAAAAGTCGAGATAGTCGCTAGGTAGGATTAGCCGGAATGGGTTGAGCAGTGCTTTGAGCATGACTGCACTTCCTAAGCCAAAGTTTAAATAAAAACAAAAAATAAAGCGTAGATCTGTATTCATTAAATTTTCTGGTGAGAAAATGTCAGGAATTACGGGATTGTACGGGATGTGGTTGCGTCCCATGTGGACCGAGAGTACAATTTGTAATTCGTCAAACAGCTATGTGTTTTATACCGAAATCAGGACAGCATTCTCCGAACACGCATCGATTCGAAGTAGCATATGCATGAATGTGTGTAATATAAACATGCACTATTGCCGTACCAATCTAATTTCTCAACACTCGATCCGGCTAGTTCAATGTTAAAGTGAGTTTAATCCGTCATTCGAGCCTGTTCTCATCATTTTAAGTACCTTTGTAACGAACTAATACTACTCTTGAGCCGAGAATAATGGACACACAGCTTCCGTTTATTTACATTCAGAAAGTCCTAAAAACGTGATTTGAAACTAATCACGAGGAAATGTGTTTGCAAAAATATAATTATTCACGATTTGTTTACACCGAATCGCTTTTCATTGACTTCTCGTGCACCTGTGTAAAATGTACGTGTAGTTACATTTATGCTTTACCTAAACATGTCATTGGTTCATTTTTATTGGTAAGATATCAGTAAGTGTGTGGACTTTGAACGCCGAAACATGCATATCATCATGACAGAAAGCTTCTCGAAAATCATGGTCATTACATGTTTATTTACAAGCGTCACTTTGACCAAGATGTCATGGCTTCATAAACAAAATAAAGGAACACGTTTTAGTTTACATTGTGCACGTATCGTTGATATTTTCATATGGGAAGTTCTTATTCATGTCGTTGTCATAAACTGTACTAATATATTAATAAAACCCATTCGATATCTCAATCAACATGGCAGGCAACATTTTATACATTCAATATGACTTCAATTCTTTTTTTTAAATTCAAATTCTTAATTGCATGTTACTTGAAACTTAACATCCCACATATATATAAAACATTCCCTGTAAGTATTTTAGAGGAGAAAGCTGTAATGGTGTTCTTATATTGCTTGTATGGTACAGTAAAACTTTGCTGGCTCGAAGAAACATGATAAGGAATAAAGTTATTCAACCCAAACGGCATGATCTTATGAGGCGACTAATGTGTGGACCGTAGAAGTATTGATAATTTTCTACGTTTTCCTTTCACAATCGTCATGTTTCTTCGTAGACACATCTTGTCATTATATTGTGACTGGGGATGGGGGTGGGGTTTAGTTTTTCCAACTTATAGATGACTTCTCCATGTAACATATATAACATATTTACAACTGAGGTCACGTGATGGCATGAAAGATAATATACATTAACAAACAAACAAATTGATGAAACATATCACAGCGAAATCAAGGATTCGGGGGGGGGGGGGGGGGGGGAGTGAAAGAGAGTGAGAGAGAGAAATGGGGGTGAGGGTATAAATAGAGAACAGAGAATAAATAAAATCTTCCCCGACCTACCTCGACAATTTTGTACTGATTTGATAAAAAAAAATATTATCATCTGAAGAGACACTTGCGTCACCATTACAGAGTAAGTTTACATCAATAACACCATCATACCTTGCTAGATCTGTATATAATATTCAACGTAAGTTCTGATATAGGGGGGATTTTTGATAAGAATCTTTCCAGGGATGCCCACATCGACACTCTGCTGAATCTATTAGGTTGGCTATAAAAAGATCATAGTTAGGTGGGCTTGCTCGGTTTCTTAGAAGACAGTGAAGAATATTTAATTTCCTAGATTCACAATTACCAATTTTCTTACTTGAATTACTGTTCACCAACAAGGACTTTTTAACATTTGACTTGAACGAATATGATGAGGGAAGATTCGTTGCTGAAGGAAAGAAAGATTTTTTTGATAAATGTAAACGAAACTGTTGTTCTCTCAGCAGGTGAGCTCCTCGTAAATTATATGGGACTATATTTCCAACATAATCTGGCAACAAGCTAAGTCAATTAGAAAATATGGTGCCATTTTGTTAACGATAGAATAGAATAGAGAAAGATTCCGAGCATCTCTTCTTTTTGCGAGGGGTAACCAGCCAGTTTCCTGATATAAATATTATTGTATTGTGTAAATGGGCAATCCAGTGACAATTCTAGCAGCTTCTAGTTGGATTTTCTCCAGTGTAAGGGAGTTAGTTTCACCGCAGTTGCCCCAAACCTCACATGCATATTCAAGAAGTGGGCTAATAGAGATTAGTGGGTGGGTGTCATAACCATGTTAGGACATTTTATTGAGATGACACTTAAAAGAGTCTTTTTTTTATATATGACTCGATAATCACGCTGTAACACACCAGTTTTGGTAATACTGCAGCGTATTCATACAGATACAGAATCCGTTGATAACGTCGCCATATGATCTTAGCTGTTAAGAGGACACAAATCTCTAACAAAATACTTAGCACATTCAATCTTATTTGCTTTACGAATAAATGTAACTACATGTAATTAAAAAAAAAAACATGATTTAAAATATACACGCTCTGTTCTGCTGTGGTTGAAAATAGGGCGATCAAGCCCAAACGAAACACGTCTTCAATATCACTATCCGAGTGGAATAACTTACGTAACCAATTGGATCTAGCAACAGCTTATAAGCCTAAAATACATTTTAATTAGTCTAACAGTCCCTGATCGGACGTGGAAAAGGTACAATTTACATGTACTAGGTCACCTGCCTGACCACGTGAGTATTCTGTTACCCCAGTTTCCTCCCACATTAAAACGCCCTGCACGCTACAGTCCGGGCCAACAGGACTGGTAAATATATAAGTTGATAATATTTATTACATATTATTTCAAGATGAATAAAATTCATGATAGATATATAATTATAATTATTTATTGATGGTGTAATACATGTTTATAGAGGCTAATCGTCAACGTGGTCCTAACGGTAACATTGTGCATGCTATAAATAAAAGTTGCATTTCGAAATGATCAATATATATAAAGTTTTATCGCAGTTATTTTGGTTAAAAATATCACAGAATGTATGAAATTGAATGTAAAATAATGCTTCACAAAGTAGTTACGCAATACAGTACTGTGCAAGTAAATTAATTTACAATCCATTATTTTAAGGTTGGCTAAATATTAAAATCTGTTTCCAATAAATTCATCTATAAATGTCTATTTTACTCAGTCAAATAACCGATGTTATTACAACGCGTATAGCAATTATGAGTCTGTATTATTTCGGGAAATATTTGTCTTAAACAAGGGGTATTGATGGAACAGCTGTCATGTGATCAAGCGATGCTATTCAATTATCTTGTCACTACACCCATCGAATTGACTACAGGGAAGGTTATCGACAAGGCGTTGCTGCTTACAGCTGTCCCTGGAGTATAAAATTGACGTGTGGAATTCCTGCTTAAATATATATCCTGAAAATAAATATATCTTCCTTTCCTCTTTTCAACTGCCACTTGTCACGTGGCTGTTTAATCCATGCCATGTCGGTGGCACTGATTTAAAAATCATCGTTGGAATTTGTTAAAATTCTGAGATGCATTTTTCTGTTTTTGTATCGGGTTTTTTCTCTTTTTTTTTCCATTCCCCTTTTTAAACGCAACACGCAACATGTGAAGAACAGATAATATAAAATTTGTTTGGAACTGATTCACGTTTCATACTAAGTCCTGAATGTTACATGCCGCAATATATACTGTCTATATATAACCATGTATACTCCAAATACCTTGTGTATAAATATCAGATACGTTTTCCCGTGCTACACCTTAAATTACATGTAATACATTTCGTTTCATCAGTCATTGTTTTCAAACTACATAATTAACAGCCGCAGATGTCACTTAGGAAGATTTTATCTCGTTGATGCTGGCGTTTAATTCTAGATGCATGGTGTCTATATAAAACATGTAGTGACGTGTATGTGGCCTTGCAGAATCAGGTGAAAGTTTTAGGTCTGGCTGATCTGGGAGCCTCACCAACTTTGTATGGATGCACAAACGTGGCAGACACAAACGATATTATCATTTATTGTCTATGGTTATTTCTTTTTCACATTCACAATTGTATGGCTGCACAAACGTGACAGACACAAACCAAAGTAATATCCCCTGTCTATGGTAATGTCCTTTTCACATTCACAATTGTATGGCTGCACAAACGTGACAGACACATACATAAGTAATATACCCTTCTATGGAAGTATCCTGTTCACATTAAAAACGTAAATTTACTTTCTGTGGAAGTGCCCTTTTCTCACACACAATTTTAAGAATGCACACACGGTGCAGACACAACAAAAAGTAAAATTAACTCCCTATGGAGGCGCCCTTTTCACATTCAAAACCGGAGGTCAATTTTTTTCATAAATAAAAAAAAAAACTCTTTGTATGAAATGCTCTTTGGTAGAAGTCACAACCAGAAGAAACAAACACTTTGAGTCAAACAGCCTTATAGCTGCCACAGCCGGAAGTTACAAACACTCCAAATAGCGCATCCTTGTAAAAGCCACAACCGGAAGTACAATCACTCCAAATTGGATATTCTTGTAGAAGACACAATTACTTAATATACAACCCTTGTACATGTAGCGCTCGAATTCGGAAGACAAAGACATTTCTTCGAAGCATCAATGCATAGCAGACAAACCGGAAGTCGTTGGTTTATCGACGTATTATTGAAGCAACCTATATGAGCGGCCAGAGAGGGAAGATACATAGTCTTTCCATGGAAGCCCTCTTGTAAATTTAGCAGCTAAAGCCGGAACCTTATAACGGAAGCATCGTTGATGAACAACTGGACGGTAAATCATTTCCTATGGAAATCCCCCTGCAGCGTCAAAAATCAAAAGTTAAAAACACTTTAGGTGAATAATCCAATTCTGAAAAAAACACAGCCACTTAAATAGGGAAATCATAGCTATAGCGTCGAGAACAGGAAGACACTGATAATTCTTACTACAACCGTAAGTCAAGGACACATTCATCTCGCGTCATCATTCTGAGTTAGTCAAACGTTTGCTTTAGCTACAGTATAGAACAAACGGAAATTAACCAGAAACCACTATTTAGGGAATATATGGTTCTGGTAATGCATAGGTCGGTCTACAAGGTTTGCGACGTAATTTTTCCCATTTTCATTAATCGATCTTTATCTCATTTGTCTCGGGTTCAGACATTTTTACGCGTATTCCTACTGATATAAACGTCTATGTAAATGTATTACGGAAGAAAACTCTTTCACAGACAGAATGCTAGCGTCGATAGTATAGGCTACTTAAGGCATCTTAGACAAACAATCGGTTTAGTGTGATTCATAAAATAAAATGCAATAAGATCCCTAAGATTTTTTCGGCTTTTATTAAGCAGCATTATTTCATTGGCTGGTATATACATGATGTAATAGTGGATAAAAAATTGTTGAGAGGCCGAATACAGAGGTATGGCGTGCACCATACTTCTGAAAAAAGATTTTTTGCATATGAAAATTTGAAATTAATGAACTTGTGAAAATCTTGTTTTTTATTTTTGTATCTGTAGTATCGTGTGCACATTTTTAATATGTTTTATATATTTCAGTGGTACACCTCGACTAAAGTCAGTAGTTATAACTACGTTTACGCATGATTGCTACAGCTGTATACGAAAAACAGTTTTGGACCTGATGGCCCTTTATTTTACCAAACTGTTAAAGTACACCACGTGACGTTGTATAAAAAGGTTATATACTAATTGACATCAGTTTAACTCTTTCAAGTCACGAATATTGGCAATCATATTTTATATTTATTTGATAAGATAATGGCCTTTGGCAGTCATCTTTTAATTACAGCTTGTGTTCTGGTATACTAACATAAGTATATAATATCTTTCCCGTTTTCTTTGATGATTACTGCACAACTCCCAATGTTTATGAGCGCTAACGAAAATGTGTGTCAATTGGTGTAAAAACGTGTAAAATTCGTTAACCCCTTAAAAAGGAAATTACTAAAACTATTGCCAGGGACGCTTTGAAAAGAAGTTAGCTTAAAACACGAGAAAGACACTTACTAGTAACATGTTAGCGTGGTTGGCTAAAGCATTCGATGTTTTGTTTTTATGGGGTTTAACATCCTCGCAACAGCAAGGGTCATATATGAGAACGGGTGTCTAGGGAGACACAACAGCCAGGGTCTTATAAGGACGGGTGCCTAGGGAGACACAACAGTCAGGGTCATTAAAGGACAGGTGCCTAGGGAGACACAACAGCCAGGGTCATATAAGGACAGGAACCTAGGGAGACACAACAACCAGTGTCATATAAGGACGGGTGCTTAGGGAGACACATCAGCCAGGTTCATATAAGGACGGGTGCCAAGGGAGAAACAACAGCCAGGGTCATATCAGGACAGGTGCCTAGGGAGACACAACAGCCAGGTTCATATAAGGACAGGTGTCTAGGGAGACACAACAGCCAGTGTCATATAAGGACCGGTGTCTAGGTAAACACAACAACCAGTGTCATATAAGGACGGGTGCTTAGGGAGACACAACAGCCAATGTCGTATAAGGATGGGCGCATAGGGAGACACAACAGCGAAAATCATATAACGACGGGTGTCTAGGGAGACATAACAACCAGGGTCATATAAGGAAGGTTGCATAGTGAGACACAACAGCCAGGTTCATATAAGGACGGGTGCTTAGCGAGACACACCAGCCAGTGTCATATAAGGCGGGGGCCTAGGGAGACACAACAGCCAGTGTCATATAAGGACGGGTGTCTAGGGAGACACAACAGCCAGTGTCATATAAGGACGGACGTCTAGGGAGACACAACAGCCAGGGTCATATAAGGTCGGGTGCCTAGGGAGACACAACAGCCGGGTTCATATAAGGACGGGTGTTTACGGAGACACAACAGCCATTGTCATATAAGGCGGGGGCCTAGGGAGACACAACAGCCAGGGTCATATCAGGACGTGTGCTTAGGGAGACACAACAGCTAGTGTCATATAAGGACGGGTGTCTAGGTAGACACAACAGCCAGGGTCATATAAGGTCGGGTGCCTAGGGAGACACAACAGCCAGGTTCATATAAGGCCAGGTGCCTAGGGAGACACAACAGCCAATGTCGTATAAGGACGGGCGCATAGGGAGACACAACAGCCAGAGTCATATAAGGACGGGTGCCTAGGGAAACACAACAGCGAGGGTCATATAACGACGGGTGTCTAGGGAGACACAACACCCGGGGTCATATAAGGAAGGATGCATAGGGAGACACAACCGCCAGGGTCATATAAGGACGGGTGCCTAGGGAGACACAACAGCCAGGGTCATATAAGGCCGGGTGCCTAGGGAGACACAACAGCCAGGGTCATATAAGGACGGGTGTCTAGGGAGACACAACAGCCAGGGTAATATAAGGACGGATGCCTAGGGAGACCCAACAGCGAGGGTCATATCAGGACGGGTGCCTAGAGACCTGTACTTATACAAAAATCGACTATGACACAACACATACCTCACAAATATCAATAAATGGATTATTTATTGATCCAAATCCGCTATTATCAACAGCTGCTAAATTCCGTCAGTAGTCTTCGGTTTTCAATCGTTCAAAATGTCCCACCTGAACAAAGCCATTTTTGTACGTCATCTGTCATCCTTGAGGGGTCACTGGTAGAGCAAGACCTTTGTCTATGAAACCGTTCTCATACCAAAGCATAGATTATTTGTTCAAACTTACGTTTTTGTAACTGGCTTGAATTAATGTGACAAGGTCAAAACTTTCAGCGCAAACATTGAACCCGGTATTCGACTGTGTACAGAAGGCGATGGGTTCCATCTCTTGGCCAGTCCGAAAGATGGTAGATGTTATTCGCTGCTAAATGTTAACCATTATAGGCAATCGGAACAACTAGTTACTAGTTAAACCCATTGTGAGTATAATGTTACCAGGTGGATAACTGTGGGAAGGTGTCTTTAACATGGTATTTCAGTGAAGTAACACTCTAAATGTCGGCATCAAATCCGCGTTATCGCAAGGAGGCAATTGCAAATACACCAACATACCGCCACCGTTACATGTTGGCCTATATACATGTGTACGCGTACACGCATGCATTACACATGAGAGGCATGCCCTTAGCTGTGAATATATTGCATTACGTTTAATCTTATTAAACCGAACCAAACCTTAGAATACATATTGCATAGTGTTACTATGAGCGACCAACCTTGATTTTTTACCACCATGCGCCGGAGATCGGTCGATCGTATCCGTTTTATGTGCATTTCATATGCATTTAGTGAATTCTGACGTGTTTATAAACAAACTTCACAACTATTTGTACGGATAAACGAATACCCGCTTGGGCTAGACTAAACTGGTAACGACCTCGTTCACTCTGTTAATTTCTGTAACTCTTAATGACCAATGAGACGCTGATTGGTTGATTCGAATACTTAAGAACCGCCAGGGGAAGTCCTCAACTAAATACTTATACTTGAGTTGTTTGTAAAACCTAACTTTAAATGATCAATTGTTATGGCTGAAGCGTATATTTTTGAAGTTGAGCCACCTTGAAAACTCACGTGCTATTCAAATACACTTCATTATTTGACGCCGTTACCGTTCGGTCCGAACCTAGTAATGGTAGGCAAGAATTGTCAGAAGTAAGTAACACAGGGGCATATTACATGAATATAAAACAAAGGTCTAAACATTATCGATTAAAAATATAAATCATTTCATCATAAAATTTGAGAATGCATAGAAGCGGTCGATATATTTGACCAGTATTACATTTATATTACAGTATATATATTTGCATCTTGTCCCAATGAGTTTATAGGCTGGTCAATTAAGGTTGTTCCCATTGCACTTTACTGTGGTAAAAATAAAGAAAAGAAAAACTTATGATTATTTTTGCTGGTATCGAAGAAGCTCTGATCTTTCCAGAAAATGCAAACGTGCTGTTTCTGGTACACTATAGTAGCACAAAAACAAACAAACAAATGTTGGTGCCATACTTTGTGGGCTGTACATATCGAGGCAAGGTAAAAGAAATGGACCCTTGGATTTGAAAGTGTACTGGTTCTATATCACACAAACGAAACATGTACTGCTTAACAAGTAACACACTGGCTATATCTACATTGGTATTTGAAGCGCACATAAACATCTTTAAATCAGTCTTTTTATGCTTTAAAATATCATTCTAAAATCCATTGCTTTTGCATTGTAATAAGAAACGCATGATAAAGCTTGAAAATCTTTCTTAAACTCTTTCAGATTTTTTTTACACACACGTCTTTTAAATGACGATGTACATTAATAATAATAAAAGTTCACACCGGGAACGTACATGTAGACTTACATAGTTTCAACTTATTCAAGCGAAAACAATCGCTCATTCAATTCATTCTAATTGGAGCTATAGTAAAACAAAATTTTCCGGTGAATTCATTTCTAAATAAAGATTATCATTCTTTGATTACAACAATAAAACTGTGACTGATAGTTACACTATAAAATGGCCACTAAATGCATGTGATGTATATGGCTCAAATAACAACGGACTTCAATAAATAACTTTAGTTATAACATATGACGTCATCAGCTTTGTGACATAATGTCATGTACAAGATAGTGATTGCGTAAGATATAAAATTGAATACATTGTACACAAATGTACGTGCATGCAGATGGATAGAAATGACCTTTCTCTTGCTCTCATCCCTCTCGTATATACAGTTTCAAGTACGTGTCTCATCGCTGTAATGGGGGTCAGATCTGACCCGGCGCTGTCTAGATCACGTGATCTTATCATAGATCTTACATAGACAATGGTGTTTACTTATGTACGGTACATTAAGACCCAGACAGGGCACATCAGGTCCATAACCACATAGCTAGTCAAGAAAGGACGCGGGGATCGAAGTCCATCGACTCGACCACCGCCGGTACCAGGCCTGCGTGGAGAAAGGAGCAGAAATGCCTGGCGGGACGGAATTTTGATAAGATCATGCAACTACTGTGTCCAGAGATGGTGGTGCAATTCAAACGCCATTTTAGAGTGCCACCATCATTGATATGTAAATCTCAAGCTGAACGCGGTGCATGGGGCATGGAACCTTATCCGACCCACTGTTCTGAAAACGAGTTAAGGATCCTTGTCCCGCTGTAACGTAATTTTTCCTACATACAGTAACCTCCCTTTAACTTCTGTTTGGGTATAACTGTAGCGCAGGTGGGACCGGACACTTCTGTTGACTTGGTATCACAGTCGGTTAGAGCGCTAGTATATCAATCCTGGGTTCCCGGTCCAGCCCCACTATTTTTTTATTTTTTTTTATTTTTTATTTTTTTATTTTTAATTAAGAACACTACTGTTGGTTACATATTGCTTAATTTCTTCTTTATTATTACGTAAAAAAATCCAGCAAGGAATGATTTTATTTTCAGAAATGATTTATCAAAGCTATAGTCCTGCCGGAAAAAAACCTCCCAACACTTAGTTGCAGTTTTTGGCAGTGGTACGGGGATCCTTAAGCGATGCTAGAGCAATGATTAGAAATGAAAGAGGTCCAAACTGTTGCAATGGTGGCGGCAGGAAAAAAACTTTATAAAGGAAAGACAATCTCGATGCAACGCCTCTCGTTGTATTTGCTATTGTACTTCGCTAACCGCTTACTATACATACGCCTTTATTTTCAAGGTACACCCTTTTCGTTTATCTTTTTTATTTTTTTCATTTTAATTTCTTTTTACCTACGTATCTCACTCGTTGTATCGCCAAACCTCTTTTTAACGTCAAGATTTCTAGACAAATTGTGGCATTATAACAAGGTTTTCCTGTACTGTGTCAGTTTTTCTCGAGGAACCGAAAAATAAGTCTGTATAAGTTAAGACTTACTACAAGGTATGTAATCTTAATAGTTTTTTTCAGGGAAGAAAATAAAACCTTAAAAATATCCCACTAGGCTGTTTAGGAAAATAATATCAGTTTATGGTACATGTAAATGTCAAAAGGACCCAAGGAAACCACTTAAGGGTCTATTTACAGTAAATCTCCAGTACTTTCGATTAAACAAGAACCGTTATTCTTAGTGTACGTCTGAGATAACAATCTGGAGGCATTTGATTCTCAGTATTTCTATGAAGTCTTGCGCTTTCCGACGACAAGGTGTATCGGGGGTGTTATCTTGTACATGTAATTTGTTAGCACTTTTAAATAATTATATCTTAGAAACGTTGTAGAAAAAATAGTTACTTTAAGACTAACTCATGATATCGTTATTAAATTCTTTCCTGTGATATATGTTCAAAAATATCAGTAAAATATGAATAATTCGACTTCAAAACACTGAATACTGGGATTTGGTATGCATAGACGGCTCATAAAAGTAAACAATAAAACATCATCTCGATGATGAGTTGATCGGGTGGCGCAGTGGATAACGCACTCCCTTTTTACCAAGACAGCGGGGGTTCGAACCCCCGATCGGACGTGACAAGGTACGGGGTCACCTGCCGACCACGAGGGTTATCTCCGGGTACTCCGCTAACACCTGGACGAACAAGAGTGATAAATATGAGTCGAAATAACTTATCTCATAATTGTTGTAAAATAAGTAAAGTACATATTTTACTTATGATTCGTTTTTGAAACACAATTTCATGACTTTGTGTACATAGACGGTTGAGGAAGGTAAGGAATTTACTCATCATCTCCATTACGTATACGCCAACATCTATCACTGCTGGTCACCTTAGGTCTAGATCTGTCAGGAGCAAATTTGAAATCCAATTCCAGACGAAGTGCGATGCTGATATGTCGCATTTTGATTTCATACAGACTCTAAGTACATGTACCACATCAACACATTTCAATGCTAAAATCATGAAGTCATATTTGAGATTTCTATCGAGTAAACAACACGTGTAATAAAGAAACAACGCGGAAGTAATCGCCCATATCATGCTCACATATCCTGTTTGGCACGTTTAAAACATACACTTCTTCTTTGTCTTATCGCCATGGGGGTTAAAGTCACCAAGCGAGCTGTTTAAAAGTGTGGGAACAACTCGCTGCCGTCACTAATCTCCAGACCAACACCGATTCGCCGTCTGGGGGTCGATGGTGTTGGATTAACCCGGAAATTGACAAGTTAACATTACAAATCGCCCCAAAATCCCAATGCAATAAAATTAACTGATAACTCAGCACAGTTCACTGCTATAGGAAGTAACACAGTCTCTCTCTTCCGTTAAGTATTTGACGCAGGCACGGAGTTTTGTGTGTCTGTGTCAGGGCCAGAGGTAAAATGGAGCATCTTCGTCACCTATATGTCGGTTTTAAATCCCTACGCGGTAACACGGGATTTCAAGGAGACATTTTGTCACTATGATAGTGTCAATTCCATACGATTTCAAACAGACTTTTATCACCACGGATGAGGTTAAGTACAGTAACACCAATGAAGATGCCGTTGTTCTGTTTGCGTTGTAACTTACACAACTTTATCGAGTTTCTAATTTATTTCTATCCTTTTAATTATTTTGAGCAACACTATAAAAAAAATATTGATTGGTGTTATTTGCAATTTGTATCAGAGATTACTCGTTTACGCCAATACATGCTTTGTTTGATCCAGGCGACTATCCATTCGTTAAAATGGCCTCTCGTTACAACTTGAAGACACTGGTTGCTAGGTTAATTATTATCAACGTGACAGCTACAAGGTAATCTCACAGTGCTAATGGGGATGCGCTTGTGCTTGGTCATAACCTGCAGAATGTGTGGATTTTTTTTGTAAGACAAAACAACAATATAGAATCTTACTAAATTGAAACTTGTCTAATTATGACGCCTTAGAGTGACAGTGCCTTGGTAATCGTATACGGAGTGGTCTGTATACATGTCCAATTAACAAAATCCACAAACTGCCTAATCCGAACACCCTGTGGGAACAATTAAATTGCTTCAGAAGGATTAGAGAGTTGGTCGGAATAAACAGGTTTTATTCGTTAGGTATATATGAATGGAATGACAAGAGAGTCTTTTCATAACTTTGCTCCTTTTCTCCGCTAGAGGCACTGTCATCTGTCAGCAACAGAATGGCCGCCGTGAGCGTGCACACTATTATAATGCTTGACGGTTTGATATTTATCATGTAATGTCTTAAATCGTTATTTCTTTCTGTTGAGGGAACTATGATCTTTAATAAATAACATACCACGTGATAAATAATAGTAATTGGTTGATTATGAAGCGGTTAAACCCTATTGGGTGGTCAGGTAGCGCCTTTCACTAAGACGATCGGGGTTTGATTCCCCGGACGGACATGACACAATTAATACGGGGCTATTTGTCCGACCACCTTAGTATATTCCAGATACAATGCACTCCGATTTCCTACCACATGAGACCCTTTGCACGCTTACATCCGGGCCAACAAGAGTGATTGATGTAAGTGATCTAACATGTTCCATAATTATTGTAAAGTAAATTAAGTTTAATTCTTATACACGCTCCTTACAACAGTGCCAAATAACTATCTCGTTTAAATTGTTTGGCATATACGTTTGTAACAGAGAACCTTTCATTATCAGTTCAGTGATTTACCATACAAGTGAGCTTTTATTTTATTTTCTGTCATTTATAAGCTACAATGTATTACTTTAATTCATGCAGTGTAATAATTACATGTTTCAATTATGGACCTTTGTTGAGATTAGTACATGTATGTTGTTATATAGACCTGGTAAAGGATATACTAACCGAGACAGAATTGAGGCTTATGTAACTTTTCAGACCCATATAACCAGATAGGTAGAGAGTATTGTGACGTTCCAATTGAAGTGACGTCATAACGAGAATATAAGGACCCGAGCTTATTTAAAAAATCACCGACATCCACGTGATTATGATCTAACCGATAAGGGAATACGTTTTGTCATCTAATAAAAACCAAATTGACTGCTGTTTAAGGCACTATGCTACCATATTGTCGATGTATAAAATGGCTCCACCGGTACCGCTATTTCATCTCCAAGCAACATCACGAGGCCATAGTGCCTGTAGCCGAAAATGATGCTTAATAATCAATACTATTTCCCGGTAGAACAAACAGCTTGTAAAGTATTGCTCCTAGGATCATATTCATTGAAGAATGTTTTTCTACATATACATGTATCACTGCTTTTGTAGGAGAAAGAGTATCTTTTTATTCTGTAGTACGCTTTACGCTAAAAAATGATAAAACACAAAACAAAACTGATTTTTTTATGAATATTGTCGGCGCTTTCTGCTTTAAAATACTAATGACCTGCTATAATAACAAACAGCTCTGTTTGTTTTAGGGCTCAACAGGCGTCCACAGTACAGTTACCGTTTCAGTCTAAACACATACTGTATATGTAAATTAATACGATGACATAGAGTACATAAATTAATTATATCAATTCATTTGCTGATGTCTTTTTTTTGTACATATGGAATCACATTTCAATTTTTACTTTACGTTTTAAGGTAGACCTCGTCCGGTTGAATCCAGACATAGACATCCAACGACCCTGGTACATACAAATGTATAGCTTACAAACCTATCGAAATGGTTTTTGAAGAGTATCAAACGTCTGATTCGAATTATCCTTTTCTACTCGCCAATATAACTACAATTTCTTCTCATAATTACAAGAGACAAAGCTACGATGACATTACTTTAAAACTACTGAAAATAGAAAAATAAAATAGTTTAAGGTAAGGTACCGTAAAGTTTATCAACCACATGAATGAAGCACGCGCCGTTATAGCTGAACATGAGCGAATATTAAACAGCATGATAACACTTGCCTGATCATTACGATGTTCTACCGTCTCAATTTAATGACCTTGTGCACTTTGGTGCTCTGTTGATTAGTAATGGGCGGAGTAGCACGTGCCCATTTAATCTATTACGCTGGAACGCGCTTTTTATTTTATATCACTGAAAATGTGTATTCGCAGCAGTGGTGCTATGTATGCATTGACTTTAAGTAACGTATCGCACGGTGCGTTAACTGTGTCTTTATAGAAAATCTTCGTGATTCCATACAACACAGAAGTGCAACTTATGTATCAGATAACCTCCGGTAGTTTTGCTAATCTAATTAAGAACGATGATACAAAGTAGATACTGCAATGGAATGCTTCAAAATGAAACCCTATTTTTAAGCAAAATGTCAACTGAAATCATTTTGAATTTGAAATGCATCCAACAAGTGTTAAGACATGTTAAACGATTAAACCTTCATCTTATAAGCTTACAAATACAATGTGCATGTAATTGGCTACCAACATTATACAGCAGTTTATGTTTTATACCGTATTTACCTTATAAGCGCCCGATCTTTTATATGTGCCACTTATTCTGGTCAAAGCGTCCCATCCTGACCCCTTATTTTACTTAATGACTCACTTGAAATCAGTGTTAATTTATTTCAACATATTTACCTAATAAGCGCCAGAACTTAACGGAATATATTTTCTTAACTAGTGTAGATATACAAAAACATCCCGTAAAATGTCCATTTATGATCACTCGTACACTCAATAACCAGTCACATAAATTTTAAATGTGAAAAAGGCACAGAAGAACTGAACACTGCGGGGTACGGTCCAATGGTAGACTTGAAAATCGCTGAAAGCTTGTGGCTGGAATTCATTCTTGCACGAGTAACATGAAATATGAGGTTATGTATAAATTGTGTAACGTTATAAAGCGTTTCATTGACTTTGAAGGGTCGATTTTCTCTGTTTTCTTCGTTAGTCTCGTTCAACCAGACTCTTGTTGTCTGCTCAAGCTACGCCGAACAGAAACTTAAGTCTTGAATTACAAAGTGACCAAGCGTCTTGTTGAACGAGACTATTTTCTTCGTATGTTTCGGAATACTTTATACATGGATTTTTCATCCTTTTAACCTTAAAAACAACTGATGAGTCCTGAATGGACGAAACAGCTATACGTTAACTTGATTTAGCTTTCTGCACAAGACTTTTTAAAAGGCGCTTCATTTTTTCGTATTCCCAGTGCTTATTTTAAATATATTTTATTGTGAGGGAACGATAACAGATTTCTGCCCTAATAAATGTATATATGTACTTAAACCGCAAGCAATCATCTTCCCTAGTAAACCAATGCAGCTCGACGCCAAGGGGATCCACCAAAGCTCTGTACTAGCAAGTGTATTTATTTTCACACATTGTTTGGAACGATCTAAGCTCCCTGCATGTAGAATGAACCGTGAATGTTCACATGTTTTCCAAAGAAGATCTACAATGTCATCATTTTGAAGAACAACATGAACGCTAAGCTATAGTAGATACTACTATTTAAGTCTTAAACTAATGGATAAGATTTACATTACGTACCTTAACACTAAGGAACCAGAGCAGCCCTAATTCTAATGGACAATTATCTGCTTTAACATCGTGAGACATTATCAAAGCTCTTGAGACATTGTTAGAAATCACAGGAACTGTAAACTAGCAGACATAAGGTGATTCAATATCGTAAGAAACCAGTACATGGCGACTGCCCCACGTTGGTCTCGAACCCTCGACCCAGTGGTGGAGGCCTAATGTTAGAAGAATGTCCGACGCCTAAACGACTTGGCCACCGTGGCCCCATCTGCTTAGACACCGCGAGACATCATCAAAGCTCTTGTATAGTAGACCTGTGAAAGGATGTATTGTATGGACCCATAATAGTTTTGAACTGGAATAGTGTGACATTAACACCGTGAGAAACTATATTAGCCAAAACACTAAAAGATATCATATACATCGACATTTAAGAATCATAACATCCTTGATTTTAGTGGACAAGTCTCTGCGTAATCCTCAAAGCTCTAGGTTATATAATTAGTAGACATTTGATATAAGGTATTTTTTGAAGGCGTCAGAACACTAAACTTGTTAATACGATATACTGTGACACTGTAAGGAACACCAAAGTCTTTACCGTAGTAGAACGAGGAACTATTCAGGCGAATAAACCACCATGAGCATAATTAAGTTGTATGAAAATGACAGCTTTGACGGTATGGTGCAGTGTAATTCTTTTTTGGCATACTGTATCAATTTCATGTACCAAATTGCATAGGCTTATGTTCATTTTCAACACGTAATGTTCCACATGTAACGAGGAACAAAAGAAAACGCCGAAATAAGAAAAACAAAACGGAAAAACCCTCAACAATTGGACAGCACTCCTACGTTTTTTCTCTGCTCAGCATGATTATTTGTTTTGCTGTCCTCAGTGTCGTCTTTGAAAACTGTTTCGTTTTTAAATTTACCTACAATTGTAGCTTTATTTGCTGGCATTGTCACTGGCGCTGTGAAATATACTTTGTTTCTATTAAACTTGCACAGACAAGACCAGTTAGTTGTCTTCTCTCAGGGACACATTGATTAATTCATTCAAAATTGGCTTAACAAGAGAAAGATATGAAACGACGCCATGATGTAGGATTTAATCAACGGCACGATTCCCCGAGCGAGTTTTTCATATAAATATCTGCAAATGGTCGTTGTTGTAATGAAAACTGAAATCTTGAGACCGAAAAAAAACAAAATATGGATCACAGTTAGAATTCTTCATACAGAAAAGCAAAAGAGTCTAAATAAATAATCGTCTTTTTCATAGAAAGAACGAAGGCGACATATTTGATCCCTCAGACCCACATGACGCCAGTTGGCATTGCCACAGAAACCGTTCGCGACATGATTCCCAAATAAACAATGCAAAGCTTGACACTTCATCTGCAGTGAAATGGTTTTATTGTTCACCCCTTGGAGGTTTTTGAGATTATCTAAGACAAAATAACTCACAGACGTAATGGTCATACAAATATCTTGAGGAAGTTTACCTCCAACTTCATCAGAATATCATTTAACTGCATTGGAAGACCCTAGTCGAATCTGGAATTTCTTCAATGTCTTTCTGATTTCGTTTTTGTACAATATTACTCAGATTGGTAACGCTTTTCCACTTCTGATATCAAATACAAAAAGGGAATTGCTTTATGCTATATCTAGGCGCCTGTTACTTGTTTCATCAGAAGAAATTTCCTTTTGACTCAATCGTAGGACTGAATGTAGTCCCAGGTTCTACTCCTAGGCTAGCGGCCGCAGTAGAAAAAGAGTGACCACTGTTATATTCGTCACATAATGACCAACGAAGTAAAAGGATTGGTGACAAGACATATGGTATTATAAACGCCAATTGTCTGTGTTATCCTGACTAAAACCCAATGTTTATTCATTATTGTCGTTTGTCGGATAATGACTTCTTGCCTTGTGATTGCTTCTCCAGACCAATAGACTAAATCATAAGCTGGGCAGATTTGCCTCACCTACTGTTCCTTGTTATATTGAGAGAGTCCGTATTGCCTCAGATATCAATCTTCTGTCCCAAGGACAGCATTAAAGACGTCTGGGTTATGTAGAGTTATCTGAGACAACAACGAACAGACGTGGAGGTCACGTTGTATCAAGGTTCGTGATTGTAAGGGAGTTACAGTACCTAAACAGCCACGTGCAGACTATACAAGATATTTGCCATTCATTAACGTCGTAAAGATTGGTAGTTTTATGGTGACCAATATACCGTTATTTTACCGTATTATACATCATTGTATGTCGTGATATTAGACCTAGACAAGGTATATTGATACGATGGTCGATATTTGCTGTCGCTTTAGATATTTTCCTAAACAAAACATTTACATGAGTTTTGCATACACTCTCAGCATGTCTATATCAATGCAGAATGAAGATTGACTTTACTCTTAACCACTTATATTTTACATACGGGCAATTCCCCCCTGCGTGTTATTTAGGTACACCGCTGCTGCATCACAGCTAACATTGTAAGAGTCGAAAGCGTAACGACTTTGTAACCATTCTTTATGATACAAATTCATCTCAATAGTAAATTGGAAACCTGTCCTCGTAGGAAAACTGAAACCATCAATTATACAGAAAAGATATTGAGCGCAAACATCTCATGATATCAAACTCTCTTATTGGCACAATTGTGACGTTTGATGATACAAATGGCACCTGATAAACACTGCTATCTTTTATGACACGTTTGAGTGATCGACTGGCGCAATTGATAGCGCACTCGCCTCTCGCCAGGTCGGCCGAGTTTCGATTCCCAGATCGGACGTGAACAGGTATCGAGTCACCTACCCGACCACGTGGGTTTCCTGCAGCTTTAAGACATCCAGAGTGCTAATATCCGGATTAGAGGGGAAAATATAAGTTGACTTGTTTAGTACTTTTTTTACAATTGTGACACTAACGTATCTTGATAAGAAAGAGTCAACCATTGATGATGCGAGCGTGTCTTAATAAAACATATTTAACTATTAATGATGATGCAGGCGCGTCTTAATTGGAAATATTCGACCATTAATGATACAAGCGTGTCTAAATTGGAAATATTCGACCATTAATGATGAAGGCGTGTCTTAATTGGAAATATTCGACCATTAATGATACAAGCGTGTCTAAATTGGAAATATTCGACCATTAATGATGCAAGCGTGCTTTAATAGGAAATCCTCAACCATAAATGATGCAAGCGTGTCTTAATAAGAATATATATATTAAACCATGAATGTAACATGGGTGTCTTAATAAGAAATATTCAACAATTAATGAAAGAAACAATGAAATAAACTTGTCTTAATAATAAAATATCTACCATGCGCGATAAAATTTGTTTTTATAAGGATTTTTTTTTTTTATATAAAAACATGTTAAAATATTGGTATAATAAGATTGACATTGCAAAACCGTGACTGTAACAGCATATTTCATTTATTCCTTCGAATGGAGAGCATTTGACATTTTATCGAAACCTTACCATGAAGTGAAATCGTAGTATTGTCTTACCTTCTGTCAATGTGTTAGAGGTAATCACGTTTTGACAGTAATTCCCATTGCGAATAAAACCTTTACATCAGAAGCTTCACTTCAATGTACGTAAGTGACCACTTCTGACAGCTCGAGTGTTTTTGCTGTGATCCCACGCAACCAGTGATTGACACAATATATTACTTACAACACACGATAATTACTTGCATACAAAAAAGTGTACATAAATAGAGTTGTATTAGCACCCTATAGTCGTCCCTGCATGCTCTACTACACCATGGAGATCCAACAGTTGCGATACAATTCCTTACGTTATTATTGTTACAACACAGTAGTGTTAACGTTACGAAACGTTTAACCTATTCAATAGCTTGTTTATACTGTTTGATATAACGGACGGGATTTGTATTGAAGCAGTCTTGACAATTGTCTGGTATAGGATGTATTAACCTTCAAAAAGAAAAACGGGGAAGACCAAAGTGTAAACAAACCCGATATTTGTATTCAAAATCAATGGAATCAGGAAAATCTGTAGACAAAGAGACAAAATACACATAGAGAAAGGAAAATAAAACCATGTAGTCAAGACGTATATGACGCTTCTATCAACCTGCATTTATGAAAACCATTGTTATAGTTTTTTACGTCAGCACTGTATATCTATAACTGATAGTGTGATATTCGGATTTGCTATCAAGGTGTAGCTATCAAGAAAGGGAACATTTATTAATGGAAAATCAAACTTTCACATTTAATATAATACAACTTCGTAGCAAGCAGTCATGTTTGCCTTGTTGTAAATAAAGAAAAGATACTTGACTGTTTCAGAAGTGTTTGCAATATCCTTGATTTTACGTTACAGATGGTATATTAAGTCGACGCTTCAACATTTTTTTATTTTTTTTATAATCCAGTGACAACACGTTATCAATATTTATCGAAGTGAAACTGAAAGACTTGGAACGAGTTTTGATACATTCAGCCTTATTTGAAAACAACAAATAACGTACATGTAGCGTTGACTATTAGCTGATAGCAAAATAGACCACCAGGAACCGTAAAGACACAAAAACAAAAGGAATGCGTCATATTCTCTCACACTTCACAAATTAATTATCGTTATTACCAGTGATTTCACATACCTTGGGACAAAAAGGTCATCCAAGTCCCACTTCACAATATTGACACGTTATCTCTGTAGACAGTGTAATCTTATCACAATATGGTCGCATTATAAAATTTTGTCACACATTTCGTGCGCCATTTACGACGGCACGGTACATTGAGTTCCATAATACTATTAAGGGTATAATTTACGTTAGGATTATGAAGAAAACAAATAATTAAATTACTTCTGAAAACCTCGTGCTTAACGTAAACAATCTTACCCTAGAGCTAAGATTTATCTGTCTGCTTCACACAAAACCGATAAATTCTTTTTGAAAATTTCATCAAAAGCTTGATGACACAGATGCACCGGAGAGGCTAACCTGGTCATCATGTGACATGCGTCATGATCTCGACCTTGACATTTAGGACACAGTTAACGAAATGAAAGCCACTAAAACATTATGTAAATTTAGTCATAAGAGGACAACAGATGAGCATGTCAATTTCGCGAAATGCTAAATCGTTCTGGTTCTAAAACTTAGTTTTTATTATTTTTAAAGTTAAAATGTGCGTGAAGCGTCAACATTCCTCAAAATTGAATTGATTAATGTATATACTAATTGTATTATCTGTATACATTTTATAGCCGTTATGTATTGTAAAGCGCTCACCCAGATTGGCTTATTCTACCTAAATCGGGCGCTATATCAAATGTTGTATATTATTATCAATTGTATTATAAGCAGCATGCGATTGTAATCTGTTCATGAATAAAACTGAAAATATAGACAAAAAAAAGAATGAATTATTTTTGAATACGAGTGTTCGCCCTTGTTTTATATATTATCTTTGTGGCGAACCATAATGCATTCCAGATATAGTGTTTCAATAGAAAAAACATTTTATTTGTATCATATATCAACTTACTGAAACATTTTGTTTGGTTAAAATGTGTTTAACTTACAACGCACGGTAAAATTAGCTTTATTGCTTTATTGCATTTAAACACAGCACTCAAAAACAAAGGTCTAAAATCCCGGAGATATGAATTTAAATGAACATCTGAATGCCAAAATCATTTATAAAATTAGACAAATCCTTAACGTAGGAAAATGATAGACATAAAAAAAACGAACTTTTTATCAATATTTACTCGTAGTGTCTAGCGATTTTATTGATACAGACATAACGTCGTTTAGTAGTCCCGTACATAATTTACCTAGATCTAGCAGTACCCTTGTGCTTGAACATCATTTAGATTCGTTTTGAGGCAGATTGTCTCGTAAGCACGATAAGCTCTATCAATTTGGCTCGCAGGCGGACCTGAATATTTTACTGAAAGATCATCACTTATAATTGACTTTTGCGAAGGGTTTTATTTGAAATGTGGAGAGTGCTGAGAACGAATAGAAAAGTGGAAATTGCATTATGTTGAACTTGTGCAACATTCATAACTGTTGTGATTGCCAGTAATGTGAAGTATAACAATAGTTTCTAAATTGACTATATTTAAGGCACAGTTGTAAACACTTACACATGATTGCACTGGTTTATTTATCGTTAAAGCCTCATTTTTGCGTGGTCCCTTATTTTCGCAGATTTGTTAAAATTGTCAATTTCGGGGAATCTTTTTTTCGCGGATTTCAGATTCTGTGGGCATGGTACAATGTGCTACGTCAAGGAAGCATTCATATGCCCTTTATTTTCGAAAGTTGAACTTTTCGCTAAATGTTTATTAGGAAAATTGTAAAATTATTTTCTGCGAATAATAGAGATAAAATAAACAATGTTTTATTGTTATAACTGACTGAGCTATGTACCTGGCCAACAAAGGAATGCTGGCATAACAGCATTACCGTGACAGGGATCATTAAATCTACGTTGAAGAAATTTCGTGGTTGCCATCGTGATCTTATTTTCATCCACGCAATGACAGTTTCCACAATATGAAAATATTTGTGTATTATGTCTTTGATCGTTGGTGACCTTTATTTTTCCGGGTTTGCTGGGAGACACTTTGATGGATGCAACACGTGGTGCAGAAAAACGCATACCATTCGGGAACATCTGGGGTTTTTTTTGTTTTACTTATTTAAGGGGTTCGTGACATCTTCCATTTTGATTTTGGGTGTTCTACTGCCTCTTTTTTAAGTCATTTTCTTAATTGAGTTTGATTTCGGACTGATATGTTATTTTTTTTAAGTTTGTCATCATTTTGGTGTATTGCGTAACACTAAACTTTCAAATATTGAAAAATGGCCGAAAAAAGTAGCACGTAGTTGACAAGTAGGTCACTAGTGACCTTATTATATATTGGTTTAATTATGTCAACAATTCTTTCTTTTTTGTGCCTTAAAAGATATCAGAACCATACAATAATCTTACCAAATTGTTTTAATAAGTATCTTAACCAACCCTCTAAGAATGTATCCCCCTTTTTAGCACTTTTAATCATAAGTACAGCTTTTTAGCACAAAAGTCGCACTTTTATTTAGACATGCATCCAACTTTCAGATATATATAAAGTAAGCATTTATGTATAATTGTTTTATTCTGGTCTACTATCTCGGAAAGTCGGATGTACCAATAAACATAGTTATTACATATGTATAATAGGGTTAAAAACATACGTCCCCTCCCCCATCTGCTAACTTCGAACCCCCTGCCCCCGATTCTTTTCGAACTCCAATTTTGAGGTTTGGTTAAGATACCTACTGACCTTCCTATCAACCATGTGCTACTCTTTTCGGCCAGTTTTAATATTTGCATCTTGAGTGTTACGCTATTCACCAAAATGATGAAGAATTTTTCAAAAAGTAACATGTAGTTTTGTCAAAAAGGGACCATTTGTGATTTTGGTCCCCCACTTTACCCCCTCATATCTCGGGATGGTCTCCGAGCTGACCTTAATTTCATGTCATATAAATATGGCATAACCCTAAGGGTTGTTTATATAAAAAATAAACTTATCGGTGATAGCCGCCAGAAGGCCCAGATAGGCACACCTCCTTTCATATAATTGTCTGAATGCCCGGCAAATTTGGACATCCCTTATAAATGAACGCGAAAGATCAGCAATGTCTAGCGACCAGAATTGTGTAAATATTGTAGAGTCTAGACAAATATTGAAGCAATCCGAAAGATCCCTAGGGTTACATAGCAACAAATAAGGATAACAATGATAATAGGTTAATATGGGATTACCTGGTTGTAAATACATATACATGTATATATATAATAGTTATATTTTCAATTATAGTATATCAATTATATCTTCTTGTAATATGATGTTTATGTACATGTAACTGTTCTGTTTCACTGTGTCTTGAAAAAGGAGCGGATCGCTCCGAAAACTTGACAACCTAAACTTGTCCACACTGTTGGAAATACTTCTTTGCCCCATGTGTATATATATCTACACACAATACATTCATTCAAATCATCCGAGATGGAGTTCAATGATAGATAGTTTAAATGCATTTGAAAAAAAACCTGTAAACGGATTATTTCGGTTCAAAGAAGCAAGCGGTAGTATTTTTTTAGTATTAGGTCTCAATTAGAGATATTTGGTGTGTCAAAACACTTAACAAAAAACAAACAATAATAAAAAAAAAAAAGTAATTAAATATTTCCAATCGTTTAATTCAAATTCCTATCTAAGTATAATTAATCTTGTAAACTCTTTCAAAACCTATAAATAAAAATGTTTGTCACGTGCTGACAGGCGAATTTATAAACTAACGTGAAGAACACTATATAGAAGCCATAACGATACCAGTACTTAAACTGACTTTAACAATGACATCAAACGCACAGTACGTCAAATGTCTATCATAGATATCCGGAATTGGGGACAGATAATTAAATAGGTGTACTGGTGCGGGCACCAATCGGAACGAGACCTGATACGATTACGGCAGATATGTCACTATTTGTCATAAATCAAATCTTACACGCATGAACAACACAAATACAGCACTAAATCCCACACAGGTGTTAGACGTAAAAAAAATCCCAGAGGTAGTTGATAATTATTTTTTTAACAACAATTATCTTAAATGACAATTAAAACAATCTTTCCGTTTATTTAAGTAAGCATATTATTGCCATTTAACGATTATTCATCATCTACTGGGAAATAGATCTAATCTCGAAACGATGAGTTGTGGAATTGATCGCTTTGTCAATGAAGACCAGTTGAGCGTATATAGGATCGGTCACTGCGCTCATGTGTGTATCAAATTCCATTTAAAATAAAATGAATTAATTTTGCGAACTTATAGTTAAGTAAACAGTAAGATCAAGCATACATACTGTTGCAGGCTCCATAGTGATTGTGTACAAGTGCAATCACATGTATAATTCTAACCAAATGTTAAAGCTTTGCTTTGCTTTTGTTTTTATTAACAATTATGAAACAAGATTTATCATCTCATATCAATCGCTCCTGTTGGTCTAGATGGAAGCGCACATGAATTCTGATATTGAAGCAACCCATAGCACCTTAAATACATCTACGTGGTCGGGAAAGTTAACCTATACCTTTCCCCGTCCTATCGGAAAATCGATCCCAACCATTGAGAGGCCAGTGCTCTATCTACTTTGCATTTTACTACCATTAATCATGTGTTATTACCGTAAATACGGTACATGTAAAATGATAATGTCAACTACACTAAAATATCGAAAGTCGAGACATGATATACAAATTCCTTCATGAAACAAGAATTCTCGCGTTTAGATGAAATGTGTTGCGATAAGTATTATTACTTCGTTATGAGAGTGATCTGGAATGTGCATATCCTGATCAAAGAGGCTCTGTAACGATCCCCGAATATTCTTAATGTAAAAAAGAATCATGAGATAGTTCATATATAATAGATTGAGGTTAACCTAGCTAGTACAACTCAACTAACTTAACGTAAGATGAAATATAATTTAAAAAAGATGAAATACAGACTTCTGCTTTTCAACTCTTGCACATCAGATTTTTAGATTTTAACATGATCTAGAAAAAGGTTCCATATGATAAAAACTGAAACAAATACGCTTTAATAATCACTAAGGTAAGGTTTTCGTACATACTTTCTAAAGCTGTTTTGCATACACGACGGATAATAATAGCGAAATGTACAAGTGTGGTTCATTTCACTAAAGCAATGTTATTTAGTGTAAACCAGACCCTTTATTCGACCCTGCTACTGGTAATATACAAGAAATATTAACTTAACCAATACCAAAAGAAAACTGTATATAATCCTTAAAACTGTGGGGGGGGGGGGGGGGGGGGGGGTTGCATAGGCAATGGTAAGTTCCACTAATGCATCGGAAAAAAAGTGCATATATTACTTTAAGAAACCATTGCATTGCTATAGAAATGATAACACTTACCTTTTATCCTCTGAATGCTGTAAATGAGTTAACGTGTCTTGTTTTTGTGGACCTTCCCGTTTTCAGTTGCGCCGATCCATTATTCCTTACATAAAAGAGTTTTTATATATGAAATTTGTTTTTCTGCAGTTCACAATTAAGAACTCACATGAACTCGATAACTCTACCGCCCAGTTCGTTACGTTTAAATAGTCTTACTTACAAATAC
This sequence comes from Mizuhopecten yessoensis, assembly GCF_002113885.1. Lineage (NCBI taxonomy): Eukaryota > Metazoa > Mollusca > Bivalvia > Pectinida > Pectinidae > Mizuhopecten > Mizuhopecten yessoensis. The sequence goes on from NW_018408493.1 coordinate 1,014,052, forward strand.
AATAAATGTTTCTTATGATTGGCTGAATGGTTGTATGGTAAGTTCGTTACGGATCATTTAATTGGAAACAGATATATTTAAAGCAGTATCAGATTTTCTACCTGAAATAAATAAAACAGTTACAAAAGTATTCTTTAATGTAATTGAATAGGTGATTTGGAAATGTGAATTACCAGACTGGCCTTTAAAGGTGCCAAAACTGTAAATCAACTCCCTATATCTTGAAATGCACCGCGTTTATATAAAACAAGTAGGTAGGTCGAAATCTTTAGTTATATATGTTGTAATAATACTAAAAAAAAAACTAAAACAACAAAACCGTGATTCATGATATCAAATCGCGCTCTGCATTATGACTTGCAAAAGATAGGGCATTATGCATTCAACAATTGCACAAAATGCTAGATGTCTATCTACCTTGGGACATAAATCAGAAATAAGATAATGGTTAAGTACATGTTTACAATTTCCAGATGGGTTAACCTTTGCTCTATCAAATTAATCTTGGTTCTGGTCATTATTTAAAGTTAAAGAAAGATACACTCTTTGGCCCCGCAATACTCAACAAGATACCGTTTGTTTTGTTGTTCAGCGCATTATGTCTTTTTAATTACTCCACAAGTGTCCCTTTAAATAAAAAGATAAACTACTTACCTGATTAATAGTGTACTTTAAGCTATTGTTCATGCTTATTGTTGAATACAACCTTTAAACCAGTAAGGTAAGTTAAGAACCATCAACTAAGAATATTGATTCCAAAAGACCCCTAGCAACAGTGTAGAATGTTGTTTTATAAGGATCGCGGTATAATTGACAAAAATGTTACTGTCCTTTAGAAACCGTTCTTTGTTATGAATATAGCTTTTGATAAATCTTCGCCGGAAAACATACTACAATTTTCATGACTTGAAAAAAAATGTTATCAATATTAAATATCAAATAAAAATAAAGAAAGTATGATGAACTTTTTTATATCTTTTGATAAATATTCACTGAAAAACAAACCACACATGCAAAATGAATATTTGTCAATGAAAACATTATAACTATTTTTTTATCATTTTTGATATCATTTTATAAATAAACATCACGTTTTAGTGACTTATACTTGAAGATGGAAGAAAAATAAATTGTTTAATAATGAACAGTACGCACCCTTTTGCTATAAAATCTAATTCGTGTCAATGTCGAAATTAAGTGTACGTGTTACATATATTAAATGCACTATAATATAGAAGAAGGCTTGATAAAAATTGCATCGATTTTTTTTTATAAATATTCAATAGGTTACAGGAATTATGGTATCTGTCGAAGATTCAATATTCACCTTCATTGTTTGTTTTGTTATGGTGTCGTCTGCTTCATTGTATGGTGTTGCATTAAAACATATAATATCACTGTACCCAAATAGGGACTCTTTTTACATATATATCAATGCTTTTAAGGTAATAGGATTGTATCACCATTTCTCAGTAGAATTTCTTCAAATTTTGTAGTTTCATTGCTTTGAAGTAAAGAAAATGTTCTGCCACAAAAATAAATATTGGTTGTCAGAATTTTAAGGATTTTCAATGGAAATTTATGTAAAAAGTAGTGAATTTTGAAAAATAATGTCAATAAAAACGATACTGACATAGATTAGTATTGCATTAATGTATATCAATTTAATAAATGCTGAAATTGTTTAACATTAATTATCTATAAACGATTAAAATTGACATTTTATAATAAAACCATATACACATAGTAATTGCATGTAAGAGTTATCTTTCTTGAAAAACTTCAGAGTAGTGAAATAGGTAGCCGGTTTCCTGAAGTACAGAAAAATGGACACATGTGACTCATTGATAAAAAGAAAAACTGAATTAATGCCTGGATTGCTTTGCGATACTTTAATATCGAGAGAACACACTGTTCTGTCAATAATAAACATACAATATTCATCAGTTTAACATCAAACATTAGAATGTGCGGAAACTTTGATATTGTCTCCCTACATTGGATTTTCAGCTAGGGATGTACTTCCTATTTCCGTTTATCAATACACTCCTATGACCTTAATACCACCACCAGTTCCAAAACTTTTTGATCATTTTTCATAAATAGATTCTATCCACTTTTCATTTCAATTATAAATAGAACGCGAAATACTATCAGGTTTACGTAGTCCCTTGAACCGGCGTTACTGTACCCTGAAAGGGACACTTCGGCATTTTGGCTGATATTTGGTGATAAACGATCAGTATCAGCAGAAATGTATGCATAGTTGAAACTTTTTAGTCAAAGAGGTTTCTTGTTAAATATTTTCTCAAAATATGCATTAGTTTCGATATAATAGACTTTTGAAAATGATATAGAAATAAATAGCGTCGCACGGCACGTAAATCAGGAAGGTTTCGTTTAAGTGACTATTCTTACCTTTAAATTGTCCATGTAACGATAATCAGCAGCCAATAAAGCTTATATACTTGTCATAAAAGTATTATCAAATGAAAACTGTATACATAAATCTACTTCTTCGCATTGCATGATAGTTTCTTGGGCTGTTTTCCCCACAACCGTCTCGTTTCGGGTACTGTCACGATTTGAGTACAGTGACATATTCAAAGAACGAAAGTCCTACCAACATGAATACATCCAATGCACAAAGTGCATATTGCAAACCTTTCTTTCTCGGTCAATGGGAGAAATGCATTGTCACAATGCAACTGTGGGCCGGAAAATAGCTTTAAGGCCTCAGTAAATAATATCCAGCCCTCAAAATAATCCATAATTTATTTATTTCCCTTTACTCTTTTAACTGTGTACGTTACTATAAGTATGTGCTAACAGGATATTGAATGTTACGTCAGGCAAATTAAAAGGCCAAAGTCGGTAAAATAACAATAGTGTTATTTAGTTACTGTTTATATCCATATCGTACCAGACGGTTCCTTTGCCACGCTGAAGTGTTTTCTACTCTGGTGCTACATAAACACATCACTACCAGCAGCTGTACCTAATACTTAACATCAAACAATCTCAAGTGTCCAGTATGGATATCGTTGAAGCAAGAATAGTCAAAGAACGTGATAAATTAAACTTCTATTTCTTAATTAAATATATATGATAAAGAGAATCAATCGATCTGAAACAATAATAAATATGGTTATTTATATACCAGGACTATACAGTTGATTCATGCGGTTTTTTTTAAATGTTTTTATTCTACATGTTTCCAAGCACATGGATAATGGTGCAATACAAAAAGGTATTATTTTTTTTTATTTTTTGCAAGGATTTACTTAATTGAAATATGTATTGATATTATTATTTTTTATTTATTTTTTATTCATTTTTTATTCATTTTTTTTTTTTCAATTAAGGCCTGAATATACATGATACAGCACGAGACACAATTTACACACATCCTTACAAACTTAGATATTTTTTCTTATAATTTACTTAGCGTGATGAACAATAAAACCACTGGTTCGTTATCAAAACGTCGAGCTTGGGTTGTGTATTCACCCCCAAATACCCCTCGGTTTCAATGGAGCCTCCAGTGAGAACCCGTGAGAACAGTCCAGCATTTGTTTGTGCCAGTTTAAACTGTGATGCCAATGCTTGTCGTACGTGCCATGTTTCAAGCTATGCAGGCTTTGCTTTGTGTGTAATCGTAGTCAGCCAACCAAGACCAGGTGACATTAGCTACAGTGACAGGTACACGTACATCTAACGGGTGCGTTCTATGCGTGTGTAATTTTAAGCGTCTGCAAGACACAGATATATTACGTCCATAATACGTTTGACTAAAACGCTGATATGATCAAGATTATTTTCCAAGATGTCTGCGCCCATGATTCGATGAACTTACCTTTTGGAAAGCACTGTGTTTCACGTTAAGCCCCTGAAAGACATTTATTAGACAGTGCTTTGCTCATCTAGATATTGTACGTTATAGAAGAGACTCATATCTAGATATCCATTAAGCTATATAAATTAGATTACCAACGGAACATTACAGAAGACGTCTTGCCAAGCTTTGCTGTGTTGTATAGTGACTGTGTTTAGTGACTGTCAACTGTGTATTGTGTTGCTTTATAGCTATTTATTTTCATTTGATTAAATATTGTTGCATTATTGATTTTTTGCATTATGTTGATTCTAATTTGCTTATTGTAATTTGTGTTTGTTTTTTGTGTTGCTCTATTTGCCTTTGAATTGTTTGCTTTGTGTATTGGGATTTTTTATATAAGTGCACGTACTTGTATTGTTTTGCCCAGGTAACTGCTCACTGGTCTAGTACATAAATAACTTAGATATTTTTGGTGGTTGTTTTCTTCTTTTAACTTTCTCCTTGATTTATTTAATTCAATTTATTTTTATTTTTTCATTTAGTAGTATATGGTATATCTGTTAGAGATTCTTGCGTTCACCTTTTCACATTTCAGTCATATTCACTCTTTACTGATTAACCATTAGCATTTCAGGTATGTGAGTAAGTACAAATGTGTTGTTGTTTTTTCAGACAGGGAATTACTTAGTTAATTAGTTTTATTTTTTTAAGTATTTGGGAATAATTTAGAATTTGGGAATCATTTAGAATTTAGATATTGTCACACTTACTGACCTAGTCTTATATATAGCTTTACTTATTTCGTACTGTGTAGAGGTGATAGTACCTGATATTTGGCAGAACTCATCTTTGGTAAGTATTTGGTAAGTATACATACACAGGGGGGTGTAAATTGATCATTATGTGATACAATAATATTTTAATATATCATATTCAGTTTTAAGACTTTATTTCAGGCGTTATATATTTTTTGTTTATTTTGTGCTTTAATAACACACGTGAACATAGGACTTTGTGAATTATATCACCAAGGAAACTGTGGACTTATCCGGATTTTAAAAAAAAAGAAAAATATTATATGGTGTCCTTGATTACAAGTCATCATAGCAGAACTCTCGGAACCGGAAGCAAAGAAGTTGTTGGAATGTTTCTAGGAAATGAACCTGAAACCAAAGATTGATACCTTGGACGACTTCAAGGCATTCATGGGAGGACATGTTGGTCAGGGGGAGGAAAGGAAGGAGACACCGCCACTACCTTCCATGGCTGATTTTAAACATCATTTCCCAAAGTTGTCAAATTTTTCAGGAGACAACATGAAGGATGTAAGCTATGATATTTGGAGAAGTGAAGTTAAGTTTATTGCTCGGCAAGGTTAATCAACACAGACTGTTGGACAGGCCATCAGGAGTTCCTTGAGAGGTGATGCTCTTCGAGCATGGGCAAGACTTGGACCAGATGCTTCGGTTGATGTTATCCTGGAGAAGATGGACAGTGTTTATGGAGATGTGCAGCAGTCAGAGATGATCTTGGCTAAGTTCTACAGCTCGAAGCAGGAGTCTGATGATGATGCATCAACGTGGAGTTGTAGGCTGGAGGACTTGTTAGCCAAGGCTGGAGAAGCTGGAGAGGTGCAGAGCACAAAAGTGGATTCCATGCTGAGAACTATGTCCTGGACTGGGTTGCTTCCGAGCCTGAAAGACCCTACTGGGCATTTATTTGAATCCATCCATGACTTTGATCATCTTCGAGTGGCAATACGTAGAGTCGAGGAAGACCGCAGTAGAGTAGACAGCCAGACAGTGGCAAGAATACGCCAGAGCCCGTGAAGTCAGCTACTAACGTACCCGCCAGCTCAATACGTAGAGTCGAGGAGACCGCCGGAGTAGACAGCCAGACAGTAGCAAGAAGACGCCAGAGCCCGTGAAGTCAGCTACTAACGTACCCGCCAGCTCAGAATCAGAGATGACACAGTTGAGAGACATGATCCAGCAGCTGTCCACTGACATGCAGTCATTGAAGAATCAACAGCAGTATGGAAACCAGAGTTATAGAGGGAAGCAGGGCAACCAGAATTTTGACCGTGGAAGTAATAGACAGCGTGGTGGAAATCGCAATCAGAATCGCGTTACCAGAACTTCCAGCCTCAGCAAGATGACGTTTCGGTACATCATGATACTGCAGATGATGCTGAACCTGTATGCTTTAGATGTGGAAGAGAAGGTCACATTGAAATTGGATGCAGAGCCAAGGTGGGTGTCAAGAAACCTTTAAACTCCAACAAGCCTGCGTCGAAGGGCGGACGTTAGGTGTCGAGAGGACTAGCCCTAAGCAGCGAACACCTGTGGAATTAGAACACCAGCATCAGTGGACAGTGGTTCTACAGTGGAATTCGAACACCAGCATTAGTGGACAGTGGTTCTACAGTCTCTACTATCAGCCGTGCATTCTATGATGAATATCTCAGCCATTTGGAAATTAGATATGTTCAGGATACTTTGAACATTGAATGTGCAGGTGGGACGTCTTTGCCATATGAGGGTATTGTGGAAGTGATAATTGATTTTTGAGAGACTGGCGTGGATAAGAAAGATACCTGTATAGAGAAGTGTTTATTTCTCATAGTTCCATCAACGCCATATAATGCCCATGTACCAATATTATTAGGAACCAATATCCTTGGTGTTCTCATGGATAATAGGACAGAGCAACGGTTTGGATCAACATTTTCACAGTGTGCCAAATTGACAACGTCCATCTATCTTGCATTTAGATGCATACTCGTCAGAGAGAGGGAACTGTCCAGACGAAACAACCAGTTAGCTATTGTTAGATGTGCCATTGACACATGTGACCATAAAGCCAAACTCTGATGTTGTGCTTGAAGGAAGTCTCAGCAAGAAGATCAACTATCCACAAGTTTGTGCGTTAATTCAGCCCACAGAAAAGTCTTCGATTCCTCCAGATCTTGATTTGACTTCGTCCATTGTTCCATACAGACCTCCAAATAATGAATTATTGATATTGGTGCATATCAGCAACATGTCGACAAGAACTGTGACAATTCAACCTAGGGCTATCCTGTGTGAGCTTCAACCTGTTTCCGTGGAGGATATCTCTCAGCTTGAGACGAAAGCTGATGAAAACGAAGACATCCTAGACAAGGTTGAGATACATACAGAGGGACTTACAGCGGATGAGTTGTCACGTGGCCGCTAGCTTCTTGAGAAGTTCAGACCAATATTCGCCGCCATAGACATTGATTTAGGAAGGACCAACTAAGTGAAACATCGCATCGAATTGATCGAAGATATTCCCTTCAAGCAGCGCCATAGACGGATACCACCATCCATGTTAGAATAAGTGAGGAACCATCTTCATCCGCTCTTGACAGCTGGAGTGATACAGCGATCCCATTCTCCATGGATGTCGAATGTGGTGTTGGTGCGTAAGAAGAATGGGTCTCTTCGACTAAGTGTAGACTACCGCCAACTCAATCAACGGGCAGTAAAGGATGCGTATGCACTTCCTAGAGTTGACGAGATCCCGGATTCCTTAGCTGGGAACAGATTCTTTTCCGTGGTGGATATGAAGTCTGGTTACCACCAAGTAGAATTATTTGATCAGCATAAGGACGGACAGCATTCACCGTGGGATCGCTAGGGTTTTATGAATACACCAGGATGCCGTTTGGACTTGCCAACGCGGCTGCCACGTACCAGCGTCTCATGGAGGAGTGTCTGTCTGATCTACAAACCAGGATATGCTACGTCTATATCGACGATATGATAGTTTTCTCCCGGACATATGAGGAGCATTTAGAACGCTTCGACAATGTTTTCCAGAGATTGAAGGTTCATGGAATGAAGCTCTCTCCTCAGAAATGCAACTTATTCAAGAGAAAGGTTAAGTATGTTGGGCACGTTGTTTCGGAGGACGGTATAGAACCAGACCCAGCAAAGATTGAGAAGGTAGCGAATTTGCCACGCCCACAGACTCCGGAGGACGTTAGACGGTTCTTGGGATTCGTGGGATATTATCGCCGATTCATTAAGGATTTCTCACGCATTGCCCGTCCTTAAACAATTTTGATGCCTACCACCAGGAAACCTAAGAAGGGAGCTAAGAAAAGTGAAATCGGAAGGTTGCCAATGGGTTTGGGGAGAGGAGCAGGAAGCTGCATTTGAGTATTTGAAGAAATGTCAAACAGAACCTCCTGTTCCCGGTTATCTAGATTTCGACCAAACATTTAGTCTTCAGACAGATGCGTCACTACTAGGACTTAGTGCTGTGCTTTACCAAGACGACAGCGGTGTGAAGAAAGTAATTGCTTATGCCAGTAGAGGATTGTCAAAGTCCGAACAGCGATATCCTGCGCATAAACTTGAGTTCCTGGTGCTCAAATGGACAGTGACGGACAAGTTTAAGGATTACCTGTTTGGCCAGAGGTTCACTGCAGTGACGAACATTAATCCTGTGACTTACGTTATATCATCGACGAAACTTGATGCCACATCACAGAGATGGGTAGCGGCTCTTGCGGCGTATGACGTTGACATCATCTATCGACCAGGTAGTCATAACGAGGATGCTGACGGGATGTCACGCCACCCTTCATTGAAGAAGCCAGACGAGCAATTTATTCCCAGTGTTGTCATAAAGGCTCTCAACTTTCGAGTGCAAACACCATGTGTTGAGAGTGTTTCGATGTCCGCCGATGTTTTACAACCATTGGAAGATGAACCGATCATGACAGACATCCAGATGGTTGCTGAGGAGCAGCAGAATGACCCAGAAATTTCCTTTTGGATACCGTGGGTAAGGGAAGGGAACCACGGAAGGATGATATTCCATTTTCCAGGATTCATTCAGCTTGGAGAAGTAATTTTGAGAAGTTGAAGCTCGAAGGTGATGTACTCTACAGATGCAGATCAGTAGAAGGAGAGGAAAGGAAACCGCTGTTTTTACCTCATTCCCAGATTCCAACATGGCTGTCGTTGGTTCATGACAAGATGGGTCACCTTGGACGAGACAAGACATTATCCTTACTACAGGATAGGTTTTTGGATTGGAAAGATGCGTGATACGGAGGACTGGATGCAAGTTTGTCGACGCTGTGTGCTAGGAAAATCTCCAACCAACAGTTTTGCACCGCATGTAAACATCAGTTCATACCAACCATTGGAACTTGTCTGTATGGATTTCCTGTGTCTTGAAACATCCCAGGGAGGATACAACGATGTGCTCGTGATCACAGACCACTTCACGAAATACGCTTTGGCCATTCCCACGAGGAATACCACTGCTAAGACGACAGCAGATACCTTCTTCAATCATTTCGTCGTCCACTATGGGTTACCCAAAAGGATTCATTCCGACAGACGACCCAATTTCGAGAGCCAGTTGCTTAATGAGTTGTGCAAGGTTACTGGTGTCGCGAAGTCTCACACTACGCCCTACCACCCCATGGGAAATGGACTTTGTGAACGGTTTAACCGTACCTTGATCAGCATGCTCAGGACGCTCGAACAGGATCAGAAGAAGGATTTGAAGGCACACATTTCATCGCTTCTCCATGCATATAACTGCACCCGACACAAGTCAACTGGACAGTCTCCTTAATTTTTTGATGTTCGGAAGGATCCCGCGGTTACCTGTAGATCTTGCTTTCGGGCTTGATTTCTGCCATAAGGAGACATCTTTGACTGCCTACGTCGGAGATCTACTACAGCGTTTGAAGAAAGCGTATGAACTAGCTTCAGCCAATATATATAAAGCCCAGTCAAAACAGAAAAAGAACTATGACACTAAAGATCGAGGAACTACTATCGTTATCGGAGATCGTGTGCTGGTGAAGGTTGTTGCCTTCGATGGCAGGCATAAGTTGGCCAACAAGTGGGAGGAAGAACCCTACATTGTGACTGGAAAACCCAACGCCGAGATACCAGCATACACAGTGAAGAAGGAGATGGCGAGGGAAAAGTGCGAACTTTACACCGGAACCTACTTCTTCCGATCAGTAATATTTCCGGGTTTGATCAGCCTGTATCACCTCCCCGACGGACTAAACCCCCAGTGACACGCTCACTATGTTCATATCGAGGACGATATTCTTTGGTCAGGAAGAGAATGTGGCAGGAGTGAATTTTATCAAATTTAGTTTTAATGTTGTATAATAATTGTTTTATAATAATATGTCCGGTATAGAGGCCAGTAGTGTGACGTCAGTATATATCTATTATATGATACCTTTGTATGACTTTAGGTAGATGAGAGAGCGACGACAAAGACGACTGACAAGAATATAAATGAGGTATAAACTCGAGATCTCGATTTACAAACTAACCTGTCGATCTTTTCTATTTGTCCTTTCTCCTGTCCGGCGTGCGGTATTTCCCGCGAGCAGTATCTGATATTATTTGTACGGTATTTTATATTATTTTAAATAAAACATGTATGTGTGCGTACGCTGGGTTTACCTGAGTGACCGCCATTACACCAGCTGGTACGATTTGTTTATATTCCATATCTTATTATTTGTATCGTTTATGTTTACAGATTTGAATATGTGTAAAGACTAATACATGAGCTGGACATATTGTAAAGCGTTCTGCCACACACAGGGGATTGGTGATTATTTCATTATAAGTCATAATAATCCCAATATGTATATATCCTTTTGAATGTCCCGTCAAAGTGTACGTCCGTGAATAGTTTTCGCCATTTATGAGTAATGTCAACAGTAAATGCCAAAGGGACATACACTAATAATATAATATATGTGTAAAGGTAAATTGCAATCCATATTGTAACTAATAGATAAGGAAATAGTGTCCTATTTCCAATTCTTTTTTTGTTATTATATAATCCCCGGTTAAACGTACGTATTTAACAGCTATGTGCTAATTGTCAGATTGTACTCGTATCTGTTATATATGTATCGATAGCGTTTTGTGTATGCGTAGTAAAGTATTGTATGTTTGTATCGTTGCATGGTAAGATTTACCTACAATGAAACCACTGGTTCGTTATCAAGACATCGAGCTTGGGTTGTTTATTCACCCCCAAATACCCCTCAGTTTCAATGGAGCCTCCCCGACGGACTAAACCCCCAGTGACACATTATCATTTCTATTTTTATATTGTTCATTACAAGTTTGTTTTTTATTTTATATCAGGCCTACCTATGTTTTTACCCTCCCTTCGCTCACCGTCACTCCAGCTCCTCGCTATCAAAAATTCCAATATAGCCCTAGCTATATATATAGGTGGCTTTGATTGGATGAAAAAAATAAGTATCTTGACATAATATCCCGTTGTAAGAATGTAAATATAAAACATAAAACATCAATTTCAACATACTTAAACATCATTCCATTCACTCATTCTTCCATTCATTCGTTAACTTTCTCACGAACTTTTTCACTATTTATTCGTGTTGCGCTTTCTCAGAAAGTAAATTTGACGAAGCACGGTAGTCCGTGGTAGAAGTAGGTACATTGGCTTCGTACTATACCTGTTTGTGTTTGTTGCAAAGATATGTTTTTTTTCTAATGATGCCCCTGTGTTTCCTCCTGTAACAGTATGTTACTTGTGACTCAACCACCATTCCCGTAATAGGCTTCTAAGCTATGTGCTTCTTCCTTAACTCACCATTAACTCACCGTTGTCGACGTCATACCAATAGTCTACGACTACTATTGACGCATCTACTGGTGTGACTGGTACACACTCCCGGTCTGTACGTCCCGCTCTGAAGCATGCGATACTGACTTTGCCTGGGTGTTCCTTCCATGCACGGTTTAGTCTTGATTTAAAAGATCTCAACGACAACGTTTACAAATTGAGTTGTTAGATTTTTCAGAATTTAGTCTCACGGCTTGAAAACCCGTTTCCTCCTAGTTTTGTTCTAAAAGGTTTTTTGTAGAGTCTTCTACTGCGTCCTCTACTGTTGTGCATGTTATGTCCAGCCGCGAAATTTGTCTATATTGGCATCCACCAGACCGTTACAAATTTTGTACAGGTTTATACAATTAATGTACCATGTCCGCTCTTTCCCGTTCGTATTCTTATGATGGAATTTCTAATTTCCTCAAACGTTCCTCGTAGCTTACGTGTTTTAGATGAGGCAACAACCTTGTAGCACGACGCTGCATATTTTCCAGTGTCTCACGGTCCTTTTTGTACATAGGAAACCAAACTGATGTGCAGTACTCCAAGTGGGGTATTACTAGAGACTTGTAGAGATATGCGATTTCCTCGTCCATGTATATGAAATATTTAAATATTAGACCCACCATTCTGTTAGCCTTCTTTGCTTATGCATTGACATGGTCAGTGCATTTCAAGTTGTTATCGAAATCTATTTCAAAGTCCTTGTCGCGTATCACTTTCTGAATTAATGAAGTACTGTTGTCGTCAGTTAAAGTATAACCTTGATATGATTCCGTATTGCTAAGCTTGATATTCATATATTTACATTTGTCTTTGGTCAGTTTCATTTGCCATGTCTCTATACACTGACTAATGATGTCGAGATCCTCCTGCATGGAATCGATACACTCAGGGGATGTTATTTAACCATAGATTTTTGCATCATCCGCAAACAGTTTTGCTATGTTTCTAGTCGCACCCGGAAAATCATTGCTATATTCGGAACAAAACCGGTCCCAAAACGCTTCCCTGGGGAACTCCACTCGTTACTGGGATTGATTTTGATGCACATGTTGTGCTGAAAGTCCTGTACCCAATTTCCTACATGTCAATTAATTCCATACCCTTCAACCTTTTCCATGAGCCTCCTGTGAGGAACTGTATCGAACGCTTTAATAAAGTCCATATACACGCCATCAACCTCATTGGCTTTATTCAGACCAACTTACCATGATCTCGAGCAGTTGAAGATTACATGATATTTCACTCCTGAAGCCATACTGGTGGTCCGAAAATAGTTTATTTCTTAACATGTGATCTGCTACTCTGTTCCTAATGATTCTCTGTAGTGCTTTTGCGAAAACTAATGTCAGACTGATCAGTCTATAGTTACTACAATCCTACTTCCTACCTCTTTTGTAGATTGGGGTGATGTTCATTTTTTTCCAGTCTTAGGGTAAAATCCTTCTGACAATGATTTATTGTAAATGATGTTCAATGGTTTTCATAGTTCCTGCACTTACTGTCCGGACCCGATGATTTAGAACCGTCCATCGCTTTAACTGCAGACTAGATTTCCTCATCTGTAATTCGCGTGTCAGATAATTTCTGCTCCAAGTGTTCACTAGGTAAGGAAGGTAACTCTTCTTCCTTTTCCCTGGTATGAGCATCACCCTTTTATTGGTCATTGATAGTAAGGACACCCGCGCTATTATAGACATTGGACACTGCCGCTTTTGTCGTCGTCTTAGAACGAGTGTACCTCCAAAGCTGGTTATGGTTGTTTATTTAATGTTCTGTGCTTTGTCATTTTCCTTGAGGAAAACAGATTTCCTGACAAAATTTGTTACAGTGTACGAGCTTGCTTATATTTATGAATATTTCCCCCTGGATTTGCAATGCACATAGTTTTTCCACTTGCTCCGTTTTCCCCTTAATGCCTGAACCGCCTCTCGATTGAGAGGGTGTTTACTGTTACGACGTGGTTACACTTTGTTCACCGGTATATGATTGTCTGTTACTTTTGATATTGTTTCAACAAAACGATTCCATGCCTCAACCGCATTCATCTTCTCCATTCATGCCATGTCCAAACTTGATAGTTCTTCGTCAATCGACTTGTAATCAGCTTTAAAACAAGGTCCGTTTACTCATAAAACTTGCTTCCGTACGTGTATAACCATGGTTCCAACCCCGTAACTGTGATTGTTTAACTGTCACTCTAACAAACTAAGCTACATGGCACAATTGCGGTAAATTATAGACAAAACGAAATTAAGGGGAGATAACTTTATATACCAAAACACGGCAGTTGAAAATCCAATGTTTTGCCTGAACAGCGAAGCAAGTAGCTTAAATTCTCTGACAGAACAGTTACTAAGCTAGCTCACACGACACATATGTCCTTCCCTACTGGACTGAGGTATCCACTCCAGGTTTTCTGTGCTTCACTTTGAGAAAAACAACCACGAAACATAAGTGCGTACTAAATCAGAAGTTATACACATGTGTTACGCACTGAAGTTTATATGCCAAGTAAGGTGATTTTTCTTCTTCATAGCTAAATACATTTACACATATGAATAATTTAAAACTCTATAAAAGTATGGTCTTTGAATCACATAACGAACACGTGTTTCATTGTTTTAAGAGAGTGTACATGAAGTTTGGTTTTGACAAAATGGGGGATAAAAACATCCTCTCTTGGAGGTATACGGAAAGGAGATATCTCCATCCTCGGCACAGATCGGCTTAGGCAGCCTTGGGTAAGTCAGTCAAGAATCCCCCTCCCCTTCCTCCTCCTCCTCCTCCCTCAGGTGTTTTGGGATGCCGGGGTTTTTTTTTTGTGTCCTACCCTGATTCGAATTAGTCCGTTGGTGGTGGCTGACATGTTTCCTTGATGGGGCAGCGATGGCCAAGTGGTAAAGGCGTCTGACTTTCTGCTTCCACTAGCCCTCCACCACTGGGTCGCGGGTTCAAAGCCTACGTGGGGGAGTCGCCTGGTATTGGCCGTAGGTCGATGGTTTTTCTCCGGGAACTCCGGGTTCCCTCCATCACTAAAACCTGGCACATACATAAATTACCTTAGCGGTTAATCGGACGTAAAACACCAAACCCAACTTTTTCTTGATTTGATAGAACTGAATTTGTGTGTAAATGCCATACCCCTCCTGAGTTTCATTTTGGTTGTTTGTTTTTATTTTAGAGTCTCTTATGTACAAGTTAGGGGTTTTTTGGCATGTACTTTCGATTTTATACAAATTCGTCGTTGCTTTCCACATATACGATGTTCTATTCCATCTTACGTGTACAAAGGATTATAAAAGATTGTTTATTTTTGTAATATTCTAAAAAAGGCTCCGTAAATTAGTGTTAAATGGTACCGCCTTGACCAAGATAAACAGGTCATTTTTCTCCACGCATTGTAATACAACATGTGTATGTTATATTTCTTATGGTACCGTTAATGAATGACAGGGATCTTTCCTTGTGTATAATTGTTCTTTGTGGTTTTCGCGGATCCGATGAATCGAAAAGAATCGGAGAGATTTATAAATTTATAAACGTGGATATCTGTGCCTATATCGATGTCTGCCACAAAATTATGGCTGATGGTTTTTAGTCACCCCTGGGGGATCCCCAGCGGGGACTATTCATTTTGGTTTCAGTCCCAGATTTTGACCTCTGTTGCCGATCACTGTTTTCGGCTTTCGTTTGCTTCTGTCGCTAATTACAAGCTTTTGGATAACTCAGATATCGATTTAGGAATAGATCTAACATACAACCAAAACGCGCTCCGAATTTCAAACTGAATATGTTCAGAATATGAATCAGTCACCTTTGAGGTTCCCGAAGGGGTAGACTGTTATATTATATATTGCTATTGATTGATTGAGATTTTTATGTCTGACCAACGACTATATTGGTAAAATTTCTTTTTAAACCAATATAAATTTTGTAATAAAAAGTTCAGGTAGAAAAGCTCAATAACGTCTCTTTTCTTTTATCATCTATTCACGCAGTGACACAAGAAAACGTCACCTAGCAAAAGGGCAAACTTGATTTGACATGCCGGGTTTGTGCTTGCCGCCGGCACACTACATTCAAGCATACGTGCAATTTGGCGGACTAAAATAACATTTTGTATCGCTTTGCATTTCTCTGCAGTCCGGCGTAACTTCTAATCGAACGGCAGGCGCCGAACATGCGGTACTTAAGGGACATACGTAATCAGTAGGTAGGTGCCGCCTTCCCAGCGGTAACCGGCACGCCTGAATCAAGTTCGTCCATAGTAAAAAGTTAACGACATTTATGGAAATTGCTTAAGGTTTTTTAATTTACATACCATTTTCAGCCGTCAGATTATAATTTCAAAGGGTGATATGTTATAAATAAATGCGCCACCATTCAAACAAATATTTCATCAACATTCATATCCCGTATGATAACGTTTACAACTTTGGAACACTTTACGACATAACACTTAACGGCAGAACTTGAAATGGAAAACCGGAAGAGTGGATGGTCATGTAAGGTAAGTAGTTCATTGCCATATTCAGAATTTATAATAAAAGCGCTCGATGGTGGCAGCGGTGACCACGAGGTACCGACAAAACAATACCATGTTTTGCCGGTACAGTTCTTCGTGGTCACCACGTGGCGATACTGTACCGGCAGGACACGGCATTGTCATATTTATGTATATCGCTATTGCCAATAATATTCCTGTCAGTGTCCTGTCAAAACGTAAGGACAAATGTGTTTAACAGCACTGTTGTGCATGTTCATATTTCTTTTCTATGAAATTAACCAACAAAGATCCAGTCTAATTTAAGGATGTAAACAAAATTGAGAGTATTGCGGTATTTGCAGCTCTTTCTGCAAATCATGGCTCCTTTCATAATATTTCCTAAGATCACTGATCGTTCTATCTGTAACATCAAACATTTCTCTTTAGTTTCTCCATTTCCCCCTGCAGGTTGAAGGTACATGTTCCGTAGGTGTAACAATACGGGTTGAGCACAGGGACTTGTATAGACTTATATGATACATATTAGCTAGAAATACGTATATATATAGGTATTTCTAGCTAATTTTATCATATAAGTCTATACAAGCCCCTGTTGGTTGAGCTAACCAGAATATATTACAATACAGAAGGAAAATATTGCGATAGTGTCGCAATATAATTTCATAGGAAAAATGGGTTTTTTTCTGATAATTGGGCTTAATGGGTGTCAAAATGCTTTCATTAAATCTGAGATCCTTTGTGTGATACATTTGTATTGAATTGTATGCTAGTAATAGCCTGGATTATGGTTATTAGCATAATTATTTGACTGTTAGAACATGTTGCGATTCAGCAATATTTTATTATCGGCTTCGCATTGTGATAGATACATGTACGATATGGCCTGTGTATTGCGATATACTGGTTTTCCGATACATTGTTACACCCCTATAGTCTATACATGCTTTAATAAACCATGATCACACTAAATATCCCAATTAAACATTGTAAGAAAACTGATATTTTATCATTTCCAGAATACACAAACTAAAATGGAAGGAAGTACTTTAACAGCTGCAGTAATACACTGTAAGTCACTACAATTAGTTGGTTTAATTTCTAAACTTCATGTCAGTGGACTTGTTTCAGGTATGGATTCATTTTGGGCAAGATAAAAAGTGTATTAAGCAAAACTGCATATTTATGCGTGTTTTTTAATCAGTGATTAATTCTTATGTCTTCCGGACGAACTTCCGGTAATTTTTGTGTCAGTTTACAGACGATGACCCAACCTAATGAGATATAGCTTGATAAAATGGCTGCGCGGAAATATATAACGCGCGGAAACCAATGACTAGACGATATTGACAGTTTTACCAACAAATTATTTTTACTGAGAATTACCAATTGATACTATGGAGTTAAATAACCACCAATACAATACCAGTACAAACTAGTGATAGGGATTGGAAATTCCTTAATTTTCAGCCTTTAGTTTTGGTGAAAATGATTTGGTCCAATATGCATGTTCAGTTTTGTTATATATTTTTTTTTCATTTTAACAGATGAAATATCTCATCCTGGCACTTTGGCATGTTTGAATGAGGAAGGCCTTGAAATTGGGATGCAGAAGGCCAGGGAATGTCACAGAAATAATAAAAAATAAATAAAAAAAATATTTGTAGTGTTTGTGTTTTATGGTCATAAGACATGGAACATTTTCTTCAAGTAAATCAACACCATGCTTTCTTTTTATATCCTAGTAGGTTGGCATGGTTACCTAAACAGTTTGTATGCATAACTAGTCATTGTTAGACCATTTTGATTGACAGGTGGAAATATGTCAGTTGTAGCTTGGTCAATGATTTATTATACTGAAAATAATAATCATACAGGAGATGGGGTGACTTTCATGTCATTTTGACATATTTCTAGTTTTTTTTATTATTTTATAACACAATTTATTCCAAATTAAATGTTATCTGGAGATAGTGATGATGTCGGTAATTGATTGTTTATAAAGAGTTTGTTTATTTACAATGTATTTTATTAATTCATTTATTTATTTCGAGCGGTGCGCAGATGTCAACAGTCTCGTAGACTAGGAGTTGTCTACATCACGTGATCGAAATGCTTATATATGTACAAAGTGACTTGTAATCCGACAACAGTATATACGGATAAACTTCCGGTGCACTATAAGATTTGTCAGTGACGAATAATGATATGTTTGTAGTACGCTGGCAGTAATTTTTAAGAGCCAGTATACTGCTTAAGTGAAGTCCCTACTTATGTCTCCTGAACAAGGCCCAACAAAAACACTTTGATATGCATTTGTGACGTATATTTACTACCGGTTGCTTTGAATGGAGGACATTAAGTGAGATTTTAACATGAGTATGTGGCTTTTATCTACTTATGAAAAAGATTCAAACTTTGTTTTGAATTGTTCTTAATGAAACATGTCATAACGTTTGCCAAAATGTCTACTGTTAATTTTTTTTTTTTTTTGCAAAAGCTTCATTTCACGAGGAGACTCATTCGCTTTAATTAAAACCAGATAAATCTCAGTAGTAACATCAATTACAACTGTCAATATTAAGAAAGTATCCTTTTAATGGCTTATTCGAGTGTTATCGAATAAAACCTGCCGATATAGTTGATGGAATTAATTCACATAAAGTTAAAGTGGTTTTCAGTTATCGTTATATTGAGTATATTAACACAAATCTGGTTTTACATTTAGGACCATTAAAAAAAGTAATCATATTTTACTCATTTAACTATGACCGCGTGGGACTTTCTCTGTTGTATATGTATACCGTTATTCGGTCTTTGCGTATTGCAGAGTTATCTTCTCTTGGGAGCAGGTATTTATTGTTACGTCATTGGTTTGTGAGAGTAACGTCATTTTGAGAAAACGACTTAATTTTCTCCCACAAACCAATGACGTAACAATCAATACCTGCTCCCAAGAGAAGATAACTCTGCAAACCGCAAAAACGGAATAAAGGTCTGCAGTGCATATGTGACCAAAACGACTGTATGCATTTGAATGTATAATGAATGACTTTAAAAATTAAAATTACTTCGGAGTCATGGGGGACACCTAATAATGTTAAAACTCAAAATGTTTGCAGACTTAAACACCTTATCCACTTATATAAGTGATCTTTTCTTGTGGAAACTGCTTATTTAAACACTGTTAAACTGTATAACGGGTTAAGCGCTTAAAAACACGAACTAATATCCATACCAGACTTAAATGTGAACTACAGCTATAGGAATGAAATGCCCGATTCCGAAAACAAATAAATAAATGGAAAAAAAAAATATAAAGAAACTGGTTGGGGGGGTGGGGGGACGTTTCTCGTTGATTTATAAAGACGGTGATAACTTCATGTTTTCTGAAATGCATTAAGATCTACATCTACAAATGTATGATATTACCGAAAGTTAGATTTTCACACGCGAACATACGACGGGTAAACGTTCTGGTTAACTTTTCCTGTGTTGGAGGGGAGACAACTCGCAATAAGTGTGCCTACTTTAACCAGAATACCAACATTTAATGTAGATATAACCATTTTAGGGCTGAACAAAGTGTTTTCTTAGTATACTATTTAATCGAAGTACATACTACACATGATGGTTTCTGTATGGACTGATGTATATATTTAAACCCAAAATGTGTTTGCCTTAAGTGTCGTTTCCCCAACCCCTTCACTACATCCTGTTTCCGTCTCTATACACAAAGTCCTTGTATGTCACACAGAGGGTACATCAGACAGATATATATAGTGTGTAGATTTCAGATGAGGAAAGTTATTGCTACATTGCAACGATGTGAGTCATACAATTTGTTGACATTTTGTGTGATGTAGAATATATCAAACAAAGAAAAGGGCGGATTTAACAAGCAGACATGTTGGGAAGGTAACCGTATAATCTCGTATAACGAAGGATTATGAATTCATGTGCTAAACTCTGTCATTGTATGTATTGATATTCTCTCTTTATCTTATGTGTACTTGAGTATTTGCCCCTGCAAAATACGGAGAAAGCATAATATGTTGATGTAACGTTACGATTGATTCAGAGAAAAAAAATGAGAGTAACCTGATTTTGTTTTAAACCTTCTCATAATGTATCTATATAACCTATTCAAAAAATGTTTGCTCCTTTTGTTTTTGAAATATTTCATATGCAAAACTATGTAAATATATATTAACAGTATCTCTTTATCTAACGTGTACTTGGGTATTTGCTCCCTGCGGAATAAGGAGAAAACTTTATATGCTAATGTAGCGTTACCATTTTACGGATTTCTGAACATCTCTTGCGAGAGAGCTGATTTCGTTTTAAAACCTGCTCATAATACATCTAAAACATCTAAGCCGTTCTTGTTCCTTTTCTTAAACGTCACTGAAGACCAGTTGAGCGTATATATGAACAGGGGCCNGAATAGTATCTCTTTATCTAACGTGTACTTGGGTATTTGCTTCCTGCGGATGTAGCGTTACCATTTTACGGATTTGTGAACATCTCTTGCGAGTGAGCTGATTTCGTTTTAAAACCTTCTCATAATACATCTAAAACACCTAAGCCGTTCTTGTTCCTTTTGTTAAACGTCACTGAAGACCAGTAGAGCGTAAATATGAACAGGGTCCGCAGTGGCCAAGTGGTTATTGTGTCTGACATTCTGCTATCACTAGCCCCCCCAGCACTGGGTTGCGGGTTCGAGGGCTGGTGATTTTTGGTTGTTGTTGTTGTTGTTGGGGGGGGGGGGGGAACTTTTTTGAATACTTTTTTGGTTGGGTATTCTTTATATGCATATAATTAATGCCCTTAATCGATATACATCATCTAATATCTTTTTGCAAACAATTCTGTAAAATGGTGTATGTTGCTGTTTTTTAGATTATGATATTATGAAGGTTTATTTTATTAATATAGTTATTTCGTCCTCGTGACGGTTATGACATGGACGATAGCGATGGCGACAATAGACAACAGTGATGGTAAGTTTCCTTATAGATGTAATATGTATTCATCGATCTCACCTTGTAACTCAAAATAAGGCATGACTCAGTAGGTTTTTTTTTAATACAGTCCAGGTTTTAGAAGAATATTGTGTAACAGGAGAGAAAAATGCACGACCAGACCGGGGTTCGAACCCTGGACCTTCCGAACTCTAGACGGACAATCTACCAATTGAGCTACCTGGTCGCCGACGATCGACCCAGTCTAGTTCCGTTACATTCCTCCCTCCTTTTTCTAACTCTTCGCTCCCGAAAACACAACTATTTACAACCCAGGTTCGGGTAGCCCTTTAACAAGCATACAAGGGTTTGGCATAGGCATCACTGTAACAGGAGAGGAAATATGCACGATCAGTCCGGGGTTCGAACCCGTGACCCTCCGAACTCTAGACGGACAATCTACCAATTGAGCTACCTGGTCGCCGACGATCGATCCAGTCCAGTTCCACTACAATTGTAATAATAACTTTAGTTCTTTTATAACGATCATGAAACAAGTTATATGAACTTATATTAACCACTTGTGTTGGTATGGAGGGTAGCCCGCAGTGGGTTTTAATGTGGGAGGAAACCGGAGTACCCAGAGAAAACCGACGTGGTTGGACAGGCGACTCCATACCTTTACACGTCTGATCGGGAACTATAACCTTGGCCGTTTTGGTAAAAAGGCGATTGCGCTATCCACTGTGCCAACTGAACACTTGCGTATATTGTAAATTAAGAAAATATAAAATAATGAGTAATCAATACAACAATATTGATGACGGATATATAGGTTTGAAATGTTCGTCGATGTCCTTTTCGCTATATTCTACATGTGATTCGGAACACTAAGTCATTTTTTTATATGCTTTCATGCTTATGTCTTCCATTGATGCTTTAATGTTAATGTCTACCATTGATGCTTTTATGCTTATGTCTACCATTGATGCGGTATGCTTATGTCTACCATTGATGCGGTATGCTTATGTCTACCATTGATGCGGTATGCTTATGTCTCCCATTGATCCGGTATGCTTATGTCTCCCATTGATGCTTTATGCTTCATGCTTTTGTCTACTGTTTATGCTTATGTCTACCACTAATGCGTTTTTGCTCATGTCTACCATTGATGTGGTATGCTTATGTCTACCATTGATGTGGTATGATTATGTCTACCATTGATGAGGTATGCTTATGTCTCCTATTGATGAGGTATGCTTATGTCTCCCATTGATGATTATGTCTACCATTGATGCTTGTATGCTTTTGTCTACCATTGATACGTTTATGCTTATGTCTACCATTGATGCTGTTATGATTATGTCTACTATTGGTGCTTTATGCTTATGCCTTCCGTTAATGCTTTATGGTTTTGTCTACCATTAATGCTTTTTATGCTTATGTCTACCATTAATGCATTTATGCTTATGTCTACCATTGATGCTGTATGCTTATGTCTACCATTGATGCTTGGCTGCTTATGTCTTCCGTTGATGCTTTATGCTTTTGTCTACCATTGATGCGTTTGTGCTTATGTCTACCATTAATACTTTTATGATTATGTCTACTATTGGTGCTTTATACTTTATGCTTTATGCTTTTATGATTATGTCTACTATTGGGGCTTTATGCTTTTGTCCTCCGTTAATGCTTTATGATTTTGTCTACCATTAATGATTTTATGCTTATGTCTACCATTGATGCATTACGCTTATGTCTACCATTGATGCGGTATGCTTATGTCTCTCATTGATCCGGTATGCTTATGTCTACAATTGATGCTTTATGCTTCATGCTTTTGTCTACCGTTTATGCTTATGTCTACCATTGATGCTTTTATGATTATGTCTACCATTGATACTTTATGATTATGTCTACCATTGATGCGTGTATGCTTATGTCGACCATTGATGCGTCTATGCTTTTGTCTACCGTTAATGCTTTTATGATTAAGTCTACTATTGGTGCTTTATGCTTATGTTTTCCGTTAATGCTTTATGCTTTTGTCTACCATTGATGCATTTATGCTTATGTCTACCATTAATGCTTTTATGATTATGTCTACTATTGGTGCTTTATGCTTATGTCTTCCGTTAATGCTTTATGCTTTTGTCTACCATTAATGCTTTTATGCTTATGTCTACCATTGATGCGTTTATGCTTATGTCTACCATTGATGATGTATGCTTATGTCTACCATTGATGCCTGGCTGATTATGTCTACCATTGATGCTTTCTGCTTATGTCTACCATTGATGTTGTATGCTTATGTCTTCCGTTGATGCTTTATGCTTTTGCCTACCATTGATGCGTTTGTGCTTATGTATACCATTAATGTTTTTATGATTATGTCTACTATTGGTGCTTTATGCTTATGTCTACCATTGATGCTTTATGCTTTATGCTTTTATGATTATGTCTACTATTGGGGCTTTATGCTTTTGTCCTCCGTTAATGCTTTATGCTTTTGTCTACCATTAATGATTTTATGCTGATGTCTACCATTGGTGCTTGATGCTTATGTCTACCATTGATGGTTGTATGCTTATATAAACCATTGATGCTTTTATGCCTGTTTTCTGTTTTACCATAATTCTCAACATGTGCTTTAAAGGAATTTCTGCAGTTTAATAAAGCATAAAAGACAAAACAAGTTGAGATTGCGATCCATCCTCACACGGAGCAGAAAACGTTCTTCAGAATTTGTTGGTCATATTTATCTACATCACGTGACAAATATTTGGATGTACATGTACCCTTATAAGTCTCATATGCAAAAAACTCCATTCATATAGACGGATTGGAAAAAAAATAGAGGAAAATGTTTTAGTAACATTACTTTTGAAGTGTTACTGCTAATAGATAACGGTTTACAACACTTTTCTAATATCTATACTATTTTGTGTTACTAAACGTTCTATTTTGGTATTTTATATAGTGACAATTATCAGTGCGAAAATTACTGCAGAGGTGCGGTTTGACTGCAGTCGACGGAGCGACAACGAGGTGAGACCCCGGGATACACAATAAACGATGCGTCACGTTGTTATGTGTTGTCACATGATACACAATAAATGATGCATCTGTCATGTGATGCTTGTTTCTTTTTTGGTTAAAGCTGGATTTCTCTAAGTTGCATCGTCACATCTGTTAGAAATTCTGCTTAATTTAATAACAATTTTGATTACGATAAAATCGAATATATTTTAAATTCTAAATATGAACATTTAGTCAGGATTTAAAAAAGTATTTTGATGAAGGTCTTTGTTTGTGTGTCTTCGTAGATTCTGATGCTGTCTTTTCGTTTCTAAATTCCGATTCCGCGGGTTTTCACAGTGTTTCATTGTATATATGTATATTAAATTGTTTCCTCTTTTTTCAGGTTATGATTTGGAAAGTCTCGACAAAATCTGGGACGAAAGTCTTCAATGTCAAGGACAAATGTGATCGCAAAGCAAATGATCCAATTGACGTGAGAAAACGGTGTATAGATGATAGATATGGTTTTGACCTTGTAATAAAAAAGATCATAGAAGATGACGAAGGCATTTATGAATGTGCTGCTGCCAGACCCACC
The DNA here is from genome assembly GCF_002113885.1 of Mizuhopecten yessoensis. NCBI lineage: Eukaryota > Metazoa > Mollusca > Bivalvia > Pectinida > Pectinidae > Mizuhopecten > Mizuhopecten yessoensis. The sequence goes on from NW_018408493.1 coordinate 1,038,654, forward strand.
GACGTTCTAAAAAAATACGACTTTAGAATAGAAAGTATGTTTTTATAGTTATCTAAACCGAACTTGTTAAAATTCGGATCAGTAATTCGAAACTACTTCAGTGATCATTCCAGCATTGCTTATCTTGAAAATTTTCACATAAAAATAACTTATTTAAAAATATGTTATTGTGCATAGCGTTTTAATTTATAACGAATGTGAACTCATTCTCTGTAATTTTATTGGACATTTCTCGAAACAATTGTCTTAAGAAGTGTTAAAACAGAGGGACCATTGTTAAACTTAGTCTCGTTCCCCATCGTCATGTAAGGGAGAATGAAGTTAGTTTCTTAATTAATATTGACGTGTTAATTCGGCAATGGCTCATTTCACGATTATCCTTTAATTCTTCCCATAGTTAAATATACTTATTTCAGGGGTTATTAAAATCATTCATCGACCTGTGAACAAGGTAATAATTGTATAATGTTGACATTTTCAGGAAAAGCCTTTATTCCCGAGTTCGCCTACACAAAAGATGCAACTGTAATGGAAGGAAACACTGCTAGACTATGGTGTAATGCTTCCGGATTTCCCATTCCTTCTGTTCTATGGCAAGTTGTGGACATTGATTCGAATAACAGAGAGTCTTTCCACGATATTGGTAAGTACACTGTACCTACTTGGATAATATGAGAATATATTGCTCCAGTGTGGTAGGCCAATCACTCCAGCTACAAATAAGTATATCTTATATATAAAGGTTTTTTAGAGTTAGTATAAAAGTAGTATAATATACATATTGTACGTATATGTATTTGCATATGACAAGAGTGCTTTTGTATATCATTATGTCTCGTTTTTATCTAAATGATATATATTTTGTATATAATTCCGTCAAAACCTTGCTGTCAACTTATTGTCTTAATTGCTATTTTTGTTACATTTATTTGTATGTGAATTTAATGATGTAAGCACTTATGAAAATTACTTTTCTTTTGGAAAATTATTACATCAAATTTTTTGCTTACCATCCTGAATATTAATTTATAGGCTTTTGAATCGTAATGTTTCATATTCTCCAAAACAGAAAGAAAGTTACATGAAGTTAGGAGGAAATAAGCGCTTACTTGCTGCAGTGACCTTTCAAAAAATATCCAGTTGTTAAACATGAAACCAAAATAAATTTTCCGTTCTCGCTTACTTGCCTGAAAAAACAGCAAGAACTTAAAGTTTCTAAACGTGAAAAAATCATGTGCCTTTCTTAGTTTTTCTTTTCATGCAGTTATCTGATATTTAATTGATAAGTTATATTATAGTTATACATCCATCACATATGTATGGGAAAAAAATGACTTTGTATAATTACCTACATTATTGTATAAGATATGGTATGTCAGTGTAAACAAATTATACAGCGTATCTTGCCTAAAATGTGCGAAGGTATTCCATCAATCACATTTAAATGAAATTAGAAGTGCTGATGAGACGTATATTTGACCCAGACTATTATGAAATAGGATACATAAGCTAGACAGCGATAATGCTATTTTGAAAATATGCAGGAAAATCAGATATTTTAAAACAATTGTTAATATGAATATCTGTTTAATTCGTTTTTTTACTTAATAAAAATGATAACTTTCATGCTAATTGGTGTTTGTCTCAGGCATTCATGGGAAGCTGCTTCAAATCAAGAACGTTTCCAGACACTGTAGTACATCGTACAGATGTGTGGCTTCGAATGAACTTTCCAGAACTCCTGCGGAGCAGAATATCAAGATTCGAGTGGACTGTAAGTTGAATTTGTAATCAGTATTGAAATAATAATTTTAAACAAAATCAAAGGATTGTGCTTGTTTTTCATTGGTGGGTATTTACATCTCTATTAGCGGTCAAGAAAAATTAGCAATTAGTGACCTCCGCATATTCATGTACATTCCAACAGAGAGTTAGCATACAAGTAGTTACATGTACGAAATAGCATGACAGTTGAAGCCGGAAGATAAGTTCAAGGAACACAACTGCGACCCTTTGACCAATTATAAATGAGTCACATTATCGTTTAACTTATACATATGTAGTAAATGTAGCTATAAGATTATAATGGGATTTTTTTTTATATTTTTGTCATTTTTGGTAGTTAATTAACAATGGCCTAGTATTTACTGCAAAAGTATGAATATTGATTCTGATCAATCCATGTTTCAACGTTGGTTGAAGAGTGATTTTCGTTGAGACTTTTCAAATTATGTCACAAATGTGTTTAATGGAAGCGTTGTGATAATATTTTATGCTTTGCTGTCATGGCGAATACCAAAGTAGTCGATCCTATGAAACTAGATAAAAAAAAACAGCGCGTAATACATGATAACAGAAAACTGACCTTTTTTTACATGTTGTAAGTGTACAATAGACTTTGCTAAATATAGTCACTTGGATGAAATGGGATGTGTGATAAGTATCCTTGACCACCGTGAATGCCATACTGGGAAAATGGAGTCTGTGATATATTTGATATAAGTAAACTATAAATGTATAAAATGACCTCAAATGTGTAGAGCTGGTTACTGGCAATGATCCAAAACAAACATCATTGCCCTTCAATTTGTAAACATTATGTAAAGTGGGAGAGAGCTCAACTGGATTAATGCCCATTGCAGAAACAGGAAGTCAAACTTATATTTTAAGTCAAAATAATATAGGATTGATTATATCAACTATCTGTACGTTGGTATAGGGTATACATCATTTCCTTTCTGAGGTTGACAGTGAATTTAATAACTACTAAACAAAGAACTTTTGATTGTAACGAGGACCGTTACAGAAGTCCTCTTGGTTACCACCAAAGCTGCAAACGACGATTCAAAATGAGTGTTTATTGCCATAATGTACTACACTGTCGACAGGGATCGTTGGCATCACCTTGGCGTACACCTCTAAATGTATCAATCAAAAAGAGGCCACGCCAGCCATGTTTGATAACCGATCAGAAAATGAAACGCGTAATCATAATAAAGATACAGCTATAACAATAGGTCCTCCACTTCGTTTCAGTGGGTTTTGTTTTACATGTATGATGTTTTTAATTTGTAAAATTACTAATTAGACTAAGATTTTGTCATATTATAAACATATGTAATTATTGTAATCGACCACGAATATTTAGGTTGTAAACTAACTTTCACAGTAAACTTTTGGTTTAGAGTAACATCTCTTATTTAGAATTATCCAATAATTCACTATGATTCTAAACTGTCTATCAACGTAATCTTGTGTTCTTTTCAAAAGCGTCATCACTTATTGTGTACTTTCAAATGTGTCATCGATTCTTGTGTACTACTACTTGTACTAAATATGACATCAATTCATTTAGCAAGTTCAGAACTGTTATTTATAATAAGAATGTTAAATTCTCTCTTTGTGAAACTCTTCTGAATACAAGATACCTGCCAGCGTAGGGCAGCAAATATCCTGAAATAGCTTCAGTTGGTTTTGATGTAGGCATCAGTAGTGCAAAAATAAAGAGCTACAGAGTGAGGAAATAACTTTTTTTATATAATGGAACATAAACGCTTTATTCCTCCTTTTGCTAAACTTCAAAATTCTCACTAAAGGGTAACTAGAACATATATACTTCGAGAACTTCCTTTTATTATCGATTATTATTTAACATTGGTAAATAAACAAGCAAAACTGCAAAAGTTGCCTGACGTCAGCAGTCTTATCCAAGCCTACCATTGCATGCGGGTTCGATGGTTTTCAAAAGTTCTAGATAAACAATGTTGGTGATACCGATGTATTTATAAATATCATTCCAAACATGCATTTGATGCACTCATTTGTAAACAAAAACAAAAAAACTTTGTTTTGCAGTTCGTGCTATGGCCGATCTCGACATATACAGTGAGGATTATTGTGGTACTTCCACTGATGATCTCGGGGAGACAATAAAAGTAAACACAACAGGAGATTCCTATGTGGAGAAGAGTGAAGGATCAAGAGTGTCGCTTGTTTGTAGCGGATCTGGTTCTCCGAACGCTACCATAGAATGGCTTAGGCACTATAAGGGTCAACTCATCAAAATCTCAACTCTAGGACACGGGGATCAGATTGACAATACCCACCAACTTGAGTCTTTTGTGACCGCGGTCTGTCCTTCTTTATTCATTGACGAACGAAGGTTTCGACTAACCTTTCAGGTTTTTGACGATATGTTCACGACATACGTTTGCCGTACGTCAAACAAATATGGCGTCGACGAAATGGCGATGACAGTCAAGAAGGCAATGTGAAAGATTTCGTTTAAAATTATGCAAATGTTCGTCTCGATACACCACGGGTCTTTGAGTGTAATACAAAAACAAATAAATGCTTGAATAATTCTTTAATAGGTAGTTATATACATGTGATGTCTATCTACATATGTGTCCAAATAAGTGTTTGTGTATTCGTTGTTTTCGGATCACTGCAGATTACATTTCTGTTTAAATTTATGATCTCTAAGGCAAGTTTTGTACAATCATGAGACATCATGGTAGTAAAACAAAGCTAACGTTGATCAAAGTCTCTTCTTTTCCAAAAGATCTTTATTCGATTACCTTGACAAATATTAGCGGTTAAGTTAGATTTAACTGTGTATGAAATATTCTTCTGTACTGTTATTAGTTCATCGGTTCAAGTTGGGAGAAATATCGTTAAAAGCCGCCGAAGTCGTAATACATATAATGTATATCCGGTCAATTTACATCGTCTAAAAATTAAACCTTAATTGTTAAGCAGACATATATGTTACTTTCCCTTTAATGGTTTTGTAGTTATAAAAACCTAAAGAAAACGCTTTTGTGAATGTAGTCATAGAAACGCTATACAAAAACGTTAATTAGATACTCAATGTTCTTTGGTTGATTGAGTAAAACCTTGCTATGGTCGACGTAAGGACTACGGGAGATGTCACCAGACTGTTCCGCACGCGATATATTTAAAGTTTACATGCCATGGCCATACTTAACCAAACGAGTCGATGGCAGCAATATTTCCAGACTTTAAACTCAGTCCTATACACGTGGCTGCTCAGTTCTGGTGTAGACACTGCTAGAGAAAGTGTCTTCAGTGTCGGCATTTTGTTTTGACTCCCTACGTTCGAGCACTTGTTGTTTTCAAACTCTGCGGATAAAGTGTTTAATCCTTTTAGAGGAGACAGCTTTAAATATTGGCAGGAAAAAAACGATCATACAAATGTATCTAGAATCGCTGTGTCTTGAAGCCACTGACTTACACTCGGACAAAATCGCTTATGAGACTCACATTTAACAGTTCTCCTCGTCAACTGACAGACTGTTCTTTTGGTTTTACGTCGCATACAAGTTGCCCGTCGTTATTNTGATCGTACAAATGTATCTAGAATCGCTGTGTCTTGAAGCCACTAACTTACACTCGGACAAAATCGCTTATGAGACTCACATTTAACAGTTCTCCCCGTCAACTGTTCTTTTGGTTTTACGTCGCATACAAGTTGCCCGTCGTTATTTCGTCAGGGGGATTTCGCCGATGCAACACCGGTCACTGATTTTTATGATATGCTAGTACTTCTTCTCAAATATACTTCAGCAGCATCTGATTTTAGATTCTACAAATGAATTCTGACATCACCAGTCAATCGTAAGTACAAATTTATGCGACAAATATTTGATTAATAAATATTTTTTATATGTTACATTGATGCTTTTCTGAATTAAAGAAAACTTCTTTATTAAATAAACTTTTTTTGTCGGTGAGCAATATTTATGTCTATCCTTCAATGTAAATACAAAAATAAGTTATGAAAATGATGATTTGATTGGCAAATTAACATAACAGTTACTCGAGGGACAGATCCCGTCTTTTAGATATTACAAAAACGCGTATCACACTAACTTAAGGTTGGTATGGTTTCAACTGCTATACAAAGATGGAAGATAACAATTCGATGAAATAAACAATTATCAAATCATTTATACTAACAACACAAAACAAGATATCAAATTTTGATTAAATTACATACTGTCCATACAAATGTACATAAGCAATATATATGTAATATACAAGTTATTTTAACAAATATTCCCATGATATCCGGTTTTTCAAAACATATTTCTTTTAACAATGTAAGGTCAACAACGCATTAAGGTTTTTCTCTTGAAAGAACTTATACACATGTAATAAATCTGAATTCTTAATTCAGTTTTAAGGACAGGTTTCACTTTTACGAAGATGACGACTGGATTTATTCAACTCCCAAACACAGCGTCAACCGGAAATGACGACAATATAACTGAAATTATTGACAACCAGACATATGGAGGGAATATGACGTCACCAGTTTCATTCGTGCAGGAAAGTCAGTTAGAATATGCAACTTCAATAATATCAGTTATCGTTTTTATTGTTGGCCTCATTGGAAATATGTTAACACTTAATATAATATCCAATACAAAATTCCGGAACTTATCATCCCGAAAGTTTTTGGCTGCTTTGAGTGTGTCCAACTCACTTCTTCTACTAACACAAGTATTCAACAGAAAATACGTGATACAGATTTTCGGCTTCGATGCACGAGCTATCTCTACAACTGGATGTAAGACATTTTTTGTCATGTTCAAGACAGCGAAAATGACATCCTCGTTGTTTGTGGTATCGATTTCTGTAGAGCGATTTATTGCTGTTTGGTTCCCGCTCAAAGTTAAATTCGTTTGTGTTAACCATGTTGTATATATTGTTATCGCTATAGTCTACATTTTGATTGGATCTTTTAATTCTGTTTGGTCATTTAGTTCCGGGGTCATAGGGGGCATTTGTCATCCAGATATTGTGACATCATCAATCGCACAACAACACAAGGTGTTACTCATCATTGGGTCCTTGCTTTATTCTATCATCCCTTTGATCATTTTAATCTTTGTCACTCCTTTCATAATGGCTAAACTCGTTAGCGGAAACAAACAACGTCGGAAAATTTCGCAAACAACATCAACAAGAATAATTAATCGAAACAACACCCACGCGTCAATATTGGTCCTTTGCATTTTGATATCATACATGCTTCTTGTTATCCCTATTACCATATTTCATAATGTGGCTTTTTTTAAAGGAGTACGAGCTTTTGGTGAGAACGATGAAAGTTTCGAAACGTTTAAATCTATTGCGCAAATGCTTGAGCAAATAAATTACGCCATCAATTTCTTCTTGTATACCATGGTGTCGGAAAAATTTCGTCGTCATCTGCTTGAAATGTTTTGCTGTCATAAAATTCGAGCTATGCGAGACTCAACGTTTCGAGGTTTATCCAAACGCACTGTTGTGTATACTATTAGCGCCGAATCTACCACCAAATGATTTGTTTGTCCATCAGCGCTTTGTTGTGCATAAACAAAAATGCATTAAAGATGGCGCTGTTAGCTAGATTGAAAGATATGTATCAATAATTGAAACCATAAGGCCGTTGACCAAAATAACTATGGCTATCAAATTATGTATTTGTGTAGTTATCATTTGTTTATAAAAATCAAATATTTTTCTTCTGTGGTCCTTTTGTTAACAAAATGAAGACATTCACGAATCCTACAACCTGTGAAATCTGACCGTTAAACTGATTGTTCTGTGCATGGAAAGGAAACTGGAAAACCTAGTTTTACGTACTAATCTGTCTATTTTGTGTATCACGATTTTAGTGATGTAATTAAACACTATGTAAATAATTAGATTTGTGCTAAGAGCAATCTAACTAATGAGGGAAATAATCCCCCGGGGTCCAACCCTGCAGGTCGGGGATCGGGAAAAGAATACACCTGCTGTAACCCACTGCATGTGTCCGGAGGAGGCGACAAATGTGTGAACCCCTGCATAATTAGGGATTTGCTTTGGTGTCCTCTATTTGAGGACACAAAAGCGACCAAAATATATCTGCTGCGCCCATTGCAATATTTGGGATCTTTATCTTGCTTTCTACTTCTAACTAACTATTATTTCCTAGCGCCGTGCTTGGCAACACCTCAGATTTGGCTTGAATGTTGAGCTTTCGTCCAGGTGAGGAAGGCAATGGGTTCTGTCCCCAGGCCGAGACATACCAAAGTCCTTAAAAATGGTAGTTGTTATTCCCTGCTTAACGTTCAGCATTAAGGGGAATGGCAACAACTGGTTCATCCGTTGTCAGTATAATATGACTGGGCGGAATGCTGTGCTGGGTGCCTTCGGCATGGTGTTTCAGTGAGATAGCACTACAAAGTCGGCATCANTAAAGTCATGATGTGTGGAAAACTGCATAGAAGAATTCTTTTTTGAAATAATCAAGATACATTCAAACCGTAGAAGATTATAAAGAACCCTTTTTTACGGATTTGTTCAATGTCAGGTAATGTAATTCTGAAAATACACAAATTGTTTAAAATTTGTTGTGTCAACATCACAAAACAAATATTTATTTTGAAAATATCTGTTAAATTTGACATTGTAAATGTTCATAATATATATTGTTTCGAACCAGGATTGCCATTTTGTGCGAACAATTACATGTTTTAATGTTGTTAAATGCTTTAACTATGACACAGTGATGAATATCGTTATCAACATTGCATTTTTTATTGCTCGAGAACTTCCATTTTTGAAGTGAGTTGTCACGAAGACGTATGTTGAATTTTGCCGCATACCGCCGTTGTGAAGATATTTTGACGTTTTGACGCCAACTTTTATTACTTCCATTTGAACCATATCTTTTCCAATAGTTTGCGGCAAGGTAGCTTTAAGTATGTATTTAACTAGGGACTGGGTTTTTTGTAAGTTTTTGAATATATGAGCAACCTGCCAAATTATTCAGTTTCTTGCCAAACAATTGATGTAGCTTTCCTAGATAAAGTCACTAAGCTTTAAGGATCCCCGTTTCACTGCCAAAAGCCATAACTACGCCTTAGAATTGTTCTTCTCTGGCATGACTATAGCTTTGAAAAATCATTTCTGAAAAGATGGGACTTTTATGGAGAGAAAAAAAGAAGAAAATACATTGTAAAAGTTAATGATATTGGGGGTTTTTTCTGTCCTGTTTAATATGTGAAGTTAATAAATATACTGCAGATTTAAATTTGGAATTTTGTTATATCTGGTAAAAATTGGTTTTACAAAACTGGTGACAAACCTGCGAAATCTATTTTCACAACAGTAAGTCTTTGAAGAATATTGACTGGAAAAATTAGTCATATTTCTTTCTTTAAAATAAAAGTGATGATCGCAAATCAATAGCCAATGAAGGTTTTAGCCGTTTATTAATCCTATCGCATCCACCTAGTCTGTTATAGATGCATATCGCTGATATACGCTATAGTTACTTTACTTATCATTATACGTACTTAACTGTCTGGTGATGAGTTTCCTTATGTCAATAAATCTCTAAATCATCATGTTAACATTTTTGTTTTCTCTTCATGGCACTTTAGCAAACGATAACCGGAAATAGTAACAGCGACCGTAACTCTGGCACACACAAACCCATTGTTCTCATGTCTCATTAACGTCGATTGTTTAAAGCTTGATAAACAAATTCGTCCACAAATGAAGTCATTAGATCGATGACAAAACACTTTCTTATAATGGTTATGGTGACTTTGACCTTGACATCCTGAAAGACAATCTTGTCCGTAAACATACACGACCATTGTGTGACTTTTGTTTAAATTTAGTTGAGAAAACGAGTCGCTAGAACGATGACGACGATATTTTACAAACAGTAACGCTTACATTGACCTTGACCTTGACCTTGGGAGTTAGAGTTTTATAAAAAGTTACTGCTTATTTTATTTTAATATTGACGATAATATTTTAAATTCCATTTAATTATAACCTTGTTACATTCTAGTAAATAAGTAAAATACACCACCTTCATCATGCTCTCAGTTCGGAAGCATCGTAGAAAAACATCAAGATCAAACTTGCTTGAACAGATTGAATGAAGTACAAATGATAATGATAAATATAATAGTGTCTGGAACATAGCGTACATGTGTTTGCCGACTTTTTCCATTATTACATTCATTTATTGGTGCCATCACTTATTCTTCATCCTCATTGGTTGAAACATTATCACGTTGAAATTGGTATTAGAAACATTAGACCAATATTCGCTTTATGACGTAACTTGCATTGTAACGTCACAATGCTCTCTGCTAAATGCAAAACCTATCTCTAGACGATTCACTTACGCCTCGGCTTGACTAATGATATAAAGATGATGATTTCATATGTAATTTAACAATTAATGACTTCGATGATTTCAGTAAATGTGTGTTGTATCGACCTGGACTTCGTCTCGGTCAATATCATTTTCTCAGGTTCACATAACCACAAATTCACCTCAACAAAGTCCATAATTGATCAATATTGGGATGGTATATATTGTCAATGTGAACAACGTTGAGTGACAGGACCTGTAAAGTATATGCCAATTTCTTTCGATGATTCACACATACTGTACTGTACATTAACACGGACGGAAACACTCGACGTAAACATCCGTATTGTTGTATTGTTTTTGAATATCTCCTCTATACATACATTGTGTGTTCTTCCTCCTAAAACTATGTTATAATAGTGGTACATAGATACATAATGAGTGTCACACATACACCAATAAATTGTACTTATGAGCTATATCAAAGCTAACAAGGAACACCTGACTCCTTATGATGTAGTCTGCGATGTAATTGTCACAGGACGACCACACACGATGTTGTCCCAGTGACGTTTTTGTCATAGCCATTTATGTAATGAGGGTAGAGAGATATGATCATAAACTTAATGAACTTCGTGTATAGAGATTTAACAAAATCACAGTGAATGTATAAGGAAATATTTATTTAGTAGCATTAGTTTTCTATCATTTCTGTGTATGTATGATAGAACGGTACATAACATGTAATACATTTCTGTCTTACATCCTGTTTCACCTGAGTGACGTCACAAAGGGTCAACAATGGTGAAAATTGCGAAAATTCCGATGCTGCAATTCGAAAAATGCCAACGAGATGGGGTTTTTTAAATGAAAATATATTTACCGTTAAGTAAAACAGATGGGATTCATGTTTTCTTTACAAACACAGTTAAGAGAAATGGGGCATGTTAAATCTCACTGACCGATACAGTGTATGACTTCGTGCAAAAACTTTGGGGGAAATATTTTCAAAATGGCTGCCAGTCAAAACCCATTTTCGTGTTATTTAGCTTATTCTGGTACTTACTCTTTTATGTACAGATGTGTACGATAGGGATACCCCAACTTCGTGATTTTCAAATTTGTCATTTAAATAACCCTTCGGGTGAATTACCCCCGTCTCGTACCCCTTGGCATGAAATAGTCTTATAATATGCACTGATCATGTCTGTTTGGTTTATACCATCATGTAATGAAACATTCATTAATTAATGGTAATTACTATTTACATTTTTAATTCATTAAAACATGTTGAATACATGTGCTGTACAATGATTGCCGTTTAAACCATATCAAAAAAGAAAACTACGTAATGAAAATACAACTCAAAGTAAAACGCCAATGTCACTTAACAAAAACAGAACAAAATCATTTTTTTCAAAAAAAAAATCACTTCATTATTATAGCATTTGTTGGTTACATTTAAGAAACATACATGAGCAAATGTTTAGGGAGAAAAAAAATATCAAAATTCAAAGGTCCTTTTCTAACCACTCTAACAGCGTGTTTGTTTTAATTGTTGTGGCTTAACGAAGAAACAATAAGGCTTATATCATAGATATCTAAAAATATACAGTACGTTACATGGCGTGATCACAATTTTCACATGCAATTTATAAACACTATAGCTGCTGCTAGTGTCTTTGCTCTGAATTTGTATTCAATCTAGATCTGTTAGTTTCATGTAATAAGCGACACACAAATAAGACCTCACGAGCGTTTTCATAATAAGAGGAAATATTTCTGAAGTGGATCCGGGATTTCTGTAAGGAGAGGACGGAAATGCTAACATCGTTGGCACCCTTTCACTACCAGTTCTGGTTTTTCAGATTAATAAATGATCCTTCATTATATTTTAATAGATATTCAAATGAGACATACTGAAATACTTGTCTTGGGTTAAACACAATCGCCACAGTGAAGCAAAAGAACGCATTTTTGCAATTTTGTGAGAAATCAAATCTTTGACTTATTAAAACATTTAATTGATGATTTAATCATAACCTAGATGTTGCTTCATGCTTACAATTTTCCATTTCTACTTTGTCTCTATTTATAATTGTTTTGATTCATATGTTGCTCCTGAACAAATTTGCAGATGCATTTTTTTTAAGGCAAACGACCTATGCTGCATCGTTTATTGTGACTAATTTTAGAGTGAAGTACCAGTAATTATTTAACATAACGCTTTGAATAAATAAAATAAAACTTGTAATACAATATGCATTTATATGCAGGGTGGTTATAATTAACTAAAGCATAATATAGGAATTATACAGTAATAATAAAGATAATGCGTTCAGCAGAATTCTAAATATATCAAAGGTACATGTATAATTTTACGCAACTCAAAATCTAATCAAAACTAAATAAAGATGAAAAACTAAAATTAAAAAAATATAGCAAAAGAAAAATAATGTCATATAATGCAAATGAGGGCTCTCTAGTGTTCAGTATAACCATTTATCATACAATTAGGAAAACTGTTAGATGTTATAACAATTGAATGATAAATGATAAATGACAAAAGTAAATATTGAGTTAAAGACCTTATGTTCGTAGGACATACAATATGCAGATATTGGCCTTAATGCCCCAACCCTGGCAATATTACTTTTTAACGTCTGCAAGAAGTGGATGTCCCCTAAAACTGTTGTACAATGACGCTGTTGACAAGAAAACAATGGTTGATCTATAGATAGCAATAATGACGACATTGGCGTTGAATCCAAGGTAATTCATGCGTGACCTTTGTAGAAACATTGATGAACATCTGTTAAGAAATGAAGTCGGCAAATTGGAAGACGGGCATGGGAATCACTAAATGGTCGCAACCCCCTCCCCCGATAAACGTACGTGTGTAGTGTTACCAGTGTATAGATCACAGATAAATGAGGTTTCAATTCTAAAAAGTATTTTCTATAATAAACGGTCATGATAAAGCATTATAAAATATTTCCTAATAGAAGCCGAATAAGTCCCATAAGTATCATTGCCAAGAATACTCTTAAAGCCTTTCTACGTGCTGAGAATTTTCATTTCAACTTTCGTATATATGTGAATCTGAGGGAAGGCCCAACTTAGTATATGCGGATTCTGATGAATCGTGCATGTCATGTGCATCACCGTGCTCCAAAACATGAATGTTGTCGTTGTTGCTCATATTGTCACGATTTTTGTTGTCCACGTCATACTTTTTGATGTTGGTAGTATTATGGGCTGTATCATACGTTGGATTTACATACTGTGGTTTTGACGTGTTAGGTACTGCGTTATCGGATCTGTACGTAACAGTACCAGAGGTATCCATAGCGATCGACTCAGACCCGGACACATTTTCGACATGGAGCGGGTTATGTAACTGTAATGACCCATCGCGGCCCTGTTGTAAAATTTCGTTCCGGAACCGTTCGTGTCCCAGAGAACCTTTCTGGTTTTGTCGCCATTTTAAAACTAGGATGACTATCACAAAGAGGACGATCACGAGAACACAGCCCAGTATGACACCCACAACTAATCCTGTATTGCCCTTCCTGTGCTCCGGTCCTGGTTCGGGTCCCTTCGTACTTGTTCCGGGAAAATCTTTTGAAATAATAAAATAAATTAATCATATAAATCCTGATTTTTGTTTCAATGTCAGAAAAGCGTGATAATTTCCAATAACGGTAATAGTGTGCTTTAACTTTTTATAACATAATACCCATAACTTCGAAAGAATAGCTTTGATCTATGGCCATCCATGGTGTTGTTTTTTAAATGCTTTAATCATTATATGACGATTTCCTACAGTTGAAAATCCATGTTGAGGGCAATGCATGATATTTTTTATTGAATTTTCTTTGTTATTCGACTTATGTATTCTTTTGGTTTGATCAAGTACTAAATTAACTTTCGATTCCTCGTGAAACGAAATGTTCGCGATACCCCGAATGGAAATACATGTAGTTTGGAAGCAAATTATACGAGAAATACGAAATTGGTCATACACAAGGAATTTTCCACACGAGAAAGATCATTTTGATAAGCCATATACGAAGTTTTGATATAACCAGAATGTCTCTGTCTTTTGAAATACTTTATGCTGAGAGCTTTTTGAGGATAGTCAAGTGACATGAATATATTACTCACATTTTGTTCCTGTCAAGATTTAGTCATTCGAAAAAAAATCTACGAATTACGAATGTATACAAACTTTGTCGGCAACTTTAAAGATTCGACATTATTGATACATGTTTAACATAACATTATACAGATGACAAAATTCCACATGGTAACTCACCAATCATACGACACTTGACTCCGGCATCACTATGGTGACTGTTACACGTGTCGATATATGAATCAAGCCAGCCTCCATGAGGGCAATCCTTTAGGCGGTCCTCGTTTCCGGTACACATGAACTTGACGTCATAGACAAGACGTGGAGGGGGCATGGTGTACTCGCCTTGATACACTTCCCCAATATCGTACCCGAATTGTTTACAAAGTGCCTGAGCCTCATTTTGACCCCAGTAGGTATTGCAGATTGTACCCCAACCTTCTCCGGGTAAGCGAATTTCCACACGACCCCATTTTGAATTGCGATCCCCGCCTGATATCTTGTAAGTAGGACCTATTGAAAAGAAATATCGCCATATGTCAATTTTATTTTTATCTGAAGCAATACGCCCTTTTATATTTATATTACTCTGTTGACAGATCTAGTTCACGTATACCATAAAGTGGAGTGAAAATTCCTTGTCGAAAAACAAATTGTGTTTTAGATAGAGAAATACAATAGTGTGTTTAATAGCTATGCAGAGTATGTTTCA
The DNA here is from genome assembly GCF_002113885.1 of Mizuhopecten yessoensis. NCBI lineage: Eukaryota > Metazoa > Mollusca > Bivalvia > Pectinida > Pectinidae > Mizuhopecten > Mizuhopecten yessoensis. Next base: position 1,053,678 of record NW_018408493.1, read on the forward strand.
TACCCGATGGAATTACTCGAGTGTACAATATAATACTAACGTTTTAAAGATTATATCTATTGCCGTATTTTTAAATTCTAAGTACAATATTTTGACGTATACCTTCGGCATCAAAACAGATCGTTCCAGCGTAGTGTCGCTTATCACATTTTTGTACACGGCCCAGTCCCACGTGGCGGCATTCTTGAAGGTCATTTTCGAGTCCGGAACAAGTGAAGTTAGATGTCCAGTACGGTCCGTTCGATTGCGTCACATTCTCCACAAAATGTGTGTAAGCGACACCATACTTGAATCCCTGCTGTTTACAAGCAACCTTGGCGTCATAATCATTCCAGCCATCGGCACAGATTCGTCCTTCTACTCCGAGGTAGGTCAACGCAAGCTCACTAACTTTACTACCAAAAGTAGGCTTGGGTAGGGAGAGCGTGTAATCTAAAAAAAAATGATATAACCTATTTACATAATCGTAATTCTTTTTTTTATGTTTACTGATTTTCGTGAATGCAGGTTTGGTAATATTGTTAGGACAATTTGAAATATAAACAACACATTTACAAAATAAAACGCATGATGCACTTCGGTGAACAATAGTCTTTGTTCTTTGAATAAAAGTGTATTGTCTTTCTTATGACATATCATTTGGTGGTTACATTATCTGATCATGAGGAAAAAGTCTTTGATGTTACAGAAATCAAAACTCGATAATAACAGTAAAAAATAGCAATTTTAGCGAAAAAAATATATTTGTACATTCCTTTTTTACATAATATATATCGATTTCACCTCGCGTTTCGTTTCTTCCTCTCTCTCTCTCTCTCGATTTTGTCCGCATTCCACATGTTTGATCTGCTGAGGCAGAATTTATGTATATGCATGTACTAATATATTTTGTTGTGACTCTCGTACCTGTTGTGCCCTATTTTTTTGGCCTGAACTTTATATAACTGTTTTCGTTGTAACTTGCCAAATAGCCCCTGTTACTAATCCTGTTCTTCATTAAGAGACATACGTTCGTATTTTATTTCGTAATTTGGATTTTTCATCGTCAAGTTGGAATTTACGTGAAAACTTTAAATGGGTTTAAAATCGTCCTTATCTCTGTCCAAGATTCAAAACTACAATATTAGGAGAATTCTGTATGGCCAAATCGTCTCGGATAGCTAGACAGAGTTGGTTCCTTCATAGTCATATGACCGAATGATGTGTAATTGTATTGTCTTTCTTATGACATATCATTGGGTGGTTACATTATCTGATCATGAGGAAAAAGTCTATGATGTTACAGAAATCAAAACCCCAACATGATACACAGAATTTTCACTGTTATTGCTATCTTTTTAATATTAGGAGATTAAGTTTTCTGGTTACCATACAAAACAGAGTTAATCCAGTGAAAACTAAGTCTAATAAGAGGTAAGCAGAAAAAATGTTTTGCTTTTAAAGCATAAGGATTTTGTATATATATGTCAGTTTGGTTGGTAAATCTATACAAGCCAAAGCAAACACGAACATTTAAGTTATTTTTATATCGTAAAACTGAATGATTCCATTTGCAATACGGTTTGTAAAACGTATCGAATTCGAAAATTCATTTTCAAGTTAAAAAAAAAAAAAGCAAATGCATGGAAAAAAAAGAGTAAAATATAATTTAAATGTAATTGAAATTATTTTCAACATATAGGAATCGACAGTCAAATCTTTGATGAACCTTTATAATATGATGTTATGTTTGATTATATTGAATCGATAAATATCACTTACTGTTTTGGATTTTCAAAAAGAGACAAAATGCAGTCAACCGGCATTTCCCAATATCTGAACATTATATTTCAACTGAAAAAATACCTTCTTTTCTTGCCCCGTTGTAGCACACAACAGAAGCATAGTTGTCTGTAGAACAAGTGGCCTGGCTAACGGGAACGTTGTTAGGATGTAGAAATGTAGCGCGACACTGTCTTATATATGACTCTGTGCCCGAACACTGAAGAGAGGATACTAGCACAGAGCTGTCGGCTTTACCAAAAGGTGAACAACACAGGGAAATCCCGTCGTCAAATCCAAGGTTTCTACACACTACACCTAGACAGAGGGTTTATTTTAATATAATTACAATATTGTCATGAATAAAACTGATGTTATGTATCAACATTCCGAATAATATTCAGATCAACATTTTTTTAAGTCTTGCTAAGTGAACGAGGATAATTTAGAAAGGTATGGAGAGGGGGGAGGCGATTCAAAACGATATAATAACAGGCTGACGACGTTTTGATACAGAAGGATTTTTAAATAAAATACATTAGAGAATGTTCCTTCACTTGGTGTTATGTTGCCTTTTGCTGAATATTTAAGCTTATCTCATATTGCGTCCATATAATCAAACTTGTGACATTTTACGCGAAAACAATTGTCACCCTTAAACTGAATTTTAAAAGCAGGAATGCGCCTTAAACATGCTCATTCTCAACAATAAAGAAAAAGAACTACGCTTCGCTATACTTTCTAGTGTATAATGTCATCAATTTTGCTGTTATTATCTGAAGAGAAATGTTATGCATGGAAGAATAAAATTTACGAATACTATCGCCGTAGTGAAATATGAACGTACCTGCATCAGAATCGCTGAATGTGGTGGCACAAATTGTCCCCCATGTATCGTCATTGTACACCTCCACGATACCATAGTGACTCCTCCCGCCAACAAGCTTCACTAAACACAGTTTGAGAGTTTAAAGTCCCGTGTATGTATAGTGAAATAAATTAGCAATGTACATGTGAAATAGATAGATTTTAATGATGAGGTCGAATTTTATACGTAAAGAACGTGTCTCCCCATTACTATGTTTATTGTCAGTAGGTTAACGTTTTGTTGGCTTGTTTGGGGGTTTTTTCTGCTGTACAAGCTTTGACTTTGGCTATGGGGATATACGAAGAAAGAATATGAATAAAGTTAATGGGCAAGTGAAAAAAGGTTTTTTTTATTTTTTTTATATATATATTAATATGTATATGTATTTAGTAAGTCCCCCAAACGAAGTGGGGGACCTATTGGTTTTTCGCTTCTTCTTCTTCTTCTTCTTCTGCCGTGATTTTGTCCGACACATTTAAAAAAAAAAACATTTGACGGAAATAAATGAAACTTTACACAAGTGTTCATCATGGCTAGGGGGTGTGTAAATGACCTTTCATTTTCCGATCAGTCAACCGAAATGACCGCCACGGCCTCTGATCCGATTTGTCGAAATTTAATATTGGTCGATTTTGCTCAATTTTCTTTTTGTATGCGTATTTTGGCACTACGAACATAGCTGCTGGGGATGTTTTAGGGACGTCTATAATGACCCCCCAGTACAATTAGTACTTGTTATCTAATATGAATATCATTGTTCAGTGAAATACCAATGTGATTATATGCGTGTTATTAGCTCTTCACGTGTTTAAATTTACCATCATTCAAGTGAGGTCAACTAATCTGATTAGCAGGTCGTCAATGCTATTGAAAAAATGTGCTGTCATAGAATGAAAGTTTTAACTTTGACTTAAAATGAAGTCCGAGTGTCATTAAAATGTCGATTTGAGTACCATACGAAAAAATAGCCCATAATTATCAAAATGAAGTACCGTTACGTGATGTATGTTTAGTATGACTCAAACGTTATTAAATAAGCGTTCTATAACGGTGACATGCATATTAACAATCTATAAACGCTACCATTTACACAACACACATATTGATGACGTAACGTACCTCCACGATGACAATTGACAGAGGCGATTGTTACAGATTCCATTAACGTTGGATCCCAGTCCCCGATGCAGGCAAAGACGGAATCTTCTCTTCCAGTACAATGGAATTTCACGACGCCTGGTATATGAGATATAAACCCGAATGCTGATCCGTCCACATATGTTTGGTTCATTTCTTTACATACCAAAGACGCGGCGACGTCATCAAACTCAGATTTATCGATATATAAGTAATTGTTGTCAGTGTGTATGTAAAGGGCGGATGACTTTCCAGTTCCTCTAATTTTAAAATCCAATGCATCTGGAATAATAAAAATGAACCTTAGTCAATAAATAAAAATTCTTATAATTTTTACTTCAAACACTGTATATAAGCAGTAAAATTAAATTAAAAGATAACGAGTACAGTACTATCAAAATACATCAGCATATTTGGCAGTATAATGGAATACTTGTTAAGGGCTTTTTCTATGGAGGTATTTTATACAGATCCATCGGTCTTTTGTTACATTTTACAGATTCACAGTTGCTCAAAATTTGTATTTTATAAAACAAAACTAAAACTGTAGTTACAGCAGAAATCCAAGGGGTCGACTTTGGGAGCTATCCACTGCCGTTCCTTGATTATATCCATGTTGCTTTCAAGGAATTTAAAATGCACAATATCATAATGAAACTTGAACAACTTCCCAAGGAAAGTTATTAAAGTGTCCTTTATACAAGGGAGAAAACTTAAGTCAAAAAAGCTTTTAAATATCTGCTTCACAATTTTAACTTGAGCAGTGGTACCGTTTACACCGTTTTTATTGGAAAAATAATCAAACGAAGCCATGAAAAAGTATAACAGGCCCTTTTTACCTCAAAGACTTCTTAAAAACATTGTGAATCTCTACAGATACAGTTTTGTATCTCATAGGATACATGAATCTGGGTACGTTTAAAAATATTAAAGAAGACCGCTTTGCGTTGTTATCAAGCAAACCATGATTCGAACGATTTCGCCCCGAGAGATATGCAACCCGCATTTATAATGGCCTAGCAACATAAAATAGTTTATAACATTTGTAAATGGTAAGTCTATTGAAAGAACATCATATTGAAAAGGATAGAAAACACTAAAAATAAATATAATCTTAAAAGTAGTTCCTTTTAATATGTTCCAGTTGTAGTAAGGCTTTGCTGAACAAGTTTGACCAAAGGTATATGAAAATAAAACGATTTCAATATCTTTTTTATTATATTAAAATAACATAAGAATTGGTGCGAATACCCTGAAAACTATTATTTTTTCTTTTCATCGTCATATTTAAAATCACATTATCTTGAAATATACGACGTCATGTTTATTGCATTGATTGTGATGTTCATCAGTAATGAAACACCTGTAATGTCTCAATGAAAAAGGTCACATCGGTTAAAAGGTTTTATGGACATATATCATGTTTGACATGATAATTGCCTGTATGTGTATATATACTGTGAATTATAAAGCGCCGAATCTTTGCTAAATACAAAATTTAATAATATGACTTACCTGTCGTGTTCAAGCAAATAACACCAGCTATAGCTTCTCTGTTATAGCAGCCAGTGTCTGCGCCGAACTTGTCCTGAATACAGTCGCCGAAATGTTGTTCCACACCCCTACATTTGACATTGCCAAGGATGATGACATCAGCATCATCTACAAGATTCCTTACAGCCTTTCCTGACCTGTATCCTAGCGTCCGACACGTCACATCCGCATCTTCGTCATCCCAACCGGTAGCACATACATATCCCCAAGTACCGTAGCGACGCACCTGCACAGGACCGTAGTACGAATTTTCCGGCAATCGAACGGTTATGTCTGCAATATTTAGACACAATTGTTAAAGTAAATGTCTTATTTGCTACTATACTGAGCATGTCAATAACATTTCTTTATTTTAATATGTTTTTTGACTCGAAATATCCACATACTGTCTATTTCACATTTCTCATGGAAAGGTAAAAGAATATGGAACAGAAAGACTTATTTGTCACGATGGAAATAACACCATAGGAACAAAATACAAGCTACTACAAAGTAGAAACCACACGTCAAAAAATGCAAAACAAAAACAAAAACCTCTGTCAACAGATATTACAATTGTTCCAACGGACATGGCGTGTGAGAAAAAAAGTACATTTTTGGACGAGATAGTTCAGTAGTTTCGAATAGGTACAAAAATGTGTCAGAAACTTTATTTGAACTACACAATGAGTAAGAACTGAATGCGTTATCGCCTTTGAAAAAAGGAAAGGGGAAGGTGGGAAGGACAAAAGAAAGTAGTTCGTGGTGACAAAAATGATTCCTGGTATCTCTTATATTAAGAAGGATGTTAATTACTTGCGTTTACATTTTTTGGCTTCAGTTATCGACACGTTACTGGCATACAAGTGTCAGTAAGTTTCCTTTTTTATTCTATTGACAATAATTGGTCATTAAACTACAGCACGTAATTCAGTCTATAAAATGGACTCTCGTTTTTTAACAATAAGTAATTTCACTTAATTGTCAATATTTCTGAAAAGATATATCTATTTTCTTACCTTCCAGTGTTGACATTGTTGAACAGAGCACGGAGGCGTACCGATTTGAAGGACATGCACCCGTTGTGTCGTAAAAACAATCCTGTGGTCTGTCCTCTGTCCCGTCACATGTCATGTTCGTCACCTGTATCTCCACGTCGACTGGCTGAGGACCAAAACTTGAACAACATTGACTCCGTCCCGTGACGTATTCTAGCGACGCGCACACAACACGTGCCTCTGTATCGTCGAAGTTGTCGTCACACACTGCCTCCCAGCGCTGTCCGTTGTGTAGTTCGACACGACCGAAGTTAGGCTTCATTGATCCTGATGTTAGTCTTACTGAGAATTAAAAAATATATATCAACGTGTACAAAAGTTACTTTACGGATTATACAATGGACGTTAAAGTCTAATGGGAGGGCCTCCGGATTAATGAAAACCCAAAATAAAACAAAAATCTTTTATTTAAATAGGTATCTCCAGATATGTCGTAATGATTAGCATTTTGACAAATTATGAACCAAAGAGCGAAGGTTTTTTAAATGAAATATTATGAAACATCAATATTACAAAACATGCAAGGTACTGTAAACTGTAAATTTTATTTATTTATGTATTAAGGAATTAATAGCGTTATTAAAATACAATTAAAATGTCAAAATTTGTTTTTGTACTTATAAAGGAATCGATAAGGTTATTAAAATACAATGAAAATGTAATTATTTTTTTATTTATTTATTAAGTAATTAAACGGGATATTTAAATACAATTAAAACATAAATAAATTTTTGATGAAGTTATTTCAAACGAGTTAATCCTTACCATTATTGTAGCATTTGACTGCGGCTGCGCCCGACCGACATGTTACAAAGTGGTAGTGGGGTTCTATGGCACAATCCAAGAAGCTTGTTTCGTTTCCATTACATTTCATCGAGTCCAAGAAGTAGGTACCGACAGCGTTACCATGGCTACCGGCATCCAACGAGATTCCAGAACGGTAACCTAGCTGACGGCATACAACGTCAGCCTCGTTATGAGAAAAGTAGTCGCCGCATACCGAACCTTTGGTATCTGCATTGACTCTGACCAATAGTCTGCCTTCCATGGCCGTTCCATTTTCCAGTTCTATCATAGCGGCTTCTTTGAACGTAAAATGCAATATTTATGAATTAGATTGATGGTTAAGATGTGGACTCCTGGGGTTATCGTTCGTTTGCACTTTAATCTGAGTTAAACAGTACTAGTAAAGTACAGTTACACCTCGTTATACCGCCACAATGTAGGTAAAGTAAAGAGGTTTTACGAAAATATACAAAATAGTTTTTTTTAAAAACGGGACATTGAATTTTGTTGGCGGTAATAGAAGAGGCAAGATAAAAAGGGACATTCTGTCGAGGTTTTACTGTAATAACAAGTCTAAAACTACAGATGCAACACTGCGTTAACTTTAAAGTTTACAAGGACACGAAAGTAATACTACATGAACTAAAATGTGTACACAGTTCAGATTCCTGCAGGTGAAATGAATGTTAATTTGCAAGGTGAGAAATAATGAGAGACACTTAACAAGATAGACATATTAAAAAATTGAAATAAGAGTTTGCATGAATATTTCAGAAAGCAGATGAAAAACAAATTACAATAAATTTTCTCGCGTTTACTTATTTGGAGCGAAAATACCCACATGCAGGGGAAATTGCACAATATGAAATGAATGTATAGCAGCCTTGCCGACGCTTCCTGCATCGAAAGGCAAACTTTCCATGGACAAACTTAAATATACCTGGTTGTGATAGACAAAACACTCCAGCGACAGTCCTGTAATCACATTTACATGTTTCACCCCACTTAAGGTCACAGTCGTCGAGCGTGTTCGCTGTTGAACTGCAGTTAAGATTTGACAACCAGCGGAAGTTATTTTTGTGGATATTTCCCAACTTTTCAGTCTGTGTATGATGTCTGAAAAGTACAATGTGCAAGAATTGCTTCTCTTTCCTTCATTTGTCATTGTGGCATTTTTTAACTTATGGTATAAATATCGTACCATCGGATAACTTTTGTTTCAACCCATTATGCACTGTGCATAGTATGTAGGCAAAATCAACTCGGCACATATGATATTTACTCGGCACAACATCAAAGGCAATAATTATGAATTAATTCGTGCTTATATTTCATTGAACTTTATTTGATGTAATATGACGTAGTATCATTTCAATTAATTTACTGACATGTGTTTATTTACTGAAATAAATCTAAAAATCTGATAATACCCGTTTGATTTCTAAGTTGTAATGAAAGCTAAGGGAGATGAATTTACTGAAATAATTATAAAAATCTGATAATACCCGTATGATTTCTAAGTTGTAATGAAAGCTAAGGGAGATGAATCCTTATCATTCTGATGGATTTTATAAGGCTAGCAGGAGTTATCTTCCCTTATATACCAGTATGTCAAACGATGGTTTCTTACCGATAGGCAGTTCCGTATAGATGTCCCCTCATCTTACAGATCACAGTGGCGTCCACGTCATCGAATCCCTCAGAACAGATGTAGCCGTATTGGTGGAAATGAGACACTTTTACGTATCCATGGTCAGCATTTTGAAGCTGTAATTGTGCTAAAAACAAATTCAAATTGGTCAAATATTGTTTTCAGAAAATATAAAGTTTCTCTAATGAATTTTACCTGTGTAAACATGTATCAACAAAATTAGAAAAAAACGCTTTCTTCAAAATATACCACAATTAGTTGTTCATCTGTCAAGAATGAATTCTTTCCATTTGACCTACATTTTGTAAGATACCGATATTTTTCAATCATAAAATAAAAAAATATTTGTTAATGTTTCCCCTTAAATATCATTCATGTTCCATAAGTATGGATGAATATTTCAGTATTTTGAAGAGAGTGCAAGCGAGAATCAAAGTGTTTCATAATTCTGTCAGAAAAGGGAAATATTAATGTTATTCAACGGGAACTTTTTCAACATTCTGGTTTTACATTTTTAAAGTTTTAAAATAAATTGAAAGGCAGGCATGGTGACAAACAGCAGAACGTCACAATCTCTTCACTTTGTGGGATCACCAAGTTCAAGTTTTATTTTTACACTCATGACACACACTAGGTGTTTCAAGAGGTCAACATTTAATACTTTTCAATTACATAGCAAAGTGAGTACAGATTGTTTATACAACATGTAAATATATAATAATACAGAATAATAACACTGCATTTATCTTATGTCACTTACAGCCTTAATTGATTTTTTTCTAGAAAACGACTTATTTTAGATAAAACATTTAAATTACAAATAGGAATCATTCCTTTTAGCTTAAAATTGCTGGGGTTTGTAGTGTAATAATTATGGATGTATATTTTTCTTATTGATGATATTTAAGTATTTTGGCATTTAAATAAATAATGTGGTTCATCACCTATACCTGTTTGACATAAATGACATATTCTATCTGATTTTGGAGTTGCGTTCCAGCGTCCAGTCTCTATTGGGAAATTCAGATTAGACGTTCGGAATTTACAAATACTTTTCCTATCTTTTTCATTAAGTTTTGTTAGATATGATTCATACTGAAAGTTTGTCTTAAATATGGAGTAGAATTTCCCACGAGAAGAGTTTTCTATCTCTTGGAACCATTTCTGTATAAATTGATATTTTAACCGCTGTTTAACTACAGCTTTGAAATGATTTCTATTCATAGTACATGTATTTTGAAAAATCCACAAATTGCTAAAACCTAACTTGTTTAATATATCTTTTATGTAATTGTTCCACTTTAAATGCATTTGTTCACTTGATTGTAAAACATATGCCATTTTATATATCAGACTAGATAACTTGCTCCCGCCAGTTAGCAACTTAAACCAGAACATGATCATTCTTTTCTTGATTTCTACTTCTAGAGGATATCTCCAGGTTTCTCCATAAATCATGTAATTCGGAGTAGAATTTTTCACATTCATGATTCTTTTACAAAATTGCAAATGCATTCTTTCTTTGGTAATAGTGTTTTCAAATCCCCATATCTCACAAGCATACAATAGGATCAGTGCAAGAAGAGAATCAAATAACTTAAGTTGCAAATCAACAAAAAAATAGAATATTTCGTATTTTCTTGTACAATGCATATAGTGCCTTTTTAGCTTGTTCAGTTATTTTTGTTTTTGCTTTACTAAATGTGCCATTGCTATTAAATTAAATGCCCAGATTTGAATAAGAATTTTTGACTTCGATATTTTCTTCATTCAATTTAAACACATATTGTTGTCTACGTTTTCTTTTTTCAAAGATGACGACTTTCGTTTTCTGTACATTAATATTCAACTGCCAACTTCTACAATAGTTTTGAAACACATTCAGGGCATGTTGTAACCCTTCCGGTGTCTCAGCCATTAACACAGTATCATCCGCATACAGTATTATAAAAAGTTTAAGATACATTCCAATGTTAATTTGACAGAGTCTTTCTACATGATTAAGATATGCAACATCATGTTGGTTTAAAAAATCGTCAAGATCATTCAGGTATAGGGAAAACAAAAATGGGGATACATTTTCCCCCTGTTTTAATCCGACATTACAAACGAAAAATTTCGAAATTTCATTTCCGTTTTTAACACATGACTTGGTACTTAAATATAAGTTTTGAATAACCTTAAAAACTTTTCCATTTGTGTCGAATGCTTTTCGAAAATCAACAAATGTACAGTACAGCCTTTTCCCTTGGGCAAAATATGTGTTTATTAATGAGTGTAATATAAAAAATATTTTCAGTCGTCGAGTAACCTGCCTCAGAGGGAGAAATTAGGTTAATTTCATCAGCTAATTTAGTTAATCTATTATTTATGATATGGGTAAACACTTTCCCCAAGCAAGACACAAGAGTTATAGCTCTATAGTTGTCCGTGTCGCAAGTTTCTCCTTTATTTTTATAAATAGGCTTAATTATTCCAACTGTCCAAGAGTCTGGGACTAATCCAGTATTTAGTATACTGTTGGATAACATTGTATTAATTTACTCGTGATATGCTCATCTAAAATGTCATCTTTTCCACATGCTTTGTTATGTCTTAAATTAGTTACCGCATGTATAACCTCTTCCTCTGAAATATCTTCGTCTAGTATTTGGTAAAAATTGTTATCTTCTTGTTCGGGAATATATATGTTTGGTATGTCAGCTTTATTAGATTTAGCTTTACCAGATAATTTATTTAATAAGTTCCATAGTGTTCTGGGGTTACTATTTGCAGATTCCCTTATATCCCTTTCCATTTAATGCTGATATTCCTTAAAACACCTATTCATTTCTTTTCTATATTGTTTACTCTTATTTCTGAGGGATTTTTGTTTATTTGATTATTTACTACAGGTCCTCCCACATTAACACCCCACGCACGAACGTTCGGGCTGCAAGAAGGATTATTGTAAGTGGGAAAAAATTGATCATTCCTAAGGAATGATAACTCAACCACAAATCGTTTGGAAAATGTTTAAATTAGGATACACTTTTAATAACGGTTATCATATCGTTCGACAAAAACATTTCGCTCACAATACTCACTTGCTGAAGGTGACCAGACGACCGCACACACCACACTGATATATTCGTTGGTCGGACAATAGTTTGTGCTTTCGTATTTGCAATCTGCCAACTTTGTCTCAGTTCCGTTGCAGTTGACGTTTGAAATCGCATAGGGATTCGACATCTCGCCGAACGTGGAACATCGCACGGTAATGCCATTCTGATTCCCTTGTTCTTTGCACAAAATTTCCGCAGCTACGTTTCCGAAATGACCGTCATCGCATACCAAACCATAGTTCGATAACTTGTCGTCCCAGAACGTAACAGGACCATAATACCTACTGGTTAACAACGAAGCTGAAAGACATATTTAAAGCAAAATTAAACCATGAACTATGGTCACCATAAATGAATATGTTCAAAAATCATCTACTGTATAACATGAACGTATACCAGATAATAGTAATTTACTTTTGAAATAAAATCCAATATAGCTGATGTAATGCCGACAAATACTAAATATTATTACGAATATTATTCTGTATAAAATAATACAATAAAATTGAACATATTTGAGAAGAATTGACAAGAAACAAGTTTATAGCCGTAAAACAGGCGATAACCATAATGTGAAATACATATTTTGAATGAGCAAAAACAAAATTAGTTCAATAGCCTTAAAGATTAAATAGAAAGTTAAGAACTATCAACGAGATTTCAATCAAATGAAAACCCACACTTGTAGATGATCAAGAAGCAGGTTGAATATCTTGTTTGGTCATCGTCATGATCTTATTGGGGGAGAAAATATGTGATAAGAAGGCCAATGGTTTTGTGTTTGTTTGACTGCCCTGGTTTTCGCTTGACATTATGGTAATTGGATTGACCTACATTTACATGACAGGCGTCGTCGATGAAGAAGATGACGCTTAACATTCCGGATCACCTGGTCTTAAACATTTGTACTTCTCAAGCGTCTTTACGTTAAAATGTGGGGTTTTATTCTTTGTTTCTTTTCTCTTAAAACGCTCTTAGCTTAGATATTCCTACATTTCACATTTGTTATCAAATATTTACAGTTGAACTTTATGTCAAGAGTTGATTTTCTTTAACAATATTAAAATATATTTTTTATATATTCTAGGTTCTTATAAACCGCTTTATCGCAACCTAGTTCGGAGGTCTTCTCAAAGCGGTTCACAAATTGTATCCGTGGTTATAGGGCCTTTGCAACCAGCCAATATCTTTCTCAGCTCCATGGGGAACATACAGCCGGTGATTCCATTTCGGCGCTCACAGCTCGCATTCTACATTTCTAGCACTGCCGAACCACATACTCATTTACAGCGGAGTAAAGTATCTTGTTTAAAGATACAACACAGTGCCGTGCCATGACTCGAACTCGCAACCCTTCGGTCACGAGCCCGGCGTCCTACCACTAGACTAACGTGCCTCCTTAAAAGAATTCAAGAAATATACTCTGAAAAAACTCACTGATTTAAATAATCTAGAGGATTCACATAATTAGGAAGTTTTGTGATTTCGAGGTTAAAAGAGTGTTATTATAGGGAACATTTACTTACAATTCATATTTAGGCACGTACAGTATTATTTCTAAATATTTTGAAAGAATTCTTTGCTATGTGGCAAAACAGAATTACCCCAAGGAAGACAGATGACGCCAGCGTCATCATTGTGGGCGTTACAACCATGTGAGGACATGTTCCAACCAAAGTTAGGACAAGACAGGATGCTGGACTCTGTCCCGTCACACTCGACCTGATCGAGATAAACAGGTCCCACCCCTTGGCCGAAGAACGACTACAAAAAAGGTTAGACGAATAAAACATAACAAAGAGGTATGGCGGAAAACTGCCCGTATTAAGTCGGCATTTTTGAAACGGAAAAAAATATTGATGAGTAAATATTTTTTAATAGCTAAAATGCAAGGAATAGATCTAAAACCAATTGAATATGAATTTTTGAACTGTTGAGATATTCTATAGCCATATTCACTATATCTATGAAAGTGACGGGTTTCCCAGAATTAAAAAATACTTTTGATACTTTCCCATCCGAGGACCAACTTTTGAATAAACTTTTTGATTCCATGATGTAATATGTTAAATCAAATCGTATGACGGAAAAGTGGTCCTCCTTTGGAAAAGTGCTCAAAATAATGAAAAACAGGGTTGATCAAGTTTTCAAAACTGCGACAGATGTTTCTTGTGTAAAAGGAGTTTGTATTTCCACATTCTTCTATGTCTGGTATTGCCTAACGTGTAACGCAGTTAGCTTGTGACCAGAAATATGAACGGTGTAGGTTCGAATCCACATTTAGATACGCTTTTTTTCTTCTTTCTTTTTTAATATTTAGGCAAGTGATAATTTTCCTTAGTAAAGTGAAAAATAGTTTTCAAATCAATGGAACACTTTATTGATATTTTAATAACATACCTATTGATTTATCTTCTATGGAATCATGTTAACAAATCCCTGTACGTGTGTACAGTACAGCTACGCTTTGTTTTATGAAATATTTTACCCTCCAATTGGCACTAGTATTTTTTATTTATTATATAAACACAAACAAATGATGCCGAAATACAAAATATACGGGATTGTTGCGTCAGAATAAAAAAAAAGGCAAAGCAACAAAAAAAAAGTGTTATTATCGCAAAAACATTACCGAACATGCGGGAAAATTCATCGTCGAGGACAGTCTCATTTGTATTAAATGCAGGAAGACTGCAGCACAAAGTTAGGAGCGCAATACACGTGTAAGACATTCTATTCGAAAACTATATGTCATTTTACCATTCCAAGGTACAGGTAGAACAAAATCAAGATGCGTGCTTTTTAAGAAAACATGTAACGGCATGACGTAGGCAATAGTAATGAGAATTAAATCCTTTCAAACTTGGTAATGATTGTACGATCTTGTGTTTTATACAGCATAACGCGAAATAAGCATTTTGTTGAGTCTTTATCGATTAACCATTGATTTTGGGAAATAGGCATAGCAACCCGCCATAACTCTTTATCAAATTATCAAATATTTTTTATGAAAGTGAAGAAATATTACAGGGTACAGAATGTAAATTTAACGCTTTTTTTGGTTCAAAATTAGTGACCTTGACATTGTCAATACCAGTAAATACGTAAAATCGTTTAAGAAATAACGTCATGTACATCAATGAATCAAATATATCTTTTGCTCTTTCCATGTATCCTGACTTGTTTTCTTTTCATGAGTTTCTTTACTTGCGTTTCTTTTTGGAATTCCATTCGGAAACCCTTGCTGCCTACATAACACTTTTGCATCGTTAGCTGTCCAGCCAAAGTCGCATATTGTCCCAGAAACACCAGCATACGTCATTTCCGCTCTTCCTTCGCCAGACTTACTGCCCCCGGCTAAATTTACAGATGGCTCTACGATAAGAAAAAGAATATATTATCATAGTTACGGATTTGTTGAACTATTTTACTATTTGGGCTTTTATATAGAAAGTAATCTATAACAGTTAATAATTTTTAAAACGCAACATCGCGTCAAAGATAATTCAGATGTCGAATATAGTGTAATGTTGAAATTAACATCACAAATTTCGAAGAAAAAAAATATTTTTGAGCACAGACACGCTCGTGCAGTGAGCTTTTGACCATAGAGACTACGCGCGTGCAATTCCAGCATTTTCTTAGCTTTATCAAATCAATTACAATGCATGCGCATGTCTTGTTTTTTGTGTGTAATTATATAATTTCAATTTAAACGTATTTGCAAAAAAAACATGGAAAAGCACTTCGCAACACAAGAACATGAACAGAATAACGTATGTGTGCACTTGTATTACGTCATCATAATATGTGATCAAAATGTTTTCTATGATCAATTAAAGAATATACCCGTATCATTGAAACATAAGGCCCCAGCAGACGACATATCCGTTCCACAAGCAGGATCTATGGATAACAACTCGGAGACACATTCTTGGATCCGATTTTCCTGACCGGTACAATTAACGGCCGACAGCCATATTGGATTGTATCGAGTTGTTATGGTCTTGGTACCGAGAGCCACGCCCCCGCTGTATCCTAGCTGACTACATAGTACCTTAGAATCATGATCGTCCCAGCCATGTCGGCATACCGTACCTACCATTCCGTACCTCTCTATCAAAACGGTACCGTGATTGCCATGCGACAGACTCGCCTTGAAATCTGTAACAAAAATTATACAGAGTCTCAAACTGAAATTGAGCATGCATTTTGGATTTCACTTTTATCTTGTTTTTATTTGAATAAGGAAAAGCATAATTAATATTAAGCTTTAATATGCTTTGGAATTTATTTTGATTTTTTTTAATATAATGGTATTTTCTGATTAAACATAATAATATTTTACTGTAAAATGTACCTAAAATGAAAAAATAAATAAATAAATATGAATCAATAAAGATACAGAATAAGTAACTGTATTTATCTTCCTCGTACAACATGTGATTTCGGAATGATGACAGTTATATATATATATATATATCGTTATCTCACGTTTCGTATTAAAAAAAGAACTTCTGAAATAGGTTCAGATGAAAGAAAAGCAAAGCACACTACTACACTGTAGTATTGAAATAATGAAAAATGTATCAATACCTGCAGGTACTTGTCCAATAGTACACAACACACTTGCATGACTAGAATATTGACAATAATCGGTTGTATGGGCACAGTCACTAAGTGAGGTCTCATTTCCAATACAAGCCAATTCAGTCGCGAAAATTGAGAATCGAAAGCGTCCGAACATGTCCGGAAGTAGACGTTGTGCATCAGTAAATCCCAACTGTCGACAGACCACCACAGCGTCGTTTTGACCAAAGTCATGCGAACAAACGGTGGTCCATTTTTCGTTGGCAAACATCTCAACCATCCCCATGGTAACGTTGTCTGTTGTTATACCTCCAACTAAATTGACTAGAAATTAAAAGAAAAAAATATACACGGTCACATCTTATTGCTTGTTTTGCTCGTTATGTCTTATTTTAATATCAAGTAAACACTGATAGTTATAATTCGTTCACATTATGCAAATCAAGTTCTTTATTGTTTTCAATTAAACAGGTACAACAAAACATCATTCCTAATACACAACATGACATTCAATGTGAGTTAATAAACACGAGAAGAACCAAGGAAACACCAATCATGGAACCAGGTCATACCTTTTATTAGGTCTTTCGTTTGTTTCTATGTTTCCTTCTACTGTACAGTGTATTTTGGCGGTAAACGAGGTGGAAGATGAAATAAGGGGCAGTATATCGAGATTTTACTCTATTTCCATCAACGCCATTTCACTTACCCCCAACACTACACGATACAGCCACGATGTTACCATCGGTGGAACAATCAGACGTTCTGTCTGGTAGCCATCCCTTGTTCCGACACATGAATATGTTATTTTCAGTTCCATCACACTCTTCAATGGTCCAATAAATGTCGCCTTGCGCGGGTGTATTGCTGTTGAAACAGGCACAAAATAGAGAGAATTGTTGACATAATTAAGCAGATATATACGAAGGTCACAGTGACCTACTTATCGATGATGTGCTATTTGTATTTATAGCTTCAGTGTTACACAATGCTTCATAATTATGAAGAGAGTTTCAAAGATATCATGTAGTTTTGTCAAAACAGACCATTTGTAATTTTGCTCCCCCATTTTACCCTCTCAGCTATCGGAATTGTCACCAAGCTGAACTTTATTTCACGTCATAGCATGTTACCACCAGAAGGCCAAAATCGGCACCCATCCTCTCTTTAAATCACATGTTCGTTTACATATATATAATATTGGGGGAGACTCAATTGACACAACAGAAAAAATCGTTTTGCATGCTGAACAGAATATTGTAATCACGATGTTCCCACATATAGATTATAAAGTTTATAAGATGTTGTAAGATTGTAAATTATTGAGTTAAAGTCGTTATTGTGTCATGTTGATTTCGGTCGACTCGTGATTTTATCGAAGCGATAGACCACAAGAGTGGTGATTCTTTTACACATGAAAGACATAACTGAATCCAATTAAACTAGAAATATAATATGTATACTAGTATATATATAAACATAACATTTACTGCACATCACGGTAAACAAAAATACAAAACATTGATACACACGTACATACCTTATAATTGAACCGGTTGCAAATCCCAGTCGACGACATATTAAGGAGGCGGTTTTACTGTCATGAGTGCCGGGCTGATCTAATCCACAAAGGGTCAGGAATCCGTCCACCCCATCATATTCTATCTCCACACGGCCACTCTTCCTGTCTCCGTCCGCTAGGTAGACGGACAGGCCTGTATAAAGGGAGTTTGGATATTTGGCAATACGAATTTGTTTAATGGCTCTTCTTTTGTTGCAAGTAATTTGCCAAACAACATGGTCACACATATCACCAATGTGCCAGTAATGACATTTCTTCAGGCACGTACTATGATGTCATATATATCTATAGACCGAAGAAGTAATATCAAGGGTAAATTCCCATATAAAACTTGGTCCTTACAACGCATGTTTGTATGATACTAATTACTTAAAACTGGTGCATGGGGCAAGGAAGCAATTCTAACAGTGTAGCCAATATGAGGTTGTCGAAGTTTAGGAGCAATCCATTCCTTTATCGAGACCCAGAAAAGCAAAGAACACTTAAACTAAATAGAAATATGAAAGGATATAGCTAATATTAAAAAAAAAACAGTCAGCCAATCGTCGGCTAATGTAAGCTGAGAGCAGAACTGACCGCATCGTTGACTAATGATGCTGTGTGAGTGCAAACAATGACGAAGAGGTTATGTTATAATAAAACGTGAATAAAGCTGCT
Source organism: Mizuhopecten yessoensis (assembly GCF_002113885.1). Taxonomy (NCBI): domain Eukaryota; kingdom Metazoa; phylum Mollusca; class Bivalvia; order Pectinida; family Pectinidae; genus Mizuhopecten; species Mizuhopecten yessoensis. Next base: position 1,072,405 of record NW_018408493.1, read on the forward strand.
GAAATAAGTAGACTATCTAGGTAACATTGCTGTGTAGGCACTGAGGTAGACAAAAACATGTTCAATTACTTTATCATGTTGTAGAATAGATATATTCACATGTGTTTGTATATCATAGTAGAATTCAAGACTCGGGATTCGAACACTGAGGCGCATTTCGTTTATATCTTTTCTTACATTGTTATCCCCCTCATTATGTATTTCGCCAATATACAGGGACATCCGTTGATTTTGTCTTAAAGACATCATACTCACCTGAATTGTAACAGACAACAGCCGCTCGATGTGTAGTATCGTAACAGATCTCCAAAGTATGCTTGCAGTCAAACAGTTTACTTTCGTTTCCATGACACCGGATCCCGGTGAGTGTGAAAGGCTGATCGTCTGCAGACTCCGCCCTTGTGGCTACGCCCCCTTTGTATCCAAGTTCACGGCATGCTACGGCAGCCTCGTTGTCGCTCCAATACGTCAGACAAACCTGACCCCAAACACCAGACTGGAAGTAGGCGACGTCGCCATGGTAGCCATTCGTCAAATTCACAGACGCGCCTGTTGAAATTCATGACTTGAGATATTATGTATTGACATTAAGAATTATGAATACCTTTTCGTATTTTCGTTTTCCCATAAAACTTATATATATATATATATATATATATATACACACACTTTATCGACATCATAGATTCGCGTCAATTGCAAATTCATTAATCAGGTTCAAGATCATAAGAAAAGATTTGTTTTTGTCAAAAGACATGGTATCTAATAGACATATTCTGAAAGTACATTAATGCAGAGTTATACAATTTTCCGTTTTGAACATGTTTAGTATTCGTCTTTCGCTCTGTTTAAGTATTCCGATTTTAAAATTCAGCATCTGATGACCAGCTTGGACAATGGGAAATCGCGCAATATTCCCTTTCAGTGCTGTGTAGATTTGGACAGACAATCTAAAACAATAATGCTCTTTAGAGAAGCAATTTAGGACAGTGTGCTGTTCGGTCGAGCTGTGTTGTCTCTTCGTGATTTCTATCGAATGCCCATTATACCTTTTTTAATTGAAAAAAACCTCAACGATATTCCGGCCCCCATAAAGACGCATGGAGATCAGTTCAAACAGAGACGTTTATACTACATTTTGAAAATTGACTGTCTAGAAAAATCGTAATTCTAAAATCACGGTATATTCTTAGATGAATTAAGCAATGTTGTAGTTATTTATTGTAGAATATAAATCACCGAACATATTTAAAATTGATCGTCTAGAAAAAACGCAGTCTATACATAAACGAAAGCCGATACCACTTATATGGGCGACTGCAGCCTAAGTCTCGCAATGGATCTCCGAGAACAATAGGTCCAAGCGTGCGTTAGCGAGATCTGGGCGAGTTGCCAATCTCTGGCTTTATATGTCTTTGGTTCAAATCCTTGGTAGCAACAAACGCCAAAATGAAGAAAATTTAGACATTTTTCACACAGTTAATTGGTGTTTCTGGTTTAAGGATCCCTGTACCACTGGGGGAAATATTTTCTGGCATTACTGTACCTTTAAGGCCATTAAAAAGCTTCCATCGTTTGGTAATTTTTTACTTACCTTGCTGTGTCGTGATCTCATTGTAGCAGTGGACTGAAGGATAATAGGTATCTTGTCCGCGACAGATATCCTCATGCCCCCGGCTATCAAAACTACAATCGAGTAGAGAAGTTTCATCGCCCTTGCAACCCCTGAATGGAGTCGTGTAGACCCCAGAATGGGGTCCGTACGCAGCTATTGGAAGGGCAGTTCCTCCAACATATCCGAGCTCTCTACAGGCAACGTGTGCCTCTACGTCACCAAAACCCCAGACACAAAGGACCTGCCAACTTCCGGTAAGATTCACCTCCAGAATCCCCTCAGAAACGGCGGAGGAGCCAGAAGAAACAATGCGCACATTCCTCCCTGCAGTAGAATATCGTAATGATCAAAATGTATTAATTTTACCATAATGCACTCAAGACAGAGGTCCATATCTTATATCTATGAAGAACGGGAGTCCTTATGTAGAATACCTCTGATTAGTGCTACCTTGCACATTATACCTTTGATCGGTGTTAACAGTTAAGCTTAAATGCGTGCTTTACACATTATATCTATGGTTTGTGTGTTGAGCTATAATATATACTAAAGTAGTGATTTGTGTCAGAGTTAAGATTGTGTTCTACCTTACACAATAAAGTAGTGGTTTGTGTGAGAGTTAAGATTGTGTGCTACCTTACACAATAAAGTAGTGATTTGTGTCAGAGTAAAGGCGATATGCTACCTTACACCATATATGCATTATGCATGTAGTTTGCGTTAGAGTAAAGGGTATGTGATGTACCTTATGCATTATATATGTGATTGTGGTAGAGTTCATGATATATGCTACCTTAATTACATATTTTATTTTTGAGAGTTTTGATTTGGAGTTAGGATATATACTACCTTACACAGTATTTATGTGATTTGTGTTTAAATTAATGATATACTATACATTCTATTGTACATTGTGATTTGTGTTAATGAATCTATGCAATCTCACTCATTACACCGGTGATTTCTGGTAGATATAACTATATGCTTCGTTAATAATCATACCAGTAATTAATCAATTATATAGTGTATCTTCTTTATTCGGTGATTTGTGTTAGAGCTAGGATATGTGCCTCTTTACACATTATGCGTGTGCTGTGTGTTAGGGTTAAGGATGTACGCTTCCTTACATGTTGTACCTGTGATGTGTATAAGATTTAAGACTATGCTATCTTACACATTATACCTGTGATTTCTGGTAGATGCAAGACTATGCTATCTTACACATTATACCTGTGATTTCTGGTAGATTAAAGACTATGCTATCTTACACATTATACCTGTGATTTGTGTCAGAGTTTAAGATACAGTGTATATGCTTTCCTACACAGTACACCTGTGATGCAAGTTAGATCTAGGGATTACGCTATCATACCTGTGATTTCTAGTAGATTTAAAAATATGCTACATTACACATTATACCTGCGGTTTTAGACTGACTCACGTCGCTTAAAAGATGAAATATCGTCATAAAGCTTATCTTTTCTGTGTGTGTCCAATGCGTGCTTTCCGATCCGCATTAAAGATTTTATTAAATAATGTAAAAAATACAGTAATAACGCTTTTGCAAAACATAGATATTTTACAGTAAGGTAGTTTATTTCATAAATTCGGAAATCGCTTTCATCGCAATAAACATCTTTAAGATAAGCACTAAGAGATTTTAATCAAATTTTACATAGAAACTCAAAGTATTTCTCGCTCAGCCATGATTATTCCAGGATGCTATTTTCCTTTCTTTTTTTTATATATAAATCACCTCCTTTATTGCATTGCAAACGAACTGCGTATTTAAAAAGTGTGCCTCTGGGCGGATAAAATGAGGAAGAGAGAGAGCAGTGCGTCAACAAAAGTATACTACCGGGTATGTCAGTACATGTATGTTCACCTAGGAATACGATTAGTTTGCCTGCTGATTTTGTTTATTTTGAAACGATGACAGAATGGAATTATTTTTTTCTAGTTTTCATATGTCTATAAATGTTTGTTTTAAACATATGTAATATGAAATATCAAATAATGTTCAAATTAACTCGTTTACAGTTAATGAAATCTTCAGCGCGGAGATCCCCAACAGTGAAATATTACACCTTTACCACAAACTGAAGGTAAAGGTCACATAGAACTCGGAATAAGCGAATGACAGCTATCGAAATTCTATATTTTGTATGATATGCTAAGAATTAAATGAACATACATATCCGATTTACTCTTGTTTATAAAACATACACATACATAAATACTTACCTGTTGTCAATACCGGTAACAACACCGCAACTACCATCCACAGGTAAGAAATATCAAGGTGTGCGAACATTGTCTCAGCACGCGTGTAGCTGTGTCTGTTCTTGCTATCGTGGTCGTTGTAGGTAATGTTGTCGGTGAGGAACACATACTTGATACATCTCGTATGCTGTCCCCAGAAGCACTAAATAGATCTGAATGTACCCTACGAAGTGTAGGGAATAATATCAATACGACATCCGGATTTGAATTAACATAAAACCCTCATCATCGTCGGCGCTACCTGTGTGCGCGTTATTGAACAAACAAGCTACAGGGCTATATATACCGAATACAGTAATCTTTCATGGATTTCATTGATGTGCAATATTTATAGCATTAGAATCATAGTTTATTGGTTTTAGTATCCCAGTCGTAATTTCCATGCTATAATAAATACTAAAATTGGTCTTGAACAAAGTATGAAAACGATTGCTGAGTTTTATTACACAAATCTTGTATTGAATTGAACATTTTTTTCCTCCAGCTTCATCTTCGTTTTTCGTCTTGTGAATTCGTATATAAGTATAGATCAAAGACGTTATGTCAATGTTTTGCTGGATGAATGAATTGTGAGCTCAGATTTTCAAAATAAGAAATATTTTAAAGAATTATAGATTAATATTATTAGTCGTGTATATAGCATACTCTGCGATCGTTACAAATCTTCGAATATATGTGCAAATTTTAACATGTATTTTAATATGTTCGACAGTATTCCAGACGTAGGATTTGAGCTAAAAAATTTCATTAAGCTGACCATGCTTTGAACATTTGGTTCCCATCTCTTTACTTGACATGAAATATTTATCAAAATTGTGTAGAAATTCAATAAATATCGAAGCATAAAGCTTTATACCCTGCAGTAGCTAATTGGTGAAATATTTCTAAAAAAAAAATCATCCTGATTTGTGAGGAAAATGGCTGTTTATTATCACAAATATTTGTTTATGACAAATGTTTTGCTATCATCTAATTTAATTTGACACTGCACATAATCATCCCTGATGTATTGTGAATGTGAGCGAGTTAAATGTATATTTAATCTGGTTATNATAAAATTTTCATTAAGCTGACCATGCTTTGAACATTTGGTTCCCATCTCTTTACTTGACATGAAATATTTATCGAAATGGTGTAGAAATCCAATAAATATCGAAGCAGAAAGCTCTATATACACTGCAGTGGGTAATTCGTGTAATATTTCTTTTTTTGTTTCATCCTGATTTGTGAAAAACATGGCTGTTTATTATCACAAATACTTTTTAATGACACATGTGTTGCTATCATCTAATTTAATTTTACACTGTTCATAATCATCCCTGACGTATTGTAAATTTAAGCTAGTCAAATGTATATTAAATCTGGTTACCTAGGCGACCAAGACCGGTAAGGAGAAACGTAAGACTCACAGAGCATCGATACATACAGCATGCCGAGGTTAGGTCATATATTTCATGGTAGTTTCAGCCGACAATGTCCTTCAAAGGTTGGACCCAACATATATATGACTAGTGGGGGAGAGACTCGCTTTGAAGATCCGAATATTCAAACAAAAGTCACCGAATGTGGTTCTCCTATAAATGACATACAGTACAAAGGTGTAAGGTATGTGTTGTTTCATTAATGTACGCAGTGGTATTTCTATGGGACAAGTTCCAGACCAATGAGCAGTGTGATAAACATGACCACTGCCTGGGATACACACGTGTGTTTTTAATATGTATAAGAGCTTTGCGATGTCATCTTCTTTTCACTTACAGTATGATATTTTTACAAAACAAAAACAAACAAAAAACAAAAAATAAATTGTTTGAAATACATTTATTAACCTTGTCTGAGGAAGACATGATGTTTCCTTTCTTCAAGATAAATCATGCCTCCCATCAAATTTTATCGATGAGGTACGTATAACAACACGATGGTAACATGTACTATTTAGATATTTAAGGATTAACTTGAATATGTTTTTTCATATAATGGAGATATAACACAAAAAAACGGAGTGTACTCTAAATAAACCGCGAAGCGGTTTATGATGAGAGTACACTCCGTTTTTTTGTGATATAGCTCCATAACATGAAAAATATATTCAAGTGAATCCTTATAATTTAATCTACTTTACGCAATCCCTGAGGAAATCCACTTTTAATAATGGACTCTTTTCTTTTAGAAATTATTGCCCTGCTGTATCAGCCAATCAAAAGCGACGGTACAAACGGCGACGTCATTTTTTACGTTATGGGCTGATAACATAATTTTTTAAGCCAATGAAAATGCTTGTTACAAGCAAGATTAAATTATTAGTAGTTATATGAGTAAGCTTTGCAAATTTTGTTCTCAAAAGGCTTTCGATACGTAACAAACCACCTTGTTCCATGATAACCTGTTGTAAGCGCACGTACATTGTTTGTTTCGATGAACGGGGAAAAGGGGAAAAGGTATGAAAAGGCCGATATCTCTGTATATTTGTTTATCAAATCATTGGGAAGGAATCGGATGGAAACTAAGATTGAAGTTATCCTTAAAATATTTTAATAGGTGGACGCAGACAAAGTCGTATCATAATTCCACCTGAAAACATACCCTGGTGTCAAAGCATAAAGATAAAACCTGGGCCCGTATTCATGACACCATGCTCATGCTCAAGCATGGATTCTGTGCTCAAACCTATTGTCTTGTAACTCGGTTAAATCATGTCAAACGATCAAAATGTCAAATGTAAACATCGAGAACAGTTTTCGGTTTGAAGTCTCTTCAATGTTTTTCAAATCATTGACAAAATAATATTTCTTTATGAATTTATAACTTAAACAAGAAATTCGGCTTGAGCACAAATTCCTTGCTTGAGTATGAGAACGGTTTCATGAATACGGGCCCTGAATGTCAAGTCAATACAGAAAACTGAAGAAAGCACGCTGGCTACGAAGGATTCTAGACAAAGCGACCATTATCAATAGAACTGTAGAATGTCTTGTAAATTAAGTAAGTTTTGTACACGTCATAATGTAGTACCTTGGTATAGTGTAGCTGGGGTTTTTAAAGGCATAGTGTTAAATTACATTTCTCCCACAACCACTGTAGGTTTCCTCACTTATGACTCATTGGATAAACCTGCTAGAAGTTGTTAACATTCAACAATTGGGTAACACCTTGGACGTGATTTCATTGGTCAATCTTTGATTTATGACGTAACGTAACAATGCTTTTCGACGTCATTTTCCATTGTGACGCCAGGCAACATGGCAATCGTTTCCCCCATCGGAAACACACATGATGTATTTTCCAAGGGGGAAAATGTGGAGTTGGGGGGGGGGGGGTTCAGATGAAATACGAACATTTTGGGAGTTATAGGTCCCCAAACTCGTGATGACTACTTATCACATTTATCTAACTCTCGTTAGTTAATTTTCAAATTGTAAGAAACACTCTGGCACCTCGTGTCTTCATACAATTTAAAGATTAACTAACTCGAGTTAGATAAACATAATAACCAACCATTACTTGTTGGGCATCCTCGACATCCAGGGGTTACGGTCATTTACGCTCTCTACACTCCTGGAATATGTCATAGCAAAATTGAAGACTTAGTGTGCGCCACCTTGTTGAAGAAGGAAAGTTCGACCCTTTGATGTACATCAAAAGAATCTCGCGATCACGTAACGGTAGCTTTCAAGGCGGGCGTCTCTCCTTTGTAATCTTCAAAGGACAGGTATCAGCCTAGTGATTGTTCAGTGTTTTTTTCCTGAGACCAATCAAATAGCTATCTTCGTGCCTTCAATTTTGCTATGACATATTCCAGGGGTGCAGAGAGCGAAAGTGAGCGTAACCCCTGGATATCGACGATGCTCGTTGGGGAACCTCTATGTATCACATCAACTGCAAACAAAGGCTATTGACTTTAAGACGACATCACATAAGTCAATTAAATTTATTTTGTGAAACACCTAGTGAGAGTTTGAGTAAATTCATGTACCAAAGTTGTCTCCTGATGGTATCCATTTCATTATCACAACGTCCATTTCGTCAATCAAATGGTTATTTGATTGTTAGAAATAGTCGGTGATAGATGATCCTGATATGCGCGTTTAGTCAGTCTTTTCAAATTTTCATCAACTTTCTGATTCTGTTTATTTGGACTGTTACACTTCTTCTGGTTACTATTCTGCTGTCTTCCCTTAACCAGGCTCTTTCTCGGTCGATCAATCGAGATCATAATCAAAAGTGCTCTCCAGCACGCACTGACCAATTCTTGATTTTGTTGGTATGATTTTGGGACGACAATAGTGGAGTTGCTGGAGATTCACCAAACGATTCGTAACAGCTGTTATGACCTTTTAGGGAACTTCTCATTTTAATAGTTCAATGACTCTTGTAGAAGGAACCTCAACAGTCTAATGAGTGTTGGTATCCATCCAGGCGGATTGAATCCTCTCAAAAGTGCGCAACTCATTAAAGCATTTATCATACCAGGTGTTATTTACGGATGTGAACTTTGGGCAAATGCTACGCAGAAGTCCATTGATATGTTAAATAGAACCATGCGGTATGCTGCACGAAGATGCCAGGGTTTTGAGAAAACTTCGTCGTCGGCCATAACTACCAGAGCTATTGACTTACCTGATGATTTATGGTCTGATGTAGAAATCAGAAAACTGTACCTTTGGAACAAACTGTGTAATGCTAAATTANCATATGTAGTAAACCTACTTACTGTTCTCACTGCAATACTTTGGATAAAAACCTTTCGGCTTTTCCCAATCTTTTTTCCTTTGCATCTCGCATGTGACGATATAAACCAACAAAGAATCATGTTCAACATTTAATGAATCACTTCTAAATTCACATGTTTCTGGCTTTGTTTCTAGGGGTATATTTGTCCATATGTTCCGAAATGCTGTCTCCATCTGAGCCTTCGTGGTGATGTTATGTGTCACTTTTTGCAGTTCAAGTTTAATTTTACGCCACATATTTTCAATTATATTTAAATCTTGACTGTGTGTCGGCCATTCCATACGGTACCATGAAGTTGATTTTGTTCCATGTACTCTTTCACAGAATTAGCTGTATGGACCGAAATGATGAGCAATAACTGGCCAAACAAAATTGTCAACTATCTCAATATATTAATATTACCAGTTACAACAGTAACATGGACAGATAGCCAAATGAATGGACAGATCTATTGAAAAGTAATTGAAATGACAAAAACATCAAGTGATCCGGACAAAGGTTGCAAAAAATGAGCGTTAGTCACGAGACTCGGTCACAAAACGCAAGTCTGTCTTACCAGAATATAAACGTTCAGAGAATTTGGAGACCGCAGGTAAAAACTGGAAGTTATTCTCTGAATAAAATATTACACTGTGTTGACGCCAAACCAGTTAGCAAGCAGGACGCCACATGATGTGACATCATACACTGTAATAGACGGAAGCATAAAAAAGGGGAAACTGGTTTGATAGCAGGCCAAGGGACTACCATGAAATGAGTAGTTCAAATGAAATCTCCTTTTTTATTTTCCATTAAAATGTTGAACAGTTTATGTTTGGTCGTGGGTTCACAGTTTATGTGACGAAAATGTCCGCATGGCTAGAATGTACCTATGTAACATCTTATTAGAGAAATGTTTCGTTATTATAGGTAAACACCTCGTATTGTTTCTATAATACTTATCGTCATCTGCTCGATCTAGACCGATGGTCTTTAAGCAAGTATGTGTGCCTTAAAAACATCAGTAAAAATGAAAAAATAATTAATTCCTACTAATAATTGTTTATGTAGTAGCTTCAAAAGTTAACACAGGCTTACAATGTCTATTTCTGATTTATCAAATATTAAAAAATGCAAGTAACTTTTAAAGAGTGGTCTTTTGTCTTTTATATTACTATAAAGAATGAAGGATTTTGATCTGGTAGAAAATACCTCTCAAAATGTTGTGTGCTCCTCTTTAAACCAATCCCTTAATGGATTTACGCAAGGAGCTTCTGTTATTTTAAGTAAAGCATATCCAGCAAAACAGGACTTATTAATTTCTTGAATAAGAAAGTATATTTTCATTAAGAAGCGGAATAGCCTGGCATATAATATGCAGATCTAAGATTATGGAATTTTAATGATTCGTTACATAAATAAGTTCATGTGCATAATTTCCTTGATACACATAAACATGGGTGAAGAGAGTTCATCAAAATCAAAATTGTAGTGTAAATAAATACATGTGGCAATGCCCTTTTATTTGAATTATATGAAAGTATGCCAAACGTTGTAATTTATATAAGCATAATACACAAACTCCGTTTTTTTGGGTGTTTTTTTTATCAAATAATACATTTATGAGATAAAGATGATTTGGAATGTTAAATGGATGCGAGGCACTCGGCTATGATATCCAGTAGATGACCGTTTGTATGGAATGGGCGGGAACAACATTACCGTTTATAGAGCCAATCTCGGCGTCAAAGACGCTTAACGTTACGTCATCGTCGGACCTAGAAAGGAAAACAGTCGATTGTTATTTTGTATTTAAAAGCGTCAGGGTCATGAATTAAACAGTAGCTCTGGAAAATAGATGGGTATTTTTACAGAACGCAAATCCGAATGGTTGGATCGTCTCCAAAGCTGGAAGCATACATTCAATATGGCCCTGACGAAAGGCAAGAGCCCTAAAACATTTTCAAGTGTACTTCATTCTACGGATATGATATTTATGCATCCAGAAACAAAACAAAAAAATAAAGGTAGGTTTGTTTAAGCGTCCGGAAATAGAGAATATGGATTATAAAAATCGGACAAGCGAGGTACATGTTAGTCATTCTCCAAGTTCCCGTTATGTGGTGTGACATAACTTGAATTTGACTTATATCTATTTTGCAACACGGGTGTCGACAACGAAGCAGACGACCCTTACCCTTTTTGACTGAACATTTGGTCTAATTTTCCATTTACTTTTTCAAGACCTTCCGTGTAATTATTTCCTTTGTTCATACTTCGCCCAAGTTTTATCGAATTTGAGTTTGAATTGCTGTTTTGTTCATAAATATTCTCTTGCGGTATTCTCTTGTTATTTTACATCCTAGTGTAACTTCAGGGGGTTACACTCACTTTTGCTCTCTGCACCCTTTCGAATTTTTTATTGCAAAGTTGAAAGCACGCGACTAGTTATTTGATTGGTTGCAGGTAAAACAAATCCTCACTAATCGTCAGGCTGATGCTTTGTGCTTTAATTTACATCAAAGGATCAAACTCGTCTTCTCGACGCATTCACAAGGGGGTCACATTGAGCCTTTGATTTTGCTATGACATATTCCAGGGGTGTAGAGAGCGAAAGTAAGCGTAGCCCCTGGAGTATCGAGGATGGTTATTTAACTGTGTACTTACATGTTTAGCAGTATGATGACGACGGAGTTATCCTGTAGAAGAAATCCCTCACACTTCAGTGCGGTAGAACCATACACAGAGAGAGATATTCTGGTAGAGCCGGGGGGAAGGAATTTACTGCAAAAAAGACAGTACTCGGTTTACAATGTGAAATATGAGGCAAACAAAAAAACAGAAGATTTTGTTAAATTCAGCTTACTAGAAGAAATATGTTTTACTTTCTTTCAGTGGAAATTAAATGTAAATACAAGTGGCTAAATATGAGAGGAAAAGACACAATTATGTTACGTCATCAACAGTAGGTGTCAACGGAGTTAACCTTTTTTCGCGCCATTTTGATGTAACGTCAACCTCTTTTGACATAAATAAAAAAAAAAATGTTGAACACTGTGACACTTCAAGGTAAAGCAAACTTCCGAGTCTTGGGGATCTTGACCGAAACAACACGGATTTAAACCTCAGGTTTCGCGTAATGATTCAGTTAAGATCCAAATCCAACAATTGAAATTTTCGTGATGCGCAAACTTTGTCCATCTCGCCGTAACAAAATGGAATCAGTTCACGTCAGGTTTCTTAGTATTCGAAGCGGAATCCAACTTCTGTTCTGGAAACTTAACTGAAACTGGGGTTTTCGGCTGTGGAATCCTGAATTTATCCTGACTGCGAATTCTGCAACTTGATATTTATGGAGTTGCTATTCTGACTGAAACATGGTTTTCTAAAACCAAACATCTGAGAGAGATTTCAGCTTTCATCAACTGTGTCGATCTAACCGAGCCCCAACTAAAACCTAGGTTTCCGCATCAGAATCTTAGCGGACTTTTAATGTTTCCGCTTCACACTTATCTAAAACCCTATACATTATGTAAATTACATAATAATAATATTAATAATTCGAGGTTATTGTTTACCTCTTTATCACAACCAAGTTTGTAGGTCGTCTCAAAGCGGTTCACAAATTATTATCCGTGGTCATAGGGCCTTTGCAACCAGCCAAATCTTTCTCAACTCCCTGGGGAGCATGCGTGCCTCCATAAATTATACTTTCCTGTATAGAACAATGAAGTTGCCGAACCTCTATTTTGGGGCAGGCTTCTGGTTATTCAGTCTTATATCTTACGTTTGAAATTAGTATTGCTAAGCTTTCTTAATTCATGGCATAGAGGAACTTAAACTTCGGAATTGAACACAACTTTTATGCAAAATACAGGGCCATTGTGAGTACATTTTACATATTTTTAATTTTTTGAAGTTTTTGTCATAGGTCTTCATCCCCATGAGAAACGTGAAAGAACTTCATGTACATGTATATGAAAATTATTTTACATGCACATTGTATAAATGTTTGGTACACAGTTTTACGTGGTTAGGATGGCCAAACTGCTAATTGTCTGTATTTCCAATTGTCCATTAATGAGTTTGAATATAAAATGTGCCCAATGGCCACTACTGATCACCGATACTTCTTAAGTCGAACCATTGAAGATTTTATACTTGCACAAACTTGAACATGATTCTGGTATGGATTGGTAACATCACGGACCATTCAAAGTGAGGCGGAATTACATTGACCTTTCGGGGTCACATTGTTGTTCGTGACGTCATTAACAATCGATTTCATGACACGTCAAAGTCAGCTGGCATCATTGACGTAATTAAAAGTCGCAATACGGGCCTCATTTAAGGATTTACCTGCATTTTGACGGCGTATACGGTAGTATAAGCGCAGTTGGCAACGAACATATTCTATATGTTGTCTGTTAGCGCTCCATAAAGAATATGTTCGTTGCCAACTGCGTTCATACTACCGTAAACGCCGTCAAAACGAAGGTCAATCCTCATACTATTTTAACATCATAAATAATGGTCAAATGCTATACAAAGAAAAAAACATGCGAAGTGGGTCGCTACGATGGTAACTACGGTAGCCGTGGTTGCTAGGATAATATAGTTCCAGTGAATCTACATCGATATATAGGTAAATTTAGAAAATACGCAGTGAACAACACTGTTTTTCTTCTTTTCGTTGCCTTTAAAATCTTAATAAAATGTATTCATTTATAACGGTCGTCATGTACGTGCATTAACACAGTGCTCTGGGAGTGACGCGGTCGAACAGGAAGCCGCCATTGTTTACTTTGCCGTCAAAGAATTTTGAATGTGCATCCCTTTTTTGTATCATCAGACATAATGGACACCGAATATGTTCCATGTTTCTATATGTTGAGTGAACCAAACTATGGCTGTCATCGAACAGTTATCTCGCTGAAGCGAGAACAGTGCCATATTTGAAACATGGTATCAATCTGCCGAGCCTTTTTTGCGTATACACAGTCAGGGTTTACTACACTGAAGATGGACGAGATGTAAATATATGCTAATGAGAACTTTGCGGACGATATATCGTGATTGTACTGTCGCAAATCATTTCAATTGGCCAATCAAATGTTACATCTCAAATGAATCAGATTATCAAGAATTTAAAATTGTATATTTCTATCTCCTCGAAAAATATTTTATCATAAAAATATGCAGTTGGAATGATCTTGATCAACTTTGAGACCTCACCTAAAGTGTCCAAGGGCATAAAACATTGGTTGTTTATAGAATTCATCAGTTTCCGCGTTCACAATAATCGGACTGTCGACAAAATTTCTGACCCAGTTAGGACCGCCTTCCATGTTTAGGGCTATATTCCAATCCGTCCATCCTGTCACCCAGTGTCCAAGGTCCTGGAGACACAAAATGTTCTGTACATGTATCATTGAATAAAATGTCTGCGTGCTTTTCAGAAAAAAACGCATTTCAAAAGAATTTATAAAGTAAGCAATTCTGATAAAAATTCTAATTGTCTATTCAAAGCAATTGTAATCCAATTATTTATTTCGTTTCTATATTAAATGGAAAGCATTTAAAAAATGAAAGCAGTTATTGAGTTCACTATTATTATTAATTTCATAGAAGTTCCGATGTTTCTAAAACAAAGGACACCACTGGAAGCCGTGTCAGACCTGCAGTCATGTCTTCACTGTTGCAAGAAGGAGAGAATGTACCAGCTTCACGAAAATTAAACCAACTGTATGGCCAATTGTAGTCCGAATTTTTCTGACGTTTTATGGACTTTTTTTTATATCAGTCTGGCGTCGATAAAAAACATGGGTTGGTATAGAAAACGTTGGAAAATACTGTTCGGAATGATCTTTGAAACATGTTATTGATACCACCTAGTGCATAAAGAATAGATCTTTCGATCCATGTGCGATATGTGTGTGAAAGTGACGATTTGTTTCTAAAATATCTGTTTGAAGAGCGACCCTGGCGCGGGTCGCTTATTTCCCGCATGTTATAGAGGGCCGGAGTTCTGACGTTAATCGACGCCAGACCGATATTAAAAAAGTCGATAAAACGTCAGAATAATTCAGACTAGGTCAATTGAGACTCCGGAAGCGTGGCAAACGCCTGTTGCTTCCCGAATTTTTGTAATCAAACCGCGAAAGTGACAGTAACAGTAATTAGTAATTGTTTTTAATTATAGTACAACATATTTTTATATTACAAACGATTTCTGTTGGCAGTTTCATTATTGAAATTGACCAACAAAATTGAATGATACATGTCAAATTGTCATCTTGTTCCCTAGATGACTAGTCGTCTTCATGTCATTCATTTAATGATTTTTAATCGCCATCTCCTTCAAATGTCTACTTTGGACGACAAGTAAAACTCATATCGTCCACTTGACAACTGTGATAGACCCCAACTTGTCTCAATTGTCTATTCCGATAACTCATAAAATGGCATCTTGTCCAGAAGACGACCTTATAGCTGTCGTTTCGTCCCCAGATGCCTCCTATTGGGAACAAAAGGAAAATTACAGCTCTACTACTTGAGAACACTTATACCTAACGGACACACGTACAAAACAGTACCTCAAGTATATCCCTGGCGTAGCTTTCCGCTCGGGACCAGTCTCCGAGTCGGACCGCCTTTAATGGAGATCCGGGAATCCCGTCCACACACGCCTCGGTTCCGAATATATACTGTTCTGGAAACTGACCGTGTGTGTCATCAAGGAATGACGGCGGTACCAACCGATCTGTGTACCAATGAACGGCGATACCGGATACGTACTTCTGTGCAGCCGGGTCAGACAGGACCTGGTGAAATTAGAATGAATATCAATCTTTATTGACAGACAAATTTGGATTATTCTTTGATGGAGATACAGCTTATAGCGCTTGAAGCATAAACAAATATAATAATATACATATCCTATCCGGACCATATAGCATACAATGTACTTCATTCTTTGCTGATGATATGAGAAACTATAGGGTATAGTAAAACTTCGCCATACTGCCACCAGCTGTCCAGTGAAATTTTGGCGTTATAAAGGGGTTTAATGATAAATCGAGGGAAAGGTATAAAGGATTTCTAATGGAAACGAGAAAAAAGGACATTAAAATATGTTGGCAGTAAACTACGGGCATTGTATCGAGGTTTGAACCCACATCCCACCATTACCAAGAACAAAACAATCACAAACTGACCCTAACGTGTACCACGTGTTGAGTCATCTTACCACAAAGGTCCAGTAAGGCATCAGGGCTCGCTGTCCGTCCAATATCATCAGATCCACACTACCGTGACCTCGTTCCTCCAATAAGGGGCCAAGATCTTTTATGATAAAGTCTCTTTGTTGCTCGGCGGTCCAGCCCATGGCTTGGAAGGTAAAATTCTTTATCCTCCCATCTGATGGTTCGTTCTGTGCTGTCAATCCCCAAATGGAAATGTTGTGACTCGCATACGCTTCAATAAATCTGGTGGCCAAAAGTATATTTTAATGTAAAATGTTACAGATCTTGTAAGATGTGAAAGTGTTATCTCCCTTTTAGTATAGTGATTTTTTTTATAATGAGTTCAATTTTTAGCCTTTCAAAAGTGTCATTTTTTGTGTACCTTTTTATAAGTGTCACCAGTTCTTGTGTACCTTTCAAATGGGCCATCATTATTGTATGTATACTTTTCAAAAGCGTCATCAATTAGATTGTTCCTTTCCAAATTGTCATCAATTTTTGTGTACCCTTAACAAATGTGTCATCAATTCATTACTGAGAAAACATCACCAAACATTAAAGATGTTTTACATGTTTTTTAGAGCAGAACTCTTTTGGAAAGAAGATTAATGTCACAATGAGGCCAGTAGCATAAATCCTTGAATAACATTTATACATATAAATGCATGTACATTTTAACGAATTATAAATAAATTACGATCAAGCCTTTTCGTGATTGAAAGCGGTGCCTGAAAACGATTAATCAATTGGCTACATAATTGTTGCAGTATATTCGATTTGATAATATAATACTCGCAAAATTTTATGAGATTAAACTTGGGAGAAAATGCATGTATTCTGGATTTGTGTTTTGAAATTTGCTTCTTAAACGTGCGAAGTGCATGCAATAGTTCGTGTAGCTAACAATATGGGATATTTGCTGATCAACTTATAAAATGGCCCCTTTATTTAATTCTATATTTAAGTTGCCATTTACAAGGTGTATCTTTTGGTTTACATTTGGCAAACCAAATCACACATTATACAGGCAGCACTTACTTTGCAAAATACAGGGCCCACGTTTTGAAGTATTTTCCACCAGGTTCACCAATGAGCGACCCTTTCCCTGTCATGGACTGGTCAGTTTTCATCCACGCAGGGGCGCTCCACGGGCTGCCAAACACGCGGACCGGCCGTCCCAGGGACAGGGCTTTCTGCAGGAACGGGATCTGTTTGGAACAAAAGGGGAAATTCATACTTTAGGAATGTCTCTTTCACTATTTGGTTATATATTTTCTGTGTTAGGAGATATTTTTCATAAACATTTCTTTCATTCTTATGTTTATTTATTATGTTTTTATTAGGATTTTTATTATAATTATAATACGTTTTTATTGTGTTTTTTAATATGTTCATATTCAGATATCCACAATGTATTTTTCTTGATGTCACGAATCACAGGAGACATTAATTAAATGAAGCTAAGCCTAGTAGAAAAATTCCAGTAGCACAACCAGTGACATGTTTAAAGTGTTTATACTGTACGTCACGTTTCGATGACTAGGACAACTGTGTACTCTGTCACCGTCATCAGACATACCGTACATACAAAATGTACCGTCCTAGTCATCAAAACGTCACACATAAACGTATAAATGGTTGTGCTACAGGAACCTTTCTACAGTTCACATTTACGAACACGAAGAAAATGTTTAGAAAATTAAGACGAAACAATATATTTTTTCCGTTTTTTATGTATTTCACAATAACTGTTATTCTAAAAAAAATATTGTAGATTAAAGTATATTAAGAAAACGTTTGTATCTGAAGGGAGGGGAAATCACTGACAACTACAAGACAAACAGTGACAAGCGTGTTCCCTCTTGACACCCGTAATTGTATCACCTACATGTGTTTTGGTGACAAAACTTCTAACAAAGAAATATACCTTGTATTTGAGATCTTCTGGTGCTAGAGAAAACTTGGTCAAGTTGAAATCGTTTGCCGTGTCGTCATAGGAGTATTCTCGCGTGGAGAAATCACAGCTCGCCATTGGTACTCTAGCGACATTGTACTCAATACCTGAAATGTCAGAAAGCCATCGCTACTGAGTTGACCATCCTCGACATCCAGGGGTAACGCTCACTTTCGCTCTCTACACCCCTGGAATCATACTCGACATCCAGGGGTTACCCTCACTTTCGCTCTCTACACCCCTGGAATCATCCTCGACATCCAGGGGTTACGCTCACTTTCGCTTTCTGCGCCCCTGGAATCATCCTCGACATTCAGGGGTTACGCTCACTTTCGCTCTCTGCACCCCTGGAATCATCCTCGACATCCAGGGGTTACGCTCACTTTCGCTTTCTGCGCCCCTGGAATCATCCTCGACATTCAGGGGTTACGCTCACTTTCGCTTTCTGCACCCCTGGAATCATACTCGACATCCAGGGGTTACGCTCACTTTCGTTCTCTGCACCCCTGGAATCATCCTGGACATTCAGGAGTTACGCTCACTTCGTTCTCTGCACCCCTGGAATCATCCTCGACATCCAGGGGTTACGCTCACTTTCGCTCTCTGCACCCCTGGAATCATCCTCGACATTCAGGGGTTACGCTCACTTTGCTCTCTGCACAGAGCGAAAGTGAGCGTAACACCTGGATATCGAGGATGACCAAACGGTTAAGCAGTAACTCGAAGATGGTGACTAGACACTAGAAAAAAAATATAAGAACCTTAATTGAAAAGAAAGGTCTCGAAACTCGACTAAGAGTGACTTTCCTTCCTTATACTCATATTTTTGACATCAGCTAAAAACATCAAAATTTTGGTAAACCTGAAACTTGGCCTTTTTCATTTTTTTTATTTTTCTGGAAATAGATATAATAAATCTATTAGATATAATGCATTTTTATCATGAATAATGATATAGTTTAATTTTTTAACTTTATCCTGCCAGTCAAAGAACAAGAAAAACAATTGTTGCGAAAGATTTTCACATAACTGCATACGTTACTTTCACAAACTTTGACAAAAACGGCAAGAAACACGTAAACACGAAGGGAGTAAGTCGGCTGCAGAAACATGTATCAAATTTATTCTTAGGTAGCTCATAATTATCGAGAAAACATGGAGCAAATATTTGTTCTAAAATTTAAGTAGCCAAACCTATAGAAAAATTGAGATACACAAGAAATAAGATCTTTGATTTCATCTGCAAAAGATAGTTTCCATTAAAATGTTATTACTAAAATAAATAGTAACTTTCGATATCAGAAATGAAAACACTTCCATTTGATAATGTTGCCGTGGCAAATCGAAACACTTTCTGACAATGTGTGAATATTTATAATCTCAGAACGGTAATAGAAAAAAAAATAAAAGCAAATAAGGATTTTTGTTTAGGATTGGCAAATGGAATTCTTTACCGCTGGAATGAAAATAAGATCGGAGAAGATTGTCCTGCGCTTTTGTCGACAGACTGTCAATGTTGATCCCAGCGGCGTCAGTGAAAGCCCCTCCAAAGCCTTTGATGTTCTGGTACCTCGTCTGGTTTGTCCGGAAAACGTACAACACAACTGTAACATACGACATTTAGAGAACATTATTAATGAAAAATTGATAAAATCCAAACCTTAGTTGATATCATTGGGTGGGGGTATTAGCGCCCTAAGCCCTTATATGTTTTGGTATATCGTCTGGTAAGTCCATGAAACGCATACCACAACTGGAACATAAGACATTTAGAGAAACTTATTTATGATTTTTTTTTATTAATATCAAAACTTTAGTTGAATTATTGACGAGAGGGGGGAGGGAGTTATATCATATGCGAATGCGAATTGGAGGCGACTTGAAGAGGAACTTTCTGTTTTCAAAATATTTTCCTAATTTCTATACTTCCAGTGAAAAATAAACTGACTTTTTTCTATGTGCATCGGATCAAATTTCCCTGTTGATTTTTTGAAGCGGTCCCCGGCTTGAGTCGACTGGTAGCGGGCAAACGTCTGTCGTGGAAGTCGGGTGTTTGGTTCCACTGTATCGCAGTACGTAGCATTACAGACGCACACGACGGAGCCATGTCCGAAATATCGGGGAGAGCAACTCACATGATCGGCTGAAAAGAAATTAAAAGTTATGTGTATTAGCTTTAAACATTTATATTGCATGAACTCATGAATTCTGGTATTTCGTTAACGTAATGTTCGGATTTCTTTTTGTATTTTTTTTTTTTTCTTGTCAAAACGAAATATTAAATGTAGTAATATATTCAATGTGAAATACCGAATTACATGTAAGGATACTTCCTACACATCAGTTAAATGTTTCAACAAACAGATATTTATATTATATTCAGAGCCTAAGGATGGGGACAAGATAAGCGACAGTTTCGAGGTGTTTTTTTTCATTTTTCCCTAAATACTGCTTACTATAGTTTGATATGTAAGTGGATAACATTCAGCTATGAAATTACGTATATCCCCTACCAGTGCCAAAAACAGTAATTTTGCGATGGGAACTGTTTTTCTCAGCATGGTTAAATTTTAATTCACGAAAAATACACTTTACATGACTTTTATGGTGAGTAAAGCAACATTATTACAAATGTCCAAAAAGAGCCAGACCATGATTTGAACCTCGTATTTCCGTTCATTATACTCTTACTTTAACCACCCGAACTTCATATATACCTGGTCAACGGTAGCACGATGCCCAGTCACGATACGGTTAAATCCAAAATGAAATAAAGGAAAGCTTGCTGTATGTGTTAAAAACTACAGTGGAATTGTCTAATGTAGGACGTGGATCCTTAAGATCACCTTACACCTTATCTAAACCAATAGTTTCAACAAAGTAACGATTATGTGTTTCTTAAAATAATAAATACATACTGTGCAATACTTAAAGTCAGTTTACACGAATAAATAAAAAAAAATATTAACACTTGCATGGCAAGTAAGCTTTCAATTCAAGTGTAATATTTTTACAAATAAAGCATCAAGCAAATTGTCGGTGATTGAACGTATTTTATGTTTATTATGAAGAGTTGTTTCCCTTCAGTCGATACAAACACATGGCTGCGGCCCGAACAATTATAACCATAATTGAGTAAAAGGGGCGATAAGTACAAGGGCGACAACTCTGTTAGCCTTATACGTTTATATCAGACTAGTCTGCTACATTTGTATTATTATTTTAATTTTCTATCTTTCATGATCCATACATTTGTTGCATATATGTAATTGGGTTATATCTTCAGGTATTTTATTCATGTTATGATTTAATGGAAAAAGATTAAGCAGATAAAAAAAAAAACGAAATTTCACTTAAGGTAAATAAAATCATCAAATCAACATGACTTGTTACTATTGTCACTATAACGTAATATTTTATGTCGTTTCTTGTTATATATCTTACAGAATAACATTTTTGGCGAAATTTATAGTATATAAAAATAAACAAAACACAAGATCGGCAGTACTTTCCAATGTTGCTATCCCAGAATTAAAAAAAAATTAACAGCATCAAAATGAGGATAAGTTACGTATACTCTTACTCAGATATAAATATTTGCTTCATTATCTATACAGATAAATAAACACATAAAGAAAACATCGGAAGTGGAACTCTTCTTCGCTATACAATGTATATGCATTAATGGTACCATCTGCCTTAATATTAAAATTTCTTCCAGATAACTTTTTTTCAGGAGTTTTACTGTAAACGTTTGCCCGCGTTTTTCCATTTTTTATTTTATTTTTTTATATTCCCCTATATGACGGTTTGCATTAATTTTGCAAACTAGCTTTTGTTACTCAAAATTCCTTCAAAATTGAAATCGCACAGTCGAAGGTTTAAATCGTCTGGAATATGTATACCCGAGAAATTGCAAATTAACACAAAAATTGGTGACATACAAATACTTAAGTCTCGTGAAATATTTAACGGGCTTACATATTTATGAATCTTACCTTCCACGCTGCAATGCCATAGAAGCACTATACAAACAAATAAAACATTGAAATATACAAACTTAGCGTCCATCACAGCCTGTATATATACAAACACACTACAAACTATTGCCCAAACATGAGGTGATGTTATATCATTTCGTTGTAGTATTTACTTTCGTCAAGATAACACCCCGTATCTATAGCAAGTACCGATAACAGTCATAAACGTATGACATGTTTCACTTCGTTATCATACGACGAGGAGAATACAGGGCTCTGATATCTCTACAATAGTTCAAGGTGTCAGGTCTCTGAGAAAGCCACAGTGTGAATGACAGTAACTTGAACAGAAAGGGGTCTAAGAATTTTAGAAGATACGCCCCTATTCCGTTTCTTTATGCAAAATACTTCATAGAACAATAACACATCAAATACGAAAAAAAGACAATGCAAATTTGTCAGCTTGATGCAGATTTGGCCCCTTTCTGGTAGTGTAATCTCTTATAGCAATCTTGTATGGCGAAAAACATTTGAATGCTTTAAAGTCATAAATATAATGACACGTTTATTCTATAGAACAGTACTGTGTTCAATTACGGAAACAATGTACTTATTCAGATACACGAAAGGAATATACAAACACGCGGAAATAGACCAATATACCACACGAAGATGAATGAATAAAGGATTGTGCTTGTTTTAAAAAAGTGCATGACTTAAACAAAGAAATGCGATATTATTTTTACAGACAAATATTGTTTCACGACGTATGTACCTCTGCACCGGGTACAGACTACAAAATGTATATACAGTATATATATTTATTCGTTTTCAGTACAAAGGATTTGTAAACTATTGATAGCTGTAAATTAACGATATTAAAACATTTAAAAGGTACACCTTTCAAATTGCAACAAAATAATTCCAGTTAGGTTCATGAGTTTATATTTTTTCTCTTTTTAAGTACATTTAATAGTACGCGAAAGTACGTTATACTATTAAGTAGAGAAGAAGATACATCTATACAAGCCCCGGCTTACCATTGATGTCAACTGAGCGAAACTGAGCGAAATGTGCATTGCATAAATTCCATAACTATCAGTTATCTCCCTTCCACTAATAGCAGTGGCGGATGTGACGACATATAGGGTTGGTCTGGTTCTGGTTCTTAATCAGCAACGTCCTTTTGGATATCACGTGGGTTGTTTAGAGTTTTACGTCCTGTCAACAACTAAAGTCATTTTAAGGACACAGGGCGGGCTGAGGATGGTGACGCTACGACTAAAAGCTTTTGTTGTCACAAACAATGGCCACAACTATTTATATAATATTGACATGGTATACTGTATAGTCAGTCTATCATACAATTATTGTCTTTGTTGTAGGGAAACACGTATCTCCGAGACAAACATTTATTCACGACAGCAAAGCACTCCCTGAAATCCCAGCCATCATTGATACTAGTGGAATGTGATACAGTAACTTGTTATTACGGATTTTAAACAAAGATTCGTGTTTTCCTGCAATGAAAGCAACACATATGTTCTTATGCTGAATTCAAAATTAATTAAGTGGTTTTTTTTTTATAAGTATAGTAACACAACTTACTATCTAGTGTGACCACGACTTATTATCTAGTGTGACCACGACTTATTATCTAGTGTGACCACGATTTATTATCTAGTGTGACCAAGACTTATTATCTAGTGTGTCCACAACTTACTATCTAGTGTGACCACGACTTATTATCTAGTGTGACCACGACTTATTATCTAGTGTGACCAAGACTTATTATCTAGTGTGTCCACAACTTATTATCTAGTGTGACCACGATTTATTATCTAGTGTGACCGCAACTTATTATTGAGTGTGACCACAACTTATTATCTAGTGTGACCACGACTTATCATCTAGTGTGACCACGATTTATTATCTAGTGTGACCACGATTTATTATCTAGTGTGACCGCAACTTATTATTGAGTGTGACCACAACTTATTATCTAGTGTGACCACGACTTATCATCTAGTGTGACCACGATTTATTATCTAGTGTGACCACGACTTATTATCTAGTGTGGCCACGACTTATTATCTAGTGTGTCCACAACTTATTATTGAGTGTGACCACAACTTATCATCTAGTGTGACCACGACTTATAATCTAGTGTGACCACAACTTATTATCCAGTGTGACCACGCCTTATTGTCTAGTGTGACCACAACTTATTATATAAAGGGACAACGACTTATTGTCTAGCGTGACCACAACCTATAATCTAGTGAACTCGATCAAAACTGGTTTCCAGACCCAAATAAATATTACACGTTTTCTTTTTCGTATGTAGCAGTTTCACATATAACTCTGTATGTCAAAGTTTTTCCCTATCTCTATGATCACGTGTTATATGTATAGAACAAACTCGGATAAGTAACAATAAGAAGACATATCGTATGTCAAATATGACTATTCATTCCGATAATATGTCGTTTGTATTCGGGTCCCTTCGACTACAGGTAATGTTTGATCAAATTACATATCCAACGAGAGCTGTGTCTAAAAATAGACCATTACCTGTAGTATAATTCTATCGGAACAAATGTATAGTTGCCAAACACCTTATGAATAAAAAGGGAAAAAAAATTAACGATACCTACCTCTTGAATTTCAGCAGAATTTTGAGGTTTTTTTAAATGCTGTGTAAATTGTATAAACAAAAGTTCTGATCTTTCGATAAATACCACTTAAGGGAAAGAAAAAATTAAAGATGTAAGTCAGACAAACTTTTTTTAATCAAAGTGGGCCCATAATAAGTAACTAATTTAAAACTAACTTTCAGTCGATTAACTAGTATCCGCCGCACTGCAGACTGTGATTACGCAGTTTCTTCCAATACGTCTATGTTTGTATACATTGACTACATTCAAAGGCAAGGAAATCCTGGGAAACCTTCATTCAAAAATAGATCTTTCCTAAATACCACACAAAGAAACTACATGGCGCTTGTAAGCTCACAACGCACCGGGAGGGGATATTGAAACAAATCAAAAAGAAACGAAGTTGTTTATCATAAAGATGAACAAAAAACACAAAGAGGTGATTGCGCCTTTAAAATTAGTAATATATATAGTATAGTAATGCCAAAAATGAATTACACTACATCATACAGCTGAACTTACTCATCGTATGTCATTAAGCCATTGTAACACTAAGGCATAACAACAAGAATATTATGACATATTATTGTGTTAATACCAACAATAATAACACGACTGTACAATCGGGAACGGTCGGCACGAGACGGAAAGTGCCGACGGTTCCCGATCGATGTTTGTTTAGAAATATCAAACATTAATTGGAAGCCACAAGTTATCAACAATCTCGGTGACAAAAGCGTTTATTATTAGCTGCCCGAAAAGTTGGAGCGGAATTCTGCATTCGGTCATATCCGGTATCCATCAGATGACAGGGTTTCTTACCGACATCTGAGATCTTATGCAAACGAACAGTCTAGGATTTTATTCATCGCGAGGTTTACCTCTCCTCAGCTACATGTATATCAAGTATCGTAAACGCTGAGTTGCCATGACACAGGTAACATAACTATTAAAGACGTGACGAAATTGTTAAACGTATTTTTATATTGCCATGATAAAATATGGATTGGGTCAAAGTATAGTTTTAAGTAGAAACGATGCCCTCTTCAAATTTCTTGAGCTATGATTTACAGTTTTTGTGACGAAGTCCCCGTGTAAAATTACTCTGAACATATCATTTATGTCCAAATATAGCTGCAACAAATTATCAGGTAACTGTGACTCTGACAAAACAACGGAATGAGTTTGGATGTCCTACATTTTGTTTTGTTATGATCAGCCTCAGGTGAAATGCTTATATTTTAAAAAACTTTTTTGAAAAGAAAAAAAACTTAGATATTTCACTTATTAATGTACTTTTTTGGATGCAACTGAGATTTGGTCCCTGAGGCGTACAGTATATTAGATCCTACTGCGTAGCAACCTGATGAAAAATAGGTCAGTTATTTGCTAATCTAGGGTAACAAAATATGTCATCCAGTTTTTTAAGGACTTTTTGATTCAGTATTTTAGCTTTACTTTAATACGTTAAAAAGATTTATTTTATCTTATAGAAAAAATCAAACATTAAGAAAACATTAACTGAAAAATACACTTTACATCATCATGTCAATAGTACAGCCGACGGATTTTCACCCGTGTGATGCTTGGACAATTTTCTCGTCTAAATTATATACAACTTTCTAAGATTTGCAGTCGAGATAAAATAAATGTGAAAGAAGTTTTACCTCCATTTTTGATGTTCAGTGTTTTGTTGTTTCTAACGTACGAGCTAATCAAATGCACAAAATTACCATAACAAGTGTTTACGTATGCTATTAAATGGTAAACAAAAACTGTTTACACTTACAAATAAGCCATGCATGGCTTGGTTGTTCAAATGTCGTGACGAGATAACTTAACACTTCTAATCGGTAATCAGGTCCTCAATCCTACAGAAATCTAATGTTTAAATGGTTTGCAGGATTCTTTGCTTTTCACAACATTACATGCGATAGTTAAATCGGGGTAAATGTTCGGAACAGCTTTTTAAATCTTGTATCTTACAAGTGAGGATTTCTGAAAGAAATTGAATTAGCATACATGTATTTGTATTTTTTTTCTAATTACTGTACATTGGGGTCGCGGTGGAAAAGTGGTAAAGGCGTCTGACATTCTGCTACCACAGCCTCCACTAGTGGGCGATCGCCAGGTACTGGCCGTACGTCAGTGTTTTTTCTCCGAGAACTCCGGCTTTCCTCTACCACCAAACCTGGCACGCCCTTAAATGACCATAGCTGTTAACGTTGATTGACTTTAAACATATTTTATTAACCAGAATTGGAAAATAGGATTTGGCACAAGTTATTTACAACTAACAGATGATACAGACTGTCAATTACAATTCATAGTAGTATGAAGCGATTTTTAAAGTAACACATACACATACAACAAAAAAACATATTTTAAAGTCAAGTTCATAATCGAAACATGTTAAAATCTTACACTGGGTCTAATAAAAGTTTGCACTTGTTTGAATACATCACAATTTGTATCCAAAGCCAGATTTTCATTTCCAAACAGTAATAATCTCAACGTTAAATGTACATTAAAATGATTTATATGATCAAAAAGTACAGTACGAGCATTTGTATAAGGTTGACATTCAAAGAAGAAGTGATAGGCATTTTCGCAATGGTAGCCACAATTTATACAATTGGAGTCTTGGACCAAGTTTGCACGATAAAGATCATGTTTGAGAGGACTGCATTCGTGTGTTAGTCTGGTATGAAGAATGTTTAGTTTTCTGTCACCACGTAGGTAATGAGGGGGTACTGTATATGGTATGTTGGGGACTACAGCTGATTTGAAAGATGAGAAAGACATGGATCTAATATTATAATCTAGAGTATTCCACATTTTTAATGAAGAAGGCAAGAAAGATAAACTAGTAGTAGATAGTCTAAAATTGGGAAATTTTGTAGTTATCATTATTTCTAAGAGCATGTCGGTTTTTGTAAGGTAATTCGGGGTTTGATGCCTATCCATTTTGTAGATTAACTGAAGTTTTCGTTTTCTTCTTCTATCCGAAAGTAATTCAAGACCAGTTTCTGTATATAATGATTCATTTCTAGCATGTGACGGTAAACCTGTAATTATTCTAGCTACTTCACGTTGAGCCCTCTCTAACTTTTCAGAATCGACAAGAGTACAACCATCCCAGACCTCACATGCATATTCTAAAACTGGTAATATATAAGTTTTGTAAATTCTTAAAAGAGCATCCCGCTTCAACATATATTTGAGTTTTCGCAAAATATTTATTTTTTTCATTACCGATTTATAGATTTCACTTACATGATCTGACCATTTTGCATCTGAATTGAATGTAACTCCAAGGTGCCTATGCATACTGTTAAAATTCAAAATATTTCCATCAAAAATCAGTTCAAGATCTTCATCTATATCATTTGAATTTGATATGAAAATTAACTTCCGTCATTTTTGGATTTAAAGTAACAAGCCAAGTGTTAGCCCACCTATTTAAAGCTTCCAGGTCCCTATTCAAATCTGTTTATATTTTGTACTACTTTGTCCTGCATTTTCTGATTTAAGAAAACATACATCAAACAGTATTATTATCGACATCCAAGTGTCTATAAACTAATAGAATTATTTACCTGTAAAAATGTTAAATCTTTAAATAGACTGGGTAAATAGTTGTGGCACGCTACTGCTAAAAGGAAAATTTTCCTCGCTCAGTAGTGATATTATATTAAAACATTATTTAAAACTACTTTGTTATAAGTGTACATGTATAATAATAGTTATTTCAGATACGTTAATAGCGCGTTAAATAGTACTTTAATGACATCCCATGGTTCTTTCTGGCTGTTTGAAGTTATATGTAGTGTTTTCATTATGATGTCATCCTTTCATGACGTCACATATATACAGGTAATAACGTCACACATATGATTATATTGTTATATACTGTCCTTCTCACAACTTTACGAAAAAATTTGCTGTAAAACTGCAACTGATATCATTATTACATGTCTGTAGGCATATATAAAAAATATACATTTGAATGGAATTGTCCTCCGCCATCTTTTACATCACATATGAATTTTGATTATTTAATTATGTATGTTCATAACCTATATGCTGTATTGCATTTGGATATAATAAAACTTGAAACTTGTATATCTAGACAAGAAGATGAAGAAGTTTTTAAAGACGTGTCATCAGCAAAGAGACGTGTTGTAGATTCTAGTACTTCGGCGATATCACATGACGTTGATGGGACTTAAAACACAAACAAACCACACCTAATCTAGTTATAAACCTAGAATAGTTGTCACTAGGTAAGTAGCTGTGTCTATTACAATATGGAAATTATGTTAAGCTAGTAAAAATCCCACAAGGTATGGAGAATATATATATATTATAAGGTCGACTTGGAGAGCGCGGGGGGAGGGGGCCAAACGGCTTAACGGGTAAATAAACAAACATAACGACTTATATACTTCGGTGAAAACTAAAAACCAATCAACCGTGAAAGGTGAAAAGACGTAAGAAAATTTATTAGGATTTAAGCTTCATGCTTCTTGAATCCTGATGTGATCTTATTTTTGCAGCCCATGAGTAATCGTAGATATTTGATTTTCTCTTTATAAATATGCGTATAGGTTAATGGATTCGGGAGAGTATACAGTAAGAGATCTAGAGTTGCGTCGGCCGACTTTCACACTCAAATTTTAAAAGGAACCCAAAGAAAAAATTAATAAGTTTTACAGAAACCTCTTTGACTTGATCATAAATCACATAAATCATTCATATTTAGGAGTTGTCCTGTATACATTTTTATTTTCGTGACTGCCTATGGGGAAATTTGATAGCAAATTTAATTATTTCGTGAAAAGTCATCATTTCTCATTAAAACAAAGCACACTGACAGAATAAACACTGTACTGCATGCAGATATCTCTCTCATTTCACGATACATGTTTACATTTTGGCGCGAAATGTGCGATTTGTATAGTTACGAACAGTTAATCAAATATGCCATATGTCTTCAATTCGGAATTTCCAAGTTTTTGCCACAAATAATTCCTGACGGTAGCAAACGATCTCCAGTGAAAATCATCTCAAAGATAATTTAACGGTGTTGATATTTATTATATTTACAGCCGAATCTTTGTTATTAATACACAAAAAAACACCTAGGAATGTATTTCGGTCTGTGATTGTTTTTTCATTTGGTGTAATTAACATTCTATTCCCTTTATGCATGGCAATGATGTAGGTTAATTTACTTTTTTTATATTTCCCTATACCCCCAGGTTAATAAATATATAATATGCATCGTCGGATAATGAATTCAAGTTGAGTGCGTATTAAGTGTTTACTCCAACGCAATCAATGGACCAATGCATCTAAAATGGCTGAAAAATATAACCGTCATCCTTCGGTAAGCCCTTCAATTACTCTCCATTTCACTGCGTCCTGGGAAAATGGCCAGTATCAACTCTAGTCTCGTTCAACCAGACTCTTGTTGTCTGCGCAAGCTACGACGAATCTTGAATATTACGAAATCATCAAGCGTCTGGTTCAACGAGACTACTCCCAACTCTTGTCGCCCCTTCTGCATCGATACGTAAATAACCAACCTTCACTAACCCTTTCTCTCTATAACAATTTTCTACAATGTAACAACAGTCTTATTTGCTTGGATTTGAAAGCGCAAACAGGGAAAAATCGTTATGCATGTCCTATATTTGAATGATGAATGAAGAAATAAATGGAAAAATACAAGATAAAAGAAAGAAAGAAAGAAAGAAAAATATCCCTAAATATTAATGTTACTGGAGGAAATCACATGCGCAATTGCAGCTCAAAATCGAGACACGCCATTTCTATATTTGGCTGTATCTAGAATCTTGTTTCTGAACATTTATGATGCATTTGAACTTTCTTTTACATGTTCAAGTAGGTTTAGTTTGGTCTTTGATGTATCCTTACAACAGAGACAAGAAAGCTTGTTATTCTTTTAAATTTCCTCGAGTTCCATAAAAAATACGATGACAGAATGTATATCTATGTCATGACAAGGCATTTTCTCCTATAAAGGTAATAAAAATGTACACGAAAATGATATACATGCATGTAATGTACATAATTCGAATTAACATTTTTGTAAAAGCTTTCGGATATGCTTGACAAACCAGCATTATACCAGTAGATGATAGCTGGCAAACCGCCATGTACCCTGTATGTCTATTTTGTTATACAAACCGTCAATAAATACACTTGGTACGTGTTGTACATTCTAAACGATGTTTACACGAGTTACACTTTCACTGATCCTCGCATGCCTGAACATCCTAAATGACCCTTTTTTTGTTTCACCCTATATGATATTTACGTGTAAATTACACCCTAAAGGACCCCCTCACTTTTAACTCAACTATACCCGGGTTCACACTAAAGTATGACCCTGAAGGGTTTTCACGATAAAGTTAAACCCTTAAGGATCATCAAGTTTAAGTGACACTCTAAATAACCTTCTCGTTTAAGTTACACCCTAAAGGATCCACACGTTAAGTTACACTCCAAAGGATCCACACGTTTAAGTTTCACTCCAAAGGATCCGCACGTTAAAGTGATACCCTTAAGGGCCCTCACGTTTAAGTTACACTCTAAAGGATCATAAAGTTTAAGTTACACTCCAAAGGATCATAAAGTTTAAGTTACACTTTAAAGGATCCACACGTTAAGTTTCACTCCAAAGGATCCACACGTTTAAGTTATACCCTTAAGGGCCCTCACGTGTAAGTTACGCTCCAAAGGATCATCAAGTTTAAGCTACACTCTAAATAACCTTCACGTTTAAGTTACACCCTAAAGGATCATCAAGTTATACTCCAAAGGATCCGCACGTTTAAGTTACACTTTTAATGGTCCTCACGTGTAAGTGACACCCGAAAAGACCCTCACGTCTAAACTTGGCTTTGCATGTATATATTCGCGAAGTGGTCCTGTACACATTAAAATAAATGTTACACAGTTCTGCCTCATGGGAATCATTTAAAAAATATCACTCCTTTAAAAATACTTCACAGTCAAATAATATTTTAAAAAAGCCAGTGACAGGGAAAAACCGAGATTCGAACCCTGGACCACTGATCAACATAAGATCAATCTAACCTCCAATTAAGCTCCTGTCCAGCAATAACTCTCCGTCCCAGCCCCACTACAGTGACATTAGAAATTAAGGGGAGGTAACTGTGTAAGGAAAGGTACAGTGGAATTCTCCTGTGTTTGCCTGAAGTGGGACAGGGGTCCTGAAATGTAAATAGACCCGTTAAGGCTGTATGGTACACTTTGAACTTTGAACCCGATCGCTGCTGATTATATGTTCAACGTGAAATTCCTATTATGAAGTATTGCTTAAAACTTCAAATAAAGGGTGCTGATTAAATTTGAATTAAAAACGTGTTGCGCTGCTTTATTTGAGTTTGTGAAGTACATTGGATTCTATGAAAAGTCAAACACGACCCGAGTCGAGTATACACTTGTATTTATATTGCATATAAGATTTGTACAAAGTACATAATGAACCTCTATACATCTACATGATATATTTGCCTAAGGATTGAAAAGGTTCTTTTTAAACGTACACGTGAACTTACAGCGTCTTATAAATGGGTCTATTTGACAAACCCTTTGACCTCTAGTACCAAAACCTTGCTGAGTGACTATGGCAAGCATGCGCAGACTCGTAACACTGAATGTGGACGATCCGATCGATGGCGGTCCGAGAGATCAGCAACTGTTCTGTAGATTATAAAAAAGCAGCAATGTTTTTCCTTCGAAGCGGTATAATGCTTTGAATATAACCTCTCTTTGGGACATGGGATAGTTGTCTTGTGTTACGAAACAGGAAATAGAAGCTGGTGGTCCATGTAACCATCACCAGAAAGGATTGCGTTGTTCAGGGTATGAACGTAAAGGGAATCAGTGTTATTTTGATGCTTCTCCTTCCTTAAATGACCTTAGCTGTTAATAGGACGTTAAACAAAATCAAACAAACAAACAAACAAACAAATCCACCTGGCATAACCGCACGCTATCCTAAGAAGCAAACATTTAAACGACAGCTGTTTTTTAAGATTTTTTTTTTGAAAAGTGCATCTATTGTGGAATATTTTTTATCTACAATATTCATACAAAGTAACTTAAATCCTTTAAAGGTTTATATTTATTAAAAATGCCCATTTTTCATTGTTCATGCCGGTGATAACGCAGCCATTGTGTATCTGTTACAAACATAACTCTATGAAGCCTGCTATTCATTTTTGTAGTTTTAGCAGAAGACAATGTCCTCCGCCATCTTGTACATTGTACTTAGTTGTAAAGCATAATTTTGAATACATGACTTTGTTTTGTATTTTATTTGGATAAACAAACAACTTTTTTTTAACTTGACTCACATACAAATGTATGTCACAAGACCAGACGAAAAATGTAACTGCGCACTTTACTGGCCCTGTGTTATGTGATGTACCTTTGTTTATAGGCATGTCCGTATGTTGACAGAGGGAGTTGACAAATTCGTCGGTAAACTTTGTAGTTTTAAATTTCGTATGACTAAGATTATATAAAGAAGTTTTAGCTTTTAGTTTAATGAGCCTCGTATTGCGTGACTTGATATCGTGATTTTTGAATCGTGAAATCACATAATATTTTCATGATTTTTATAGCTTAATATGTTAACCCTCCAGACCGATAATTTGTCATGTACTCGGCACACTACGACGGTTCGTCATAATTTGACTCGTTGACACAGTTTGATGAACAGGTGTGTCTCCAGATTTACCTGTCACTTTGTCTTATTATATAAATATATATAATATTGTACGGGATGAACCCAATGTAAAATCTCTTCGAAACAGCAATCGGGAACCGTCGGCATTTTCCGTTAATAAAAGCCCGTTTACGGAAAGTGCCGACGGTACCCGATTGGCAGAACAGTAGACTTCCACTTCAATCCCTAAATCCCTATAAAGGCTAAATTGTTTTATCAATTAAGTTAAGTGTAAAGTTATGTCAGGTACAAATTCACTCAATTTACAACATCTATTATTTTTTTTAATTTCTCCATGCATATTTCCAGTACATTGTCCCAGTAAATCACAATCAATATTATCACTACTAAACATATAAAAGTTGACCAACATGAGGTCCCAAACCCTTTCATAAAGCCAATACCTCCGCCCCCTCCCAGCAACTTGAATATGGCAGATTAGCGAGGTATTACTTTTTTTGTATTCTACATATACCTAGAATTATTGCCCTCGTATGCGCAACTCCAGCTCAACTACGCACTCAAAACTCAAAAGCAGATCTTTCCTTCATGGCTAAAACGGTGAACAACCCGTGAAGGGTTGGAGAATAAGCTGTGTACTTTATAATGAACAGGTTCGGGGATCGAAAGGAAATCGCAAGAAATATAAAAAATAAATCGGGTATAAGCATTGCTTTAGTAAATGGGCAAGTACTTCTAATCCAAAAAAATCCGAGCAAATTAGAACTCTTTCTCGTTTGAAATGCAACACATAGCGTTTGAACCTATGGATATGCATATGTATCCTTGGGCAAATATGGTTCTGATCAATCGGAAACCTTCGGTATTTTCTTGTTTACGGCTAAAACGGGTGACACACCTGTGAAGTGTGGGAGAAATCTCTGTCACTCCCTCAAGGTAGGGGGAAATTCACGCGCTAAATTGTGACGTCATAAATTGTAAATGACGATATCCATAGGTCACATGTGCTTTTGTTTACAAACATGCCAGACGGGTTGTTTCCCAGATATAAAGATAGGAGAAAAATAATAATCTCTTACTTTGAGACGTATAAACGAGGTGAACTGTTTGCCCAAGTGAAGTTCAAAGGTTAAGTGTCAATATAGTTCATGCATCAAATGCATAGCTGATCAAGCAAACTTTGAGATTTAGTGCCGACGGTTCCCGTTTGACCTCATTTGATACAGAGTCTGCCGAGTTGTGATGAGTACTCCAACCGGACTACGATCGGCTATTTCCGGCTATTTCGGCCATGCCACGAAAAAGGGCGAAGTGATCTGATTGCGTGACGTACATCTTCATGTACTAAACTTCGGCGTTAAGAGGCTCTGACTCATTTTGTGACACAAATTTGTTACATATATCTTGTATTTTATTTCGTTTCCCATTATCTAACGCAAAGCAACTCAGAAATATGCCTAGCACGATAAGTTTATCGCTAAACGCCCATATACCTATGGTAATTCAAATATGACATGTTAAGGTAGAAATGAGAAAAAAGGGATAATACACTAGATCTCTATCAGTATTAATGATACTCAGCATATGGTGTCATGTTTAAAAATGGGATTATGTTAGGGTAAACACAACGAATTTTAACCCGTTGTCAGCATACATAAGCAAAAATTACGGGTGCAGGAATACAGAAAGTTTTCATTTAAATCGATAGTAGTTATGTGTTGACAGTTGTGAATATCCGGCTATGGGTAAGAACGATAATTCCACTCTCGTCGTGTCATATTCCCATTGGCCCTGTCATATATGCTCTCTTCGAACGCGGCACTCTGGAAACATGAAATACATTTATAATAACACCCCAGGTCAGTTCTTTTTTAATGTTCCAGTTTTTGGTTCTATTGGGTTTAGCTTACGTCATTTATCCCGTTTACACAGCTCTGCGACCTTACAAAGACCATGCCGATCACCCCGATCATCCCCGATCTGAAATAGTTATGAAACAGGAGCATTAACGCCGTCGAAATCCAGCAATTTGGGAAATTAAAGACTACATCGCGACTGTACTGCGATGCTTCTACGTCAAAAGCGCTGCTGTGATCGTTTTCTACTACGTTGCCGCTACGACGTGCATCTAGAAGACAAAAGGACGATGTCGCTACGCTAGTGCTGACCATATAACGCTGCTAGTACGCGTAGCTTCTAGTACGATTTGTAGCATTGTCTGTATAAATCGGGGGTGTTCAAGCATTTCTTCAGTTCTTTCCCAACTTCGAAGATGACCGTTAAAAGCGTAATTCAAACGGCTCGAAATTGTTGCCGACGGTGCTGCGTTTTTATTACGACCACAGAGATCTCACTACGATGCTATTACGCTGCTTGTACGCTAATGGCATTTCCAATACGTTTTTTATAAGACTTTGTCCCGCTTTTTGTTGGCCACGACCCGGTAACGCTTATTGTGTGCACGTTCAAAATTAGCATGGTGAGAACGTGCACCTCCCCAAGCTAGGAGATTCCAGCCCCGTCAGAAACACGTTCATGGAGATCGTCCCATGTTTGGCCCACCATTGGCCCCGATTGGCCACGCTTTCGGTCACTTTTCCATCGTAGTAGAAGCGGCGTCTATGTGTGATCGGGGTACTAGCGACGTGCCTGCATGTGTGTAACATATAGCGAGGATCTGATGCCGACTTTAGAGTGCTACCTCACTGAAAACTATGCCGAAAAGCATCCAGTACAGTTTTCCATCCGATCTCATTATACTGACGATGGGTGATTCAATGGTTGACAACCTTTCATTACCCTAAATGCTAACCGTTTTGCAGGGAACAGCAATTTCCATTTATATGACTTTGGTACATGTCCCAGTCTGGGGAGAGAATTCATTGCCTATCCCACTTAGGCGAACGTTGAAAACTAAGGGCAAACATTGCCTTAGAGGGAAAAGTAAAATCGATCTCCTAATGTTGCAATGGGTGCAGCAGATTTATTTTAGTCGCGTGTGTGTCCCCAAGGAAAGGACACAAAAGACAACCCCAAAATCTGCATGGCGTTCCTACATTAGTTGCCTCTTACACCATGTAGGGGGTAACACAGGGACCTGAGAATCTGATACAGTTATATATGTTTGACCTAAGCTAAGGTGTTTCGAGTAATTTTACACTTTTTAGGGGTTTAGATCAATTTTCGGTAAAAATGCAACCCCAACCGAAAATTGATCTAAACCCCTAAAGCGTGTAAATAACTCTACACACCTAAGCTTAAGTCCATTATAGATGTAAACAATTATCAGGTCCCTGTGGTGGGTAACAGCAGGTATATTTCTTTCTAAATAATGTAGGGGCAATGTGTTTCACTAGACAAGCGCCATGACTGATGTGACTAGGGAGCTCTGTGAACGTGTCTATTTCGACTTAGTGCTTTGACAGAATTCCAGTATACATGACATTGTTATGAAATTGATTCGAGAGGAAAACATTTGTGCGTAAATCGTGTACCGAGTGCCAAACGGTGATCGAATCGGTCAATGGGTCATTCCATTGATGTATATGTAAATCTGTTTATGTTTCGATGACCATACATAACATGCTGGACTACATAATCCCTAATTCCAAGTCGGTGTTTATAGTGAGCGCTCAGCATGGATTTAGCATAGGCCTTGAGTAATAATTGTCTCCGGACAAAAGTGGTCATTGGGTGGTAAGAACTAAAGCGGCCAGGCGATTTAAATATCTAACGATATGAAAAGCGTTGTCCTTCTAAATATTTTACGAGGTCAAGTTCGGGTCGGGTCAAATTATGTTTATTTAATCTCTTTATTTCCCCTGCAAGTGGAAACACGACACACCATTGAACTCTCAGTTGGGCAGTTGTAATACAGGTGTTTAGTTGATTTTAATTTTCCGATCGCCTAGGTTGAAAACATTTCGGGGATTTTGAATTCTTTTGACAGTTTTGATATATCTTTAAAGTTATGTAAGATATATTGACACTTGTATATAATTACTTCACAAAGAAACATATAAGTTTAATATGTTTCTTTAAGATTATTTACGAGATCGTGAAGGCTATATACAAATGGCATTTGTCATTTTAGATCCAGGTTAGAGTTTTTCAACACTTATTTAACTCAAATGTACATTATCCTGAATATAATGTGATATCTTTGATCTGAAAATCTCGGTTAATACATATGGGACCATCTTGTAGGCCACTCACAAGGATTCTTAAGAAAATTTATTTTTTATATTTTTTATTGTTTCGTCTATTTATTCATATGAAATTGATTCGTTTAACTGTTCATTTACTTAAAATGATAGTTAAGCTTGATATTGTTTTGACGATATTTTTTTATCAAGTAGTATTTAAATTTACAAATGATATTCATGCGTCGGTAAATTGGGCCGTTCAATGCTACAAATGTTATTTCATTTCAGGATATTCCACTGAACTTGCCCCGCCCGTGTCTTTTACCTTTATAATGAGACATACCAAAGTCTTTAAAAATGGTAGTTTCTACTCCTGCTTAACGCTCAGCAAATTAGGAGTGGGACGACTGGTTCGCCCGTTGTCAGTATAATGTGTCCGGGTGGGGCGTCCTGCTGGGTGTCTTCGGCAGTATATATGTTTCAGTGATTATAGCACTATAAAGTCGGCATCAGTTCCGCGCTATTACAAGGGTACAAACATGAACATATCGCAGCCTCCCAAAATGCACACGCATACACTACACGCATGCATCTTGCACACAGGGGAGGCCGTCCTTTAATAACCTTAGCTGTTAATAGGACGTTAAACAAAATAAAACCAAACAAAATGTACCTTTATAAAAAAGAAAATCGAGACTTCTGAATTTTGATGTCTACTGTACCAAAGTTTCAAACTAAGGGGAGATAAGCTAGTAGAAGAATACGCAGGAAAATTCTTAACAAAAAGTTAGCGGCTGGTTTTCAGTCTATTCTGGAGATTTATCTGATATAAAGTTCAGTATAAACTTTAGTAAAATATATTGCCTGATATAAATCTACCTTCTGCCAGGAGTCTATGCAACCGCAAACAAAATAAAATATTGATGTAACCTACATCTCGTGAGAGGTCAACCAATAGAAATTATAAATAACATAAACTTTATGGCAGTGATAAATGTGAGAGAGTGAAATGAAAACATAAAATTCAGTTTGATCCATTGTTCAAAGCTTTGTCAGCTTAACAAGCTAAAAAAAACACTCACAAAATGGAAGTTGGTTGGTTGTATATTATATGCAATCTTTATTTACCAGAAGTTCTGGTTGTGCAATAGTCTATAATTTCATGTTTTTTACACTTTGATAAACAAACCAAGCAATAAATTGCGCCCTACATCCCATGATAAGGCATCCCACCGCATGTGTATCGTACATTGTAAAAGGCGAAACAAACACACGATCGACTCTCAAACCCCACCAATTTGCTAAATTCCTGGGCCAGCACTTGCGTGCCATATGACTAAATGATCATTACACGAATAATAACAATACATTTTATGTCAGTTTTGTACAAATATACACGTATATTTGTAATATTCTAATAGTATGCTCACATGGAATAGTTCAAATGCACACAATTTAAATAATGTATTTGTTGGAAGGTCGATGGTTTTTATCCGAGTTCTCCAGTTTACCTCCACCACCAAAACCCGGTCGTCCTTAAATGACCATAGCTGTTAATAGGGCGTTAAAAAACAAACAAACCAAACTTACAAGCATAAAATGTGTGAAATCTCGTGACAACAGTCACTTGTATCACACACTGGGGCTATATAGGTGTACAATAAAGTCTTGAAATTCCGGCTTTATCTCTTCGTGAGAAAAAAAACGCTCTATTTTCAAGGTCTTTACAATAAACACTGGCGCCAGCGGTGAAAACAGATCGCTAATACCCTGAACAATATAGTTCTCTCGCTAATAGCAGAGAGTCTATAAACGGCACAAATATTACGTAATATTGTATTTTAGCACTAATTTGTTATTCAAAACACCGTGTAATCCCACCGTAGTCACCCTAACTCTATGTCAACTCACAGACACCTTTTATAACAATTTCACGTTTTGACAAGTAGTTATAATCCGATAGCATATGGATAGTTTTTAATCCCCTATGGAATAACAGGTATGGTGTAATATTTATTTTCTTGTTTTGTTTATTTTTTTCCTCAAAAAAATATATGTTTACAGTTCATTTCCGATATTCAGGCTTAGTATATTTATATCGCATGGCTGGATTTAACGATTTCATAGTCGAGTCATCAAAAGCCAATAAATGATAAAAAAAAAACTTTTTAAATTGTCGGTGACTCATGTTCATCGCTAACGTTGAGGTACATATGTAGTGACAAACCTAGCCTTAACACCTACACTATCCATGAATAGACTCCGAGTTTTGTTTCTTGCGTTTTGTATCAAACGCAACCCCATCCCGCGCCTCCCCTAATCCTAACATCCACCATACGATTCAACCACCATGCGCAGCCTGCCCCCATACCCATCATACAAATCCGCCTATGTTGAATGTACATGTAGGTAATGATTTATATTATTTACAAATGTTTACTTTTTAAAGCAAAAATAGGAAAGTTGAAACAGGTCTTAGGTAATTAATATCTTATCCAGACTTCATTTAATAATATAGTCCAGTCATTTTATCAGGAAAGCTACATTGTATGTACCTTGGCTTTTAAAGTATTTTCAAGATAAAGATATTTGGCTTTTGTTACCTTTTCTTTTGAAAATTTATTTTAGCAATATTGGCTTAGGACTGCAAAATGCAATTTTATTGATAGATCTGTATTTAATTTGCATAAAATATTTTCTCACTGTGATATTTTTACAAAATACACCACCCGGATATTGGCGACTCGGTAAGCAAAACTTGAGGTAAAGTATTACACAGTATGAATATGGATTGAAGACTTCTTGAGTGATAGAACACAGCGTGTAATAGTTAATGGAACGGCCTCAAGACAATACCCTGTAGTCAGCGGTATCCCCCAGGGAAGCGTACTAGGGCCGATCTTATTGGTCATTTACATCAATGACTCGCCAGAGAATACCAAATCTAAAACATTTTTATTTGCAGATGATACCAAAATATTCAGGGATATAAAAGGTAACGAAGATAACAGATCACTTCGGAAAAATTTGAACAAATTACAAATATGGTCCGATAAGTGGCTGTTAAAATTCCACCCACAACAATGTAAAGTACTTGTGATAAACGGGAAAGGCAGAAGGTAGTGCTACATGAAGAGATCTCGGGAAGGAAGGATAAAATCCTGAAAACATCTCACAAGAAAAGGACATATGAGGGGTGTTGGTAGACGGGAAACCTAATTTATCGGCTGGCTCATAGGCAGCAGTAAACATTCGTTTATTTGGCTCGGGTTTCTTTCAAACAACTTTTCAAGGCATTAGTTAGACCTCATCTAGATCATGCAGCCAGTGTATTGAATGCATAGAAAAGGTACAAAAAAGAACCACGATACTATAACCAGGATTGGAAGAGTTACCATACCGAGAGCGCTTGAAAAGGACAGGTATTCCAATCCTGGCATTGCATACCGGAGATTGTGAGGCGACATCATTAATGTTTTTTAAATAATGAACAACCAACATGACCAGAAGGTACATCATTTAGAACAAGAGGACATGCACAGAAAATCAGGAAAAAAACATTGCAAGCATGATATTCGGAAGTATTCATTTAGCTTTAGGGTTGTCGAAATCTGCAACAGGCTCCTCGAATATGTTATTATATCGCCAACGATTAAGGACTTTGAAATTAATCTTGATACTCAATGGAAAACTCTTGACTGAAATACTATCATTTGGACGGCCATAAATAAATCTCAGGAAATGAAAATTATTGAATAATATTTTCTAAATACATTTAAAATATATTAAGATATGGATATAGAGGCAGAGTGTCTGCCTTCATCCATTATGTATCCTATTGTATGAAGGTGGATGGGTCCATGGATGTCACACTTCGTGATTTCAATATGTGCCTTTTTTACGTGAAATATACAAAAATTCTAATCTAAAATCTTTATAAAAATCGTTCTTTTTTTTCTTTTTTGGTCCATGGACCATGACGGTGTACCTATACAAATGAATACGGTCATTGAATGCAAAGAAATAAATTATTTTACTTGTAGCAAGGTCACGGACGATTGTCCGTTCTCCTGAACCCCTCCACCCACCAATCGGGAGTCGTTGGCACTTTCCGTAAACGAGAAAATACTACAAAAAAAGTATTTTTTACGTTTACGAAAAGTGCCGACGGTTCCCGATTGCCTCACCCACTATATAGGCATCGCTCTTTTTCACTCTGCGATTTTTTTTTGTCTTTTTACGAAATGCATTTTGCTTAGATATATGGCAGTGCGACGACTTTTGTTAGGATATATGTCTTTCCATGCCAGAAAA
The DNA here is from genome assembly GCF_002113885.1 of Mizuhopecten yessoensis. Lineage (NCBI taxonomy): Eukaryota > Metazoa > Mollusca > Bivalvia > Pectinida > Pectinidae > Mizuhopecten > Mizuhopecten yessoensis. Next base: position 1,114,056 of record NW_018408493.1, read on the forward strand.
ATTAAAGCGACATTTATAAAAAAAAGTCTCTCCAAAAGTAAAAAGAGTTTTTTTATGAGAAAGCAAGTCATTATTACCAGCCGACATTTTAACAGTTTTTTTTTTAGATAGCAAGTAGTTATTACGAGTTGAAATATCATATATTTTGGCAGTGGAAAGGGGAACCTTACAGTGTACCTTCGGTTTAGTTCGGTTTGGTTTTACAATGTTCAACGTCCTATTAACAGCCAAGGTCATTTAAGGACGTTCGGAATATAATGTTTTTCCCGCCATTTCCAAATATGTTCTGATTAAATTTGAATAGGTTTCGAAAAACTCTGCTATATTTCTGTTGCATACGCAATGTCGTTTCCATTTTACTTAATTCTCGCGTTATAGGTTCGAGAAGAAGAGTCAATAATTATGTAGGTATGTAGGATATGGATGTTCTACCCTTGGGCACAGGGACCTGATAGTTTGTTACAGTAATATTTGGTAAAATATAGCTGTAACAGATTTTCATGTCCCTGTGCCCTCGGGTACATATTTGGTGTCAGAAACTCGGCAAAGCCCAGATCGGCTCCGACACCGTGAAATTCGACATCATTGGGTATAATTTCTCCTATCCCACAAAACCTTCATACGATATAATCATATATTATTGTATTCTGTCATGTTTATATACAACAAATGTATGTGACATCATGTTACATACTAACCTCTGTCTGAACGAAATATAATATTCGGAGACAAGAAATCCGAGACAGAAAATTGAAGCACGGTTGCCTGGGTTTTACAGGGAAATTAAAAATACCAGATCCTCAAGGCCTAAGGTAATGAACCTTACGGGGATTCTAGCTGTGCTCTGAGGATTTACAGCCGTTGTAGGGAGTATTGGTACAATTTAAACACTGGAAATATTTAAGATCTAGACAGTTAAGATGTAGCACCAGAAGAAGACAAAACACCAAGAGAAATAGACGAGAGGTGTAATATACCTGATAGGGTCTAAGGGTATGTAGCGTCGCACAGGGACGTGAGAACTAGTAACAGTATGTACGATAGAGCCTGTCCTGATGTGTAGTGAGTAGAGTTAGACGTCCAAGGGTTTACATTGAGCTTAGTTTAGATCAACATTCGTCCATCAATGTTTCTAAACCTCTGAAACATTTAATACTACTCACTGCATGAGGTTCAAACATATTATTGTAGCTAAGCATTGGTTCCCTGTGTAGCGTAATACATTTGAGAGACGAAGCGTGTCCACAAAGCCAGCTTCGAAATCGATGGGTTTCGAAGATGGAAGCCTTTTATTCCGAAGATGCCTCGTATATAGAAAAACCTGCCAAAAGCAAACAAACGAAAGAACGAAAGAACGCCAACGGGAGGGAGAAAAGACGTATTCTGCTCTATTGCGTTATTTTCACTTTGTTTCGCCCTTGCGATTTGGCGGGTTCGTATTGACTGTGAAAGGACAATATACTGTATATGGTTACACAGGGACCTACGAATATGTAACAGCTATATTTAGACCCAAAATAGGGTGTTCAGAGTAATTCTACATGTTTTAGGGGTTTATATCGACTTTCGGTAAAAAGAACACCCCCAATGATCACATATACAAGTTATCGTATATATGATCATGGATCTCGTATGTCAAAGTCCGAACTATACACATGGTGTCAAGTCAAATGCTGCATCCGAGAGGATACCGCTTTTGTCGTGTACACAAACATATATAGTATTAGTATAGCATCCCCGAACTTCAAACAAGTACTGGTAGTTCTACGAATATTTCACTGTTATATCAAACTAAAAGCTAAATCCGCACTGAAGGTAGCCCTGGTGCGCATATTTATCGGATGGATACATTCGGTACGGATTCAGTTTTTAAGTTTGATGGAATGATTTTGTTCTACAACATTTACGACATGTCCCTGTGCCAAACATGGACCATGCACGACACAAGCGCCTACCATGTCCCTGTGCCCAACAGGGACCAGACACGACACAAGTGCCTACCATGTCCCTGCCCCCAACAGAGACCATGCACCATACACAAGCGCCTATCATGTCCCTGTGCCCAACAGGGACCAGGCACGACACAAGCACCTAGCATGCATGTCCCTGTGTCCAACATGGACCAGGCACGATACAAGCGCCTACAATGTCCTTGCGCCCAACAGGGATCAGGCACCAGACACGACACAAGCGCCTACCATGTCCATGTAACCAACAGTGACCATGCACTACACAAGCGCCTACCATGTCCCTGTGCCCACCAGTGACCATGCACTCCCCAAGCGCCTACCATGCATGTCCCTGTGACCAACAGTGACTAGGCACGACACAAGCGCCCCCCATGTCCCTGCGCCCAAAAGGAACCAGGCACGACACAAGAGCCAACCATGTCCCTGTGCCCAACAGGGCCCAGCCACGACACAAGCACCTAGCACGCATGTCCCTGTGTCCAAAATGGACCAGGCACGATAAAAGCGCCTACAATGTCTATGAGCCCAACAGGGATCAGCCCCCAGACACGACACAAGTGCCTACCATGTCCCTTTGCCCAACAGGAATCATGCAAGACACAAGCACCTACCATATCCCTGCGCCCAACAGGGATCGGGCACCAGACACGACACACGTGCCTACCATGTCCCTTTGCCCAACAGGAATCATTCACGACACAAGCACCTACCATATCCCTGCGCCCAACAGTGACCATGCACTACACAAGCGCCTACCATGTCCCTGTACCCAACAGGGACCATGCACGAAACAAGCGCCCACCATGTCCCTGCGCCCAATAGGGACCAGGCACGACACAAGCGCCTACCATGTCCCTGTGCCCAACAATGACCATGCACTACACAAGCGCCTACCATGTCCCTGTGCCCAACAGGAATCATGCACGACACAAGCACCTACCATATCCCTGCGCCCAACAGGGACCAGACACGACACAAGCGCCTACCATGCATGTCCCTGTGACCAACAGTGACTAGGCACGACACAAGCGCCTAGACCATCTACAGAGCGTTATGAAAACATGCATGTGTTCATAAAGGCGAATGGAAAGCTTTTTTATTATACAAATGTTATGCTTTTTGAATATAGATGATAGTTTTTATCAATTGAAAATCTTAAATATATTATTCAAAAGCTTCCCTTAGCGTAGTTCCCGTATGTGTATGAGAGGATACTAAGATCAAACATTCTATGAAAATGAGATCATCAAAATTTTCATAAATACATTACATTAACTATTAAATATATCATCCTTTTACGATCTACATGCTCTACCGATGAAAATGTTGTACAAGGAAAGTATGGGCTCATAGTGAACAGATTTTCCCTACGTCTCTTTCAGTTCATATTTGATGTTATACTATGCGTAGCTTTTATGGTATTTACGTAAATCAAATTACATTTTGTTATAAAAATAACAAAATGTACACAAAATGTACACAAAGGAAACCCATTACCTAGTCCAGACAATTTTCTTTACATTTATAGGGGCATCGTTCGTCCGGAGACTTTCGTTTATATGCACAGTGAGTACCATAAGTATAGACAATTTGATGAATCGCATGCAAACCGGAATCTCGTGAATCCGAACACTGATTTATGTGTACAGCGAAATGGACCGTGTTTCGTGTACTGTAGTAAAGATAATTTGTTTGTAAACACTCAAGAATATTGTAAGTCTATAAACTTTGATATATATGCACACACGAACCTCGTTAGTCCGGACACTTTGGTATATGAACCTCGTTAGTCCGGACATTCCAAATTTCAGACACTCAAGATAAATAAACTTTGTTAATCCATGCGCTTTATATAGTCAGAAATCTTGTAATCCGGATATTCTAGATACACGGAAACTTCATTATCTGAAGACTCCAGATACACAGAAACCTCACGTTAATCCGGACGCTCAAGGCAACAGGAAGCCTCCATATACTACAGTATGAACTTTTACATTGGAACCTTTGTAATCCGGACCCTTATGCTAAGGGAATCGTTCTCAATACTTTTCCATATTAATTTGCTCTGAAGTGTTTATATAGGTACTTGAGTCACCCTGTGGAGTGTCTTAAATGTGTAAACTGTTTACTGAAAAGTGCAGTAAACCGGTTTGGTACCCCCATACAAATTGATCTTTCTCTGGCAAACCTCAAATGTAACGTCAAATGTATATAGTTTGTTAAGTATAGCTAACAGTTCGTTATACTTTAAATAAATGACGTCCTTCTTAAACTGTACCGTCCCCTGTGTCTGGATTAGGATTATTTAAACGGAAACACATTTTGAGATAACCATATTTTGACCATTTGTATAAATGCAGAAGTGTTATCTATTTCAAACTGTCATTTTGCTAAAGTAAGGCTGTGAATGACGGATGGTATTACAATATTTCGGTCTCAGAGTAAGGGAAATGCGCTATAAGACTTTAAATGGCTCACGGGCATTATGTGGCGGGTTGATTAGTTTATATCCCCGTACCAGAAGAATAGCAAAGGGTCTCATTTATCTTCTCTTAATTAAAAAGTACAATTTTATCAAAACTTTCAAATCCAGTGGTAAATGACTGCAGTCGAGATCTTATGGTTTTGCATAAAACGTTTCCGCGTTTGTTATCCATGCCTATTATTAATGATATGACAAGTCAAGAAATCAAATTTCGTTTAAAATTAGAAATGTGTAAAAAAAAATCATTTGGTATCGAAATAAAGTAATGAAAAAGAAAAAAAATATTTTCTCACACTTTGATCATTATTTTTGCACGCGTTCGTCAGATGTGTGGAGACAGTGAACTTGTCAACGAAAACTACTCACTCTCGACAAAATCGAGTCATATTACGCAGCATAAGGTCCAACAAGAAAGCATGCAAACACATACAGTCGTTCTGAAACAGGTTTTTAAAAGCTTTTTGTCGCACCCGAGTGATTTTTCATAAAGGATTCTAGTTCGGCTGTATTCGACCTAATTCGGAGACGACGTTAAAACGAGGCTTGCAATCGTCTGCTATCACAAGAACACAGCTCTTGGAGGTGAGCGGATCTAAAACTTGTGTTCTTAAAAGGCGGCTTGAGTTCAAGGTAAGAAATTAAGCTACGTGTCTTCGTCCATGAATTATTATTTTGCTTTTATATAAGTTCCTGTGCACCAAGTATACTATATGTTAATTTATCTGTCCTTACCTGTTGTTATTTCACGTTGCGTGCTAGAATTGTACAAACCGGCCGTTATATGTTTTATTCAGAAGCGGTCTCCGTTTCCAAATCATAGGTTAATGACCTGCAAAACATTAGTATTGATCAAAACACTAGACAGGTGTGAAGGACTTTATCGTTGTACCGGAATTCAATAATGTTTTTCTATTTATTACAGAATCGTTCAATACCTGTTGGGACTGTACTGAAGTAGTGCCGTACCGGAACAAGTTCGGTCCTAGTTTCAATACAATTAAGGGTGTGGCCAGGTGGTTACCTGTGCAAATTTTTTCACGTTTGTAAAAAAATGGCAATGCAACCACAGCAGCAAGTTTTTGAACAAAAGACAGAGACCCGTTTGTCCGTTCTAGAAGAACAAAACAACATACTCCAGAGCTATTTTGAGAAAAAGGTATTTTTTATCACAAAACAAGTTTAGGAGTTGCTATATGTTTTTTCATTTTCAAATCAATAGTTATAAAAGTTTACAAACTATATATGTATACTTGACTATCAACATATCTGATTGAAGGAGGATTGAATAACTAAAGAAGAATATCTAAAATGAGTTTGCATATTCGGATAAATTGTCAACAATCCCCCAATGTGAATTCATGAGTCGACATCACCCATGCTAAACATGTATAATGTATGCAAACACTTGCCCGTAAGGGTACGTTGTATTTCACACAAAATGTTAAAAATCGCTATATACACCCCGGGAACTTCCTCATCTTGCATGAAAGCAACTCCTAATCTTTGAGCCGTCTGGTTTTAAAGTAAATTTTATATAGTATATATGGGTTTCAACGGACTTATCCAAATCAATGCATGGTAGAGTTATTTACAGTTACAGAGGGGTGAACAGTCACATAGGGGTGAAAGGGTTGAGCAATATTTCAGGCAAAATTTATATATAGATAAAAGTGATGAAAATAACAATGTCGATGATGTTGCTTCTGAATTGTGATGAATGTACCAGTTATATGAAATTATTTGTTGGTGTACAGATGCAAATCCTATAAGTTGTAAAACTTGCGGATATAAATTGAATTGAATATTGATTATACCATCCCAAGAGCCCTTGCATTGGAAAGTATAGATCCATCCTAAACCACACAAAGAAACTGTACCACAGCTTCGCTGAATGTAAGTCACAGTGACCTGTTTTTTCTGCTAAAAAGACACTTTCTTCTTCTTCTTGATACGAGGGCTCCATCAGTTTGATGGTTATACATTGCATTAAATTCCATTTCTATGGTAAATCTTTGCATAGGGAAATATGATCATATGCATAAAAATTATTGTTGGTGATTGCATTTCCCTTTTTGCAATTTCTGGGCATGAAATTGGATTTTTCAGGACAAATTGATATAATTATAATCTGTATAAATAGTAAATAAAATTTCGAATTTTTTGAAAGTTGGAATTGCAAGCTGGACATGCATATCGAACAATGAGGGAGATCTCCCTCATTCCACATTTCTAATGAGTGAGAAAGTGCATGAAATGTGACTTAAAACTGCTTTTCTCAATTTATTTTTAACTTTTTATGTATCAAAATAAATTCTTGAGCTCATTTGACCACAGGATGTAATTTTGAGTTTGTACAAGTTTGGATTTGAATGAGGGAGATTAGTAAATTTTAATCAAAATGAGGGAGGGTTGACAGATATGATTGAATACTGTGCTTCTGGGTTGCTTCATAAATTGACAAAAAGAAAATAACAATAAAAAACAGTGGGGGAGGGATAGAGGTGCCTAGTGTTTTGTGTGGCACCTTAACTTTCTTGACACCAGCATGCTGTGATAAGTGTTGAGTCACCATTTAAAAATATAAGCAGTCGTTATGCCCGAATTATCACACCCAGAAAGTATAGGGAATTCTAAGGATACATGGAAAAAAAATGATAAGCTACCTGGATTTAGCTACTTTCATACTTGTATAGAGTTGTTAATGATTTCGCTTTGCAACTCGTTAGGGTGTATATAATTTTAATTAGTGGCTTTTGACATGAAGAAACATCTAGTGATGTCGCGTTTGAATAGGTTAGCCTTTTTAACATTTAATTATGATGCTAGAAGGGGTTACAATTTCTTTTTCTTTTGTTGAATGTAATTGATTGGGTCAGGGTGAATTGAGTACAAGGCATTTTTATTCCTTGGGTGGGAAGCATTTTTGAATTTATGAGTCGGGTGTTTCTTCAGAGATGGGTTGTTGAACCATTTTATTCTTAGGATGAGGTACTTGGTATGGTTTGGGGTTTTTAGTAGGAAGAGAATTATTTGGTTTGGGGACATTCATTCAATGAGGTTGGGGGGGGATATTTTTGTTTGTTGAAGGGTGGTAAGAGACTAAATTTGTCTGGATATTTGTTGTTAGGAGTGGTTATGGGTGGAGACTTGTTTAGTCAGGATTGAAAATTAGTCGTGAAGGTGTTTGTTGAAGGTGGGCGGCGTTTCATTACGATGAGTACATGTACTTATGTTTTGTTTGGGGTGGGAATTGTTTTGGTAGAGACTAGGAATGAATGATGAGTAATTGGGCGGGGACACAGTCTTCTATATCGCATAAGAATCTACGATCACATTGGGGTGAAACGGCTTCAACATTCAATCAATATAATTTTTACATAAATTCTAAATATACCTACATGTATCTGAATGATCAGTAAATTGGTAGGTATTAATTAGTGGGAGTGCTTAAAGGCGGATACAAAATTTCAGGATGAGTAATGTTATTTGCACGGTGAACTTATCATTTTCTGTAGATTTGATCAAATCCTTTAAATCTAAGATGAGAAAGGAAATTATTTTAGTCCTGAAAGAGGAAAAATACTGAACTTAACAAAACTGGATTAATTTTCAGTCAAATGTTAAGCAATAGTACCATGGGATCAGCAAGTTCAGTGCGGGTTAAATATACATTTTTGTAAACAAACTTAAAGAGGATCCCTTTTAACTAAGTTCAGCCAGGTAGAAAGTTTTTAATGTGAAATACAAAATGGCCAAATCATCATTGTATCCGGTAACATTTTAAATGACTGAAGAATGAATCATCAAGAATGAACTCAGATGGAGGCTACTGAAAAACCACGTGATTTTTCTTAAATTGGGTACAAAAATAGCATATTAATTTCAGAAGTTTCTGCATATTAATCCTATGAAGCTTTCCGGTCTTTTTAAACCCTTTGTCTAAAGTTGAAAAAAAAAAGAAAAAAAGCAATATGTGTATTGATATGGTGGCTGGAAAACTTGTAACCTTATAACCGTCCTGTCCCTTCGTTCCAAAGATTGAGCAGGTTTAAACGTAAACAGGTAAACACTCTCCGTTAAGATGAATAGAGAGGACAAGCTATTGTTAAAACTGACAGGGCGGAACAGATCTCCTAAAACAACTTTAGTCGTGTTCACTTAAGGTTATCAAAATAAAAGTATTGTCGGCTTCATCAAACAATTTGACATTTTAAGAATCTGAATTTATTACCTAGTCTTTGCTGTAAAATGTCTGTTAATTAAGCATCACGATTTTAATGAATGACTTCATTAGCCTGGTTTAATATTAACAAGAACAATATTAGAAAATGAAAATGGTGTAATGATGACTATAAATTTTGTAGATTTGTGAGTAAATCTCTACTGTTAAGTTTGTACATACATTTCACGACACCAGTATGTTAAAATAGTCTATTGATATTGATCCCAAGCATTTGTTGACAATTAGAACTAAAAACTTGGACCAAACGTAACACATAAATGGGTGGCGTTATTATGGGTATATGTAGGCGATTAATGGGCTTGGGTATAAAACAGCTGTGATCTGAATTAAGTACAAGCTAGTAGCACAGTTGATCCAAGACTGCTACCTTTGTGTATATAGAAGTCCAAGCTTTGAATCTATAATATCTCGTTACACCAATACATACCCAACAAGAGTAGCGAGTACACTGTTTTTGCAGCTTTCATAAAGAAGATTGAATGGCAATATAAAGGAAATCTCTTGCTTAGTTTTTTCCCTTTGCAAAGGTATTCAAGCTGTCTTTTTGATGCTGCATATGTAATTTGCAGTCTGTAAGTCTTTGAGTTTGACCCTCGAATCCTCGAGCCTGGCCTGTTTTCACCATTCAATCCTTATTTCCAATTTACCCACAATACCATTCAGCATATATACTCATGAGGTCTCGAATACTCAGCAGAGATGACATTTTCTTCTGTTTGTCGACTAGCTGTTTTTAAGACACAAGCCTGCGAAGTATATGCATCTTATATAATATTGCATTTCATTTCTACAATATTGTTGATGAATAAAACTCTGGTTTTCAGGAAAAGACGCTTAAAATATTGTTGACCCGATTATTGGCGACTGAATTACTTAACACATGCTTATCAAAAAACAATAATTCCTTGCTGTCTTTAACGTGTCAACAACTTATAATGACCGTCTTGTAAGCAATGTTTTTGTTCAATGCTCGACTTGTCTGCATGTTTCAAACAAGGATAAACTTAACTTTGGGTTCGCAAATTATTAAAGCAGGCATTGTAGGTTTTATTTTCCGACCGATTTTATTTACAGCAAGGCTATTCGCTGGCAATATATAGCCACATGTTTTTGTGTGTTGAATGCACCTATTATATAATACGACAAAGCTAGCTGCCTGCGGATCAGGAAGTTTGTATCTTGGTATATGTTCTAAAGAGATATCGCCATTCAATGAAGTATTCAGGGCAACTTGCCAGTTTGAGAACGACGAACTAGAGGTTGATTTTTAAAAGTAAATTTGGGCCCACTATAGGGACCCTTCCGCTGGTAAATATATGTATTCTCGATCTAAAATCAATGCAAAAAGCACTTCATTTTACCAAAAAAAAAAGTGAAATATTTCCCCCAAGGTCGAGGAAATAGGCCTGTGTAAACAAGATATACTAGGCGCTTACTGCTAAATTGTTTATATTATTTAAAAAGTGTGAAATTGCATACAATTTTACCACACTGGTTTTCCCTTGCTTTTAATCAAACCAGGAAGACTTTTTGTTTTCGGTGAAACCTTTTGAATTTTTACCCGAATTCTTTGGGTTTATAAATAGCTGACTCGCAATCAAGGCTTTTCATTCAGCTGGAAACCCGAGATAAATGCTTTAATCAGCGGAGATCATGCGACAATCATTGTGTCAATATAAACCATCGATCCAAGTCTGGTTGCTTTTTAAATCTTTTTAATGCCTCGAGCTCTGTAAAGATAAAATCTTAACATATCAAAACATTCCTAAATATTTAAACAAAGCATCTTTTCTCCAGATTTTTCACCAATCTTGAAAAATAATTGGCTGAAAAGTAACGGCAGAATTCTTTCATTTCTCTCGTGAAAGATATGCATTGGTCTTGCTTGCCAAACTAGTAGCTTTAGCCGATATTGTTGGGGTTTTAATTCCATTTGCTTAGCAGTAGATCATCCGGCTGTAGAGTGGGTTGGGCAGTTTCATCCCTAGTCAATACAAGTATTCTTTTCGGTACTAATCCTTCCTATACATGTATCTTTTCCCCGATACAAATAAAAAGTTTGAACATAGCTCGTGTAAAACGGTGATAAAAAATAAAGGTATGCATTTAGGAGAAAAAAATAGCTAAAAGATGAAGTTTCGCTAAACATAGACATCTGTGCTACATTTTGCATCATTCGGATATTGGCTTTCAACAAAAGCTTGTCTTGCACGCCAATTCAAATATGCACCTGTGTTAATTAGGATTCAGATGAAATGTATATTTTATTCATTTTGTGAATTGATTTATGCAATCTTAAAATGATAAGCTTTAAAGTGCAGCCTCACAAACACCTGTGTCCTTAAAAAAAAACTACCTGAAGGTACTTTGTTACCTTTGACCTGGTGTAATTTGCAGTCTGCAACATACAGGTAGATAAAATAATTCAAGTACAATGAAAAGAGGGAATTGGTCCAAAATCTCATTTATACCCATTTTGTTTCGAAGATTTGTAGATATGCAATAGTCGTGCAATACAGTTGAAAAAAATCCCTGGTTTCAAAATCTTCCTTTATAGTTGAACAATGGAAATATCTTGCATTCAACTGTTATTAGGGAGTCCAGTGTATTCACCTTGAAAGAAACAAGAATAGAAATTTTTGATGCTAGACCCGTTCAAAACACTTATATATATAATGTTACTGGCGAGTGCAGTCAACCTTGGAGAAAAGCGTGGGAAAAACACATTGCTGGACGGGCTCTTTATCCTAAAGAGTAATAATCCAAGGGTACATTTTACTTGAAGGAGAATCACCTGGATACTGAAGATTTTAATTTTCTAGTATAACTTAATGTAACAACATAAAAATATAAGGTTTCAGAGGATACCTGAAGGAGAATTACGTAAAGAAAGAAAAAATTGATAGTTGAAACAGCTTCAACTTTGTTGCATGGTAACATCTCACATCGGCCTGGAGTGGTGAGCGTTTGCCCTGAAGTTCAGTAGGCAATGGGTTCTGTCCCAAGGGTGGGACATATGCCAAAGTTTTTAAAAATGGTAGCTTTCCTGCTTAACGTTCAGCATTTAGGGTCATCACAACAGCTGGTTTACCGTTGTCGGTATAATGTGACTGGGTGGAATACTGTGCTGGTTGCCTTTGGCGTGGTATTTCAGTGAGGTAGCACTCTTATCAAGTCAGCATCAGACCTGTGCTATCGTAAGGAGGCATACATCAACATACCCAGCCTCCAGCCCACAAACACACATATATAACGCCCATGGAGAAACATTCTTAAATGATGTAGGCTGTTAACAGGGCGTTAAACATTTAAACCAAAACTTGGTGTTCTATATAAATAGCTACAAAACAGGTGTATTAAATTTGCATTTAAATTTACTTAATATTTACTTAGCTGTGTTTGTGGTCTGTCTATAGCTACTTCACACTAAGCTTAAGGTCGTATCTTAATTTACATATTCAAATACCCCCTCTTGAGTTTATAAATATGACGTCAGTGCTGGTAATTTAACAACATGCAGTTTCTGATTTCTGGTGACTCATGTGAAGTTTCGAGAATTTTTTATACAATTTGAAATAGTTGTACTTTGAGAGAGAGATATAAATATAGCACAATAATATAAAGTTAATTTACATATCTCTAGGTTCAGGTGGGAAATAGGCCTTCTGTACTCAAATATCTCGATGCATGATCACAGATGCTACAAATGACGGAGGCACTCGGTTCAAAATTAACAGTTCTTTGTGGAATTATCAACCTGATAGGATGTTAAACGCTTCAGGCAAGGGATGTTTGCACTTTAAGATGGCCCTAATGCGTGCCCCCCATAGTCTGTAAAAATTGTCATATGACCTTATAACATTATTTTATCATAAATACCATGGATGTAACATTTATTTAGCTAAAAAACATACTTGCCACTGTTATAGCACACTGTATCACTTAATAGTTAGTTTGATAGAATTGTTGATGCATCTTGTATTTGCTATAATAAATATCACTGTAAAATTAAATATTACTTTTCCACCCTACTGAAAAAAATTCCAGCTATGTATTTGCCCCTTGCACTTGCTATTCCTGTGAAAACATGAATCGTGATAATTTCCTGAAAATCAAATGACGCTATAGACGTCACAATTTCCAAGCAAGCACATTTTTTATGCAGCTCTTGAATAGCACTAAATATAAACACATCATATACCCAATAACAACTCATTTTGCTGAACCCATAGTATTTTTGTTGCTTGCAGACTTTTTTCATGCTTCATAAATATTTGTTAGCAAAACGTTTTCATTAGTCTTTCCGCAAGTCTCTAACATAGTGGTGTCATTATACTATGTTAAATAAAGAAGAAAAAAATTATTTTTACAATGTTAAAAATTATTGTGTACGCTCTGTGACCTCCGAATTCTCCCAAGCGGAATATTTTGCAGGTTGACAGTTCCGCGAGTTCACTGACCACATAGAAGCCTGTTATTTTGCTCTCTTCTGTTCGGGCCTTCAGATTATTTATTGTTTGTTGACAGTTTATTTTGTTGTTGACAGATCATTACCATGCAATGGTATTGCATTTACACTTCTGAACACGCAACTAAATCTCGTTTTTGATGCGTCACTCATGTACTTTCACAATGAGAATTCCTAAAGTATCGGTACACAATGGATTAATTACAACAACCTTTAACATGCATACAAAGTAATTTAAGTACGACATGCAGAAGAAAGAAAAATACTCTAGGAATTCTTTCAAAATACGATGCCAAATTGCATGGCTGTAAAGGATTGGTTTAAAAGATTTAAGTACTTACATAATGTAATATGGTCTTTCGTTTTTTTGTTGAAAACTTTGAGGAAAAATGTTTGGCACCATAGTATGTATTAACATGTGTTTTTTTGGTGTTTTTTTTATGGAAATAAAGATATTGGTACATGATGGACCCCTGAAAATTGTATAAATAATTGCCACAGTTTTTACATAAAACAGAAAAATTACTGTTGGAAGGAATCCACCTACTTTAAATGGTACCTTAATATACCCGTACTAGTAACTTTAATACCACAGTCTGTATTATACCAAAAGGAAATTATCAATTTCCTGTGGAAGGAAAATCATCAGTATACCGATTTGGAACATCACAATATAGCGTCTCATTTTATTTCACTTGGGTAAGTCATTAAAATTACCTGTACGACCTAGATGTCGGCGAGCAACACCCATATTAAATCTATGTGTCTGTATAGACGTATAGGCAATGCAGGAAGTGAGGCATGAAGGGTAGATGTTTTAATAAAGTCATTTTGAAGGTCAGAAAGTTTAGAAGTGAGGAGCTCTTATTTCATACGGTACACATGTATTCATTTATTCATGGTACACAAACTAGGATTTTTGTTTTTAAACCCAAGGTTCAAATTGTCGTAGATGTATTGCAATAGAATCCAAGTAACTTGATAGATACAGGACATACCCTCTTGTAACATTCTAAAGAAGTAAAATATTAAATAAATTACTTAATAAATCTTTTAAGTCCACAGTGTTTATCCAATACTGCATTTATCTGGCAACAAGCCCATGCCTGGTAATAAGCCCACCCTGATATCTAATACAATACAGTACAAATGCCAACAAATACTATTTCATTGGCCCCCTGGGCTTATTGCAGGATACAATATTTAGCAAATTTGATGCTTTACAGTTTTGGAACCTTCAAAAACTCATTGATATAGACACTTTCAGCTATAGATGCATCCTCAATATACTGGGGTTACACTCACTTTCGCTCTCTACACCCCTGGTATATGTCATAGCAAAGTTGAAGGCTTGCATGGTGTGTGCCACCTTTTTGAGACGAGACTAGTTCGATCCTTTGATGTACATCGAATGAATCTCGCATCTGAATGAATCTGGCATCTCGCGTTCACATAACGGTAAAAAAAATTGACAGGCTTTAAAGTCGTGTGTCTTTCCTTTGTAATCTTCAAAGGACAGGTATTGGCCTAGCGATTGGTCAGTTTTTGTTACCCGAGACCAATCAAACAGCTTTTCGTGCCTTCAATTTTGCTATGATGTATTCCAGGGGTGTAGAGAGCGAAAGTGAGCGTAACCCCTGGATATCGAGGATGCTATAGGCACAACTGTTGACAAATATGTTATAATTATTGTTTTAGGGCGGCTAGCTTTTTAAAGGCATGCAAATACCAGAACTCTTGAAAGTCGAGCTTGCACCATTAAATTGCGGCTTTGAACAAACCCAGTATTAGAGAAGATCCACTTATAAACACCTGTATTGACTGGGGATAGATAGACACCCTTTGGAATTCTGCAACAGCATACAGATCGAGGTGTACAATATTATTTTACTCGGCTCACATGCAAATTTTGAAAAATTGGATCTGCTCACCCCGTCTGTAATTTGATAGTAAATATTGATCCAAAATTTTTTAATTCCCGAAAAATAATATCTCGCCCAGGATGTCGCTCTGGTAAAATTGTACAACTCTTTAGCTTGCTGTGAGCTAGCTAGCATACGTACAAGCTGTTATACGTCTTTAAATTTTAATATCCAAAACGTCAATTTCAAGTGTTATTGACATATATGTACAGACATGTATTTAAATTGTAATAACACTAGTATATAGGGAATAGATTATTAGACGAAATGTTAATGATTTTTTCCTTGATGACAATTTATAACTGCATGCCAAAAAACCCAGCTTGAACTACCTGGTTCACTCAAATTGAAATCTTTTTTAAATCATTTCTGGCACAAAAGGCAAACAGGAAACCAGATTTCATTTTGGCATGCGCCTAAACAACCGTACATTTGAATATTGGCTTGAAGGTTTATGAATAATTTAGTAGTATAGCCGACAGACTTGGTAGTATAGCCGACAAGACTTATTAATAATTGTAAAGGTACAAAGTGAAACACTGCGTGGCAAGATTTCCCAGCCATCATTATTTACAGTCTGTAACTGTATAAATATTTATAGACAGCTCAAAACAAGACACTTCATAAACTGTGATATGGAACTTGGAAGGCCAAATGAAAACCAATGTTTTCTAGGAACAATTGCCTATTTTCACGCCCCTAAACATATAATTTACGTCTTAAATTTTACTTAAAATGTGACTCGCATGTCATGTGTGCAAAATTTTATCAGCAAAAAAGTTATTCCAAGTGTCGGTTTTGCATAAATCGTTTGGAGATCCTGTTTATTGCTTTATGGTATATTTATTCTATTAATCAACTTATGAAATTGTCTTGTTAAGATTGTATCAGTTCAAATTATTTACACTAGCTGGAATAGTAATAACTTTTCTATGAACCCAGTCAAGCAAATTCAGCTGCTTTACTTGTGTGTGCTCACCATTCAATACCCATAAACAGGTTCACAATACTTAAATGAGAGCATTCTTGTCTAGTCATGTTTATTTTCAGAAAAGCCGATGTATTTACATCTGTATTGAAAGTATTAGTGAAGAATGGGGCCGCATTATCTATCAAGCGGACTTTTAAAAGTATTGAATGTCCTTTATAAAAGAGAATTAATCTTGAGTGAGGTACCTTTCCTGAACAACAGTGCCTTGGAATACATTGAACGCAAGCTGACCATGCCTGGTCTGGTGATAATACTTTGTACATTCTATACGATCCGATCTCCATTTCTATTCTAAGGTCGGCGACGTGATCACCTTTACCTATAGCAAAACATGTTTTAACCCTTCGGTGTAGCTACGACTATTGCTGCATGTATATGGGTTGAACCAACAGACCCGAGATGTTTGCCTTGACAATATCTGTACAAAGAACTGAATAGTTGATATTGTCAACCTACAAAAAAAAATCATGATTTTCTTCCTGATAGTGAACTTGTTCGCTGAATAATTGGAACACTGCTTTTCAACCATATGGTGCAATGTTTCACCATTGCCAACCAATGAAATAAACAGCAGTGGGATTGATGTCTGTCTACCATAACGTGTATATGTTTCACCACTCCCAACCCGTGTAATACACAGCAGTGGGAATGATGTCCATCATAACCTGTATGCGTTTCACCACTCCCAACCCGTGTAATACACAGCAGTGTATTTTTCACCACTCCCACCCCGTGTAGTACACAGCAGTGGGAATGATGTCCATCATAACCTGTATGTGTTTCACCACTCCCAACCCGTGTAATACACAGCAGTGGGAATGATGTCTATCATAACGTGTATGCGTTTCACCACTCCCAACCCGTGTAGTACACAGCAGTGGGAATGATGTCCATCATAACCTGTATGCGTTTCACCACTCCCAACCCGTGTAACACACAGCAGTGGGAATGATGTCTACCATAACGTGTATGCGTTTCACCACTCCCAACCCGTGTAGCACACAGCAGTGGGAATGATGTCTACCATAACGTGTTTGTGTTTCACCACTCCCGACCCGTGTAGTACACAGCAGTGGGAATGATGCCTACCATAACGTGTATGTTTCACCACCCCCAACCCGTGTAGTACACAGCAGTGGGAATGATGCCTACCATAACGTGTATGTTTCACCACTCCCAACCCGTGTAGTACACAGCAGTGGGAATGATGTCTACCATAACGTGTATGTGTTTCACCCTTCCCGACCTGTGTAATACACAGCAGTGGGAATGATGTCTATTATAACGTGTATGCGTTTCACCACTCCCGACCCGTGTAATACACAGCAGTGGGAGTGATGTCTACCATAACGTGTATGTGTTTCACCACTCCCGATCTGTGTATTACACAGCAGTGGGAATGATGTCTACCATAACGTGTATGTGTTTCGCCACTCCGGACCCGTGTAATACACAGCAGTGGGAATGATGTCTACCATAACGTGTATGGGTTTCGCCACTCCTGACCCGTGTAATACACAGCAGTGGGAATGATGTCTATAACGTGTATGCGTTTCACCACTCCCGACCCGTGTAATACACAGCAGTGGGAATGATGTCTACCATAACGTGTATGTGTTTCGCCACTCCTGACCCGTGTAATACACAGCAGTGGGAATGATGTTTACGTGTGCATGTTTCACCGTTCCTAAATCATATATAGTAGGAATGATGAATATTGTTGTTTTGGCAAATAAAATATCGCGTAATATACAAGCTGAAAGCCATTTTCAGTGGTTGACAAACATCATATTACTTGCAAATGTCCTGCTCAATAATTCTTAACCCATTCACCCCTATATAACTTTAATAACCTCTACCATAAATTGATCTGGACGAGTCCATTATGGTCTACAGTGTCGAAAGGGTTGTTGATAGGATGCAACAATTAAGACTGCATTCTTAGGATGTAATGTACTTGGGAGAGGGTAAAAGGTTTGAAATAAGTGGCTTTGTACATTGCCTACAGTAGATATCGCCCAGTAACTTTAAATAGGGAAAACATTTCACAAATGTACCCAAAGGAACTTGTAATTGAATACCAACATTTTCTAAATAGCAGGCTGGCAAGAGCTTAGATGATGAGGATGGAGATGAAAATAAGGAGAGAGGAAACTGGAGTGGACGTTTTGACTTCTTCCTGTCCTGTCTAGGATATGCTGTGGGTCTCGGAAATGTTTGGCGTTTCCCTTATCTCTGCTACAGGAATGGAGGAGGTAACTTCCGTGTTTTATTTTGCGCTGAAACTCCTTAAAACTTTTACACTGGGTATCGAAGAATTCTAATGAGGTAGGGGCCGCAGTGACCAAGTGGTTAAAGCTAACGGTGCAAGTTAAATATCTACTTTTGAGATCTTCCAACTATCGTTTCTAAGGAAGTGCTGACATTTTCCACTTGACTGACCAGGTTAAGAAGATTGCAGGTCAGGCCCCATCTGCACTATGGTTAGAAGATTGGTTTAGGTCACTTACCAAGTAACTTCTTGTTGTACATCAACTAAAGTTGCATGGCTTAGTTATCGTGAAGGATGCTTATCACGTCGGAAGCTTTACATGAAAATGTACTGTAGCAATCCGGCCATATCGCCATTAGCGGTTTCTTGTTTTAATTTCTGTTGTCTCGAATTTGTTCCAGGTGCTTTCCTTATTCCCTATGTAATTATGTTGGCCATTGTTGGTGTTCCCATCTTCCTAATGGAGTTGTCCCTCGGACAGTTTGCAAGTGCTGGACCTGTGACATGCTGGAAATATGCACCCCTTTTCACAGGTATGGAAACTATAATCTAATGATGCAGTACAATGGCTTAAGGCCCAAAGTAAGGCTTTTACTCTACATGATATGAGTAAATTTGTGTGGCCCATGGAAATTTATAAGTTTAAAACATTTCAAACTCAAAATGCCTTTAAAACACTTCTACAAAGTTTTATAATGTTAAATGTACAAATTGCACAATTACATTATATGGAAAAAAATTAAGATTTCTGGTTCCGCAAAAAACTCATAATCTTTTTTGGAACATGCTGATTTTTTTTGTTAATGAAAAATGCACTTTAAAACCTTTTCGAAGTTAAATTTGAAACGTCTTGATATAAGGTGTGGGATATGGAATGTTCATCGTATCGGGGCTTGTTGGTATCTACTACAACATGATCATCGGCTGGGCCTGCTACTACCTGTTTGCCTCCTTTACCACCGAACTGCCATGGGACAAGTGTGGATCCTGGAGCACAAACCGTAAGTCTGAACCCGTTTATTTATCAGCATGGCTACGAACTCTCTGCATCATCCTGTAAAATTTACAACACCAAACTTCCAATTATGTGTATCTCTCGTTCTTGCTTTTGCAGTTTGTTTCGACAGAGTTCACATTCTGAACCAAACGGCTGGTGAAACCTGTCAATTGGCTGGTTCTAGAACTATGAACAAAACTTGGTTCAGCAACTTCAACTGGGGCACCTGCCATGACGATCAGCCATTTGCCAAGTCAAACGTAGTGGGTTTCATTAACAAGACGCTGGCTAGCGAGTTCGGCATCAAGCGTGAACTGCCATCCCAGGAATATTTTGAGTAGGTTTTTCGTACTTTTGAGTATATCTGATTTATCTGTGGTAAGCTCAAGAATTAAAGAGGTTAAAATTGATAATTAATACAAAGGCTTGCGCTGAGGATGCCTTTTGGCAAATGTGAATTTCACACTTGAGCAATACCTTGATTTTTACAATTTGAAAATCTTCTGGATGTTAATTTAGAGACAAAAAACTGGAGTCAGTTATTTTTTCATTTGTTGTGATTTCATTAAAAAACTAATTTTCAGTTACGTGGCAACTGGTGCAGGCTACAGTGCAGGTCTGGATGATCTGCAGTCGCCTCGCTGGCAGATGGTCCTGTGCTACCTTCTAGCTTTCGTCTTTGTCGTCTTGGCGCTCAGCAAGAGTATTAAGACTTCAGGCAAGGTAGAGTATATAGTTAATACACTAAGCAAGGTAAAATCAGTGGCCTCTATTTGCAAACTGTCCGATATTGAATGTTAACCCTTTTTATATGGGGCCGCATTCATGGTCAAGTGGTTAAGGCGTCCTACATTCTGCTACCACTAGCCCTCCACCACTGGGTCGCGGGTTTGGAGGCCTACATGGGGCAGTCGCCAGGCACTGGTCCTAGGTAGGTGTATTTTTCTCCGGGAACTCTGGCTTTCTGCCATCACCAAAACCTGGCACGTCCTTAAATGACTATAGCTGTTAATAATAGGACATAAACCACAAACAAACCTAAACAAATGTTAATCCTTTCACCACCTATGTAATTTAAGTAAACTCTTCCATGCATTGAATTGGATGAGTCCATTATGGTGAAAAGGTGAAAGCTTTTATTTCAAAGATTTCATGCTGAAAATATTCTTATTATATATAGCAATGTCATTTCCAGAAACAAAACGAAAGTTTAATTGGCTTTTATAAAAAAAAATGCTGAAGTTTGTGAATTTCATAGCTACAAAATATGTTGGATTTTATCGATAACTACATTATACACTTTTGCATTGTATTTTGTTATGCATTTCAAAACTATTTTGTATATTTAAGGTTGTGTATTTCATGACTGTTATATTTTATGACCATGGTAAATTTCAAGTAGTGTATATCATGACTATTGTATATTTCAATTTGTGTATTTCATCACTATTGTATATTTCAGGTCGTGTATTTCACTGCCACATTTCCCTATATTGTGTTGGTCATCCTGCTGATCCGTGGTGTAATGCTGGATAACTACATGGAGGGCATAAAATTTTATATCACACCAGATCTGGAAAGACTGAAGGACTCCGGGGTATGCAAATAGAATCATACCTTTTTAAATATTTTAAATTTTAGAGGAGGAGGGTTGCAGAAGTAAGCAGGTTTTTATTTCTTTATTCGACGTTTTAACACTTATTCATAAGTACAGCAATTTTAGCACAGAAGTCACACTTTTATTTAGACATGCATCCGACTTTCAGATATTTCAAAAAGTAAGCATTTCATGCAAATGTTTTTATTTTGGACTTATATCCCCCCCTCCTCCTCCTCCCAATTCTTGAGGTTTGGTTAAGATACTTATTAATACAATTTGGTAAGATTATTGTATGGTTCTAATATGTATTTAGACACAAAGGGAAGAATTGTTGACATAATTAAGCCAATATATAACAAGGTCATAGTGACCTAATTATCAACCATGTGCTACTCTTTTTCGGCCATATTTAATATTTGCTGCTTTAGTGTTACGCAATACACCAAAATGATGAAGAACCTTTAAAAAAAATAACATTTAGTTTTGTAAAAGCGTCCATTTGTGATTTTGGTCCCCCACTTTACCCCCTCATATCTCGGGATGGTCTCCAAGCTGACCTTAATTTCATGTCATATCATGATGGCATAACCCCCAAGGTATATGTATATACAAAAAAACACTTTTCGCTGATAGCAACCAGAAGGCCCAAATTGGCACCCATCCTTCGTGTTCTTGTTTTTAATCCAGGCGATCTTTAAACAATTAGCAACGTTAAAAAGGCACTAGGACATCTTGTTTGCAAATTATTCGACTTCATCATAACTGTCTTGCTATGCTTATCATCTTGTCATATTACTTTATTACTGTCTTAAATGAATTATGCTTTTTGTTTGCTGTGTAGGTGTGGAAGGATGCTGCTGTGCAGATCTTCTTTTCTCTGTCTGCTTCATGGGGTGGTTTGATTGCTTTGGCCAGTTACAACAAGTTCCACAACAACTGTGTCAGGTGAGCCGACAAAGATTTTAGACTGGGCTCTTCACAGCAAATAACTTACGGGTGGTTGTGTGGTGAAAGGGAAGAGTGCAGTCGCCTTTAACCAAGAAAGCCTTGCCAACTAGAGTGATAAATATTTTAAAAGTACAATATGACCAATGCATGGGTTTTCTCCAGGTGCTCCAGTTTCCTGACATTGAGACCCATGATATACTATTGTCTTTCCAACTTCTCAATAGGAAATAGGTAAAATAGCATGAATGTTTACAATATGCTGACAATTCAGCTGTCTCTCAATTGTGTTGTCTGAATAAAATTGGATGACCTCGTAGAATATATCTTTCCAACTTCTGCAACTGCCATCTGTTTATTTATAAATTAATGTTAAATTTATTTTGCTTATTATCATAAGTATAATTCACAGGTTTTAAATTTTCTGATGGGGAACTAATTTTCAGGGACCTGAATATTTTATTTCGGACATTTATAATGAAAAATTGTTCTTCGTTGATGCAGGGATACGTTGACTGTAGCGTTTGGTAACTGTCTGACCAGTGTGTTTGCCGGATTTGTGATCTTTTCCTACCTCGGCTACCTGTCGAAACTGATCGACGTTCCAGTTGCTGAAGTGGCAAAGAGTGGACCATCCTTGACCTTTGTGGTGTACCCGTTCGCCGTGACGACTCTACCTGCGGCACCAGTCTGGGCTATCCTTTTCTTTATGATGTTGATCACTCTCGGTGTAGATTCCGAGGTAAATCAAGATGCAGTTAAAGTGCTTTTTACCTGTGATGATAAACCCACTGCTTTATTTCTAGGGAGTTTTGAAATGGATCTCGGTATACAAAGTTACAAAAACAAAATAATCATGAATTCCCATTGCCAACATAATTCTGTGGGGAAGTTTCAGTAAATATGTTTCTTTCATATACAAACTCTTTTGCTGCTATAGAAACAGGTTAAGCAACACCCAAATCAGAAAACCGCACAACAAATTGGAGCACAATTTTAGTTGGAGATGCAACACATTGCTGGGACTTGCTACCTTAAAATGTTACAAAATTGTTTAAATTCTTTCTACAGTTCGTATTGGTGGAGACTGTGATCACCTCCCTCCTCGACAGATTCCCAAAACTGAGAAAACAAAAGCTCCTCACTGTTATTGGTATATCGGCGTTGTTCTTCCTCCTTGGTTTGACACTGACTACAAATGTAAGTGAAGCTTCATATTCTAATTTGCTATAAAATGAGTAAGCATAAAGTTTTACTGATTGTAGAAAATCAATAAGCTTAATTTTTTACTTATTGTATAAAAAAAATATCAAGAAGCGTTAATTTGGACTTTTGTAAAACTAAATGCAGAATATGTACAGCTAAAATGTTCAAATAATAAAAACATGATGTAAACAGGCATGACATTAACAGGAATATGATTCAAACAGGTATTATTTAAACAAAATTGACCGTTTATATCTTTTAAACATTTCTTTTCCATAGGGAGGAATCTACATGTTGGAGGTCATGGATACCTATTCTGGCGGATGGAACATTCTCGTCATTGCCATCTGTGAATGTATCTCGATCGGCTGGATATACGGTAGGTGTCCCTTAGCTATCCAAAATTCTGTGGTCAATATTGTACGTTCAGCTACAATGTCGAGGTAATGTAGTACACTGGTTAAATGGCAATTTAATTTCAAAACTGCCCTTTAATGGCATTTGAGCATTATCTGTGGGCACCATATCTTGTAGCTATTGTAAGGATGCAAAATTCTTAGCAAACCCATATCATTTTTAGCAAGTTTGATGCAAAAGAATGACAAGTGAATTAGTATCGACCAGTAGAAGTCGGATAGAACGTACATCATCAATATATATATTTCAAAATAGTCAGAATACCACATTTTACAAAGGTTAGCTATGGTAATTTTGTTTGTTCTGCAAACACCCCATTCATAAAGCATCGGTTCTTTCAATCCAATAGACCAAACTTATTTGTGTTCCTAAATAAAGCAAAATATTTACATTCCATTGTCCCTTTATAACCCTGCTGTCCTGGTCCATTGTCCCTTTATAATCCTGCTGTCCTGGTCCATTGTCCCTTTATAACCCTGCTGTCCTGGTACATGTTAAA
The DNA here is from genome assembly GCF_002113885.1 of Mizuhopecten yessoensis. Taxonomy (NCBI): domain Eukaryota; kingdom Metazoa; phylum Mollusca; class Bivalvia; order Pectinida; family Pectinidae; genus Mizuhopecten; species Mizuhopecten yessoensis. Next base: position 1,138,071 of record NW_018408493.1, read on the forward strand.
TGCTGTATCTGCATTTTAGTTGCATGATATTTGTATTTGCACCTTGAACAATTAACTATCGCCATTGAAAAATGTCACACTGGAAAATATATGGGATTTTTTTTTTTCAGGAGTGCAACGATTTATGAACGACATTGAATGCATGATTGGAAATAGTATTGTGTTTACGATCCTGAAGTACTGGTGGGCGTTCTGCTGGTGCTTTCTCACTCCCCTCTTGTGTGCTGTAAGTATAAACTGTTCTTACCAGTTTTTTATTTTCAAAGAAAAGAGTTTACTAGATTTATATCTGGTAATATGCCTGGCACTCCCGGTACTTGGCCCATCCACATGAAATACAGTTAGCAGAATTAGGATTAATAAGGTATATGACTGATTGGGTCAATTGGCTTGGTATTGCATGCAGTACAGCATTAACTGACTTGGCAAAATTCAAATGTCTGATTGGCTTGCCAGTTAGCTTATTGTTTTAGCTGACTTCACGATAGATCGATGGCTTAGTATTACCAATTGCTTCCCAATTAACATTGCAATTTTGTTGACATTGCATTTACATTTGACAAAGACCATATTTCAAATTGCCTGCAGAAAGATTTGGCCTGGACCATTTGTTTAAAATCATTTTACAATCCAAATTAAATGAAGAGGTTTGAAGAAATTTCAGAAAAGTGCATTAAAGCAGACATCAAAAATGGCAGTTGCAAAAGAAGCCTATATTTGAAATAATCATGTTTTGTGTTTACATGTGTGCAGTGTTGTACGTTTTCTTTGTTATGAAATGGCCGTCGGATAACAACTACATATACTAAGTTAGAAAAGCAATACCTACTTAACCCAGCAATAAGCCACCAATGTCTATTTCATTTAGTTAGAAATTCCCAAAAAAAGTTCAGTTATTGTCCCTTCATAAGCTCACTCCTGGGCTTATTAGTCATTTTTGAAGATCTTTGATCAATTTACACCACTTCATGAGAATTTATTATTATAAAACTGTCTGCAACCTTGTCTTTACCTTTTGTCCGTCATTTCACCTTTCAGGCCATCATCATATTCTCCTGGGTGGATTACAAGAGCATGGCAGAAGGCGATAGTGGTGACAAGTACCCAGTATTTGCTGACGTTCTCGGATGGCTGATGACCATGCTTGTGATCATTTGCATAATCGGAACTGCCATCTACCAGCTGGCAATCACCCCAGGAAGTATTGCTGAGGTAAGCACCAAGATCATGAGTTTAAGAAAATATTATCATCTTTGTTAAGGTTTCCAACCAGCAAAACCTTGTTGATTTGTATAGCCGATAGGAAAAGCTGTTAGGGTTCCACTATTTTTCCAAACCCTAATTAATGTTTAACAAATCCAAAATGCTAATTTTTCGAAATTTGATGCAATGCTGTTGTCTTGCCTTTAACTCATTCACCCCTGAAATTTCATTATGAACTATCCCAAACTTTGAATTGGAAGAGTGTAATAGTGTTTTCAGGGGTGAATGAGTTTAATAGATCATTTTTGGAGTCCTTATTAATTTACAATTTTAGCTATGAATTCATCAATTGTTTTCAAATTCAGAATCTTTGCATAGTTTTTTCATATTGCTATGTTATTAAGGTTTAAAGAATATTCAGTTACATGCTGAAAGTAATCCCGATTTTATTATTACTGTGTAGTCCCTTAAAGTCATATTTAAGGTTCACGTTCATAGTAAGTTTATGAAAGTTTCAATGTTTTGCCATGATTTTACATGTTTTATTATAATGGAACATTTTCAAACAGTTGTATTAATTTTAGTATTAATTTTAGCATCAATGCTGTTTTATATTTATTTTAACATAGTTTTTATCAACAATATGGCTCTATTTTTAGCGCTTCCGAAAGACATGCTCTCCCACTCCAGAGTGGGGTCCTGCTCTTGTGAAGCACCGAAAAGAATGCGCAGAGTACACCGTGGAGAAGAACTATGATCGTTCCTTTGTTGTTGATCCGTGGAATGAAGGTCCCATCCCATCTAAGGGAGATCTCCCGGTAAGAAGGATAACTTGGCAGAGTTTTTTCTCTAAATTTTAACCACAATGATCTTTGACTAACAATTTTCATTTTAATACTAATATGGTGACTAGCATTGGATTATATCCGAAAGGAAATTAGATTTTAAAGTGATTTTTTTTTTAACTTTCTACTTTTATTATTTCTTAAAAACGTAAAACATAAATTCCCAACTGAATTTCTGTACGCAAAATACATAGTTTTTGTCAATTTGCTTCATTTTTTTTTTTTAATGGACTATTATTTCAATAACTATTCACCGCAGAACTTTTTTAAATTTGGTTAACAAAAACTCAACCAAGTTTTTTGTTTCTTATAGATCATTTTTCATAAGTCTGCAATTCATGTTTCTTTCTTACTAATTAATCTGTATGAATACTTATTCTTTATTATAATGCCAGTACTGTACCACACTGCATCATGCTGTATTTTAGGAATTGCTGTATTTCTACTAAGTGTTTATAAATCTGATATTATTTCAGGGTTGAAAAATGCATAAAGTTTCATATTTAGGTTTTATCATAAACATTACTGTAAGGTCACAAAGTAATTAAAAGAACAATTAAAAATGAAAAAAACTTGTCAAAGCACTGAATCAAACAAGTTTTAAAGAAATGCAGGGTTCTATGTGGAGAACAGGTGATTTCCTGATTGTAAAAATGTTGTTCTCTCAATTTTCTTCTTTTTTTTTTTCAAAATTGATGTGAAAGAGTTTATTTTAATTTTGAAGCTTTTATGACAATGACGTGGAATACTAAGGCTGTTGATTACTGTTTCAGATGACCACTACCGGTGGTAATCAAAATATAGGCTATGTCCCATGTCAAGACACGCAGTACAATCCTAACATCAAGGTCAATCTTAAAGCTTAGTTTATATCTCGTAGCTTTAGTAATTTACTGAGACCTATCAGCCACAGAGATTTGCTGCCATGCCTTTTTGGGATCATTATTTGCAAATACAATCATACCATGGAGCTCTTCAAAATGTTATCTCATTGGAAAGTATGTTTCCATTAAGCATTGATTTTCTTACAAATCAGTTCATATTTATTCATTTTGTGGAAAATTGAACGTATATTCAAATACCTCGAAGGTTTTAAAGACTTCAAAGCAAAGAAGGCAATTTCAAAGAGTAGAAATGTTTTATTCATTGCAAATAAACTTTTTAAAACGGTGATGAAATTCTGAAGAACAACTCTTTTGACTAAAGAATTTGGTTAATAAATACTTAACTCTATGGCTGAAAAATCTCAGTTTAAAACACAAGGTCAATGACCATCTTGCACTTGCAGCTTAAAACGCACTCCCTGACTTTAACTCTTCATCCTTATATATAACTTATTTCCTCTCAAAAATATAATTATCATTGCATCCCTTAAGATGCAATAAATTATCTTGCACTAAATGACTAATATGATACGAGAAATACAATTAAGTGTATATATGTATATCACAATCTGTATTGTGAGCATAAATCAAAATTGTGCGTATATAAACGCCAAACTGTGGCATTGTAAGTTTCTTCAGCACTGATAGATGTTAGCAAAACATTATTGAATAAGCGTTAAGCTTTTATCTTCTTGTATTTGTTGAGTGTTGGATGATAGACATTTATCTATCAAAAGTTTCTGTCTGGAATCTGTTCATTTTCAAATCTGTTTACTGGCAAGTCTGCCATCAAGTCGCCCATTTCGAAGGTTGTTCATTTCGGTGTCGGCTTACATTCTGCTCATTAGCTCACCATCAGCTTTTAACAATATGTGTGAATCTTGCTGTCCTGTACAAATTCTATTTGGAAACATCTCTGCTCATTGTAGCAATTAAAAAAACTTCATGTTAGCATAAATTTTAAAAAAGAATGAAACTCAACATTTGCATATTTGATCAATTATGGCATTTGAATATAATTTTTTTAAAGATAAATATATACAAGGTTGTTGAATTTTTTTATTTTGAGCATTGTATTTGGGATTTAGGGAATTTCGGTGATTTATTAATATTTCTATAGATTTATAACAATTACTAGGCTAAATGCATATTTACAAAATTCAATGTAACTGAAACTTTTTGTCTTGCAAAAGTTATATATAATTTGTTTTACTGGTGTTGGCATTTAATTGTTCATTACTGAAGACTGCTTTATGGTGTTTTAAATATTTTGATATCGGATCATATTTGAAAAGTAGGAAATTTCACTCTAGTCATAGTAGAGTCGTAAAGGGTAGCAGTAAATAATATTTTCATCCGGGCTGGTCCCGAGTTGCATAATTTTTTCCTAAAGGCCAATTTATTTGTAGTTGAATTCACTTCAAAATATGAATATCTACATTTCGACAGAATGGGTCGTCTTTAATATTTCGCATGAATAATTGTCCCAACTGAAATTTGAATCTGCAGAAAGTCTTGGCAAAAATTATAAGATTCCATTTTTCTTGATTAATGAAAATATTGGTACAGTGTACAAGTTCTCTTGTTTGATGTTTAGAGGTAAATTGTACAAAATGTCTTGGCTTTTTACAACACAAATAAAAATAGCCAAATGAAACATAAAGAAAGAATGCATTATAGAAAATGTATAATTGTAAGTGATGTTTTATAAGGGTGTGGGAAAAACTGATTTCTAATGTTGCTTAAAAACAGGTATGACTTGAGACAGGTAATTGGTTGTAATTAATCAACGGGTATTTGGGAAACATGTTTAACAGATAACAGCATGGTAAACCTTTCCTGTTACATTAGGACTTCTATATTTCTACAGAACTCATTACTTTTCTATAGGATTTGTGAATACACTGTAGTTATGAATTTCTAATTGACCCCCTTCTACACAACTCGTTCTGGGATTGCGGTTCATCAATAATAAGACCTATGGGTCCAAATGAAGTATTCGATCTTTCACAAGAAAATGGTAGGATGGCACTCTCTAATAAGGCCTGAAGCAGGCTGTGGTCTTATTTTTCGTTGCTTCCCTCATAATTTCATCATAGGGTTAAAACACATTTAAGATCCAAGTCTAGATCGATTAATATTCTGACAACGCCCAGGGTTAGTTAAAAATGTATAGAACTAGACGAAAATTACATAATGCGTCCCTTATTGCATATTTGATAAACCAGCCTTAACAATTTTATGAAGCATTGCATGCCAGTTAAAATTCTGTTCATGTTTATGCAAGTTGATTTCTTCAGATAATGCACAGGTGTTCAATTTCATTTACATATACCCGGATGAGTTTTCACAGCAGTGCACTTGTGTTATGTATTTTGCAGCAGCAATCTTTTCAATCTTGAACTTAATTTCGAATTTATTTTCTTCAAAAGTTTAATATTTTGAATGTGCCTTTCAAACAAGTAAAAATTGCAATGAATCAGATGCACACAATGCAATACTTTCCTTTTTGAAATTTTTAAACTGATGACTTGTTGCCAAAAGGTAATTACTCCAGTAACGTTATACACATTAAATAACCAATTAAGGGTACAAAGTACCTTGTACATCTTGCTTGTGATTTGTATTAGAGTTGTCTCCCTTAAAAAGCAGCATCGTCTCGTCAACCAATATCATGCTATCAATACATGCTGATTTTATCCTAACTTGCAGGGTTGTCGATTAAAACGATTGATGGGTCAAAATTCATCAGATAGTAAACAAGTTACGTTTATGAGGAACTCTTTGGGAGAAGATGCATTCAACACTTTGGGAGCATACATCCTTAAGTAAAAGTTGTATTTCATTGGCAACCTGACAAATAAACAGATATGCACCCTTCTACAAACTTTGAATTGTAGTAATGAAAGAAAATTGTGTTTAAAAAGGATTGTATGGACCCAATATGACATGCTATGAATAATCTAAATTTTGAAAGTTGCTCGAGAAGTTTTTATCAACAGATGGAAGACAAACTTATATACATGAATTTAAAATTAATATAAAATTGAAATCTGACATTTACAATTTTTTTTTTTCAAATGTGTTTTGCAGATGACACAGAAAGGAGGGTATGCCAACGATGGATATGATGCTAGGCTGTAACTGCTGGGCAGAACAGATCTGAAATATCTACTCAAAACAAACGCAGGACAGAAGTTTTCATGGGAGATAACTCCGGATGTTTGTAAAAAAAATAATGTGCATAATATACTTACTAGCTGTTGTGTTCTTACACCATCAAAGACTCGAGGAATTCCAAACGAAGTGATTTAAGACGTCGTTCATATCGTGGTTGCAGTGCAGGTGATGGTCTTTATGGCTTTTGGTTGTGACTGTAATGAAGACATTGTCGGATCTTGTCACAATGACAGAAATTGAGATGAACTTTGACCCTTTGAAGGAATAATCTACTATGGCAATATGGGTTTTTTACTACCTTTATCGTAACAGTGTGGTGGTAGAAATTGATATCGGGGTATTTCTCAGAAGGAATGACCAAAAAATTCCAATTTTGTGGTCGCATAGATAATGATACATTCCAGTGCTGCTCCGTTATCAAGATTAGGTTTTGGGGTCCAAGATGGACAATGGTATTCAAGTCCCAACATTGTGCCAACTTACATGTTTCTAATTATTTGTAAATCACAAAAAAGGTTACGTGTTACTTGGAAGAAGAGATATTTTATTAACATTTTGTGATCTATTTTTATGATATTTCGTATATTAACTCGCCAATTATACTTTGTCAGAGAAAATAACGTTTTATAAGCAGACTGTCTCGCCGCTAAATCTGCCACCTCCGAAAAAAACTATGCAACGTGACGAGTTTGATTTTATATTATCACAAAATATTCAGTCTTTGTATTCATATCTCTATTTTACAATTAAATAATTTAACAATTTGAGACTAATATTTTTAGAATTTAAAGGAAAGAGTATATAATAGATGTGATTTTTTAATCATCAAAGATGGATGCAATTAACCTTTTTTAAAAATCAATAAGTATTTTTAAGAGGTGTTGTACACAATGTATACATATTTTACAGATTATATATTTTATTCAAATATTTTTGTATATAATAAATTCTAGTATATTACTTAAGTTTCTATTGTTTTTTTCTCCAAGAATGACAAACACTAACACATAGTTGAATTTGTTCAATACCTTACAATATTTGAACAAATATTTCCAAACTTAAGGGTTTATGCTAACCTTACACATACTATAAGTTATTTCCCTTGCAAACCATATAAACTTCATTTATGAAACATATTTAGAATTTCCTGAGCATTAAAAACAAAAGGCAACTCCAATAAAGTGTATTCCGTCTTTGCGTATTGCAGAGTTATCTTCTCTTGTTACCTCATTTGTTTGTGAGTAACATCATCAATTTGAGAAAACGTAATTTTCTAAGCACAAAATAATGACATATCAATCACTACCTGCTCACAAGAGAAGATAACTATGGAATACCCAAAGACGAATATGCTACCTTGCATATTTGTGATAATTGTTGAGTTATCTCCCATGGAAAGTTCCTTATTTTAGCTTTTTTTTTTAAATTATGGTTCAGAGTTAACCAAGTATCATATGATGCTTCATTCCTTATGACTTTTGATAACATCAAGAATTAAGATCAAAATTATTTTTAGATGGTATTATTATACATGTTTGGAACTCTTTTAAATCGATTTATGTATGTGTCGCATTAAGGCAGCACATGTCCTTAACAATAAATTGAAAACGTATTCTAAATCCTGGTATCCGTAGCTGGCAACTCATTTGCCAGCACTTGGCCATATTCAGACACTGATGGACTCCAAAAGGTTTGGTTTAACTCGTTCACCCCCGAGATTTCATAATGGAACATTCCAACCTATGAATTGGAAGAGTTCAAATGTGTCTTTAAGGGGTGAATGAGTTGAATAGCAATTGAGGAATGCTACAGTATAAATGACATTGCCTAAACCGCTGAGATACAATGAACATTTACAAAGAAACAGATTTCTGAGATAACAATACTCAAATTGTTGAGCAACCAACAAAAAGCTAGCTCGACCAGAAAGGAAATGTACTAAAACCCAGATCACTGATCTTCTGATAACTGGTAGAATTTGCCTTGTCAAAATATTCACATTTCACCAGTATATCCATATATTCTCCCAGTATCCCATTTTTCATGACATTCCATTCATTATGCTGTGTATTGTTATTTACTGCTGCGATAAATTTGCTTTTATTGGATGCGAAAAAAAGCAAAAATGTCCTGTGATCAAAAAATCATTTTACATTTTGCTGGGATAAATGCCCAAAATTCTGAAATGCAAAGATAAGAATTCTTGTGGATACCATACTCTAGACTTTGCAGCATCCCTTCCTGAAGTTAGGTATAAGCACAACAGATTTACGATAATACAAGCTCTATGCTCAAGGTTTTCCAAGACATTTTTCATACCCTGCATCAGTGATAGTTTATAATAACTTCTAGTGGAGTCCTATGTATTGTTTTTAATTCAAAAGAAAACTTGTATTGTTTTTAGTTCAAAAGAAAACTTACCAAGTATAAAACCATATAAAGGGAAATGCATGTCAAATGTCATGTGCATCCTTGAAATCCAGGACATACGCTCTCTGCACCCCAATAATATGTCATAGCAAAATTGAACGCTCCGTGTGCGCCACGTTGTTGATGAGACTAGAAGACGAGTTCGATACTTTGATGTACATCAAAAGAATCAAGCGGTTGCGTAACGGTAAAAAATTACAAAAGAAGTCGGATGTCGCCCCTTTGTATTCTTCAAAGGACCGATATCGGCCTAGCGATTAGTCGGGTATTTTTACCCGAGACTCTAATCAAGCAGCTATCGTTGTGCCTTCAATTTTGCTATGACGTATAACAGGAGTACAGAGAGCGTAAGTGAGCGTCTGATCACCCCTGGATATCGAGAATGTGTCTAGTGTTAATTGGTGTTAACTATATTTTGTAATTTAAACATGTAAATTTAATTGCAAAGACACTTCAGGAAGATGCTTAGTAAACAAGTACTAATGTTAATTGTGAGTACTCGCCCCCTGTTCAATGAATATTTGGTCAAATACTGTAGGATATTGTACAATATTAAGATCAAATACTGTAGGATATTGTACAATATTAAGATGAAATACTGTAGGATATTGTACAATATTAAGATGAAATACTGTAGGATATTGTACAATATTAAGATCAGATACTGTAGGATATTGTACAATATTAAGATGAAATACTGTAGGATATTGTACAATATTAAGATGAAATACTGTAGGATATTGTTCATTAATAAGATCAAATACTGTAGGATATTGTACAATATTAAGATGACACAACCTGTCTACGCCCTGATTGGTTGAACTATAATCACGTCGAGGTCGGGTGATTTGCAATTTTAACCGATGTTTCTATTTTCAGAAACAGCAGGTTACTAATGAGTCGCATCAATTGTAACGTCACTATGCTCTGCCAATTGCAGTAATTTTCTCATAAATTAATATCAAATATAACAATTAAGGATTTGTATTGGCCGGATTGCAATGCAATCGGGGCTTATAAGATTGCCGATTCCCGTCTGTCCGTCTGTCTGCACTAAGGTTAAGAAGAATGGTTAAGCTCAGCTTCCATGTTATGAATGGTCCCACATCAACTAAATGCTTATCACATGCGATGCTTTTGTACAGGGGCGGGTCCAGGTGAGGGCGTAATGGGCGTACGCCCCCCTTTTCACAAAAAAACCCACTATCGTAATATAAAATAGACATGCTCCAAGTCAGGAACCGTTACATTAGTGCATTTCACAATTATTTTATGTTTTTTTTCAAAACATTTGATTCTACGCCCTTTTTCAAATATCCTAGAAACGCCCCTGCTTTTGGATGCTGCTTCTGACCTTCATTTTCCGCTTAACTGACCAGGTTAAGACGATTGGTTTATATGTCGCTTTCCAAATAACTACTTGTCCTACATTAATGAAACGTGCATGGGTTATGTATCTAAGAATGTTTATCACATGTGATGCTTCGGATGCTTCTTCTGACCTACATTTTCCGCTTCACTGACCAGGTTTAGAAGATTGGTTAAGGTGAGTTACTAAGTAACTACTTGTTGTACGTCAACTAAACTTGCATGGCTTTTGTATCTTAAAGGATGCTTATCACATGTGATGCTTTACACGACAATGTACTGTTGCAATCCAGCCATATCGCCATTGGCGGTTTCTTGTTTCGGTTAATATTTGGTTGTGGGGACCTGAAACGTTGAATCGATCTCGACTTTGTCATGGTTATTTTTTCCTTTACAGGTCTACATAACCACATATTCACCTAAAAAAATAATTCAAAAAATGATGAATAACTGAATAAAACTAATGATGAATTTCTAAATTTGAAAATTAAAAATAAATATTAAATGGTACAAGTGTATCTTTGACAAATTGTCATTGATCTAGCATTATAAAAACTAAATATAGATATTGTGTACAGGTGTATGAATTGTCTAGGCCGACCTGCACAGTACTAATGCATTAGACATTATACAGCGACTAAACTGGAAACCCGACAATGTGCTCTAGGAGAAGAAAGTCCATTACCTCCTGTACTAGTGTCCTTGTCGACATGTACTTCCAGATGTTGACCAGTTCATGCTCTAATACACACACAAAATTGCGTGTGAACAGACGCGAAGCGCCTACATTTCAGTGGCGGATCCAGAGACCTATCTGGGGGGGTTTCCAAATTTCCTGGGGGGGTTTCCATGTTGGAAAAAATTGAGGGAAATGGTCAAAATATACGATTTTTAAAGAAAATTCTCAGGGTGGGGGGGTTTCCTGAAGCCCAAAAAACCCCTCTGGATCCGCCACTGTATTTGTACCATCTTGAATCCTATAACATAAATCTGTGATTCAATCGTCCCATTGTTATTTAAACACGTGGGAGGTCGTAGGGATCCATGGTGCCTATTACATATATTATGCAGGGAGTACTCGTGTATGTATTTAACTCGCCCGGACAAAAGCAGTTGCATGTTTGTCTGAACGTCTTACTTTACTTGGCGCTCGATGTAGGTCGTCTGTACTCGAAGAACCTATACAATTTTACTAAGCTGTAGTTTTACAGAAAGCTCTGCGTCATGGGTTCAACACAATGAAAGGTTATTATCGTTTAAAGTCTCAAATCATAGGTATGATTTCTATTTTAAGATTTGTTTTCAAATGGGAGAGAAACAAAATCACTTCTGAAAGACACGCATACCAAGTGTCCTAGGCAAAGTTGTCAAGGTGTTCCACTAAACAACCAACGGGTCTAAGACTAACCAAGCTCCACTTAACAACCAAAGGGTCCAGACTAATAAGTCTTCCCTAAACAACCAACGGGTCCAGACTAACAAGGTTCAACTTAACAACTAACGGGTCCAGACTAACAAGGTTCCACCTAACAACTAACGGGTCCAGACTAATGAGGTTCCACTTAACAACCAACAGGTCCAGACTAACAAGGTTCAATTAAACAATCAAAGGTTCCAGACTAACAAGGTTCCACTTAACAACCAAAGGGTCCAGACTAACAAGGTTCCACTTAACAACTAACGGCTCCAGACCAACAAGGTTCCACTTAACAACCAAAGGTTCCAGACTAACAAGGTTCAACTTAACAACTAACGGCTCCAGACCAACAAGGTTCCACTTTACAACCAAAGGTTCCAGACTAACAAGGTGCAACTTAACAACTAACGGGTCCAGAATAATAAGGTTCCACTTAACAACCAACGGGTCCAGACTAACAAGGTTCCACTTAACAACTAACGGGTCCAGACTAATAAGGTTCCACTTAACAACAAACGGGTCCAGACTAAGAAGGTTCAATTAAACAACCAAAGGTTCCAGACTAACAAGGTTCCACTTAACAACAAACGGGTCCAGACTAACAAGGTTCAACTTTACAACCAGTGGGTACAGACTAACAAGGTTCTCCTTAATAACCAAAGGGTCCAGACTAACAAGGTTCAATTAAACAACCAAAGGTTCCAGACTAACAAGGTTTCACTTAAAAACAAACGGCTCCAGACTAACAAGGGCCCACTTAACAACCAACGGGTGCAGACTAACAAGGTTTCATTAACAACCAAAGGGTCCAGACTAACAAAACTTCCTTAAATAGCCGACGAGTCCAGACTAAGAAGGTTCAACTTAACAACCAATGGGTCTAGACTAAGAAAGTTGCACTTAACAACCAACGGAAATAACACTTTAGAGTATTTTTTATTATTATTATTTTCGGCAGGAAAAAGTTCAAATTGAGTTAAAATTACTTTCTTTGGAAAACAGTTTGATGGTGTGAAATTTTAGAGCCTGGTTGACATCTAGGGCTTGAGGGTGATACCCAAATCAGTCAAATCGGCTAAACAAGATTTCAACAACCCTTCCTTTGATAGTGGTGTGGTTAGTCCCTCCCTTTGTACATGTTTAATCATCACCACGTGAAATATTGTTTGATATCCATCACATAGTCCAAGAGAAGAGTCGCTTTAAGAAATGTGTCCAAATTATCCCATTTTGGCCAACCTCTCAGTGCTTGGGTGTCCAGCCACACCGTTTGTATCACAACTTGCATTGGTGGTCCTTAAAGCCAAAGATTACAGATGTGCATCGCTTAGTTCCGAAGAAGGGTCACTGAAAGCAATATGGCTAAATTGATTCTTTTGGCGCCATCCCCCGGCCCCCTGAGGAGTCACCTTCCTCCGTTGGAACTCTTTTGGAGTCGTCGAAAATAAGGGAATGTTTCAAACCAAATATGGTCGATATCCATCAGTTTTAGAGGACAGCACCTCAAATATTTTTAGTGTTTCAGAAGAAGGTGATTGCAAAAATGTTGAAACGGACGGACGAACGGATGATGGACGTCGCAGTACGGCATCAGTTACTCTGTAATATATCGTGTACAGCGCAATAATTGTCGTGTACACATTTTGTACTTCCAAACGATGGTCTTTTTAGGATGAAATAAACTAGTGTCGCTTTGCAAGGCAAGTCTCGAGAGCGAAAGTTTGTGGAAAGCGAGAAAAGTGCATACACATAAACTCCAACCAAAGTCTTCAAGTGATCGGTCACCATTAATAAAACAAGACATAAAAGTATTAATATTTATACTGGCACGTTAAATAAACGCAACACCCGATTTCGATAATATTTCAATTACTCAAAATCCATGGGGTAACGCTCAGTTATAAGCACTCTGTACCACCGGAATATGTCATGATCAACTCGAAGGTACGAGGTAAGACGTTTGATTAGTTTCAGGTAAAAAAAACTAATCTGAGTGAAATTGGTAACAGTAGAGCGACACACAGCTTCAAGGCCGGTTAATTTTACCGTTACGCTACCGCGCGATTCTTTTGATGGATATAAAAGGATCAAACTAGTCTACTTGAATCGTCCGCAGGCTGAAGAATACCGAGCTTTAGACCTCGCCACGACATATTCCAGAGGTGCAGAGAGCGTAAGAGAACTTCACTCATAGAATCTCGAAGATGCAATTAAGGATCCCCGTCCCACTGATCTATTTTATTTATATAAAGAGAGTAACTTCCCCTTGATTTCGTTTTGGATTTAACAGTTGACTTGGCTTTATACCTATTTTATTGCCTTAATAAGTAAAAAGGATTTGGCACAAGTAATAGCAACTTATGAAAAAAATAATTTCAAATTCAACCATAGGAAGAAGTCGATTACATGTAAATTGTAATGGAGAGAGATTTATATAGTTTACGTTCAAAATCTTTCGCTTGATTTATGAAGGACTGCACGTGTTCAAATAAATTACAATTTGTATTCAAAGCAATGTTTGCATTGCCAAAAATAAGCTTATTTGCACATTACAGCACGAGCATTTAAACTTAAACTGTAAGCCAAAAAACAACTAATACCCCCGTTGCTATATAAGCTAGAACTGTAAGCCTAAGGCAAAGCATTAGGACATCTCCTACCAGTAATGATTTCTTTATTGACTGAGCTGTACACTTATTTGAGTATACTTGTCACTGACATACTTCCTGTACTCCTTCCCCACGCCAAAACATACTTACATATCAAATGTTGTTAGCCATGATGTTAGATAAGGAGAAGATGTCAGGACAAAGAATTTTAACAAAGGGCCATAACTCCTTAAAAAGGGTCGAAATGAACAAAAAGACTAGCCTGATGCACGACAGCAGAGGGTAGTTACAATATCTATAAACTTTCATTGAAATCGGCCCAGTAGTTTATGAGGCAGACAAAGGTTTATTCAAGAAAGGGCCATAACTCCTTTTAAAAAGGTTGGAATGAAAAAGTACTACTTGGATGCACAACGTCATGGGGCAGTTAACATATCTTTAATTTTTTTTTTTTTTTAAATGGCACAGTTGATAAGGAAAAGTTGTCAGGACAAGACTCGATAAAAAGGGTTGGAAAAAGAATACTTAGATGCAGAACATAAGGGGGTAGTTATCATATCTGTAAATTTTCGTTGAAATTGGCTGCCTTGTCTTGGAGGAGTTTTCAGAACAATATTTTTCAACAAAGGGCCTTTACTCAAAAAAAGGACAGATTGAAAAAATAAACCTGGATGCACAACATCAGGTGGTAGTTATCATATGTGAAAACTCATTGAAATTGGCCTAGAAGTTTTGTAGAAGTTGTGCGGGAAAGCGTTTTTCAACAAATGGCAATAACTCCATAAAAAAGGGTCAGAATGAAAAATAATACCTTGATGCACAATTTCAGGTGGTAGCTAATATATATGGAAAGTTTCGTTGAAATCGGTCCATTGCTTTAGAAGGAGTTGTCTGTACAAAAAGTGTATCCCCCCCCCCCACTAACTTCATTGAGGGGGTATACTAAATTTGGTGCTCAAAAAGGAAATGATAAGCATTTTCACAATGGTGCCCACAATTTACACAATGAGAATCCTGAACTGAATTAACACGGAAGAGATCATAGTTAAGAGAGCTGCAATGTAACGTCTAGTATGTAACGTTTAATTTTCGTTCATCATACCCGAAGTAGCAGGGCTGATTTGTGGGAATATGTTGGGATAGACCTAGTTAAAAGATGGGAGAGGCAGATATTTAATATTATCATCTAAAGTGTTCCAGTTATTTAATGTAGAAGGTAAGAAAGATTTGTTTGTAGTAGAAAGTCTATAATTTGGAGTTCTGTAATTGACTTTATTTCTTAAGACAGATGGATTATTTTCGCCTACTGTGGGGACAGCTGGGCCAGGACGCTTTCGTTGACCAGGTAAAGCTCAATTGGTTAGAGCGATAATCTAACAATTTGGGTTAGAATCGCGGTCAAGCCCTGCTAAATTATACTTTAAGAACACAGTCGCTGATTATATTTTATTTATTTCATCATCTTTATTTCTTTCATGAAATGAATCTTGTGATAGTGCAGATATGATGCCGACTTAAAAGTGCTATCTCACTTAAATACCATGCCGAGGGCATCCAGCACATCATTCCGCCCGGTCACATTATACTGACAACGGGTGAACCAGTTGTCGACATTACCCTCAATGCTGAACGTTAAGCAGGGCTATAACAACTCCCATTTTTAAGGACTTTGGTATGTCCCGGCCTGGGGACAGAACCCATTGCGCCTTCCTCACCTTAACGAACGTTATACATTAAAGCAAAAAGTGAGGTGTTGCCAAGCAAGGCGCTAGAAAATAAAAGGTAGTTAGAACTAGAGAGAAATACAGGTCCCAAATTGAATTATTTTGGTGTTCCCTAGTAGAGGGCTCAAATGCAAATCCCCCATTCAGCAGGGTGAGGGGGAGGGCTCCCACATTAGTCGCCTCTTACGATACTTTCTCGATCCCTAACCTGTAGTGATATCTTTAGAATTTATATCCATTCGCGACATACACGTGTGTAGGTTGATAATACAAATGAACACATAACTGTGTTTTTTTTTTTATATCATACAAATATATAACTTCACAACCTTTAAAATATGTTTATGACTTGGTTTTATTTAAGCCATTCATTTTCATATTGTCCTGACCAGTTATGTTGGTGAATATGCCGCAAATATAGGCAAGTAAGCAACCAAACGAAACACAACACTATCGGTGTTCAGAGACGTATAAAGCCATATGTTTTACCAGGATAAGACTTGATTCATAGATTTATTTCATCGTAGTCAAACAAAAATGAGAGTCGTTGCATAAATATTTCACAAACAATTACATAAACATTTGTAGCAAGATAATACATGATCATGCAGGTGTATCACACGTTAAGCTTTATCTATCACATAAAAGAATTGGCTAATTTGCAATTCAACGTTAGCATGCATACATTTACAACAAATTCTCTGAATAAGAGAAGTCAACTGTATCATATCAGGTTTTAAATCTTGTGAACATTCTGTTGTTAAATAATTCTCAAGCTCTTTTCTTAAATAGTGTTTTTGTAAGCGACAGATGTATCCGATACCTTGCCTGTCAAAAATAAAGAACCACCCGAACCATTTAAATTCTGTGTATTTGAAACAAATTAAGGTAGGGTACCACTACTCCAGTTATATGCTATAATCGCGAAGGAGAGTTCCACTGAGTTTACTCGGACTGTTCTCCCTTTTACATAGCAGATGAAGCCACCAAAGAAGTGCTTTTCTGGCTTAAAGTAACTTTTTCTCGCCGCCACGAAGTAGCGGAAGCGAGACTAAGGTGTTGCTATTTTCCGGCGACGGCGTCAACATTAAGTTTATGCGTTTAAGTTAGTTTCACTGAAAGTATTATAAGTGCTACCACAACCAAACTTTGACCATGGATGCATCTTAGGTAGTACATCTCAACTCATGCATCTCCATCAACACTAAGTTTAGTTTCTCTGAAACTATAATTGTTATACCAACCAAACTTGACATATGTATTGATGGTCAAAGCGGGGTACAGCCAAGACAAATCAATCCGAATGGCTTGTTTTTTTTTCAAATATACTTTAATTTGTAGTTCATAAATTATGACACACATTTTTATGTTGTGAATTTGTAATTCCTGTATGGCATCATTGGTAAAGTGCATGCTTTGCAGTTCAATGCTCCTGAGTTCGACCACCGCAGTATTCTTGCTTTTCTTTTTTTATTTCCGTTTTCAAACATTCAAATTTCGAATTCTACAATTCTTTCCAATGCATGGCAACATGCGATTAAAAAAATTGTTTTAAGAATATGGTTTTAATTAAGTCTAACTTGGCGGTACCCTTGACTTTACACCTTATTTGATTTTAAAATAATTGTTTCGCCGTCTTTTCATCAGTCAAAATAAGTTTATCTTTTCTTGCTCCTCGTTGAAAATTACGTACTTCGTTTACTTCTGTGCTAGTTACACTTGACTATTTTTCAACCTCGAACTTGGCAATGGAGCCAAGCCGAGCTGCAGTTATCGAAATTACGCAAAAATTCGAATTACATAGAATCGGTCTTGCATCGAGTCAAGAATCTCTACGTATGGTCTGTAAAAAATGCAGATGAGAGTTGACCTTCTATATAAAATTTTCAGCAAAAACAGCCAGTCAAAAGTGATATATTCTAATTGCAATGTACCATACTGTTGGTTTTGTAGTTGTATCGTTGGGCTATGAAGATTTGTTTCAAAATTTCCATTTTTATTCATTTTTTTCGAGTAAGGTTAACAAAAGCATAATGTTTTGCCAATAAAACAAGGTAATGATGACAGTATAATTGGATATTGCACTAAGTCGATCCTTTTGACTACATCGTCTTAATTTTAGAGCTGAGGATCCTTACAAAAAAAAACGACGACAAAAAAAAATCAACAATACGAAACAAAATAAGAACAAGGATTTCGTCGCAAAGTCAGATATCGACATGTGTTTCAAAAACAAAATATGAAATTCCTCCAATCGAATACCACATGAACATCTTTCAAAAAGGGTGTGATTGCGTATAAGTTTCCCTTTGTATACTCTACAAAAATAGTATATACTATATGTCTGTACATCTATAGATAGATATCTTTATTTCCTCCATTATGATGAAGGTTATAAACATATATGCATACATTCAAACATTTAGAGATATCTCGCTTTAAGAGTTATCGTCAATAATAGTTATGTTATAGATATTGTAATCGTTACTGCGGGCAGTAGGCCAAACAGCTAATCACTTAGTATTTCAACTAAACTTTTGGTCGTGGCAGCAATGCTGGCGCTGTTTTTCAGCATGACGTGATTCCATGCGTCTTCTTCTATTAGGAAACAACTCTGACAGCCTAGTATTATTGTTGTTGCCATGTCGGTGTCCTCTAGTTCAGAAAACTTTATATAGTTTATGATCTATATGATCTAGGAAAGTTCTTCCACTGTCAAAGATAAGTATCACTTTATGAAGTAGTTCAGTTTATTTCCTATTCCTCACACACGATTCAACCTCAAAACGCTAACCTGTAAACGTTCAATCTCGGTCACTTAAAATGTCTCCGAGCACCCAGAGACACGTACGCACACGTTCTCCGTCATTTTCAAACCAAGAACTTTATACATATTTTTCTATATTTAAGTGGTACAGGGGAAAATACCCATACTTTACTGAGATGATGATTTGGAATTGATGTATTTGACGTATTCCATGGGTACTGAAAGAATGTCCATTGTGAATAATTCATGGTGACGCATGCGCACATGGCGTTTTCGATAAAGTGAACCATGCAATAAATAGTGTTTTATCCACATGTACTTTCACAACCCATATCTTAGAAGAGAGCAATTATACATAAATTTGTATGAGGAATAACGAAACCAGAACTCCGTTTAGGGAGAACGTCCGGAATATCAACTTCATTCGGAAGATGAAAACTATTTCGGAACACTTCAGGAATTTACCAAATAAGAGTTGGCCGTCATCACAACTATCAGTCATTGCACATTCCCTGGTTCCACTCTGGAAGACCCTCTGATAGATCAAGTCCGATTTCGAGCCTTTCGCTGTTTGACCAACGCAAAGTGGTCGACTGGAGACATAATGACTGCCGTATGAGAAGGCAAAAGCTCACGAGAGTGAGCAATGTGTACGTCTTCCAATCACGTGATATATATATTGATCCAATCACTAATGTTGTTTCGGGAAATGTATACAACAGTACGGGTTTTATACAGCCGTGCTTGTCGTTCCTGCTGGATTGGATTCACGGAACATCCGTAAGAAAGTGTGATACACAAATTCTTTTTCGTATTATTCATTGGTCATTGGAACGTATTTGTCAGAATTTACATTATGCTGCACTTCCGCTTATTCTGTTTCTTCCGCGATACACTCCCTGTACCGGATGCGGAAAGGCGGACATCTGAATGCTTCTGGGAGATATGAGCTGAAACAAAACATAACCACAATGTGTTATCATGGGTTCAATATTTATCAATAGTACAGCTTTTATTCATAACCGTCCTAAGATATTTATTCATTATTAGCTCTTCTTAATACTCAGTAATTTCTTATGTTAATTGTACCAATGTCTACCCAGAGTTTTTGTTCCTTTCACTACGTGGGTGTAATGAACGCCAATTCTGGGTAGACATTCATTTTGTATAAAAAAATATATGCTGAAGCAGACAGAAGACCTTCAATTTGTAAGTAAAAAAATCAAAACTGTTCAGTGTTATAAACACCGTGAAGCGAAGAAAATGTAACTATTGATTCAAAAAGGGACACTCTTTCAAATTGTTTAAACAGATGTGAGGTGTAAGGTACATGATGTAATGTGCAGACGGTTGAATAGAAGAGCTAGAAGAACAAAGGCGATGCAGAATTTTTAATTGGACCAGACACTTACCACTCCATCTGTCACTCTGTGCGTCGTATTTGTATTCAGAACATTGGCCGTGGTCCAAACTTATATCCCACCAGGCAGCGCTTACATATCTCTGATGAAATAAAATTCAATACATTCACTTAGTTTTCGCAAATATATATTTTCTACAGGACGTTCTGTACAGGTCTGTAGGTAAGAGAGGGGACAAAGAAGAGATCATTGTTTCTTTCGAAAAGAAAAGAAAAAATTGGACACAGCTAACTTAAGTTAAATTGCATAGTATAATTAGTTTTCTTCTAGATTGTGAACCATGTGAGAGTTCATTTTCCACGAAGACGGAGCTTGTGATAAAGTATAGCACCAGCGGTGGCTTAAATTGGTCTCCATATTTTGGCGTCGACTTTCTGTTTGCTGATCAGACTGGCTAGTATTCAAACTTTTGCTTCGGTTTTAATTATCATTAATAATTGTTCATGACTCTTTTTAAATCCAAGCATGATGTCGTTAGGTTTCTGTACCGTCTGGAATTTAGCCAACATGCGCAAATTTCTGCGCGATTGCGCTCAATGTTAGGTTTCCGTACCGTCTGGAATTTAGCCAACATGCGCAACTTTCTGCGCGATTGCGCTCAATTTGAATAGTATGGTCCACCTTAAACAAATTATTTAATGTAGGTTCAATTGAACGAATACATATTTCAACTTGGCAGTACTCGTTTTGTATGTAGATGAACACACACCTTTATCGTTTCCGCTTTCTTAGCTCCGCCATCACCCTCCACTCCCTCGGTCGGTTTTGTATCCAGCTGTGCCATAAGCTCTTTCGTATCTCCGGACAACTTCCCTTCCTTTTCTAGCTCTTCTGTGTACGCTTCCAGTTGTTCGGGGGCCGCCTCCCTGTAGCACACTGCAAACAACAAAACAACATCTACAAAAGGTCTACACAAAAACAGCAGGGCCTGGAGAGTTATCAACATGTAATGCAAATAGTTATTACATGTTTGCCTGTTAAATGTATGATTTAACGGCGATAATTAAGTTGATACTTTTCTACCGTGATAAATTTCACTTTTCATAAGTGTCACACGAAACCGACCAACAGGATTATCAGTAAGAACAGGCTGCATGCCACAATGACTGACTCAGCTCTGATTTTGGCCGGTTCAGATCATCATTTTAGAGCGAAAGTTAGCATAACCCCTGGAGTATCCAGGCTGTATAAAATAAAGCATCGTAAAACGCCTTACCTGCCAAGAACATTTCTGTTATAAGACTGAAGTGGACAAGTTTGAGCAGACACCCTCCCGTCTCCTCTGACAGCAGACCGTAGAAATGTTCTGCAGGACTAGTGTATGCTTTACAATAAACGCCATACACCTACAATATACAAATACATATCATAATCACATGATGGGGAAACAAAAACCTCATGTTCTCCTCATGCGCACGATTGTCTGCAGCAATATTTCCCTTACTTTGATAATTTGATATTTGATTTCTGGCACGAAATTAAAAACATATTTTGCGAAACTTCCTGAAATAAATAATAAGATTGAACTACACAACAATAGTGTTCTGAGTGTAAAAAATCATCGAGGCCAGACCAGGATTCAAATCATTGACCCCGACCAGTATACTGTCACTGTAACCAACTGAGCTCAACGGTAGTACCCTCGTCTGTGTTACAGTTGTACCAAAAAAACAGTGGAACTCTCTAATGTTTTGCCTTCAGTGGGTAAGGGATCCTTAACTCAAATATACAAAAACAAATCGCAATATATGCAATACCAGAGACAACAAAACGTTCCAGGTATATATGATTAGTACATATGTACCTTGACTCCCATGCCTTTAAGGACCTCCATTTCTTCCCGCCAATTGATGCGCTGGTCAGTGTAAGATGGTGGGTGTGGTTCACAGTCACCGATGAGGACAAACGCTTTTGCCGAGTCTTCAGACCAGTCGAGCTGTTGTGCCTTTCGTAAGGCCCACTCGTAGCACTGAAAAGGATAGAAAACAATACATTGCAATACAGATCTCTCACGAACTGTTCTACGTTATGATGGAGGTAATGCTGATGCTTGATATCGGGTTTTTTTACTGGCCATGGTCGCTGTTTCATTGGAAGAAGTGGGTAATATCAAATGTTACATAAGGAAGCTAGAGTATTCTCCCTTTGCCAGGTACTGGGCGGCAAAACCCAAATCGGAGAAATAGTTTTAATATTACTTTTTTAAGTATCCGACTCGCTAATAATTTCAATACGTGACCTTTTGTGAAGATACCGAATGAAGCAGTTCACCATTTTTTACAAGTTTTATTATTTTCCTCTATAAAGCATAATCCTTCTATAAAAAGAAAAGAATATGAAAATACTATTGTTTTTTTATATTGTTATGACTTAAATTCTCTTTTATAAAAAAATTCTAACTTCTGTCATTATAGACCGTAAAAGAAAGAGATCTGAATGAACTCTCACCTCTGGGCTATCGCCACCGCACGTGGATGGTGTAGACGTGGCAAAATTGACCAGCTGGTCTACATCTGACGTCAGGTCCATTGACTTGATGACGTAATCATGCTGATCACAGTAATCACCGTGGGCCATTATGCCGATCCTGATTCCGGGAATGTCCCGGATAAGCCGAGTGCACGTGTCTTTGATGTTCTGTCGCACCTATTGAACACAAAAGCCAAACGTCACATATATTACCGGCAATTAAACTACAAGAAAAGTATAGACACATCAATGATGTAGTATTAGTAAATGCCAATTATAGCACAACCTTTTCCGCTATCATGTAATGTTTTTCGCTCAATTTATCGCCAACTCCCTTTAGAACGCCAAAGTTATTCTGGACAATGACGGCAGTATAGCGAGGAGCTACTGAATACATACATTTACCCGTATGCTTGGATCTGTTTACGATCTTGTTTAAACGTCAAATTTTAGGTATCTAGTTGTCAAAGAGGTAATGTAAAATATTCCAAACAAGTCCAGTTTTACATGTAACGCACATGCAGTGGCTCATCTATTAGGCCATGCTAAAAATATTTCCGGTAGCCCTTCATTACCCTATGTTTTGTTAAAAGAAAAATGATAATAAATAAAATCTGTTATCCTAAATTTCTCAAACATTTAACAGGAAACACACTTATCTTTTTTTGTCTCAATGTATATATATTACATGTATTTGATGTATATAAACTGAATATAACACCAAAAAAAACTTGATAAAAGAAAAATAACAACCCAACCCAAACGTAACCTAAGGACAAATAAACAGCAATTTTAATACCAGCAACTAGTACATGTAGTTTCATTATGTTATTTAACTAAAGGGAGATAACTTACCGTGGTCAGATTTACCGCCATACTTCCGGTGGTGTCAAAACAGAAAACCACTTCCACGTTTTTGCCATTAGTGTCAAAACTGGAGAGTACGTCCTTAAAAGAGAGAGAGAATTAATGACTTCAAAGTTTAATGGGTACCGTTGTCATATCAGTTGTGTTTTCATGTGTTTTCAAAGACGATTTTTGACGATAAATAAAAGTCTGTGTCTGATTTATTATTTTTTCAGTTCAGGAAAGTATTATTTTGTTTCACTTAAACCATTGCAAACATGTAAAGTTTCACATCGCCATCTAGTTTAAAGAATCACAATCAGCACGCTTAGAGTTTCCACTTTTACTGTTACTGCAAATTAAGTGTTTCTATAATTATTATAAGGATTGAAGCGCATTTTTTTCCACGTTCATGACGCTATGAACGCAATTCGGTTACAAACATATTCAATGAAGCCAGCTAGTTAGTTATCGTTGACCAAAAGAGGTGTCTATATGTCGTCAGTGCAAACGAGCTTCCTGGAACAGCCTAACGTCACCAAAATGTTTGCTTCTAACGTTAACGGTTGTCTCATGTTATTCGAGCGGGAGGAGAATGTTCAAAATGACGCTTATCAAATAATGTTCATAGCTATATGAACGCAATTACTTCTGGTAATGCTTAAAGAGGTACTTGCGTTGGAAATGTTAATGTTTATATATATAGAATAAATACAAACTTAAAAAAGATGAATACGATATAGTATCTAGTACTAGCCGTCCATAATTATAAAATACAATATAAATTACCTCTTTCAAAGCTTCCGGTGGGTCCTCATTTATGCTATCGGCTGGGGGTAAAAAGAAGAAAAGAATTATCACGTGAAATAATCATGTTTGCTTGCATGTGAAGAGTTCGCCTGCGATTTACACCTTGACCTTAGTACGTTGCTTTTATTTCACAGTACGAAACAATACGGTGTCAGACAAAAAAGTAAAACCTCAATATTGTGCTCTTTGTTTCATTTCCCACCTCGCATACTTTATTGTCTTTTTTTTATAATCGCGAAGAAATGTTCCATTAAGTTTTTATTTTACTTGAAGTATTCTCCCTTCTACATAGAAAACGTAGAAGCCAAAAGAGGTGTTTTTCTTTTTTCGATCTGGATAACTTTTCTGTCTCCTCCAATGTACTATGATTTTCGTAAATTTTGCAGCCAATTAATCAGATCAATTACTCTTGGATTGCAACATTTGTAAAGTATAGGCGGAAGTTTGTAATGTAAAGGTCATAAGTTCGACCTTTTTCTGTTTTCCGCATGAACAAATATAATTCTACAATTCGCCTTTCTACGGGAAATAACATCCGAAAATGTTTTGCAATAGTGACAGTGGTATTTAAATATTTAAACTTGTTGGAGCTTTTATATACATGATGAAAGAGCTTTGTGTGAAGAATTATTTTGAAAGGGACATCAGTAAATATTTCACAATAGCAATTTGGTTTAAGGACGTGCCAGGTTTTGGTGATGGAGGAAAGCCGGAGTTCCCGGAGAAAAAACCATCGATCTACGGCC
The DNA here is from genome assembly GCF_002113885.1 of Mizuhopecten yessoensis. Classification (NCBI taxonomy): domain Eukaryota; kingdom Metazoa; phylum Mollusca; class Bivalvia; order Pectinida; family Pectinidae; genus Mizuhopecten; species Mizuhopecten yessoensis. The sequence goes on from NW_018408493.1 coordinate 1,162,790, forward strand.
AGTACCTGGCGACTGCCCAACGTAGGCCTCGAATCCGCGACCCAAAGGTAGAGGGCTAGTAGTAACAGAATGTCAGACACCTTAACTACTTGGCCACTGCGACCCCTCACAATAGTGACAATAGAATAACATAATTAACTTATTGTCCAACTAATGTATCGGGTATACACGCTATGTGTGTAGAATGTGTTTTGAAAAAGACTTAACAAATACAACTGTAGTTCAAAATATTGACAATGGTGATAATACATTTTAACTTACTGGTAGCTTAAGTTTCGTTCTCGCAATAACAAATCAACCCCTATTTAAATGCAAAAATTTGATCGGGAAAATGGCAACTGTAGAAAGAGGTTAAACGTTATACTGCCACTAAAAATGTATGTACGTACCTTCCGGACTGTTAGAGGGCGGTTCGGACTTTGGCCCGCTGACATCTAAGATTGACTCCTCCTTTGCGCCTGTCTCAAACAGAAGCTGGTCGTTTCGGAGTACTCTAGGTTGACCTGCAATCTGCAAGATACATGCACAATATGTAGGGATTCACATGTGCCAATCTTGGTATGTCCCGGTCTCGGGACAGAACCCAATTGAGGAAAACATACCAAAGTATATAAATATAGTAGTTATTCCCCACTAACGTTCAGCATTATACAATGTCAGTCAAATGAGACCGGATGAGATGATATATGCTTGGTGCCATCGGCATGGCATTTCAGTGATGTATCACTATAAAGTCGGCATCAGATCGACGCTAACGCAAGGAGGTAGATACACCAACACGCTGCCTCCACACTCATGGAGGCACGTTCTTAAATGTTTCTCGTAGGTTTCTCGTAGGTCAGACATCTTTGGAAATCTTGCAGCCTGTTTTGATGCCTCTTCAAATTAACAATAACTTGATTATTTTCTGGTGTTTGCATACGCGAGGTTAATTTGATGTTAATAGGATGCTAAACCATATAGATTCAAACCAAATCAAAACATTCTGATCTGTTCATTTTACTAATATACTTATTACTGGATAACAATTAACTCACACTATATCTCATTTTGATCAGCCAACCATGCAATGGCCGGGTTAGAAATAATCATACAATGCTTTGGATTGGTTTGAATTGATATGGTTTTAATAATACGAAACATCGTGATATAATGATTTAATTATGCGTGTATAGGAATCCCTTTTCTCCAATTTGAAAGCAATGTTTTGGATAATAGTTCAAATTGATTTAATTGTTTTACAACAATTATACAACAATAAAACCATCGGCTCAACTCTGCCTCAGACTCCCGTTCCCACTTAACTTCCTCTTAGTTCCCGCCCTCCCTATCCTAGTTGCCTTTTTCTGGGTATCCGACGACGACCCAATACATTCCTTAATCAGTAATTCGAACCCAACCCACCTTTGATATAATGCGATTAGGATAACCACTGCTCCATGAGGCCACCGAAGAAATAACCTACCTTTAAATTAATGTTGGTCGTTGGGATGTCTTTCACTTCTTTTATGTAGGATTTAATGCTTGATATTTCATCCACATTTTGAACATCCATGGTAATTGTGTGACCGTCCTCAAATCTCAGTATAATGGATATGGTTTTGGGGAACACTATCTGAAATACACGGACGGATGAACCAGCTATTGCATAAATCAAAAAATACATCAACCAAATAAAGAATGAAGCAAAGGAAGGAAGGAAACGCCGTTTTTGTCGACAGAAAATTAATAAAGAAAGAAAGAATTACATAACGTTTTTGTCAAAAGAAATGAAGGAAGGAATTTGATACTGTTTGTTGGACGGGTTTTTTTTGTATTTTTTTGTATTTTTTTTTTTGCGAAAAGGAAATTTCGGACTTTAGCAAATCTATTGCTTGAATTACAAGACAATCTTAGTACTTCTTGGGAAGAACTAAGACACTACTTTGTCATTTCTTTTATATTTAACCATCACAGGGACTTGGAATTTGGATGGTTTTTTTAAAATACACATATATGTAATTAGTCTACCTAATGCAGAAATCAGACTTATCATATATAGAGGAGCCCTGTGCAGGGTGAAATTAGCTTGTTTTTCCTCTGAATTAGATTAGTGCTATCTAGTAAGCATTAAGATTCTATCTTTTTTATACTTTCTTTCTTCACATGGTTATTTAAATATATTATCTATTATTATTATATAAATGTGAACATGATCGCCGTTCTGCATAAACAGAAAGTAATAATATTAAATTAAGTACATGCATAGTCTAATTAAATATTTATTACGGTGCATTGAAAATTAAAATGCATTTCTTGTTATTCGATATATATATATATTGGACGATTCTTAGTATCAAGCTCTTATTCAGTTAAATGTCTACAAAATAAAGAATTCGGTGATATTATTCTGTTATTAACGTTTAACTTAAACATGCAAGTTATGTATTGAAACAAGCTTACAGTTATAGCTATTACAACTATGCAACCTGAAAATGAAGAAAAAAAACGACTTACCTCCCCTTTGAGTATAGTTTCCGGTCTGATACCTAGGTAACCGATGGTCCTTGTTTTATCAACTAATTTTCCCTGGTACTTAAGGCGAATACGCCTCCCTGACACTCCCTCCTCCTTGCCAACTTGGTCGTAGATTTTGTTTGCACTGTCGGTCGGCATGAGAGCAAATGTTGAGGTTCTGCCATTAGGCAGTTTTACGTAAACATCAACTAAGGGGGAAGCCATGGTTTCGGTTTCTGAGCAGGCGACAACTAACTTATAAAAGCCGGCTTGGTAGGCCCAGCGAAGTTCTAGATAGGGGAACTGTAATGCTTCGTAACTTCGTGTTGATATAGGTCTGTTGTCAGAATACAAGTCCTTCAATTTCAGACTTTATATATATTACATGGTAGGCCGTCTAAATATAATAGCCAATCAAAATCCGCTTATTTTAAGCTCATCAGAGACTTTCTTAAAATAGAATTGTGGTGTAAGGCAATGTAGACTTGCTGATGTTCCTATGTTATATATCAGATCAAAAAGCAAGGATATACAGATATACGTTCAATACGAAAATGACATAAAAATCATTAATGGGATTTTTAATAGATGATTAAAAAAAATACACTGATTCTGATGCAACTTGACAACTTAGCATATTGTACTTTCGTTGGTCGATACTTTTAATTTCCATGCAATATTCAATTTTGTTCAATATGTAGATATTGCACTACAAAGCTGGTCAAATGAGTGATTTGAATATTTTCTTGATCTCGAAGAAGAGGGAAAATGTTTTTTTCGAATGTTGTTCAGATTTGAATATATTTTTTTCCTATAATACTCCTCATTGTAAAAAGAAAGGTCCGTTTGCAATTATAGTTTGATGTTAAATGGACTAAATCAAAACATGAGATTAATCATTGTTAGAAAAGAACTCGGCCTGTGCCTTTTCAAATTAACAACCATATGTAGATCATGATAATTGACTTTATATTTGAAACAGGCCTTGTCTGGAAAGAGAGTGTATTTAGTAGCACTGGCTTAAAATTGGAAAACCGATCATTAGGGGAGACCAGGGCACGTTCAGCCAATTCTTTTCATTTAATGTCGTTCGGGGTAGTACTGATATACAGTTCCATGCCTGTCATAAAATAATAAAAAGGGAAAACAAACAAAAATATAAGTCCGTATTTCAAGAATTATTAACTGTGTCGTAAGATTGAATGGCCAAACGTGTCCCGCCTTGGGGCATGTTCGTCGAAACTAAGTCGTTAAGCAATCAATTAAGGAATGCAAACACGTGCTTTTTCAGGAAAATACTCAAAAGTTGTATGTCTTGTCCTCAAAACTTACCTCCTCCTCTTATTTTGTTGAATCTGGAAATCCAAACGTGGCATATAGTGACAAAAAACCCACCTGCAGTGCTTTTATAACCACTTTTCAGGGACGTATAGCACTATACGTCCTGCACTTTTCTACCAACTCTAGTATTGATGATTCTAATGCAAATTTACCTGACTTCGTGATAAAATGTGCGAATTCTCTAAATGATATTATTTTAAGCGTTGAAGTTGTTAATGGTATTTTATCTGTTCGTTATATTGGAAAAGCTGTAGAGCCTGATGAAATTAGTCACCGCAAGCTTAAATCAAACTAGGGCAAGGTCACTTTCTTCTCCCCTCGCGATGCTATTTAATCGTTCTATCAAAGAATGTTCATTTCCTGCCGATTGGGGAAAAACACACATTTTACCTCTATTTAAGAAAGGCGATTGCCACCTACCGGTGAATTACAGAACATTTTCACTATTAAGTTGTGTTTCCAAGGTAATGGAATTAGGTGTACCTTTTTCAAATATGTATTCAATTTTGCAAGAGACAATAATATGTTTTACAAATATCAGTTTAGATTTTTACCAGGTCATTCTATAGTTTATCGACAAGTTACATTACTTTGCCAAATTATTGAAACTCTAATTGTATATCATTTAAAAGTCACTGAAGTGCACGGGTACTGGTATGCAAATAATATCTATTTCCATGTATGTCTATTAATGTTACTTTCATGTATAAATAATATTGTATGTAGCATGCTGTCCATTGCAGTATTGATGCTATTATGTAATTAAGGACGTTTTTAAGATGCAATGATTTGAATTATTCAAATAAAATACGTTTATTTCATAACATTGTTTCCGCCGTTGACAGGAAAGAATATCCGTGTGTTGTGTTTTGTGACCTTTCCAAGGCATTTGATAAAGTTTGGAATAAATTAAGGATTGTTATTCAAACTTACTTTTCTGGTTCTCTAGTTATTTGGCTAACCGCCAACAATCTGCTTTGTATGGAAATAGCCTATCATCTCTTTCATTATCTATTTGAATGCAATAATATAACTTTATCCACCTCACGTAACAAATATATTCCTCGTTATTATTGCACCAACCCAAATGTGTATAAGTTTAAAGGTCTTTTATCTTTATGCAATTAACGAGTTCTGACAGGTTTATCTATTTTCCTAACCAAAATGGCTCCTCTTTTGTGAATGATGCATATGTATAACTGTTAATAGTTAAATAACTTGGGAATTATATGTATGGTTGTTTTTTATGTTTGCTTTGTATTTTCCATTGTATGTAATATCATGTTACTATACCGTACCTTCAGTTATACATGTGTATACAAATATGTATATTGTACTTCATTTTCCATATCTGCAACTTTATTTCCTCATGTAACACATATTATGTGTCTGAGTGTCAATACAATCTTGCTTGTATACATGCATGCACCTGTCCATCCTGTCAAAATTTAATATATGAATTCATGTACATGTACCTCATGTTACACATTTCCATGTATCTGAGTGTTGGAAATAAAATCTGAAAATCTTGAGAATGTCACGGCAGGTTGACCGCAGGGATCTGTTCTCGGCCTTTCGCTATTCCTATTTAACATTAATAATCTCGTCGACCCTCCAACAACTTTCATTATATATTCTTTGTGATGATTCATCTCTCCAACAGTTTTCGGCTGACTTACATTTTATATAACAGAACCTCAATCATGATATTCAACGCTTACCTGATTGGTCTGATAAATGGCTTATAATGCATTTTAATCTAGCAACGGCAGAAGTAGTTATCTTCTTTATACTAAACAACTAGATATTAAAACCAACTTAACTTATAAAATTGAAAATCTTACATTCACTGATTCTCGCTGTCACCTCGGAGTGTTTCTACCTTTTATAAGATTCATAACATATATTAGTTCCAGATTATCTCTATTGTTCCTTTCAAAACAAATGATCGTCATCATGATCTTCGTAACCCACGTAACTATCAAATGCCAAGATGTAGATTAGATGTGGTCAAAAAGTCATTTATCTCCTTTACAATAAACTTATGCATGGAATGGACTTAATAATTATGTGCAAAATATTGCATCCACTTCTGCTTTAAATATGAAAGTGTCACCTAGGCCACGCGTTTTACCAGAGTTTTGTTGATTACGTTCGTGCATTATGTTGTATGACTACGCATATTGCTTGTTTCCAGGTCACCCCACTGGGGCCTGTTCGTTTATGTGGAATAACCGGTTTGTTTGATTTTAGATGTAATATTTTCGGGTATAAATCCTAGCGGACCTGCAGATGTTTATGCAAGCCTTGCAAGGCTCGCCTAAAAGCAGCATCAGATTTCGGGGTCTCCCTTTTATTTCATAAATGAACAACTCTGGTCCAACTGGTTCGACAGTTTGGATCGCGATAAACGAAAACGGCCCACGAACCAAGCATGTTCAAGTTGCTCTGTATCCATAAAGACCTTGGAGAGAAACTGATGACTAAGGAAACTAGCTCACGTCTGCATATAAACTGTTATATTTGGAGAATTCACCTTATCATTTTCAAAATCACTGATTTAAGGTATGCAAACGTTAAACTCAATATTATTTTCATTATTTTTCACGTGACATAATATAGCGCGAAAACTGAATTGCTTCTAGCTGTCCGCAAGTGCATTATTCAATTGATATATATCCTGGCATTTTTTATTTTTTTTGAGAAAAATCGATAAAAGTTATTCGTAATCTCTCTTCTTCTTCCGGTTGATTCCACTTTTTGAAATCATAAAAGTAATACTTAAAATTTTGAAGGCATTCAAAAATTACATAACGGTGAAAAATATTGCCAAGAGAAACAATTGAATTAGTGCTGTTGAAATCATTTTTCTTTCCGTACGAATATAATCGGTACATTTGTTACATTTCATCTGTTTTGACGTCGTGCGCCGATTTGTCCCTTATCATATTCATGTCAGTTAAGAGATCACATGCTTCTTACATTTTGGTAAGTGTAACATAATGGCGACAGGAATATGAACAGAAAATCGGTCAGATGTCGACTTATGAATGTTACAAATCTATTTATAACATCTACATTTCTCAGGAAAAAACCACTCAACATGTTGTGGCAGTATATCGATTTGTAGCCTTAGCTCCATCAGATAAATTTATAGACACGCGTATTTTTTGACAGAAAAGTAACAAAGCAAAATGGAGAAATTATGCAAAAACTAGCATGTTTTGTTTCATTTTGCTCAATTTGAAATAATATAAAGAAAAACATAACTTAATCTATTCCGAAAATGTGTGAAGAATCCTGCGTTTATCTCTACCCCTGACCGGGGGGGTAATTTTGACATTAAATTGGTGACACATGCAGACGATATTAATATTTTACTCCCAAGATGTTGCTTTTCAACTTGACCAGGTTAGATGTAAAGTTGGCTATCAAATATTGGAAATTGTTTATGAAAATAAATGTTACAATGAACATATAGTAAAATTAATTGTGGTTTTACTCCAAATTGTGCAACTCAAGAGACGTTTATAACACACTGTATGAGTTACCCCGCTTCATGAAACTCTCCACATCGGCGGGAGTCAGATCACTTCTGGACTCTCCCGTGCTCTATATCTATATCCGGCTGTAAATAGTATAACTTGGGTGGTGGATAAATCTTGTACGCCGCTCCCGCTCCCGGACTAAAACCCCGTATTTCTCATAAACGCGATCGTTTATATTTTTTTATATGAAATTATACAATAATTTCAAACATTATTTTTTAAATGTGACAGTTACAAAATTGTTAATTAATCATTTAAAAATTTAGAAATCGACGATAATGTGTATTTTAAGGGGGTAAAACTTTTATTCCGCAGTCAACCGTGAAATCACGGCTTTTCATATTTATCATGTTATTTTCAGATATATAGAACAAAATACCTTACCTTTTTTAATTATGTAAGTTTCGTTGAAATAAACGATCTATTTCACATGAAATTCTGACTTTGTTGTGATCTTTGTTGTTCTACGTGATAACGACATAGCTTGACAGAGTGATGTCCCCTTAGCACCGGGTACGGGAGTAAACGAAACACCCGCGATCACAACAAAGTCAGAATTTCATGTGAAATATGTCGTTTATTTCAACGAAACTTACATAATTATAAAAAGTGAGGTATTTTGTTATATATACCTGAAAACAACATGTTATTTTTCTCTAAATATCTAATTGTAGGCCTATGTGGGGAAAAAAAAGTGATTTTCACGGTTGACTGCGGCGTACAAGTTTTACCCCCTTGAAATCCACATTATCGTCAATTTCTAAATTATTAGACAACAACAATACAAAAATTACAAAAACCCGCATTTAGAAAATAATGTTTGAAATTATCGTATAATTTAAAAAAAAAAAGTATAAACGATGGCGTTAAGGAGATATTGAAGTATCTTTATATTCCTGGTACGGGGTTTTAGTCCGGGACCGGGAGCGGCGTACAAGATTTACCTACCACCTATAACTTGTAACGGAAATGGCTGCCCTTGGAAGAATGTACAGTCGATTAATTGCTTGTCGACATCATAATGCAAGCTTCAATTTTAGTAGTAGTGTAGAATGCTTGTTTCAAACTATGACTGTACAACACAGTTCATTGTCAGTATCCAGTGCACGTGGTAACGATGCAGACCACGGAGTTCTCTTATCACAGAAGGTGTTTACCAGAAAGGATTTTGTTCCGACTCTATTCATCGGCAAAGAAGGAAAGAACATAAAAAGACTCAAAGAATTGTGTGGGCGTGAATTCAAAATAACAATGAAGGATCGCCATATACTCGTATCTGGAACTGATGCTGAAGGGGTGAAGCGTTCGGTAGAAAAGGTAACGCAAGAAGTACAACGGATTGAAATGTTGCCAAAAGTAAAGGTGTTGACAGATGAGGATGCTGGTGTTCATAGAATGATTTTCGGAAGAGTCTTTGGGAAAAAAGGAAAGAACATTGAACGATTAAAATCAGAGACAGATATCGATTTTCATATCATTAACGAGGAGGTTGGGTGTATAGTTGTCCGTGCCGTTAGGGATGATTTTGAAGACGTGAAGATAGCGGAAGAAATGATAAAGCAGGAGGTACAAAGAGCTAAGAATCAGGTCGTTCCACAATTCACAGAAAATGTGTTGACAGATGAGGATGCTGATGTTCACAATCAGATTTGTAGAAGGATCATTGGAGATGCAGGAGAAAACATGAAACAGTTGATGTCAGAGCTTGGACCTAATATCAAAATAGACCTCCACAAATTTGGTCGTATAGTTGTCTCTGGGACTGATGCAGAAATGTTGATAAGAGCAGTTGGAAAATTAAAACAGAAGGTCCTTACAGCTAGGAACATCTTTGTTAATCCCTTTACAGGAAAGGTGTTGACAGATGAGGATGCTGATGTTCACAGTCAGATTTGTAGACGGATCATTGGAAAAGGAGGACAAAGCATTAAATATTTGTTATCAAAGCTTGGACCTAATATTAATGTGACCTTTAAAGCTGGTCAGATATTTGTCTCAGGATCGGATGCTGAAGAGGTGCAGAGAGCTGTTGAGATATTGAAACATGAGGTCCAAAATGTTAAGGATGGGGTTGTTCCACTACCCTTCACAGGAAAGGTTTTGACACATAAGGATGCCGATTTTCACAGGAAAATTTGTGGAAGGATCATTGGAAAAAGAGGAGAGAACATTGAACAGTTGACAGCAGAGCTAGGGTCTTATATTGAAATGGAATCAAAAACAATTGGACATATAGTTGTTGGTGGGATTGATGCTAAAGTTGTGGAGACCGCAGTTGAAATATTGAAACATGAGGTCCTTAGAGCGAAGAGTGAGGTCTTTCCACAATTTGCAGAAAAGGTGTTGACAAGTGAGGAGGCTGATGTTCACAGTCAGATTTGTAGAATGATCATTGGAAAAGGAGGAGAGAACATGAAACAGTTGACTAAAGAACTTGGGCCTTATGTCAATGTGGACCTAAGACAACTTGGTCATATAGATGTCTCTGGGAATGATGCAGGAGAGGTGGAAAGAGCAATTGAAAAATTAAAACAGGAGGTCAAAAGAGCTATAAACATCATTGTTTATCCCTTTAAAGGAAAAGTGTTGACGGATGAGAGTGCTAATTTTCACTTTGAGATTTGTGGAAAGATCTTTGGAAGAGAAGGAGAGAACATTAACCAGATGACATTAGAGCTAGGGTCTAATATAAGGGTGAACACCTCAACAGCTGGTCATATGGTTGTCGCTGGGACAAATGCCGGAGTGGTGGAGAGAGCAGTTGAAATATTGAAACAGGAGGTCCAAAATATTAAGAATAAAGCTGTTATACCATCCTTCACAGAAAAGGTGTTGACACATAAGGATGTTGAAAAACATAAAAAGATTTGTGGAAAGATCATTGGAAAAGGAGGACAAAACATTAAATATTTGTTACCAAAGCTCGGGCCTAATATAAGGTTGGACACAATAACAGATGGACATATAGTTGTCTCTGGAACTGATGCTGAAGAGATAGAGAAAGCAGTTGAAATATTGAAACAGGAGGTCCAAAACATCGAGGATGAGGATGATGCACTACCCTTCAGAGGAAAGGTTTCGACAGATGAGGATACTGATGTTCACAATAAGCTTTGTGGAAAGATCTTTGGAAAAGAAGGAGAGAACATTAACCAGTTGACATCAGAGCTAGGGTCTAGTATAAGGGTGCACAGCCCAACAGCTGGTCATATAGTTGTCGCTGGGAGAAATGCCGGAGAGGTGGAGAGAGCAGTTGAAATATTGAAACAGGAGGTACAAAACATCAAGGATGAGGATGATGCACTACCCTTCACAGGAAAGGTTTTGACAGATGAGGATGCTGATTTTCACCGGGATATTTGTAGAAGGATCATTGGAAAAGGAGGAGAGAACATTAAACAGTTGACAGCAGAGCTAGGGCCTAGTATTAGGTTGCAAATCCAAAAATTCGGTCATATACTTGTCTCGGGGACGGATGCTGAAAAAGTGGAGAGAGCAGTTGAAATATTGAAACAGGAGGTCCAGAGGGGATATAATAAGTTAGGACCCTTCACAGAAGAGGTGTTCACAATTGAGGATGCTGAAAAACACTCAAGGATTTGTAGAATAATAATTGGAAAAGGAGGACATAAAATTAAAAATTTGAAAGCAGAGCTGGGGTCTGATATTGACTTAACACCCATAAAAAATGGTTACATAGTTGTGTCTGGGACTAATGCTGAAATGGTGGGGAAAGCAGCAGAAAAAATAAAACTGGAGGTCCAAAGAGTTAAGAAAATGGTTGTTGAATCCTTCACTGAAAAGGTGACAACAAATGAGGATGGTGATATTCACGCTAAGATTTGTGGAAGGCTCATTGGGAAAGGAGGATGTAATCTTCAACTTATGAAATTGAATTCAGGGCTCAATTTTCACATAGATGTTCCAGACATTTCGAAAACTCCATACGTATATGTCTATGCAAGTAGCATGCAAGTGTTAGAGAAAGCTGTAGAGGTAGTAAAACACCGGATAGAAACAGTTCGAAAAGAGATAATATTAGATTCATGCAAGAGTTTGTATGAGGATTGGCACATGAAGACAGAAAACAGTTGATTTAGATACCGTGTATGTTGGACATGTATTCGTTTTTGAGACTGTTGCTGAAGTGGTATTAATCGAGAGCAGTAAAATTTGCAGTCCCCAGTTTTACAAATATTCTTGACACTCGATGAACTATTGGAACTTTCCAAAGATTTTCAATCGGCAAACATTTTGCTCTTGTTTACTGTTAATGAAAAATTCCTCAACCTAGGACTGTTTCTTGACTATTCCAGTCATGCTTTCCAATAAAAAGAATTTAAGAATTTCCTCAAGTAAAGGAACATATGTGAAACTGTACAGAGCTAGGGAACTTTAACTGTTTTATATCAGAGTGGACTGAACAAAAGTTAATATTTTGAACTTGAAAAATATTCAAAATTGTAAAAAACATACATGTATTATAGGGCCATCCTTAAAAAATTGAATTAAAAATTGATTGCAGTTTCCGTACTCTTTTGATTTTCATTGGATAGGTAGGTATTATTTGTTTATATTTGTAGAAATATTTCTATATAAAAACCCAATGTTTCAGTGATTTTTCATCAGGAAATGTTTTTTTACAAAGTTCTTAAGAAGTTAGACAAGGTATCATTTTTAATGAGTCGATCAGGAATATTTTTAGCAGTTCAAATCACACTTTGTCTAGCTGTGGTCCATTTAATTGTCCGTCCTTCTACCCTTAAACAATTCAAGTTAGCGCTATTCCTCAGAAATTCGTAAATTTCATGTAAAGATTCCCCATAGTACCCAGTTACGCATATCAAATATTGAGACTGATTAGAAAACCAAGATTGCCAACAGGCTGCCAGCCATCTTCAATTTTGAGAGTTAAAGTTTGTTATCACTATTTCTTAGAAAGATCTGGAGAGATGTTTCTCAAATTTAGCTTGAAAGTTTCACATGGTGCCTAGTTATGCATATCAAATATAAATTGAAACTGATCGGAAAACCAAGATGGCCAACAGGCAGCCATCTTGAATTTTGAGAGTTAAAGTTTGTTTGTGCTATTTCTCAGATTAATTACTGGAGATATTTTTCTCAAATTTCACCGGGTCCAAAGGACCAAGGTGAGCTTGTGCCATACCGTGCCCTCCGTCATCCGTACGGCAACAATTTCTTCAAACGACTTCTCCTTCTTAAACACTGATTGGAATTTAACTAAATTTAGGTGGTGGTGGGGATTCAAAATTGTACAAATGGTAGGGCTGAGGTGTTGGGGCAATTTGGCTATATTACATTGAACGACTTCTTCTGTAGAACTCTGCACTTGATATCGATCATATTTGGTCAGAAGCATTCATGGTAGGCGGGGATTCAAAAGTGTACGAATGGAGAGGCTGACCCCCCAAGGGGCTGAGGGGCAGGGCCAAAAATTATTTGGCTATATTGATTTAAGCGACTTCTCTGGAACTAAGAGATGGATATGATATATATCAATCATATTTGGTTGGAAGAATTCATGGGAGTTGAGGATTCAAAATTGTACAAATGGTGGGGCTGACCCCCCAGGCTAAAGGGTGGAGCCAAAAGTAGTTTATTACTTTGAAATGGTTGAGATCCCAACCATACAGTATAACCTTATAGAATGCGCATATGCTTCCAAGATGGCTCTTGGGTTTGGCCCCACCCTTAACTTTGAAACAGATGAGATCCCCACATCAAAACTGTATATTCTAATGCAGGACATAAAGAGACGAATGCAGTCATGATATTAGGAATAGACCCTTGAGTCTGGCCAAACCCCTAGGGACCTAGTTTCTGAGTAGCAGCTTTGAAACAGTTGAGATCCCAACCATAATGATATACAATTGCCGAGTTTAAAAATAAGAATGCACATGTACAGATGCTTCAAGGATCGCTCTGGGGTCGGCTCCACCCTTAGAGACTTAACCCTAGGGTCATAACTTCGAAACGGTTAAGATCCCCACCCCAAAACTATATATACAATTGTTGGGCATAAAGAGACGAATGTAGTCTTGATATTAGAATTGACCCTGGGGTCTGCCAAAACCTTGCAGACTTAACCCCTGGGTCATAACTTTGAAACGGTTGAGATGCCCACCCCAAAACTATATATACAAATGCTGGGCATAAAGAAATGAATGCAATTATGATATAATGATTGATCCTGGGGTGTGACCACAATGCTAGGGACCTAGTTTCTGAGTCGCACCTTATGAACAGCTGAGATCCCCACCCCATAACCATACATAAAATTGTCATGAAAAATCTTATACAGATATGCTACAAGGATTAGCTTTGGGGTCTTGCCCATTCCCTTGGATCTTATTTTGAGAATATTTTGCCATGATTGCTTAGATATCAAGGTGAGTGATACAGGTCCTCTAGGCCTCTTGTTATTTTGAGTTAAAGTTTGTTGGCGGTATTCCTCAAATAGAACCAAAAGTATCTTTCTTAAATTTCACGTAGGGGCTCCTCAGAGTCCCTTATTATGCTCATTGAATTTTTGGACTGATACGAAAACAAAGATGGCCACCAGATAGCCATGCTGAATTTTGACAGTTCAATCTTGTTATCACTTTTATTTCATTTGTATGAGTACCCTCGTCCCTAATGAGAATTAATGATCGTCCCTCATTGACAGCACTTCTAACTTTTTTTTAGATTTTTTTTAGCATTTTGCATTTACCAGGTAGTTATGCAATCCTTATAAAGTAACATTTGTCATATTGGCAAAAAAACAAATGACATAACAAGGTTTAAGTTAATGTACAAGATTCTTGTTAAGGATTTCCAAGATGGGATAGAGTAATAGTGCATGTTAGGAAAATGAAAAGCAAAGAAGGTAAAAAATCATCTTTTGTAGATCTGATAATTATATAAAGATCCTATGATGGTGGGCACCAGGATTCTAGGATCTCTTGTTAAAGTTTATTAGCGCCACTCTCAGAAGTTACTGGAGGGGTCTTAATCCAATTTCACATTAAGTTTACACATGGTCCTTAGTTATGCATATCAAATTTGTGTACTGATTGGAAAATTAGGATGACTGAAAGGCAGCCATCTTGAATTTTGAAAGTTAATTAAGTGATCTTTTTCAAATTTCGCATGAAGGTTCCTCTTGATGCCTAGGTATGCACATCAAGTGTTTTGACTGATCAGGAAACAAGAGGGGCGACAGGCAGCCATCTTGAATTTTGAGAGTTAAAGTTTGTAAGCTGTAGTTCTTGTATGAATCTTTGATTAAAGGTAGCCATATCAGGTGCATTTATTCTTATAATATTGGTGTTATTTCTTGTAACAAACCAAATACAGATGTGCTACAGTATATGGAACCCCAAATGTTCGTGTGCGGGGAAGTTTTAAACATTATTGCTCATAGCATATAGTTATTAGGTCACCTGAGCTTTAGCTCAAGTGACCTATTGCTATCCGTCTTCGTCTGTTGTCGTACATTTTTTTAACTTAAGCTGAAATACTGTCAAAGGGATTTAATTGATACTTCATGAGAATGTTATTGACAACTCCCTGTTGTGTTGTTATTTTTCGGGTAGATCAGAAATCCAATATGAAATTTTTTGAAAAACTATTTCAAATTTGAAAGTAAAGTTCTACTAGGCTGATTTAAATGAAACTTGGTAGGAATGATAAACACGTGGTCCTGACAAAGTGTTGTTATTTTTCGGGTCGATCAGAAATCCAATATGGCCGCCAAGGCCGCCATTTTGAAAAACTATTTCAAACTTGAAAGTAAAGTTCTACTAGGCTGATTTAACTGAAACTTGGTAGGAATGATCAACTTATGGTCCTGACAAAGTGTTGTTATTTTTTGGGTTGATCAAAAATCTAATATGGCCGCTAGGGCTGGCCATTTTAAAAAACTATTTCAAACTTAAAAGTCAAGTTCTACTGGGCCAATCTAACTGAAACTTGGTAGGAATGATCAACTTATGTTCTTGACAAAGTGTTGTTATTTTTCGGGTCAATCAGAAATCCAATATGGCTGTCACATTCGCCATTTTAAAAAACTATTTCTAACTTAAAGTCAAGTTTACAGGGCCGATTTAAATGAAACTTGGTAAGAATGATCAACTCGTGGTCCTGACAAAGTGTTGTTATTTTTTGGGTTGATCAGAAATCCAATATGGCCACCATTTTGAAAAAATATTTCAAACTTAAAAATCAAGTTCTAATAGGCTTATTAACTGAAACTCAGTCTAGGAATGATCAACTCATTGTCCCAACAAACTTAACTTAAAGATATATATACTTAACATTTTTTACTCAAATTTTGGTAGGGATGATTGACATCATTATCTCCACTTCATATTTCAACAACAAAAATTAATACTGTAGGACTCAGTTGACCGTTAAGGCCCATGGGCCCCTTGTATTATGAGCTGTTATTTCTCACATTTGTTCAACAGTAGTTATGTTAAAACCAAATGAGCGAATCAGGCCAGTTGGGCCTCTTGTTTAAAGTTTCTATTAAAGCTCCTCCCGACTTGGCTCTTACTTATGCATCTTTCATTTTGGGGAGGAGGGATTTAAATAGTGTTCGGTATGATATGAAAAACATTGATACAAAATGATTTCTCGTGAAGTAAATTTGGGTCAAACATCAACTTAAAGTGATTTTAGGTCAGAAAATATCTTTCAACATGTTAGTCATGAATAGCCTGTCCAATTATTTGTGACAATTTCAAGTTTTACTTGTTATTGGTGATTGACCTAAAACAACAATTGAGAGCCTGAAAGGTTCAGAGTGAATTAAGACTCCCCTCAAAGTTTCCCACAATGGGTTCGAGACCCACGTGGGGCAGTCGACAAGCACTGGCCGTAGGTCGATGGTTTTTCTCCGGGAACTCCGGTTTTCCTCCACCACCAAAATCTGGCACATCCTTAAATGATTATAGCTGTTAATTATATATAGGACGTAAAACACAAACGAAACCACTGTCACATATATATGCTCCAAGTTATGTAAAAATGGCGACACAGGTATTGTCGGGTTACCCGAGTGGGTGCATTAGCTTACACTATCGAATCCTGTAAAAGTAGTTAGCTCGTTTGCTCTAACAATTATAACCCAGGTAACTTCACTTTCATTGTGACAGTAGTGGGAACATTGGTTCCTCGGTATTGTAAGTTATGGATATAAGCCGAAAACTGTCCAATAAGTGAGAGAAAGGGCATTTGTCGAGGCCCGTTAGGTTACACTATACAATGTAGGTGGCATAGAATGTCCTTTGAATGGTTATGATAGTGGTCGCATAATCTGCACCCTCTTGTGTAACTGCATGGGTTTCACAAGATGGTGGGGATATAATAAAGGGCGAGTAAAATGGGACCCTTAAATCCCCTCCTTGCACCCCACCTCCAGAGGCAGTGGGAAAATATGGTCTAACATTTCCAAAAACCTTATCCTGCTGAACTGCTAATGTTTTCAGCAAACTGTTTTCAATGACAGAAATTTCTTTGTGATTTATGACACTACTGGTGAAATTCATAATCACAGGGTAAATATTAACCTACAGGAAGACCTGAACCAGCTACATATATCGTCAGATACTTTGCTGATACAATTCCACCAAGAATAAAAACAAAAATACAACGCCACCATATTTGAATAAAAAGACACCTGTGAAGAGGGATCATGATAAAAAAGTTCAATCGGGAAACTTCGGCACTTTCCGTAAACGAGAAAAATATTTTGTCGTTTACAGAAGGTGCCGACAGTCCTCGATTGGATCAATTCCAAATTAAAGTCATTTTGGTAAACCCTCGTGGTGATTTTTTTGGTTGTCTAACCCTCGGGTTAGACAACTAAAAACAGTACCCCTCGGGTTGGAGATTTCTCTGTCACACCCTCAAGGTAGGGGAAGATTATATTAGTCCCTTTGTCAGCCTGTGTCTGATACACATATTTTAAAAATGATGAATTGTATTGAAGATGTCAGAGATGGCAAACCTAAATTTAGTAGTCATATACATTAGCTTGAGTTTCTTCTGGCCCTGACACCAAACTTGGACATTTTTAACAGATAGATGTCTGGTGCGACACCTATCTGTCAAAATGTCTAAGTCTGGTGTCAGGACCAGAGGAATTTAAGCGAAACTCAGGCTACATAGGTATATACATGAATCGGTCAGTAAAGCAAACAGGATAATTGGAACAATTAGAACAACATATACATATTTAGATGCATCAACTGTTTGTCTCCTTTGAAAAGCGCTAGCGAGACATCAGGAATACGTACAGAGCTAGCATTTGGGATTCATATATATACCTACAAAAGGAGATTTATTGAGGGTGAAAATGTGCAGAGGAGATCAAGCTGCAATAAAGATACCAAGAATGAATGATCTAAGTTATCAAAACAGATTCAGGATTCTAAAATTATCAACTTTAGAACACAGAAGATTGCGAGGAGATCTGATACAAGTTAACAATCTAATTAAAATTAGACTTGTAATTCCACAACAACCCTCAGGTCATGCAACCCTCGCTGTCCAGCACTCTGCGAACAACCCTCAGGTAAGAGTTTGGCTATCCAGCACTCTGCGAACAACCCTCGGGTAAGAATTTGGTTTTCCCATTGCTCGACAGCCAAACTTTAACCCGAAGGTTGAAACTTTACTGACCACACCCATGCTTGATTCTTTTTCTACCATATTCGAAATAAACATGCCAGTGTAAATCAACTACAGATGAGTTCATACACATGTATTCCATGGCAGGAGAGTATGAATACAATCATGTTAATGTTATCGGGGTGATGAACCCTGCACATAAAATCAAGAAATCCATTTAAAGCACGAAGTTAACAATAATGTTTTCCTTCTGTTTATACAAACTTGGGGCTCCTTTGTCCAAAGATGCTCTAGAACAAATTTGGTCAATATCCTTCAATTGGTTGAGGAGAAGAAGAAGATTTTTAAAGATTTACCGATTTTCCCCATATTTGGCCACGCCCCTTTGCCCCCAGGGGGTGGGGGGCATACCCTCTGTTTATACAAAACTGAGAACCCTTTGACCAATGATGCTCCAGACCAAAGTTGGTCAAAATCCATTCATCGGTACAAAAGGAGAAGGATCTTTGATGTTTTCTTCTATTTCCCATAATGGGCCCCACCCATCTGCCCCAAAGAAGGGGCCCACACACCACAGTTTATACAAAACTGATTTTTTTTCCCCTAATCATGCTTAAGACTGCATTTGGTTTAAATCCCTTCACTTGTATAGTAGGAGAAAAAAAATCCTCTATTTCCCCTATAGGGCCCCGCCCCACTGCCCCCAGAGGGGCCACATCCTCTGTTTATACAAATTTGGTCAATACCCTTCAATTGGTTGAGAAGAAGATTTTTAAAGATTTACCTATTTTCCCCCTATTTGCATTGGCTCTGCCCCAAGGGGACCATACCTTCCGTTTATACAAAACTGAGAACTCTTTGGACAATGATGCTCCAGACCAAATTTGGTAAAAATCCCCTGAGCCGTTAATTAAGGACTAGCAGCGTTGAAAAAGTTGACAGACGACGGACGCTACGCCATGGCATAAGCTCACCTTTTCCGAAGTGACGGGAGAAAAGATATGGCTGCCAAGAAGGAGAGGTATCTTTTTCTCCAGCCAGTACTCGTTCTCCCAAAAATAAACAACTTGCCAGAGCATTCACGCTTATTAAACTATATGGTTTCGTAGATTACAAGATTTTCAACAAAAGTGGTACGGAAATTGCATGATTGAAACAACATTCAAGCTGATTTAAACACATTGAAAAATTGGTCTGTAACTAGATTTCAATACCAACAAATGCAAAAGTTCACATAACCACACAAAAAGATACATGTATGTATATATATATATATAAATACAGGCTTGACCAAGTGGAAATATTATAATCCGAGGAAGACAAAGACCTTGGAGTTACATTAGACACCATGTTAAAATTCAGTAAGTATGTGAGAAACCATATATGATATAGTCTGAAGAATCTCCTAGAAGAGATGAAAGTACTAAAGACTCGTTGTTGAGAATTTTTCTTTATGTAATATTTCTTCTTTAAAACTGAATTTTGAGCATTTCTGGTGTCACTGATTTGTAACATTATATATATACCGTA
This sequence comes from Mizuhopecten yessoensis, assembly GCF_002113885.1. Taxonomy (NCBI): domain Eukaryota; kingdom Metazoa; phylum Mollusca; class Bivalvia; order Pectinida; family Pectinidae; genus Mizuhopecten; species Mizuhopecten yessoensis. The sequence goes on from NW_018408493.1 coordinate 1,182,343, forward strand.
GTATTATATAAAGGGTCTTTGTGGTGTTTTTTAACAATTGCACGAGGCCTAGACGTAAACGCTATTGTAAACTGAATTATAGTTTATTCTTTTTTATTGTGACACATACATTAGGAGAACTAATATCTTTATTGGTTGCAATACATCGGCCTCGCATACATGTAGACAATTCTTATCCGTGTAGCACTGATGTACGTCATGATCCAGCTTCAGATGTAGATCTAGTATGTAACATTACCTGTCGTATATAAGTTTCTCCGTTTTTATTTCTTTTCATTCACAGGTTTTCATGCAGTGTTTTGGCGCTGTATGTAAAAAATAAACTTTTGTCATATATATATATATTAGCATGAAATTTCGTTGCAAGAGTAAATTCATATGATAGATCTAGAGTTGTTTCCCTTGGTTTTTAATTAGGGGGCGTTTGCGATCTCACTTCCTCTATGACATCATCATGGCGTCCGGACCTGACGAGTAAGAGGAGTTCGATGTACTTGAGTCATGTTATTAATGGTTGCCAAGATATCAGCCAGCCAGATGTAGATTATCTGAATAAGAACCATTTGTTGAGATGACTGAAGAGAAAACAGACGCATTGAGTCTAACGGATGACGAAGACAATGAAGATTCGGATTATGAACCGGCACTGCCCGAAATTTCGGGTGTACTCAGTAAATGGACAAATTACTTGCACGGGTGGCAAGATAGATACATAGTGTTGAAAGAAGGAACTCTTAGTTATTACAAATCCGAAAATGACACAGCGTTTGGATGTCGTGGGGCAGTCAGTCTTGCGAAAGCGAGTGTTTCGGTAAGTAACGAACACTGTCACTGACAGTAGTATATAGGCCTAGCACTGTTGTGTAGTTTCTTCACGGGTCAGTGAACGTGGATTTTCGTCTCATCAAGCGTGAACATGCACAGGACTGAAAAGTGTGTGAATCCTTGTTTTCTTTCTTTTTGACCAGAGGGTAGAAGATTTGCAATACTCTAGGACACATAAGCATGCCATGGCCAGTTTTCTTTTAGACAAAATATTTATATCACTTTCTCGTGTGTAGTGACTGTACCCCTTCCAACCACAGCCAGGAGTTTGTTACAAATATCTGAAATACACATAACTTTATGCTATACTGATATGGGTCACAGACTCACAGCACACATACACATGTGCTATGACCCATATTCGTATACAATATGTGTATTTGAAACATTTGTAACAAATCCCTTTTTCCAACCCAGTGGACCCTCATGTCACTTAGTGTCAAAAAAATATAAAACTTAAAGGAAATAACAGGATGGGGAAAACCACTAACTTGCATATAACACAAAAGTCACTTTAAGCTTAACTTTTTCAAATATTGTTTGTCCAAATCACATTTATTTAGTTGTGAAACATCATACAAATGCAATAATAAACTTTATTTGCATGTGGGAAAGTACCAAAAATAGATGCAATACTTCCGGTAGAGTTGCATCAAGATTCTACATATAAGTAGCCAACGCTTTCAGTAAACAATAGCAAAATATTAATTACCTTGTCGTAAATTAATGCGATTTTTAATAATATATTGCAAAAGTTACTGTTTAGGATGTACACCACTGAGAAGTCAAAAATGTCCTGTCTTAAACTTTTTTTCTTATATGGATTTTTGGAAAAAGGAGTTAATGGCATGCATAGTAGAAAATGCAAACAAAACTATATGTCCGTGTGCTCGTTTTTGTGCTATGATCGGTCAAAGGTACCAATTTAACACAACATGTGATTTTAGGTGATTTTTTGGGTTTTGACCATTTGCAGAACAAATTCATACAATTTCTTCTGAGTGTGTTATCAGATATGTATGAATGTTTTTAGAATTGATGAAAATATATTTTCTTTTAAGTTATGGAAGTAAAATTTCTGAATCTTATTCTTTTAACTCAGAAAGCCGATTTTAGTTACCCCTACCCCCTATTTTTTAATGAAAACTTGATCATAATTTGTTTAATATTACAAAAACCCGTTACACCAGATCAAAACGAGACTTAAACATGATTGAAACCTCAGAAGAGTACATCCTTAAAGCGACTTGGGTTATTTTTAGTAACAAATTCTTACTACAACTGGCGTATAATAGGCGAGTTTGCGTATTATATGCAAGTTGGTGGATTTCCCCAACCTGATTAAATGTTATTTCCTTATAATTACATGCTGTAAAGAATTTGATGATTTTACATATTGTCATGCATAGGGCAGTTTTAAATGACAATATTTTTCGTCTATGAATACATAACTATATCAAAACATGAAAATGGCTACAACCATGTGCCAGGTGAGATATGAATCAATCTGGGAAAAGGCCACATGGTAAAATTATGATTTGCCTGAATTAAACACAGGCAATGCAACACTCCAAATTAAATCTAAAATACATCAGCTGTATGGGTAAATTGGATGTGATAACATAGTTTTCACAAGGGAAATACCCTATTAGATGAAATTTGAAAAAAACCCACTAATAATACTTGTACTTAGTATACATGTAGTTTCCTACATTTTCAACAGTAGCACACATGTTTATGAGTACATTTTATGCAGTAACAAAATTTATCAAGCAGGTCTAGATCTGTTGTTGCTCCTGAAATATGTATTTTTGAGACCATTCAGTTATCTTCAAAATAAAAGTGAAACAGGAGAGGGAAAATGCATGGCCATACTGGGTTTCAAAACTGAACCCTCCAAACTAATTAACTGTTGGTGAGTTCAATTTAGTTGAGCTTTTATACATTGTCATCAGTGTTTGACTCAGTCCAGTTCCACTATTGACCTTTGTTGAAGGGAGACGTATTGTTCATTAGTACTGGTTCTTCTAGTTCAGGTTCTTCTGATATGATCTTTGTCTGGGCCGTTAAAGATGTCTTGATAAGACTTGTAGTATGCCTTCATCACCCATAGACGATGTGCAGTGCACTGTCATTAGGTCATTGTAACCTTGACCCCAAGGTCAAAGGCGAAAAACGTATTATTGTTTCAAACAATCAAAGGTGTATGCCCAAGTGATGCCAATGGTCCCTCACTGTGTCTAATTTTGCATATAAACCTAGAGTATGCAAGTAAATGATGGCCATGTAAACTCTATCCAGGCACCATTCGCGACTAGGGGGGCAGTCCATCACAATTAAAACGATTAAATGTTCATATAATACATATATGGATTTTGTAATTTAGCAGTATGGGCAGTTCCTCTAATAATATGGTCAAATAAGTGCTAAGCTAAAGATATCCTGATAAAAAAAACTTGCATTATTATATTTGCATCACCATCATACGATGTACATTGCACTGTGGTTAGGTCACTGTGAATTTGACCTCAAGGTCAAAGGTCAAATAAGTGTAATTTTTCTCAGGAATATCTTGTCCGGGCGGTACATTTTAAACCGTTAAAGGGGAGGTTACTGTACATTTATATATGAAAAATCGGAGTGCAGATGGACAGGGATCCTTAAGTATTTCAAACTAGCATAAATCTGTATTTGTTATATATAGTGTACCAGTGATTCTTCTAGAACTTTTAGACAAACAATTCACAATATGTCGTGGCCTGCTGCCAAAACACTTAAAAGCAGATGAGAGCATGTGATCAGAGATTTGTGAAAACAAGTAAAAAAATGTATGGAATTTTGTGCCAGGTTCCTTTTAGCCTTGATATCTCAATGAAGAATGCAGTATTAAGTGAGTTACAAACAAAGTTTAGATGTTTAGTAATCTCAGCTGTGCCAAGTAAGTTATCAGTTAAAATGAGGCTGAGGCTGGACTGTATCATGTGAAGGCAATGTTATAGCTATGGGAAGGTGTGACTAGCCAGATGTTTGTTGACCCTAGGCCTGGCCACTTGGCCGATAGTGCATCAACACATCTGGTGGATAGCAATGATACACTGTACAAATTACCTTGTGATGCAAAGCTGAAATTACAAATTTACTAGGTAGATCTTTGTTATGCAGTGAGATTTATTGGTCAATTTTGATACTGTGTTTCTTGGTTCAGTCTCCTTTGGAAATAGTATTTTTTCCCATGTTTCCACCAAAAATTGTATTTTTTAAAAAATGATACGCACATTTGTCCGATTCCAAAGCTCCAGGCCCGATTCCCAAACTCAGGAATATTTTTTTTCTTTTTTTCTTTGTGCAGCAGAAATAGCCAAAATAGGGTGTTTTGGAACAGTTATAGAATTGTAGAAATGAAAGCCTCTGCATGTGACAAACAAAATATCCTTTCTACGGATGAACACTGGTATGACGATGTTTAAACATGTCAAATACTTGTTTGTTTAGTGCTGCATGCAGAGGTTTTCAAAAATAGATTCATAGATCTAATTTATCAGCTTCAAAAATGGACAATTTTCAAGGTAAATAGCACACAACAGATCATTTTTTCATGTAAACCATGAGTTTATACCTCTCTGTGTTATATATATTACCATATATCTCATATACCACTGCCTTGAATTGGAATACGTTATCACTGAACTATTATTGTATATTAATTTTGGTGGTTTCGTGGTGTTCATCTCCTAAACATAAATTCAGAATTGTTAAATAACGTTACATTTTTGTTGTGAGTTAACTTCTAGATTTTCGGACTACAGACCAGTGTTAGATTTTAGAATTGTTTGGTTTTTGTATGGTGAGTTTTAAGACATCCAGGTTACACATCCAGATTTTGAGAATTTGCAAACAGCGAAAGATTTTGAGGGTCTTAATTTTACTGAAAAAGACCCTTTAAAAGTCCCTAAATAAGCCTTGGATTTCATACGAACCATACATATATATATATACATTTTGTATATAGCTGATATGAATGTCATCTGCATTAGATTGGTAGGGTTATAACAAAGAAGCAGTGTAATATTACAGGGGTGAAAATTGAACTATGATAATTATTGATTGAAACACTAACACGTTAGTCCTCCAGTCAAAGACGAGTAGATTTCAGCAAGGACTAGCACTAGCAGCAATAGTGAATCCACATCCTGGTCCTTAGCTTTTGGCTTGTAAAAACATATTTTTTCACAATACGATACGTATATACTGCAATTTTGTATTTGATAGATTATGAAGTAAATATAATCCCTTTGGAAAAGTGCTTAAAAAATAGATAAATTATATCATAGTTGTCATTTTTCTTAAATCTTGACCACATCTATGGCCGTTTATATTTATGGCAGTAGTTATATATATTTTATGTCCCAGGAAGTCAATATGAATTACTTTTTATGTTTTGTTCCGGAGATGTTCCTTCCTTAAGAAAATTTTGGTTTAGTTAAATATTGAAACATTTTTTTTGTTTTTTTTTACGTCCTATTAACAGCATTTAGTCATTTAAGGACAAGACAGGTTTTGGTGATGGAGGAAAGCCGGTAAGGCCAGACAAAAAAATATATGTGTTTTCTGTAAAGTGTTGGAAATATTTAGGGTAGGTAGGTAGGTAGGTAACAAATTTTATTTTAACAACACTTTTATATGGTTTATATACAGGAGAGTGATCTTGACTTTAACAGTGCTTCTTTGAAAATTGCTTTTAAAAGTTTAGGGTAGGTACCAAAAAAACGGCAACCTGACGCCAGGCCTTTAACCCACAACCTGGTGGTGGAGGGCTAGTGATCCTAGACGGTCAGACACCTTAACCACTTGACCACCAATTAAGACCCTATTGAAGTAGGATTAGCAAATATATTATTCAACTAGTCCTCTGGACTGCCAAGCAAAAGTAGTTAGTGTTTAACCCTGATGTAAACATGTACATGTATAAATATATATAACCATTCTATAGGACACGTCTTGAAAGTGTTTGCAAGTACTTGATAATATTATGAGTTAGACTGCATGTTTTTAAACTTGTGTGTTGTAGCCTCACCAGTTTGACGAGTGCCGGTTTGACGTGACGGTCAATGACTGTGTGTGGTACCTGCGGAGTGGGTCGGAAGAGGAGCGACTCCAGTGGATCAATGCCATCGAGTTACACAGGGTATTTCATAACATAGAGGTTGAGGTACTTGTCCTGAAGGAGTCACAACTAGTCGATAACTCCCCTCTTATCTTGCATTGAAATAACCACCATCTCTCCTTTCAAACAACTTTTACACCTTTAATTTTAAATTATGCACTTTTTATTATCCCCCGCAACTAAGTTGGAGGGTAGGTGGGTGGGGTTAAACTGCATTGAGGTTGTCTGTAGCTGTTCATCCATCTGTAGTAGTGTCACGATGATGGATTATAATCAATATCTAATCAGAAAGGCAACCGATTCCCGACAATCGATTATGAGATGTCAACATCGATGAACGTTTTCTAAACTGGAAGTGCGAGTTCAACTTTCATTTTCATTAAGAGAGAACGGGAGTTCTATGTCATTTTACTCTTAACTATAACTTCTTACCAATCATGTAATTTAAACACAATTAATTGCAAAAAATTAAATGATAACTGTTCACCAATAAAGATTGTTACATTTCATGAATAATAAACGAAAATCGATCGGTTGACACTAACCGATTATATCCGATCATCGATGTTGAAATCTCAACTGATTCCCAACACTAGTCTTTAGACACAACCTTGTTTGCACTACTCCTCCCAAAGTACTCTACCTGTTTGAATGATACTTGGTATGAGAGCCCTTATAAGGACAAAGGGTTTTATAAAAGTATATGAATTGGAGTAACACCCCCCCCCCCCTATTATTATTGATCTTTTGAGAGAGAAAAATGCTGGCACTACTTGTCCATAATTCATTCACTGATTTGAGTGATAGTTGATACACATACCACTTGATATGTCGAGGGAATGTGAAGGAAGTATGTAAATTGGAGTTGATTAAATTTCCTATTTTATATATGAAACTATATGCCCCTTCATGTAAAAACTTCGTTTTGCACCACACCTCCCGTCGTACTGCAATAATTTAAATGATTTTCATTGCTCTGAATCCTTTAATTTCATTTCTTGGATGACCTACTGTACCTTATTTTTGGAGTTATGCCCCTTGGTTTAAAAAAAAAGTTGTTTGCACTAACCTTCTCAAAATACTTCACTAATTTAAATGATACTTGATCCTTAGGATCATAATATCAAGGGGATGTGAATAAATGAAAATGAAATTCACCTCAGCACTACCTTATAATGTTTATGGAGTTGTGGGCATGCCCAGTGGTTAAAACAACATTCTTGAAAGACTATTCCTGCAGTTCTTGGTGCAAATACTAAGGGGATAGTAGCCTACTGTTTTTGCGACAGTTCATGGTAGTGTATTTTATATATAGAATTGTGATTTGTTGTACAGTAGATTTCGCTTAATATCATTTCTCATTTGTCAGCTCTAGGAACACATGTATTAACTAGAGCACGACATAAAAAGAAAACATGTTTTTCCTGACCATTTCAGATGTCAACCTGGAAGTGACAATAATTAAATGTCCAAGTGATATGGTTTTACAAAGAAGATCGTTTAGTAAAAATATTTATAACTGACCCAGCTCTTCTTTATTAACAGGGAAATAATCGTCTTTTATTTGTTTATTTCATTGAAATAGGTTTTATGTGACAATCTTTATTGATAAACAGTTATCATTTAATTTTTTGCAATTAATTGTGTTTAATATGTATCTTGCCTTCATTTACCATTGGTTTTTTTTGTGACAGTTACCAAAATAAAGTGATATTAAGCAAAATCGACACCAAAACAAGTGATAATAAAAGAATTGAATTACATTAGATTATATAGCAGGAAAAACAGTGCATCAAGAAAACATGATAATAACTGAAAGTGACATTAAGATACATGATATTAAGTGAAATGTACTGTACTTACATATGTTTGAATACATGCATGTGTTCATTTTTTTCGCTCCATGTCTGTGTTATATGTGTTCATCTGTTTGTTCAATACCAAATAGATATGTCTAATGTGTGTTACAAGTCTGTTGGGCATGTCCAATAAAACCGTTGAATAACTAAATTTGAACTTCAAGATAGGCCCCTTACCACTGCCAAAAAATGAAACTGTGCATTCAAAACTTATTTTTTCATCATGACTATAGCTTTGATAAATCATTTATGAAAAGAAAAGTATACCTTGTGGGACTTTTAAGAAAACATAATGGAGATGAACGAAAGAAAATATAAACAACTATTGAGTTCTGAGAGTAAAAATAATCTGCGGGGCCAGTCTGCATGGGACTCGAACCCTGGACTTCAGTTTGCTATATACCGTCACTGAAACCAATTGAGCTACTTGGTCAATGGAGTTTGCTGAGGAGAATTAATTTAATGAACTTGTAAAGTTTTATCAAAGTTGTACTTAAACTAGCTATAGGGCGGCAACGATAAATCATACTGTACGTATCGTACAGTTTGGCCAGGACACTTCCATTGACCAAGTAGCTCAATGACTTAGGGCAATAGTATAACAATCTGAAGTCCGGGGTTCAAACCCCATCCCAGTCTAATTAGCCCTGCTGGACTTTTACACTCGGAACACTGCTGTTGGTTATATTTTGTCTATGAAATCTTTATTATTTTTTCATAAAAGTCCCACAAGGTTTTATTTTCTCTTCAGAAATGATTTATCAAAGCTATATATATATAGTCATGCTTGGGAAAACAGTTTCTAATGAATAGTTTTTGACAGTGGTACGGGGATCCTTAATAAAAAAACACCTGCCATATTCTAATCTTATATAAGGTTGTGACTTCTTCATGATAGACAAATATGTAGGGATCCTAAATCTGACAGTCATCCTGGTTATATAAAGGATTATATTGGACTTTACATATAATGTGATGATACTCATGTAGATAATTAGGGACTTTAGTTGAGGTGGATATGGGTTTTATATATACCTTAGAAATAGATACTGACCGAGAGGAAGTCAAGGTCAGTATCACTTTTCAGGTCCATATATATATAACTATATATTTATAGAAATGAAAGTCCTTATTTGCTATATTAGATTTGAAATGATGCGTTGTTTGTCATTTAACAAGATGGAACAAAAATCAAATGAACTTCATTTGACAGAATGCAATGTCACATTGCAATTGTTGCAATTTTTAGAAACCGCTGGTTAATATTTTTGGAGTCAATTGTCAATTTGGAGTCAATTGTAATTTGGAGTCAAGTCAATATCGCATATCAGAGACTTCCATGTGATTGTACTTTAACCATTGGGGATAGAGGATAAAAATGATGTAATCAAATATATAATAGACACGTCTCTATTTCATGGGTGTGTTCGGGATAAGATTCATCTGTTTGGTATGAATAATAACAGCTATAATTAAAATAAGTTTGTTTTGAACATATAAACAGGAATTGAAAACTTATTTTGCAAGCTTTCGAAAATGTCTGTTTAATCGGTGTCTCGACTCTAAACCGCTGAAAACAACTCACTGAGCCACAGTGTGCAGAATTAGTCATGTCAGCTTTCAAAAATCATATAGATATTTCACCCAATTGCACTCTAATACTACAGGTATGCAGTCGGGGGGACGGGTAACATGTTTACACATCCTGCCCCTTATTGGAAGCTAAAACGGGGTCACAAGATGACTCAGTTGGTGACCCCTTTCATCTCTGTTCTTTGTTTATTGAAACAAATTATTATTAATAATTAAGTTTCCTTTTCTGTACACGTATGTATATGCTTACTAGTAAATGATACAAGATCTATAGAGCGCTTTAGAATTTTAGGTAGCATGTACTCCGACTAGTAATGTCTCATGTTCTATGGAGAAATCTTTAGCTGAGCATGTTCTGTGCTTTATCTTTTCCTGAAGCACAATGTAAAAGCAGTGCAGTTTTTTTTTTACATTTCTAGGATTATGTTATCGCTCACTTTTTCTCTCTGCACCCCTGGAATATGTCATAGCACAATTGAAGGCATGCCACTAGCTGTTTCATTGGTATCAGGTAAAAAAAACCTGACCAGTCACTAGGCTGATACCTATCTTTTGATGATTACAGAAGAATGACACCCGACTTCAAAGCCAGTCAGTTTTACCTGGTAGCAAGTTATGCCACCAACAGATTCTTTTGATGCACATCAAAGGATCAAACTAGCCTTCTCATCTCATCCATAAGTTGGTGCACACTGATCCTTCAATTTTGCTATGACATATATTCCAGGGGTGCAGAGAGTGAAAGTGAGTGTACATCTGGAGTATCGAGGATGGGAATATTTAGGAGAAAAAGGCAGCTTAGTCAGAAAGTATATCAGCATATATAAAATGGTGCTAATAAGACAGCTTTTGGTATTCTGTCCTCCAATTCGTATAGATGATCTTGTATTTCGTTCATAATGTTTAAAGAAACCATTAAAGACGTGAATGGTTATCTGCCTTGTAGCAAGCTGAATCTGGTTATGGGAGTGAAAACAACCTCCGTCGCCATGGTTCCATGATATCCCTGACCTCAGCAGCAAGTCTGTCCACCGCCTCTACTTCCTCCTTCAAGGTGAGTCATTAAAAGTTTCAAGATCGTCTATATAAGTACAGTCAAAATTTTATGTTTCAAGCTTTGTAGGACCATCAGGAAAATTTCGAAACATTGCGACTTTGACTCACCAATGTTGACCTACACTGCATGAGACCGACTGTGTGATTATCAAGTGATGGAGGACAATAGATATTGGATTTAATATAATTAGAAAAAAAATGTTTACATGTAATTATACATTGTATAGTTTGCATGTTTAGGTGTTATAAATTGGTCCCGGGACATTTCAATTGTTTTGTACAGGTGACTGTTTTGCATATACTTCAATTTATCGGTTGTAGTTTTCAACATTTTCCTGACAACAGGACGTTTATTGTAGCTCAAACCAGTGAGAAATTTTACTATAAAAGTTCTATTCTTAAATGCGATGTCAGTAATGTTATATAAGGGAAATTCAAAAAACAGACTTTGCTGTCAGTCGGACAATTTCAGAAACTTGTCCCTCGAAGTTCGATTTATGGAAGTTTGACTTAAACTAGAAAAGCCTCCACTTTGATCTTGAAAAATCACAGTTAAGAATGTTTAATGAATAATGCCTTGAAATTGTTGTAGCGGGGTCGTGGTCTCAAGGAGAAGCTTGCCGAGATGGAGACATTCCGTGACATCCTATGTCGACAGATTGACACTCTCCAGAGCTACTTCGACAGCTGTGCCTCAGCTGTCTCCCAAGGTGCCATACAGGAATGTAAGCAAAATATCTTTCTTAGTGAGGAGCATAAATTGCCTTAGTACCATACATCCTCGATACTCTAGGTGTTTCACTCACTTTCACTGTGGCCAAGTGGTTAAGGCGTCTTGACATTCTGTTACCACTAGCCCTTCATCACTGTGTGGCGGATCTGAAACCGATGTAAGGCAGTCGCCAGGTGCTGGTCGCCAGTCAGTGTTTTTTCTCCGGGAACTCTGAACTCCTCCACCAAGAAAACCTGGCACTTCCTTAAATGACGAAAGCTGTTGATAGGACGTAAAACACAATCAAACCAAACCAAATCTCTGCACCCCTGGAATATGTCATAGCAAATTTGAAGACACAGGCCTGGGGCTAGCTATGTGTTTAATCTAGATCTCGGGTAGAAAAACTGACTTATTGCTAGGCTGATACCTGTCCTTTGAAGATTACAGAGGAACAACACCCAACTTCAAAGCCAGTCTATTTTATGATAAACGCCTGAGAAGTTCTTTTGATGTACATCAAAGGATCAAACTAGTCTTTGTGTCTTATCCGATTGTGTCATGACATATTCCGGGGCGCAGAAAGGGAAAGTGACAGTAACCCCTGGAGTATTGATGATGGGTACCAAATTCATACAACAATGTGATAATGTGTGATACAGTAGGGTAAGCTCAATGTCAGTCTTAGCTTTGATCAGCTCACCCTAACCCAAAACAAAACTTAAGGCTGAGGTCACAAATAGTCATGAACAGTGTATCATGGGACTATAAAACGGTGTGCTATGGCACCATACAAAAACAATTCTTGAATGTTTTTTCTATATTCATATCTATGGTTTTGAAGTTCAAATTGCAGCCTCAACTGCCAACTAGAAAACTGCATTTAGTCTGAAGGAAAATTCTACTGTGGAGATTGTCTCCCTTCCTTTGATTGTATTGGTTATAATCCTATATAGTCTCACACCTATCTTTACCATAAAATCATTATTACCCTAGGCTTGTGGTAGGGAAATATGTTTTATTGTTTCCCCGTCCGACCCCATTGATTATGTTTCACTGTGGCTGTGCCCATCTTGAGGGAGACAAAGAATTGTGTTTCCCTGCAACAAGGGTAGTAAATGTCTAGTAGTTTTCCTGTGAAGAGTGATGGTAACACACTAGATGAATAGAGACTGTATGGCTAATGATGAGTGTTTCCTTCTGTACAGTACTAAATGTATCTGTTGATTTTGCAGTGACCGACCCTGACGATATTGGTGACCCGGACGACCTTCATGAAAATGATGCTGACCACTCTAATGTCCACTTCCAGGGTCCAAGCGGAAAGGACCTAGGTAATTAGTATAAAGAACATACAGTTATTAACTGACAGGGGTAGAATCTGTATTTACATATCAACAAGTTATTAATGAAAGTGCAAGAAGATGTAGTTACCATATTTTTCCTGTAGTGAGGCCAGGAGGCCAACACAAAATCTCTGACTCAAGGGTAAGGGTAAGTAAGGGGCGGGGGGATCTTATTAGAGGACAATGAAATGCCATTTATTGGTATTTCTGCTGAACTTCAGTAGAAAATTATGTTGTTATTTTAAAACACAGAGATGAGATCTTAACAAAACCAATTCTTTTGATATTACAGGTGGTCCGTCTGGTAGGTTACTTGCGATTCTAGAATTAACAATCAGCATTTTTACTTCTCTCTCTGACACAAGCTTTTGTTCAACTAGACCCACTAACACTCTGCTTCTCTATGAGACAAGATTCTTTTATACTTGATCTGTGATGCGTGGGAGTGTTGAGGGACACACTTACCCTCTATCTGTTGGTGTGGTGAAAATTTCTCATTAATAGTTACTTAATGCGTGGGTTGTTTTGTGACACTCTTAACCCCCCGATTAATAGACCTTGATGTCTGTATGTGACTCCTTACACTTTGTCTGTTTGTGTGACAAATCCTCACCTATACACTTTACGTGTGACTAGGCTCCCTATCTCTCTGTCTGATAAAGTCCTCTGTAAGTATACATACTTGATGTGTAGGGTGTTTTATGGCACAGTTAGTCTCTGTCTGTGTGAAAAAAGACCCTCATCTGTATACTTGATGTGTGGGTTGTTTTGTTTAAAATTTATGTCTGACTCCTATAAACTTGATGTGTAAGTTGTTTAGTTAGACACTTATCTTGGTATGTGACAAAAGATCATCGCCTATATTACCCGGTAACTTGAACTGTGGGGTGTTTGTGACTCGCTAACTCTACATCTCTCTGTCTGATTAAAGTTCCTCAGCGTATGTATATAAATGATGTGCTCTTTTGTGACTAACTTATACTTTGAATGTGATAAAACATCCTAGACTAAGTCTATAAACTTGATGTGTGGGTTGTTTTGTGACACATCCTTATCCTCTGTTTCTATTCTCTGTAAAAATATTCTCTCCTAATGTGTGGGGGATGGTTTGTGACACTACCCTACTCTCTGTCTCTATTCTCCGTCTGTCTCTGTGACAGAACATTCTCCTCCTGATGTGTGGGTTGTTTTGTGACACACCCCTACCCTCTGTATCTATTCTCTCTCCTGATTTGTGGGTTGTTTTGTGACACATCCCTACCCTCTGTCTCTATTCTCTGTCTGTCTCTGTGACCAAACATTCTCCTTCTGATGTGTGGGTTGTTTTGTGACACATCCCTACCCTCTGTCTCTATTTTCTCCTCCTGATGTGTGGGTTGTTTTGTGACACATCCCTACTCTCTGTCTCTATTCTCTATCTGCCTTTGTGACAGAACATTCTCCTCCTGATGTGTGGATTGTTTTGTGACACATTCCTACCCTCTGTCTCTATTCTCCGTCTGCCTTTGTGACAGAACATTCTCCTCCTGATGTGTGGGTTATTTTGTGACACATCCCTACCCTCTGTCTATTCTCCGTCTGTCTCTGTGACCAAACATTCTCCTCCTGCTGTGTGGGTTGTTTTGTGACACATCCCTGCCCTCTGTCTCTATTCTCCGTCTGCCTTTGTGACAGAACATTCTCCTCCTGATGTGTGGATTGTTTTGTGACACATCCCTACCCTCTGTCTCTATTCTCTGTCTGTCTCTGTGACCAAACATTCTCCTCCTGATGTGCGGGTTGTTTTGTGACACATCCCTACCCTCTGTCTATTCTCCGTCTGTCTCTGTGACCAAACATTCTCCTTCTGATGTGTGGGTTGTTTTGTGACACATCCCTCCCCTCTGTCTCTATTCTCCGTCTGTCTTTGTGACCAAACATTCTCCTCCTGATGTGCGGGTTGTTTTGTGACACATCCCTACCCTCTGTCTCTATTTTCTCCTCCTGATGTGTGGGTTGTTTTGTGACACCTCCCTCCTCTCTGTCTCTATTCTCTATCTGCCTTTGTGACAGAACATTCTCCTCCTGATGGGTGGGTTGGTTTGTGACACTACCCTACTCTCTGTCTCTATTCTCTGTCTGTTTTTGTAACGGAACATTCTCCTCCTGATGTGTGGGTTGGTTTGTGACACTACCCTACTCTCTGTCTCTATTCTCTATCTGTCTCTGTAAACCAACGATTATTCTTCTCTTCATGTGTGGGTGATTTTTAACACACACCTCTACTCTGTATCTCTTTGTGTGACAAAATATTCACTTCATTACATTATTTATGTTGTAATCTGTATGTATTTAATTGATCATAATTTTGATGTTTTTAATTATATAATTAGTAGGACATATAACCATTATTTTCAGTTAAAAATAATCATTTAATTGACTTTTGAAATAATTTTGAGGGCCGACAGTGCCCTGTACTAGACTTCACTGAAGTACAGTACTATGTTTAGGGCTGACAGTGCCCTGTACTAGACTTCACTGAAGTACAGTACTGTGTTTAGGGCCGACAGTGCCCTGTACTAGACTTCACTGAAGTACAGTACTGTGTTTAGGGCCGACAGTGCCCTGTACTAGACTTCACTGAAGTACAGTACTGTGTTTAGGGCCGACAGTGCCCTGTACTAGACTTCACTGAAGTACAGTACTGTGTTTAGGGCCGACAGTGCCCTGTACTAGACTTCACTGAAGTACAGTACTGTGTTTAGGGCCGACAGTGCCCTGTACTAGACTTCACTGAAGTACAGTACTGTGTTTAGGGCCGACAGTGCCCTGTACTAGACTTCACTGAAGTACAGTACTGTGTTTAGGGCCGACAGTGCCCTGTACTAGACTTCACTGAAGTACAGTACTGTGTTTAGGGCCGACAGTGCCCTGTACTAGACTTCACTGAAGTACAGTACTGTGTTTAGGGCCGACAGTGCCCTGTACTAGACTTCACTGAAGTACAGTACTGTGTTTAGGGCCGACAGTGCCCTGTACTAGACTTCACTGAAGTACAGTACTGTGTTTAGGGCCGACAGTGCCCTGTACTAGACTTCACTGAAGTACAGTACTGTGTTTAGGGCCGACAGTGCCCTGTACTAGACTTCACTGAAGTACAGTACTGTGTTTAGGGCCGACAGTGCCCTGTACTAGACTTCACTGAAGTACAGTACTGTGTTTAGGGCCGACAGTGCCCTGTACTAGACTTCACTGAAGTACAGTACTGTGTTTAGGGCCGACAGTGCCCTGTACTAGACTTCACTGAAGTACAGTACTGTGTTTAGGGCCGACAGTGCCCTGTACTAGACTTCACTGAAGTACAGTACTGTGTTTAGGGCCGACAGTGCCCTGTACTAGACTTCACTGAAGTACAGTACTGTGTTTAGGGCCGACAGTGCCCTGTACTAGACTTCACTGAAGTACAGTACTGTGTTTAGGGCCGACAGTGCCCTGTACTAGACTTCACTGAAGTACAGTACTGTGTTTAGGGCCGACAGTGCCCTGTACTAGACTTCACTGAAGTACAGTACTGTGTTTAGGGCCGACAGTGCCCTGTACTAGACTTCACTGAAGTACAGTACTGTGTTTAGGGCCGACAGTGCCCTGTACTAGACTTCACTGAAGTACAGTACTGTGTTTAGGGCCGACAGTGCCCTGTACTAGACTTCACTGAAGTACAGTACTGTGTTTAGGGCCGACAGTGCCCTGTACTAGACTTCACTGAAGTACAGTACTGTGTTTAGGGCCGACAGTGCCCTGTACTAGACTTCACTGAAGTACAGTACTGTGTTTAGGGCCGACAGTGCCCTGTACTAGACTTCACTGAAGTACAGTACTGTGTTTAGGGCCGACAGTGCCCTGTACTAGACTTCACTGAAGTACAGTACTGTGTTTAGGGCCGACAGTGCCCTGTACTAGACTTCACTGAAGTACAGTACTGTGTTTAGGGCCGACAGTGCCCTGTACTAGACTTCACTGAAGTACAGTACTGTGTTTAGGGCCGACAGTGCCCTGTACTAGACTTCACTGAAGTACAGTACTGTGTTTAGGGCCGACAGTGCCCTGTACTAGACTTCACTGAAGTACAGTACTGTGTTTAGGGCAGACAGTGCCCTGTACTAGACTTCAATGAAGTACAGTACTGTGTTTATAGGGCTGGCAGTGCCCTGTACTAGACTTCACTGAAGTACAGTACTGTGTTTAGGGCTGACAGTGCCCTGTACTAGACTTCACTGAAGTACAGTACTGTGTTTAGGGCTGACAGTGCCCTGCACTAGACTTCACTGAAGTACAGTACTGTGAAGTTTTTCTCGTTTTTCTCCACAGCGTCCATACTGCAGCAACATGGTGGACATGCAGTGGACTTCAAAGGAGAGTCGTTTACGTTCAAGGCCACCACCGCCGGTATCATAGCAACCCTGTCCCACTGTATGGAGCTAATGTCTCAACGAGAGGATGCCTGGCGGAAACGGCTGGAAAAGGTACTGCTGTCTATTATTTACGCTTAGCAATCCTTATTTTCCTCAAATGGCTTTGATTTCCAAAAATAAGAAATTTTGTTCCCTGTGTTCCATATTCCTTGTGTAATAATGTTGATGATTATTTGATGAATTTCCAACAAAGTTTTCATGAATTATTTTTCGTTTCGTTATTTTAAACAAGTTATCTAGGAAATCATGGATGATTTCAAATAATGGTTTTATCTATTGATCATCACCTTCCTTTTCAAAAACAGTCATAATCTCATCCCCAAGGAAGCATATTTCTTAATTTACCAGATCATGAAATGTATTGGGTTTACTCAGCATTACAAGTAGCATGCAGACAATTATTTGTATGACAGATGTACATGTTTGGTGAAGCACAAATTGACGAGCGTGGTATTTAAAACAGAAATGTCAATTTGCGTACAAAAAATATAACTCATTTATAAAAAAAATAACTTTTTCCTATTCCAGTAAGTTTTGTGTTAGGTTAATTTCAGTATTTTTAATTAAATTTGTTGATCAATTTATAAAAAAAAATACTTTCATCAAACCAGAAGTAAGAAGAGAGTGATTCAGGCCCTTTAAACTTATAAATTTGACACTTAAGGTTTTGCTACAAACATTATTGCTTTGTCACAGGAGGTAGAGAGGAGAAAGAAGATGGAGGATGCCTACAAAACCACTGTATCTGACCAAAGTAAACCAAGGCTTGTGATTGGTGGACCAGACTTTGAGGTGAGTTCTTAATTAAACCAATGCCTCTGATTGGTTGACCGAACTTTGATCTGTTCTCTATTTAAGTGCATGGTCAGGATTAGTGAGTTTTAAAGGATAACAGGTCTTGAGGACATTTTGTTGGATAATATTTATAAATATTGGGTATAAACAGTATAATCAGGACTAGTACTGTTGGGATGATGAAGAGTACAGGTGTTTTGGGCCTCTTTAACGACAATATATTTATCCGGCATCTGCCCATGCTTGGTAATAAGCCCATCAAAATATATTGCAGTTAGGAAGAAATGCCAACAAATCTTTTTCATTGTCCTGTAATAAGCCCATCCCCCTACTTTCAGTCAGAGATTTTGTGTTGGTCACTTGGCCTTATTGCAGGATAAATAGGGGTAAGTATAAATATAAGAGATAAATATTACAGTCAGAGATTGAAGGCGAGGCTTTCGATGTGTAGTCCAAGTACCAAACTGAACATTTCACTTGTGACAGCAAATATTTAATTTCGTTTTGTAGGAAGGTCCTCATTGTGCCATTAAGGAAGATGAATTCTTTGATGCTGTCGATGCAAGTCTTGACAAGCTGGAGGAGAAAGTGGAGGAGGAAAAGGTGGGAATCTGTGTCGAAAGCCAACACAGTTTATCATACAGTCTCATACATGTGCAGGCAAAGTCATTGATGAGAATGGCCCTTATTTCTGAACATTTTTTTTTTTTTTTTTAAATCTTAAATAAGAAATCAGTGATGGTCACTGTGGTCTCAAAGTTGCAGGAATATTTTTGAAATTTCAACCTTTTTTTTTTATCTACAACCATGATGCTTAATGGAATTTAGACAAATGATACAAATAAGCTAAACTATACTATTTACCACTGTCCTTTCAAACAATGTATTCCATATATAGCATATATTGCAGTGCATTTTACAGAGTTATAGTTATTTGAAATTTGAATGTTTGAAAATACTGTAGAACTAAAAAAGGTAACAAAAACTGCATCGTTTGAAATTGGGACTATTACATTGTTAAACCTACTATATGGCAACGTTGCCATCCAGGAGTTAAAAAATACAGAATCAAATTGAGGATTCTATTAATTAGCTGCAAAGCCTACAAAAATCAATCCATGCAAAATATGCCAGTCCGACGGACATGTGCGGTAAAAAGTACTGCCAGTCTGGCAATCACTATTGTAATTCCAGACCAAATGTACGGCGCATGTTTTCTACCTTAGAGTCGTCGTGAGTCATGTCACTGTAGCATTTTGAATGCCTCTGTAATATTCAGTGCAGTCAAGCACTGCAGTAACCTGTAATGACATTGGTAAAGTGAAGAAGTATGCTTTGTTACGAGACTGGGGCAAAACCTGGCAAACCACTGCCAAAACCAAATCCAGTTAACGTTTTCATTTCATTATTGTACACATCAAACATTTTTTGGAAGTTTATTCTTTCATTTTTTGTCAGACTAGTAAGTATTTCAAGCTTACCTGACCGAAATGTCCTGTAAAAGTTGTTCTGGACCGGTAAGCTTGGGATAGTTACCTAACAGAATGTCCGGTAAGAAAATTTGTATGTCGCATGGACTGCAAAACGCTTTAACAAGGGAAGTTGCTTGAAGCCAGAAAAATTTCCTCTTCGTTTTGAAATACATGTTCTCGAAGTGGAACTCTTGTTCAGATTATAACTGATGCAGCCGTGGTACTCGTTATCTTAATTGGATTCTGATAAATTAAAAAATGTCAATCTATTTCCATAGATTATTGAGTACACATATGTGATGGTTCTTTTGATTTTACAGCAACGGAAATTAAAAGAAGATCATGTGAAAGATGTCCCAAACATTGCCCTGGATCCGTCTAATATACTTTACCAGGAGGTAGGTATTTTTTAAAATGTTTCCCTTCAGGTTGGAAAGTCTGGATTGCATATAGCACAGCCAGTGAAATTATTTTCATGTGTGCTGTTTCAGTGACTAGGTATTAAACAAAGTGAAGCCAAATTGATCCGTTGATTTGATAATGATTTCATAAAATTGATCTGTTGATTTGATAATGATTTCATAAATTGATCTGTTGATTTGATAATGATTTCATAAAATTGATCTGTTGATTTGATCATCATTTTGTAAAATTGATCTGTTTATAAAATAATCATTTTGTATAATTAATCTGTTGATTTAATCATCATTTTGTAAATTTTAAATTAATCTGTTGATTTGATAATCGTTTTGTATATAGTTATAACAGCTAAATGTACAGACGCTTAAAACATAGCTGAATCGAGGATGATTTTATCGCCAACTGGAATGTATTTTACACCGTAGCGTACATATATACGCTCAATCAGTCAATTTCCCGATGAAGGTGATAGATTACATATTGCACGAGTCATCAAAACGTCACACGTCAACGTTTCATTGAGACACGTCTGTTACAGATAAACAATGAGGTAAACACGCACCTGCTGCGTATGGACGAGAAGTGTGAGGACGGGGAGGACACATGGCAGGTTATCGCAGAGGAGGGCGACCTAAAGGTCTACAAACGCGAGATTGAGGTTGATGGAGTCGTAGTCGATCCTCTCAAGGCCACACACATAGTTACGGTATGTAGAAAAAGTGTGTTCTGTAGTTAACTAAAAAGGGGTCAGAAGTGCTTACATAGTCAGAAGTGCTTACATATTTATCATGGTTATATGGTCCATACCACGTCTCTAGACTTTGTCTCGCCGCCACGAAGTGGAAGCGAGACTAAGGTGTTGCTTTTCCGGTGACGGCGGCGTCTACATTAGGTATTTGTGTTGAAGTTAGTTTCACTGAAAGTATAAGTGCTACACCAACCAAACTAGGACCATAGATGCATTTTTAGGTAGTACATCTCAATCCATGCATCAAATGCTGGATGCGGTCTACCTTTCATGGTCCATTGACTTTGTCAGCATCTCCATCAACATGAAGTTTTTGCGTTTAAGTCATAGTTTCTCTGATATGTGCATTGATGGTCAAAGTGGGGCAAAGGCGAGACATATCAATCCGAATGGCTTGTTATATAATTATAAGACAGAATTTAGATGATTTAGTGAAAAGTGATCTTGTTTTTCATCAAGACGGCCAGTGTTCTATTCTTTAATTGGACTAGTTAATAAATGAGCTTCTATGCTGGTACATGTCCGTTTTTTTCTCACTGGGAACTTTGGTTTCCACCCATTTTAGCACCTCTGACACTTCTAGGGTGACACAAGACTTATTAATATAGATTTATTGCTTATTGCATAGTTGTAGATAACTTAAAAGAAATTTCACTGTTGCACACGATTTCAAAACACATACAAAATTAAATCATGAAATTTGATGTTGATTGCATATTGGTTAGTCTGCATATGATAATTTGTCACATTTTGATTGTCAGGGTATCACGGGTCATGAAGTGTGTCAGTACTTCTGGGATATTGATGTCCGAATGGAGTGGGACGGTAAGTTGTGAATCATGTTAACTCCCTCAACACATACTGATAGCCCCTTTTATGCAGCGCATGTATGTCTGTACATATAGATAACAGGGTTTCAATAGCAAGAGACTTTAGGTCAAATATGCATAGAATTTAAATTAGATGCACAAAAGGGTCAAACAAAACAGACATTTAAATGTATGCATCGATGTCAAATGGGAACAGTGACTGGGCAAGTGGCAGAATTGCATGAATGAACTACTTGGTGGTCGGGTGCCGCAGTGGAAAATGCACTTGCCGTTCACCTTGGCGGCTGGGGTTGGATTCCCGAGCAAACGTGAAAGGGATGGGGTCACCTGCCCGACCACGGGTTTTTTTCTGGGCACTCTGATTTCCTCCATTATTAAGAACCCCTCGTGGGCCAACAAGAGTTATCAATATTAGCAGTAATAACTTGTTTCATAATTACTGGTATTGTAAAAGAAATAAAATTTATATTATATTATGATATACTTTAGTTCATGACTTACAAATATGTTGTTCCTCTGTTTTCAGTTACGCTAGAGTCAAGTGTGGCGACTGAGATACACTCGGAAGATACCATTGTGAGTCATAACATCATTAAGCGAGTATGGCCGACGTCACAGCGCGATGCCCTGTTCTGGTCACACATCCGCCATGTGCCCAGCTCCCAGGATGAAACTCCAGACCGCTGGCTCGTGGTCAATGTGTCCACTAATCACCCTAAAGTCCCAGTAAGTAGTGGTCACTTGGTTACTGGTCAGTCTTATGCAATACTGCAGCAGACACGGACAGTTAGAAGACGCAATTAATTTACATACAGTACTACCAGGCATTTGCAAAACAATTTGCATTTATTCAATACTTTTCTTTGAAATTCTAGCTGTTGCTAGAAACTTCAACCTAACATATTGTTTTGAAAATTTGAATATGTCTGATATTTTCATTTTTTGTCGGGGGGGGGGGGGAATTACTAATAGACAAAAAAACTTGAAATTCAATAAAGACTATAAAATTATGGGTATTTTGCTTTAGAAGTTTATGAAAAAGTTCTGTACTATTTTATTATCAAAAAAAGTTTATATTCACAAATACGACTACACATGCACACAACTGTTAGGTATTCACACACAACTGTATTTGAATATTCACATACAATTGAACATTATTGAATGAATATATATATATTCATGCATACATTTGTTGAAAATTTACACATACACACAGTTTTTAGAATACACAACTTGTTGAATATTTGCACACAATTAACAAGTTTTCTTTGAATATTTGCACACACAAATGTTGGAATATTTACACAGAATATTTGCACGCAATTGTTAGAATATTTGGTTATTTACACAGAATATTTACACGCAACTTGTAGAATATTTGCACAAAACTGACAATTCTATAAGAAAAATTTACGAATACAACAAGTGTTAGAAAATCATGTATTAATACCTATATATCTGCTTCATTTACAGTCCAACAAGTTTGTCAGAGTGACCATGAATGTGGCGATGATCTGTGAAACAATAATAGAACCACCAAAAGATGGTGGAGACATCACCCGCAAAGACATCAAGTGCAAAATTAGTTACACTGCTGATGGTAAGTTGCTGCTGGATACAGTGGAGATACAGAATTTCTATTTATCAGAAAAACTTTCGGGTGATGTACTGTATATAAACTCGAAATGTTCGTTGGTACTTTCCTTCCTTGTTTGAAACAATTCAGATCGTTTCGTGGTACAAACTTTCGTGGATATCCTATATTAACAAACAGTAGACACGTATGTCATCAAAATTTGTTTGTATTTATTTTTGTGTTTCAATATAGCAACCACGAAAACCACGAATGTTTATACACAACGGACATTTCATGTTATACAGTAACCGTCATACTGAGGTGTCTGTCCCTCCATCTGTAGTGTCTGTCTGGAGGATATCTTGAGAATGAATGGCCATACAAAGATCGAACTTCATTCATATCAACTGTAAATGGTAAACAACACAGTTCAATGCCTGAAGAGTACTTAATTTATACAGGCTGCAGTTCACTTTGAGGTTAGGTGTTTAGTCATTTGTCTCTGTTTATTTTCAGTTAATCCTGGTGGATGGGCCCCTGCCTCTGTACTACGGGCAGTATACAAGCGAGAGTATCCCCGCTTCCTGAAGCGATTCACACAATTTGTTCTGGACAAAACCAAAGACAAACCCATTCTCTTCTAACCGTCAGCATCATCCTCTCACAGAAACGGCCATATGTTACACATCTGATATCTAAGTCAAATTTAAATCAGACATTCTCTCACAAGTCTGGCAACATGTTACACTCCACAGCCGAAATGTAAGCCAAGCGGGATGTGCTCTCACAAGTCTGACGAATGTCACACTCCACAGCCGAATTGTTAGCCAAGTGAGACTCACTCTAACAAGTCTGGCGAATGTCACACTCCACAGCAGACTTGTTAGCCAAGAGGGACTTGCTCTCACAAGTCTGACAAGTGTTACACTACACAACCGAAATGTTATCCAAGATGAACTCACACTCACAAGTTTGACGAGTGTTACAGTACACAACTAAAGTGTTAGCCAAGTGGGACTCGCTCCCATTCACCCCTACAGTCACATTTGAACCGTACCAAATCAAAGAAAGAGCAAGTCCAGTTTAAAAATGTACGGGTGAATGAGTTAAAGGCAGTTGTTCCTATTCAAATCTAAGGGGGAATAATTTCTATAGAAAAAGGGTAAATGTCTGCCAAGGGAACCTAGTGAGTGATTTTCCCAAGAGGGTCACTTGCACTGTGTAGCTGTTGCTCTTGGGAGAGTTGTCATTGTTATTTGACTTGTTATTTACTTTAATAATGAATTGTTCAGATTTTTTTTTATGTAAGATGATGTGGTATGCTTGTGATGATGCAACTTCCCTAGATATAGTTCTTTAGAGTAATGGTTTCTGATTCCATTCTAATCTATGATAGACCTCTAGTCATGTTTTACTGGAAAAAGGATCATTGCACATTTTTATATATTTTTATGATAAAAAAAATGCATGTAGACATCTGTATTTATTATTTATTCAGATTTTCTTCAGAGCACTATGATTTTTATCTTTAAGTTCAAATTTTGATAAAAAAAATAGGATTGATTTTGTATAAAACAAAATATATAGTGTATTAACTGTTGCCTATCAATGTGGGACTGTGTCTAGGAGACGTGGCACTCCTACGAGTCGTCAGGGACACTGGGTCAAATTTTAGCACATAAAACAAATATCTGATTACTCATTCAAAGATTAACACGAAAATTCTGTTCGTTTTTTTGGGGTTTTTTTCAGATGAAAACCGAAGTATTTATTATCATATAATGAAGACTTACATGTGACTAAATAATCTAGGATTTATTTTTTACGTATGCTGCCTTAAATAAAACAGGTCTTGTAATCAAAGGTTTGCTGTTAATTTTATGCCAATTACAATTCACAAGTGATGTCCTGCTGTACCCTGGCAGTGTTTATCTCCGACTTTTAATGATAATGTGAATCTACAAATTTAATACGACTGAGCAATTCAGATCAGGTGTCAAATATATCCGACCTTACAACCGCGAAAAACACAAATTCAAGTGTGCACATTTGTATTTTTCCCACACAAACCGAAAAGTATTATACATGTTTAACCTCATTAAAATCATATCCTGATTTACTTCAATACACTGTTTAGCAGTTTTGCAGTCAAATAAGATCTAATTTCAATCTTCAGCATGTTCGATTGGAAACGTAAGATTGTAACGTGAAAGCGGAACCAGCTTACAGCATTACCTCTGTTTAAGGGTAGCCAAGCCTAAAGCATGGTAGAGTGTATCATCTTTTGTTATTCTTTTCATCTGTGTTCATCATCACATAATAGAATTCTGTCACAATGAGGAAAAAATAGTTAAGCTGTAAATAAATGTATTAGAAAGCACACATATTGTACATTGGATGATTTCACTAAAGGAAGACTATTTTTTTCCCCTTGTTAAATCTTATTTGTTATTTACTCTATAAACGAAGATAATTATAAACTTTAGGCCTTTGTACGGCGTTGGATCATTTTGAAATTACTTTCATTGATGTTGCGGAAAAGTTTTAACAAATAGCACGACCAGTGGTTGATGCAGGCTGTATATTCAAGAGGTCCAGTGATCGAATCTTGGTAGTGGAGCCAAGATGTTTTTATGAAAAATAACATTATGATAAATGTATTTCTGTCATACAATAATTATGATAATTTGAGGTTCTTATATACCGCTTTATCACAACCTAGTTTCATAGGTCATCTCAAAGTGGTTCATATACTACTCTTTGCTTTTAGCAAATAGACAAGCAACTCCCCAAGTGAAAACCATTTGGAACTCTTCTTTGTTGGAGATAGAACACTGAGCTGGGACACTCTACCTTAAATCTGTTCTTGCATATACGCAGATGTTATATATAGTCGAGGTATATTACGAATAGGTTGAAAGTGAGCTCATCATTCTGGTAGGTATACACTTGTATAGAAAATATATTTATTCAATCTTGAATTTTTCTTAACAGAGTAAAATCTTGCTTATAATAGATACACTGTATTTTTTTAACAATAAGAATAAAAGTGTAATTTTCATACTGATGGAACTAAAATGAAATCCCCCCAAATAAGTTGACAATAAGCTGCATTAGATTCACCACTAACGCTTTAAGTGTAAATGCCAATGTTTGTATATGGTGTTATATTACAGTGCGAGTGTGAATATATGATAAAAGTTATATAAAATATTAAATATTTGTAGAATTTTAAGAAAATTTACTTGTGTGCAAGGTGCTTGAAATTTTGTAATCAAATTTCGAAATGAATGGGTATTTATTAGTTAATGTTAAAATCAATTTAGTTTTGCGAGATGAATTTTTTACATTAGTTCGTTAGAAGAAAAAAAACTGTGCAAATTTTTAATCTTTACATGATTTATTAATTCAGTAGATAAAATGTATTAATATTAAAATTGCCTCCTCGCAATCGCAATCAAGTATTTGGTAATAAAGGTCCGAGTGCATAGGGTCAGGAAATGAAGTTCAAATGAAGAGAAAATGTTTTACTGAACATACCTTACAACCTTTGAAGCATGCCCGATACAAAACCAATTTTGATTGATGTGTAGTCTTTTGTATTTAACTTTTTATTTCAACCACCCAATTAGATTTTCGTCATTAAAATGATGATTGTTGCCGACATCTGTTGTATATATCTGTGTTGATTGTCCCAAGAACTACACTCTGTCCCCGCACATAGTTTTTCATCAATTTGTATTGTAGTTAGTGTATTTTTATTTTGTCTTTGAGAAACACTGTTAAAAGGGTTTCAGATACACAAATGTTATGTTTTTTCACAGAATACCCACTACAACTGCATCAGCTGATTTTACAGAAGTTTCATTCTGGTATATGCTCAATGATAAAGTTTGTCAGTTGTTTGACAAACGTTTACATTTTACAAGTGTAATTTTTTAATTTTGTATACGTTTCCATGCCGTAGTATCAAAAGGTCTTACATGATAACCTGTTTTTTTCGGGGGGGTTTTCCGGCAAGCATTAACACCTGCAAAATCACCACAACAGAATGTAAGAAAACATACCAGGAACAGAGTTAGCTAATGAATTAAGGGTTGTGTTGAGTATCTGTTGCAACACAAGTTGTCAATTTAAACCTTTTATAAGTTTTGAGCTTTAGCTAAAATGCTGACTTGTAATACCACGGAATTAGATTAGATCTAAGTCCATGGTAATACAGTGAAAGTTTTGTAATCTGACAACTCAACAATATAACCCATGGACATTGCATATATATTGGTCAGATTTACCTGTCTATTCTGACATCCTGTAGGATATAACATTGGTCAGATGAACCTGTCTATTCTGACATCCTGTAAGATATAACATTGGTAAGATGAACCTGTCTAATCTGACATCATGTAGGATATAACATCGGTAAGATGAGCCTGTCCAATCTGACATCCTGTAGGATATAACATATTGGTCAGATTAACCTGTCCAATCTGACATCCTATAGGATATAACATATTGGTCAGAATAACCTGTCCCATCTGACATCCTGTAGGACTTAACATATTGGTCAGATTAACCTGTCCAATCTGACATCCTGTAGGATATAACATATTGGTCAGAATAACCTGTCAAATCTGACATCCTGTAGGACTTAAGATATTGGTCAGATTAACCTGTCCAATCTGTCATCCTGTAGGACTTCACATATTGGTCAGAATAACCTGTCAAATCTGACATCATGTAGGACTTAACATATTGGTCAGATTAACCTGTACAATCTGTCATCCTGTAGGACTTAACATAGTGGTCAGATTAACCTGTCCAATCTGACATCCTGTAGGACTTAACATATTGGTCAGATTAACCTCTAAAAGTTGTATTTGGTAGTTTTGGTAATAAGTTTGAATTTCACCATGATCTCGGAGCAAAGATGTTTCCAGAATATGCAGTGGTTGGATTAGACAGGACGTCAGAATACATACAGGTCACTTTGTTATCAAGTTAGGTATGTTACACAGACAACGTGTTGGTCTAGATCTGCTAAAAAAATAAGAGAATAAAATCTACCATGTGACCTTATGATTCTACAGCATCAGTGTATTCCAAATTACTGTGATATATTGGGCATTTTACACAGCAAATACGTTTGAAAAAGTTCAAACTAAAAACACCTTTTTTCCAGTATTATGAAATCATTTCAAAGGTGAAGCTATGATTTTCTATAATCAAATTACGATTTTATTGTGATATTGATTTTTCTTGTATTGTGTATAAATTAAAATTAGCCTTAATGCTTGCTTGTCAAATAGTTGCAGCTAAGCTGTAGAATCAGGCCCATATTTGGCAGAGCTTGACATGTGGAGTTTGTACTATTTAAGTGTATCATAAGAAACATTTACGAAATGGAGCTAATTTCTTATCAGCATGTTTATCACTGGGTGTAATCCTGTCTATGCTAATTTCAGTATATTGTTGCAGAAATCTATATTTATTCTTGTCTGATGTTGGATGGAGACAATTCTGTGGGTAAATTAGGCATTGTTAACCCGTTCACCCCTATGTAACCTCAGTGGACTCTACCATGCATATATTTGGATGAGTCCATTATGGTCTACAGTGGTGAAAGGGTAAAGCTGTGTAAGGTAAATTTCGATCTTTGTGTTACTGGGTTGCTTCCCCTTATGTAATGCTATTCTATGTAATATATATCACCTTTGCTCGCACATGATTAAATAACCCATTTGCAGCAGAAAACATGATTAAAACAGTTTTAGAGTGTTGTGCAAAACAGTCAGTTCTGTTAGAAATTTCTGATGATTTGAATTAAATTATCTTTGATAACGATGTAAAAGGTTGTATAAGATCATCTTTGATCACATTAAAGATGTGTGATGATGAATTGTTCAGTGGAGGTGAACATTTGATAACATTTTTGCCGTAAATTCTCTACCATGCAATTTAAATCAAATGTGATTTTCAGGGGCGGGGAGCGTGGGATTTTTTTTGTTTTTCTTTATGATTCACTTAAGTTACACAGGCGATGTTCAGGAAGTAATTAATATATATACCGGTTCATACATTCAGACCAAATTGTCACCCTGTCACGTTGACCTGTACGTGGAATATTCATATCTGGCAATTGCATTGATTGTTAGGTATGCCCACCTGGTCATTGTTCAAATGTGTCGAGTATAGCATACTGTACACGTGATAGGACGTCACAATGTATGTGGAATATTCATATCTGACATTCACATCGAGTTTTAGGTATGTATGCCCACCCTTTCATGGTTCAAGTGTGTCGAGTAGAATATACACGTGTGGGAAGTCGCAACTGTTTCACCTGTAACTTCGGTAACCAATTACAATAGATCTATCTGTCCTCCCTAATATGAATACTGACTCGCCTGCCACATATTATGGTAAACCAAGGTCAACACTTCGGTAAGGTTAACTTTGGTAATCAATTAGGCCAATAGATCTATCTGTCCTCCTAATATGAATACTGGCTCGCCTGCCTCCAATTACGGTAAACCAAGGTCAACATTTCAGGTGATGGCAGTCTGACTATATACAGGGTCTATCTGAGCCGTCACAAGCGTTCAGTCATTTTGTAGTCCGTGTATATGAGCTTTAAGTGCTTGTGTCTTGCAGCTTTTGTATATTTTCTGAAATACTATTTTATACCATGTGGTAAAAAAAATACAATGCATTTGTGCGGGAGTAAAAGACCATATTTATTTTCTAAACAATTGTTTTATATCATGAATTATTTACTATTTGTAAATACATGTATCCTTTTTTGCAGCAGTTCTGTTGTGAAATACTGGGCATCACAATGCTGCAATAAATACATATTGATGAAATTTCATTTTGGTTCCTATTCATTCTGCTTAACAAACTACACCCTGGGAGAGAAAAAGTTTACATAGACTACATAATAGACTAAACAAGAAGCTGTCATCAATGTCGCAGTGCAGAATCATTAAAAAACGAAGCTTAAAACAAAGGTCAAATTCAGCATCCGATTATACATTCAGTACTGTAATCCTAGACTGACAATTGACCACAATATAATAGTATAATCAGAGACGTATATATTACATATACCTCTCTGGTTTAATCAACACAGCACTTGTAGTAGGCAAGATATAGATCACAACAATTCTTCTTAACCTTACATGAAGATGAGAGAAATTCTTCTTAACCTTACATGAAGATGAGAGCAATTCTTCTTAACCTTACATGAAGATGACAACAATTCTTCTTAACCTTACATGAAGATGAGAGAGCAATTCTTAACCTTACATGAAGATGACAGCAATTATTCTTAACCTTACATGAAGATGACAACAATTCTTCTTAACCTTACATGAAGATGAGAGCAATTCTTCTTAACCTTACATGAAGATGACAGCAATTCTTCTTAACCTTACATGAAGATGACAGCAATTCTTCTTAACCTTACATGAAGATGACAGCAATTCTTCTTAACCTTACATGAAGATGACAGCAATTCTTCTTAACCTTACATGAAGATGACAGCAATTCTTCTTAACCTTACGTGAAGATGACAGCAATTCTTCTTAACCTTACATGAAGATGAGAGTAATTCTTCTTAACCTTACATGAAGATGACAGCAATTCTTCTTAACCTTACATGAAGATGACAGCAATTCTTCTTAACCTTACATGAAGATGACAGCAATTCTTCTTAACCTTACATGAAGATGACAGCAATTCTTCTTAACCTTACATGAAGATGACAGCAATTCTTCTTAACCTTACATGAAGATGACAGCAATTCTTCTTAACCTTACATGAAGATGACAGCAATTCTTCTTAACCTTACATGAAGATGACAGCAATTCTTCTTAACCTTACATGAAGATGACAGCAATTCTTCTTAACCTTACATGAAGATGACAGCAATTCTTCTTAACCTTACATGAAGATGACAGCAATTCTTCTTAACCTTACATGAAGATGACAGCAATTCTTCTTAACCTTACATGAAGATGACAGCAATTCTTCTTAACCTTACATGAAGATGACAGCAATTCTTCTTAACCTTACATGAAGATGACAGCAATTCTTCTTAACCTTACATGAAGATGACAGCAATTCTTCTTAACCTTACGTGAAGATGACAGCAATTCTTCTTAACCTTACGTGAAGATGACAGCATTTTTTCTTAACCTTACATGAAGATGAGAGAGCAATTCTTCTTAACTTTGCATGAAGATGAGAGTAATTCTTCTTAACCTTACATGAAGATGACAGCAATTCTTCTTAACCTTACATGAAGATGACAGCAATTCTTCTTAACCTTACATGAAGATGAGAGTAATTCTTCTTAACCTTACATGAAGATGACAGCAATTCTTCTTAACCTTACATGAAGATGACAGCAATTCTTCTTAACCTTACATGAAGATGACAGCAATTCTTCTTAACCTTACATGAAGATGACAGCAATTCTTCTTAACCTAACATGAAGATGAGAGTAATTCTTCTTAACCTGACATGAAGATGACAGCAATTCTTCTTAACCTTACATGAAGATGATAGCAATTCTTCTTAACCTTACATGAAGATGACAGCAATTCTTCTTAACCTTATATGAAAATGAGAGAGCAATTCTTCTTAACCTTACGTGAAGATGACAGCAATTATTCTTAACCTTACATGAAGATGAGAGTAATTCTTCTTAACCTGACATGAAGATGACAGCAATTATTCTTAACCTTACATGAAGATGACAGCAATTCTTCTTAACCTAACATGAAGATGAGAGTAATTCTTCTTAACCGTAAATGAAGATGAGAGCAATTATACTTAACCTTACATGAACATGACATCAATTCTTCTTAACCTAACATGAAGATGAGAGAGCATTTTTTCTTAACCTTACATGAAGATGAGAGAGCAATTCTTCTTAACTTTACGTGAAGATGACAGCAATTCTTCTTAACCTTACATGAAGATGACAGCAATTCTTCTTAACCTTACATGAAGATGAGAGTAATTCTTCTTTACCTTACATGAAGATGAGAGTAATTCTTCTTAACCATGTGAAGTCAATGAAGCGTAAATATAGATCAAAATCAGCATCTGCAATATACGTTCAGTTGAGCAATCCTAGATGCACAATTAATTGATGCAAGTATAATCAACATAGCGCTTGTAGAAGGCAAGATACAGATGAGAGCAATTCTTCTAAACCAGGTACATGGACGGACGCAAGGACGGATTCCATTTCTATATCCCCCGCCAACTCGTTGAGCGGGTGATAATTATATATATAATAACTCCATCATGATCAGTGAAGACCACACTTTTTCATACAACCACCAAAGGAATTAATATTATCACTATTGTCCCTTTGTCCCGCAGTATTTGAGCGAATCTTTGAAATTTTGTGTTTGATTGGTATGATATGAAGAAAAGGGGACTTCATGTGCTTATTTTTACCACGGAATTAGATTAGACTAAGTCCGTGGTTTTACAATAGCTGTAACTGTTTTTATTTCTCTCCGGTACATGTGAACCATGTAAAACATATTTTTTAGGAAAAGTGGACAAAGGGAGGCAATCCGTATAACAAATTTTGTGAACTGGTAACCAGAAATAAAAGAACCTTGCCGTAGTCCTAGCCTAATCCAGAGACGTTTAATACGTCTCTGGCCTAATTGACGCCTTGGATTACCCATTTCAAACCATCTAATAGCATATATTTGTTGAGCTCTCCTGAGTATCTAAGAACGGAGGTAGTTTTGTCTCGACTGCGATGAATTTCACAAAAGCCTGACACAGGATCACTCTTTTCCGGTGGCGTCCCCGTTAATTTTATATTTTAATATAACTGCATTACATCATGAATTTGGCTGAATTTCCTGGTTCAGTAACTTTATCGTCATCAATTTTATGGTTTTGTGTTTAGCTGTGTGTGTATCATAAATATATATTGGACAGTACGTACATAGATATATCTATTTTAAATACATGTATCACGTGTGGTGTTTGGATTCTTATCTGCTTGGTCCAGAATTTCATCATTAATGATAAGCTTCTGTGATTTGCTGCGATCTTCAAAAGATCAGATATAATTTTGTGGAACTCTTGTTACAAAAAAAATGAATCAAAAGGGATTCCAGGTATAGACACTGAACTTTATTCAAAAACACTGAAATTCCATTTGAAAATGATATTGTTGAAATCTAACTGCTCAAATATAAAAATCGTTTAACATGAAATTGATGCAGCCTCTTTTAGTTGCTAGTGACGTGATTTTTTAGTGTGATCTGTAGTTCTTGACTACATAGTGGTCTCTTGTATGCTGGTGTCTCCTCTTTAGGTACGTGCAGCTAGGCTCGTAAACACACAACAAATCTCAGTTGAAACAAGCAGCCAGCGTCGGAAAGCCCTCAGGCCCTTGGTAGCATTTTAGCTGGCATGAAGTCTTCTTCTTGCCAAAGGCGCCATTACAAACTTGGAAACAATTGTTTAGGCGATCCTCGGTCTGTCTTTTACATTCCAAGAGAATGGACCTATCAACACAGTCTTGACCAGCGGACAACTGTACTCCGGCCAGGAGGAGGACAAATACGGTCACAGCGATCATCTAAAACATATCAAGGTACGGTTAAGTAACATGTTATACACCACAGAGACATGTCACTTGCTATAGAATAACTTCAGTGACACGTCCCTGTGTCAAACAGCCTGAACACCTTAGGTAAGGTCCAAATATAGCTGTAACAAATTCTCAGGTCCCTGTGGGAGAGATCACTAGGGCGGAAATTTTACCGCTATTGACAGTGATAGGAGATAGGGATAACATGACATTCCAGATAAATAAAGAGCTGAATTTATGTCCACATTGAAATATCCGATTTAGATATATTATGCATTAACAAAATTGCAAAGTCATGGAAACAAATTTTATGTTAGGTCAAAAATATGTATTTTTCAGGTACCGCGACCTACCGTAGTTTTTTCCTCCGACCAAAACCAAATTTCAATTCCGTAATATTATAATTATCTAAATGACCTAAAAGATGTTGCGTTATTTTTGTAATTTCCTAAATTAGTCCCCTAAAAAACAACAGAAAAAAACCCCAATCCGACCGACCTAGTTCGAATTATTCTGACGTTTTATCGACTTTTTTTTTATATCGATCGACGACAGACCGATATAAAGAAGTCGATAAAACGTCAGAATAATTCGGACTACGACCGACCTAACCTATTTTTTCAAGATACGTTCTCAAGTGGACGTGAGGCCCCAGATTTTCCAATGTCCATGTTATGCTCAGGGACATGCGAATTTGTTAGTATAACTATGTTTGGGCCTGATGTGTTCAGAGTAATATTAGACGTTTTAACGGTTTATATAACGGGAAGTCAACCATCAAATTAAACGTTGCAAGCGGGGTATCTTTCTTTTATATTTCATGCATGTTTATTTTTTTTCAAAGAGTTTTCCTGAAGTAAAATGCATCATGAAAAATAAATGGTTGCTTTCTTGTCTCGTAATATTTTCATAATTTTCGTTTAGCGATTTTCAAGATATAAAAACTTCATCTCAAAATCAATTTTACGACAAAATTTTGGTAAGATAAAGAGCAAAATGCCGCAACAAAATTGTATCCTTTAGACAATTTGTCATATCTTAAAGGGGCATCACACTGAAGTAACTTTTTTGTGTCTTTTTTTTCAAATACTACATAAACATATCAAGTGAGACTCCTTGGAAAATAACGATCGGATTTGGCTGAAATAGATTCATAAAAATGATTAAATCTAAGATAATCATCTGTATTTCTACCTGTCTGACTAACGTTTCCGTGTGAAGTAAGCGAAAGAAAAATGATGTACCGAATCAGCTACGAAACGAAAAGTTGACAAATGGTCAAATGATAGCGCAAGGGGTACGTTACGGAATCATTATTGCCAGTGGGAAGTATTCAAAGCGGAAAATCATGTATTCTTCCGGATAGCCGGTTAAGCTAGATTTAAATTAGTACTAATATGAATACCCGGCCTCCTCTGGCGCGACGACGCAATATATAAAAAAAATTCGCTCTTCGTCAGAAAGCTACGTTATCGCAGCTAGATTAAAAATGTCAAAATGACGGACCAGGATGAATAACTGAGGAAGGAAAACCAACCTACTTCTAGTAAATAGGATCGCATAACATTTTTTTTTAAATCGTAATTTTTCATGTTACAACCTTTTCACTATAAAGAATACAATTTCGACTTCAGATAGAATTGGAATACGTATTGAAAACAGGGGAAAAACATTTGATTACGTTGTAAAAATGGCGCATGCTGCCGATAACTATGGCTATAAGTTCTCAACATAAAAAGGTCCATTTACAAGTATGCTTTAATCTCTGTAAAGTATTGAAAAAATGTAATTATTAAGTATCTCAACACGTTCCTTATTGACACATATTCTACATGTACACGTAGTGGTTTTGCCATACAGTTTATTGTGTGTGATGGCTAATATGACTTACTAAGTGTTAGCGTATGGAGACAGTGAAAGTGGGAAAGAGAATATACATACATTTATATGCATGGTCTAAAAAAAATATGGCCAAAGACATTGAGTTGTATAATGTAATAAATAAATTCACAAACGTTCCCTTTTTATTCGCGTGTAGTTTGCCATTGCATATATGCACTTATGTAAACATTTGAAAAGGGATATTCGTCTCGTGAATATTCCTTTTTACAGAAAGGTTTGTCCCATTGTTGAGGGAAGGTGTTTAGCCCCGTACCACATGTACCGGTCACATTCCGGTACTAAATTCAATATATATTTATATCTGTCTACTTTATGTTTATGCCTATTATCATTGTTGACATTTAGATTGTAAAAATTGTGCCCCATCCCTTGTTTAATTTTATTGGCAACAAATTTATGTTTAAAGCTAAACAAATTTGAATTCTGAATATTGGCAAGTGTGCAATTAACTTCTCATGAATAATTACTATTCAATAAGTTGCAGTTGCCTGACGACCCCTCTCTGGGGGCCCCTTGTGAAACCGTTTCCTAACTCGTCAGCTGACGTTATCGGCGCTATTTTTAGCAGGGCTTTCCCGAACAATTCAAGTGGTCAAACTGGACATTTGGAACGGACTATGAATATGGGGATAGCGAGGTAACATAAGTGGAAGTGCATACAATACATACATTCATTAAAAAAAAGTATGGCTCTTCACGTGATGTCCGTTTAAAAACCATTCAAAATAAAGAACTAATTTTGCGAGAGAAAAAAACACAGATAATTCTCTTCTTTGATGCAAATGTGTTTGTTTCCGTAGTATTAGAACTGACTTAAGGAAAACTGAAAAAGAAAGTAGACATGCATAAACTATAGAAAGACAAAACGCTTTTGACCACAAATACTGAAATATAGGAGGTACAACTGTTCCAACTAGCCTAGCTATAGTGTAGTATTTACAATATTTAGTAAAAGTGAGTCACTTACCTTCATTCTGTTGTTGTTGCTGTCACAAATAAGAGCGAATCTGCAAATAAATTGAGATGATAACGCGCCAGGTTAAATAGGCAACAGCAATAAACAGCTGTTATTTGTTTAAAAGATAAAATCTGTTATTAATTAATAGGAATCAAAGGGGCCGGTTAATTATAACTCGCCCTGGGCTATCTCCACAAGGATTGTATCTATACACGAACTACGCATGCACAATATGTGTGACAGGTGCTGTTAGGAATGAATGACAAAACGTTTTAGTGTGAACCTGTTTATATGATGTTTTAAATAGCGGCTCGCCAAATTTGTCTGTAGTTACAAGCGTCGCAGTGACTTAAAACGTTGAGCTGAAGATGCTTTAGCACATTGTTGCACTGATTATCACAAGTCCGATATTGTAGATCTACGGGATGTTTTTCTTACAATAATTGAAAATGACTATCCAATTGCTGTATATGTATATGTTGACACTTAAGAACGTAGTTATTTTATTACTACTTTGCTAAAGGACTGTTCCTTCTGAACTGCAAGAGTTGTTCACTAACGTAAAAGACGTACTATCGTTTAGATTGGACTGTTGTTCGTATATTATCAAAATGTCAAGAGTTAACAATCCAATAATGTTTTAAGCGATACAATCCTGAACACACAATATACTTCTGCGCTGTTAAAAGATATAATGCTTTGTAATTTAGCTTCTTTTTGACAATTGATTTTCTTTTTCTCCATTTTGTTACTCTTTGTCCTTTTCCTCGGTTAACTTTATAAACAGCACATTTATTTGTCGATGAATTGATTGTACTTTTATTATTATTTTTTCATTTATTTCTGTTGTGCAGGTATATCACTACTTCTTCATTATGCATATGTCACTCTTCAATTAGGGAGGAATAAAGATATGAATTAAATAATTAATTAAATAATGAATCGGAGACATACTACAATAGGGAGCACTTAATCGAGAAATAGTTTTGATGAAACCACGGAATTCTGAAACATCTATAAAAGTCCGTGACGATACAG
Source organism: Mizuhopecten yessoensis (assembly GCF_002113885.1). Lineage (NCBI taxonomy): Eukaryota > Metazoa > Mollusca > Bivalvia > Pectinida > Pectinidae > Mizuhopecten > Mizuhopecten yessoensis. The sequence continues at coordinate 1,219,724 of NW_018408493.1, forward strand.
ATATATATCATGCAGAAAGCACTGTCACATACTAAATATTTAAAACAAAATTACAAACGGATGATGATCTTTTCAAACTAAATCAAATGGACAGAAACTTGGTCGGTTGGTGCAGTAGATATCGCCCTTGCCTTTCACCAAGGCGGCCGAGGTTCGATTCCCCGATCGAACGTGAATAGATTTGGGTCACCTGCCCGACCACGTGGGTTTTCTCCGGGTGCTCCGGTTTCATTCCGCATTAAGACCCCCCGCGCACTAACATCCGGGCCAACAAGAGTGATTAATATAAGTTGAAATAACTTGTTTCAGAATTGTTGTAAAGTGAATAAAGTTTATATTTGAACTTCGCCAAATTGATTTTGGCCATAGAAACAAGGCGATGGATTGGTATACCTTGTCGGGAGAGAATTTTTAATCCCTTCTCACGAGATTTTGGTGGCGCGTATATAAATATGGGTACTTTGATTTGTGTGTATTATATAAAGATATCAACCTCTGAAATCTCCAATGAGGGAGATCTCCATCGTTCCACATTTCCGATGAGGGAGATCTCCCTCGTTCCACATATCCGATGAGGGAGAAAGTGTGTGAAACGCGACTGAAACTGCTTTGCTCAATTTATCTTTCCCTTTTTATGTATTAAAATAACTCTTAAAAGCATTCATTTGATTCAGACACACCTGTTATGATCATGACACACCATGCAGTAACTAGGAGATCATGTGACCACAGGATGTAGATTCTATGTTTGTGTGAGTTTGGACTTGAATGAGGAAGTTTCGAGAGATTGGTCAATTTTGGTTAAAATGAGGGAGTGTCCCTCCCAATGAGGGAGGGTTGACAGCTATGGTACTTACCTAGGTTATAGGCGAAGATCACGGATACTCTTTTGACCGCCATTTTTGCTGCTTCAGTGGTAAGATTTTCCTAAAAAATGCATTTAAAGTATTTTACGTGATACTAAGTGCAAAGACAACACAAAATATTCTTGATGCGAGTAAGTGGGGATAACACGGTCACACACATTTCGAATTTCATTACAAATTTTAAAGGTGCGGCGTAACATACGTAGTGGGCGCAGATACAACCACTATTTCAACCTTTCGAAGGATTACCAGAGTGGTTGAGGAAATTGATACTTTTTCAACATCACAAATTATTGTAACACTTTTGCATAGATATTGATTTTTCATAAAATCATATTTTCAATAAGGGTTCATGCTTGCATAACGATCGCCATTTTCGGTCAAGATACTTCGAGACTACTTACATTTATCTATAAATTTAGATGCACCCCTGCAGGTCGGTGACCGAGAAAAGAATACACCTGCTGTTACCCACTGCATGGTTCGTATGAGGTGACTAATGTTTAAACCCCCTGCAGAATTGGGGATTTGCTTTTGTGCCCGCTACTTGGGGACACAAAAGCGATCAAAATAAATCTGCTGCACCAATTGCAATAGTTGGGATCTTTATATTTCTCTCTACTTCTTACTACCTTTTATTTCCTAACGCCTTGATTGGCAATACCTCACTCCTGGCTTTAATGTTGTACGTTCGCCCAGGTGAGGAAGGTAATGGGTTCTATCCCCAGGCCGGGACATACCAAAGACCTTGAAAATGTTAGTTGTTATTCCCTGCTTAACGTTCAGCAATTGTGGGAAATGACAACATGTGACCGGGCGGAATGATGTGTCTGGTGCAGTATTTCAGCGAGATAGCACTATAAAGACGGCATCAGATCCGATGATTGGGTGGCGAAGTGGAAAACGCGCTTGCCTTTCACCAAGGATTCCCCGATCGGACGTTGGCGGTTACCCCGATATGTTCTAAATATGTCCATAACAAATACAGAGTCTCTCCCACACACACACTCTATCACACACCCACTCACCCACCCACTCACTCTCACACCCATCCTCCCTCACATTCACCTCTCTCTCTTCTCACTCACTCTCTCTGTCGTCACCATCACTCTTCCATTCTCTATTTCCTCAACCACTCCCACCCACTCTCTCTGTCCCCACCCATCGACCCTCTTTCCCACTCTCCAACCAATTTTCCCTCACACCCCCTCTCTCTCTCAGCCACTCTATGACACACTCTCTATCTCACACCCACTCTATCGCATACCCAACCCACTATCACACACCCATGCTCATTCTCACACCATGTCGCTCTCACACCTACATTTTCTCTCCCTCTATACCACCCACTCAAACACTCTCTTCCATAAATATCCAATCAGAAAACCGGTAACATAAGCTAGAAGTATCCAATTAGAAGTGACCTAACACAGTAGGTACATCCAATATCAGAATACAACTGCCAAAGCAGCAGTCTCCAATAAAAAAAAAACAACGACAACAACTTCGTAACATGCCAATCAGGGATTAGGGGAGATTCGCAACAGGCCAATTAGGGAAGCTTCGTAACAGGCCAATCAGGGGAGACTCGTAACAGGCCAATCAGGGATCAGGGGAGGTTTTATTACACATCAGCGCAGACCAATCAGGGATTAGGGGAGCTTCGTAACAGGCCAATCAGGGATTAGGGGAGCTTCGTAACAGGCCAATCACGGATTAGGGAGCTTCGTTACAGGTAAATCAGGGGAGCTTCGTAACATGCCAATCAGGGGAGTTTCGTAACAGGCAAATCAGGGATTAGGAGAGATTCGTATCAGGCCAATCAGGGATTAGGGGAGCTTCGTAACAGGCCAATCAGGGGAGACTCGTAACAGGCCAATCAGGGATTAGGGGAGCTTCGGAACAGGCTAATCAGGGGAGGTTTTATTACACATCAGCGCAGATCAATCAGGGATTAGGGGAGCTTCGTAACAGGCCAATCCGGGAAGCTTTGATTACACATCAGCGCACAGTTAGACACCCTCAGTGTTCGAAACATTAACAGAAGCGATAGGAGAAACGTTCAGTTTTATGTAAAATAAAATCAATCTATGTGGATGTACAGTTATTATAGCATTATTTATCATAATACAACATTATTTCTACCATCAATCTATCTAAATGAATATATTTGAATGCGTTCTGAACATTTACATTTTAATTTCGTTGTAAGCGTTAAAGTAAAATATTTAAAATAACATATATTTTGGTTGATTCTAAGATGAATAAGATGGTAGGTAACTCTTGACTTGTTTTAATTCTATACCAGGTATACCTACTACAGTTAAATCCCTCCCCAGTACCTCTACTATAATCCCTGTTATTATCGGTACCAGTACTGATTTCTGCTCAGATCAACGTTCTATCCGACTCTCTCCCTAAACGCATTGTATTTATTGATTGGTCATTACCCGAATGTTGATTTTTTTACAAGTAGTTCGGAGCTGGAACGACAAATTTATGAATCTTTAGATGACAACTACATGTAGTAGAGTTGTGTTCAGGAGTATTTTGGCATAACTTCATTGTGAGGTAGTTGGGAGTAAGTTTATTTAATTTTCTATACATTCATACAGAAATATATTTTTTGGAATACTATTTTGATGATAAAGACAAGAGACCATAACGTAAGACCAGGTGTTCCGGAAGGATGAGCGTCCCTTGCTTCCATCGACAACACTCGCCATGTAAATCCTGGGGGATGTTCCTTTATGCGGAACAACCGGTTTGTCTGTTTTTAATTGCAACAATTTGCAACATTTCATAAACGAAAACTGCCTAGGTCAAATCACAGGTATCTGACTCGGAAAAAATGTAAAAAGGGCGAGCCACTCTGTACATAGTATGCTACTTTCGATACATACTATGTATATATAAAGAATCCCCCTTGTTTTATTTTAAACTAATAATATGACTTCCCCTTTTCTTCGGGCAGATACCTGTGGTAAAAACAATGGTCAATGTGAGATACGAGATGGTAACAACAAACCACAAGGCACACTACAGAGCATTCTAAAAAAACGTTGCTATCCCTGTTGCACAAAAGCATACATACCCCACAGCCTTTATCATACTCCATGTATCGAAACCCTGTGTTATACATTTGTCTGTCAGCGTACGATATTTAACACGGAGACCGTAATATTGGGGAGTAAAACCGTTAAAACTATAAAACTGCGACGTATAAACGCTGATTATTGGGGGAGAGGCAGTAATGTTATTTTCAAGGGAAAGGTTAAGTTCAGGATGAGATTAATGTATCAAATCATATTATTAGGGTTTTTTCTCAAGTTCTTCTTGAGGTTTGGTTAAGATACTTATTAATACAATTTGGTAAGATTATTGTATGGTTCTAATATGTATTCAGGCACAAAAAGGGAAGAATTGTTGACACAATTAAGCCAATATATAACAAGGTCACAGTGACCTACTTATCAACAATGTGCTACTCTTTTCGGCCATTTTTAATATTTGCTGCTTTAGTTTAACGCAATACACCGAAATGATGAAGAAACTTTAAACAAAAATAACGTGTAGTTTTGTAAATAAAAAGCGTCCATTTGTGATTTTGGTCGCCCACTTTACCCCCTCATATCTCGGGATGGTCTCCAAGATGACCTTAATTTCATGTCATATCATGATGGCATAACCCCAAGGTATGTATACACAAATATAAACTTTTCGGTGATAGCCACCAGAAGGCCGTAATTGGCACTCCTCCTTTAGCAATTGATACAGTAAGCCAAAAATGCATTACACTGCATCACACATCTGTTTCGTCTTTAGGACTCATCGGTGATGCTTAGGGCCTAAACAAATACAAAATTAGTCTGAAGTTGTTTTGAAATCAAAGGGGAATGTGCGTAAAACCCTTCAATTTATGAGTTTCAAATTTAGAGGCGTACAGGTGTATTTCAAATTGAATAACTTGTATAGTGTGTATATCATATGTTATTGGATAGTAATATATGGTATTATATTAATACTAGTATTCGCAAGGCATCAATTAGCCCGAGTTTCCTCTGGCCCTGATACCAGACTTAGACATTATGACAGATATATTCCACACCAGAAATCTGTCTGTCAAAATGTCCAAGTCTGGTGTCAGGGCCAGAGGAAACTCGGGCTAGGTATAGGCAACAACGAGGTGCGACTAACAAAGGATACTATGGTTAAAACCGTACTTATCAGTACCCTTACTTTAAAACAGTTTTCCATCGGGTAAGTTAACAGTAAACTCAGCAAAAACAAAGCAGGTTGTTTTCAGAAATGGAAGTCGTATTAAGGACTGTGAAACCTTGGCATAGAATAATAATAAAATTGAAATTGTAGACGCATTTAGCTATTTAGACGTGAAACTTAGATTTAAAAATGAAATTAATCTTATTCAGAAGCAGCTTGCTGACCAAGGTCGTAACGTTATGTTTGCTCTTCTTTCTAACTGTTCTAACTTCAGCCTTAATTTTTAAACTTGACTACATTTATTTGACACTCACGTTTGTAGTATACTGAAATGTGGCTGTGAAGTTTGGGGTTCTTCAAAAGGTTTGGATATCGAAAGGGTGCGCTTATATTATTGTAAGAGTATTCTGAAAGTTAAGAAATCCACGTGTAACGCAATAGTGTAATTTTTAATTGGGACGGTACCCACTAGAATGTATTAGGAAGTAAAGAATATGATGATGATGATGATGAGTGGTAATAATGATGATGATGATGATGAGTGGTAATACTGATGATGATGATGATAATGATGATGATGAGTGGTAATAATGATGATGATGATGATGATGATGAGTGGTAATACTGATGATGATGATGATGATGATGAGTGGTAATAATGATAATGATGATGATGATGATGATGATGATGATGATGATGATGATGATGATGATGATGATGATGATGATGATGATGATGATGAGTGGGAATGATGATGATAATGATGATGATGATGATGATGATGATGAGTGGTAATGATGAGCGGGAATGATGTATATGATGATGATGATGATGTTAATTGTGACAAATTATAAAACTAGGGTGTGTTGTGCGCATTTGTATTACTAGTATATGAGTGTATGTATTTACTATGCCATCTTTGTAACATACATTTTATGCTCAACCAATGAACTGTAAAGCTTACGGAATAAAATAAACTGTAAACTGTAAGTTTCTCAGTTTTTTATAACATAACTAGCTATGACAATTTAACTCTTCATAGGTTTGTACTGACGAATCGGCCAGCCGAATGATTGTGTGACCGTTACGTTCCTCCATTTTCCGTTTTTGTTTTCTTTGTTTAAATGCATCAACATAGAGCTATATACACGACTGTACAAATGTTTTATTTCATGTTACATCATTCACCATGTAAATGTATTCTATACGCTCTCGATATACGTATAAACCTTGCAAAATTTAACTTAAGTGACATTCGAAAAGTACGAAAGCCTATCAGGGTCACTTACGTTATAACGCGAAAAAACACGTTATTACGCAAATAAAGTGTTTGACCGTGTTCTGCGCATAAACAAGCCTAGAAGTATTTGATCAATATAATTGATAAAAAGCATCTAGAATGTTTTCTCCCTCCCGTGCACATATTGTGAAGTTCAGTAACAAATTTTAAATTTAGTTTTTACGGAAATCTATCCCCTGAAGGGACAAAAATGGCGGCAAAAAGTGTGTTCGTGATCTCCGCCTGTGACGTATAGGTTAACCCCTGACTTCAATTTGTAAGTACATGTATATTGGTCTCGGCGTACAGCGAAACATTCGCTCGGATATTTTGCTCTGGGTGTAAAAGAAACCTTATAGGTCCGAACACTTTGGTTTATGTATACTGGAAACCTCATTAGTTCGGACACTTTGGTTATTGTATACTGGTAACCTCATTAGTTTGGACACTTTGGTTAATGTATACCGGAAACCTCATTAGTTCGGACACTTTGGTTAATGTATACTGGAAACCTTATTAGTTCGGATACTTTGGTTAATGTATACTGGAAACCTCATTAGTTCGGACAATTTTGTTAATGTATACTGGAAACCTCATTAGTTCGGCCACTTTCGTTAATGTATACTGGAAACCTCATTAGTTTGGACACTTTGGTTAATGTATGCTGGAAACCTCATTAGTTCGGACACTTCGGTTTATGTATACTGGAAACCTCATTAGTTCGGATACTTTTGTTAATGTATACTGGAAACCTCTTTAGTTCGGACACTTTGGTTAATGTATTCTGGAAGCCTTATTAGTTCGGATACTTTGGTTAATGTATACTGGAAACCTCATTATTTCGGACACTTTGGTTAATGTATACTTGAACCCTCATTAGTTCGGACACTTTGTTTAATGTATACTGGAAACCTCATTAGTTCGGACACTTTGGTTTATGTTTACTGGAAACCTCATTAGTTCGGACACTTTGGTTAATGTATACTGGAAACCTCATTAGTTCGGACACTTTGGTTTGTGTGCACAGTGGAACGATATTAGTCCGGACGTTTTGGTTTTTATGTAAATTGTAAAGGAAATCTTATTCGTCCTTACACTTTGATTTGCATGTACATCGAAACCTTATTAGACCGGACAAATTGGTTTGTGTATACAATGAAACCTTATAAATCCGGACATTTCAGTTGGTTTGTGTTTATAAGAAACCTTGTTAGTCCGGAATTTTATCTTTTTTATGTTCTTTCCTATTTCAATCTTTGAGTATCATACGGTGGACCATTATACTAAGTGTTTCTCTACCCATCGTGGCGAGTCTCCTTAGGCCGGCTGTTGAGATGTCTCCAGTGATACGTGGCGCTGACGGATCGATACAATCATGTACACAGCAAGCCCCCTCTCACCGGTTACAACTAGGATAAGTATACCCTCTTCTCATTGACAGTTGAACAATGACACGCAACAGCTAATTTTTACGTGAGCACATAACTCGATGTTAGCTTTTTGATTATATTCCTGAGAATAGAAAAACATAGACGGATTGAAGTTCATTTAAATTCAATTTATTTCAGTAAATTTTATAATGTAGTAGGTAGGTGTGTTACCCTGGGGTAGGTATGCGTGTTACCTTGGGTAGGTATGTGTTTTACCCTGTGTAGGTATGTGTGTTACCTTGGGTAGGTATGTGTGTTACCCTGTGTAAGTAAAAATGTATGTGTGTTACCCTGGGTGGTTATGTGTGTTACCCTGTGTAGGTATGTGTGTAACCTTGGGTAGGTATGTGTGTTACCCTGTGTAGGTATGTGTGTTACCTTGGGTAGGTATGTGTGTTACCTTGGGTAGGTATGTGTGTTACCTTGGGTAGGTATGTGTGTTACCCTGGGTAGGTATGTGTGTTACCTTGGGTAGGTATGTGTGTTACCCTGGGTAGGTATGTGTGTTACCTTGGGGTAGGTATGTGTGTTACCCTGGGTAGGTATGTGTGTTACCTTGTGGTAGGTATGTGTGTTACCTTGGGGTAGGTATGTGTGTTACCCTGGGTAGGTATGTGCGTTACCTTGGGTAGGTATGTGTGTTACCCTGGGTGGTTATGTGTGTTACCCTGTGTAGGTATGTGTGTTACCTTGGGTAGGTATGTGTGTTACCCTGTGTAGGTATGTGTCTTTCCCTGTGTAGGTATGTGTGTTACCCTGGGTAGGTATGTTTGTTACCCTGGTTAGGTATGTGTGTTACCCTTGGCAAGTAATGTGTGTTACCTTGGGCAGGTATGTGTGTTACCCTGGTAAGTAATGTGTGTTACCCTGTGTAGGTATGTGTGTTACCCTGGTATGTAATGTGTGTTTCCCTGTGTAGTTATATGTGCTATCCTGGTAAGTAATGTGTGTTATCCTGGGTAGGTATGTGTGTTACCCTAGTAAGTAATGCGAGTTACCTTAGGAAGGTATGTGTGTTACCCTGGGTAGGTATGTGTGTTACCTGGTTAGGTATGTGTGTTACCCTGGGTAGGTATGTGTGTTACCCTGGGTAGGTATGTGCGTTACCTTGAGTAGGTATGTGTGTTACCCTGGTTAGGTATGTGTGTTACCCTGGGTAGGTATGTGTGTTACTCTGGATAGATATGTTTGTCACCCTGGTAAGGTATGTGTGTTACCCTGTGTACAGAGCTATGTTTGTTAGTTATCCTGAGGAGTTATGCGTGTTACACTGGGTGTGTACGTTTTTTTACCCTGTGTAGATGTTATCTAGGCAGAAATATGTGGTGTCTGGGTAAGTTTATGTGTTATTCCGGTATAGGTGTGTAATCTGGGAAGAGATATACGTATTCCAGAGAGATCAGTTTTATACGTCTGACAAAGACGTTATAGAAATGGTATTACACAGACAAACTGTTAACACGAAACAGGCACCTGCTATCGACCGCGAGTTTCGATCCAAACGTCCTGTTTTTGACAACTGGCGAAAACTGTAAATATAGTTCTGCAAAAGCTGTGTATTGTGTTCGCTATCAGCGTTGTCAAGCAATCGACACCGTCGCCAAGTTGGAAGCGGAATTCATACGTTGATAACGACTCAGCAGCTTCCTTACATATAAACATCAGAGATCTCTCGACATGATTATTAACTATTTTTTACTTCACATGAAAATTCAACAAGAAGTTTGTCAGGGTTAGGTGAATTTTACACATTGATGGTGTAAAATAGGTAAAATTTCTAAATGATTTGATTAAAGCCTTTCGATTCAGTAGCGCATCAGCGCTATATGGCAGCCCACTACAGCTCCTGTAGTTCTGATACGGCCAGTGTAGTGATTGCGTTGTGAGCTATCTGCTACCGATTCTAACACCAGCAGTCTGGCTTAGGGTATAAACAGTCTACATTGTATATAGCTATCTGTATAGACAGCTGACTGCCTCCATTACGATATTGGTGGTGTTTGAAACCAGCCAGAAGTGCTTGGCCGAAAACATGTCTGGGGAAAACCTATAACTGTGTTAAAAATCAGCGCGGATATTGGAGTACTTGGCACTGGTAGTGAAATTTCTTTGTGATATACTCTTCGTTGTTGAAAAGGCATGGATGCGGTTCTGGCGTTTTACGCTGGGCTGGTGGTTATCACTGGATCTACCTACGGTGAGTCTTACCTGTTGTTTATATAGAAATCTTAGCATGAGCATGCCATGTTAGATTTTAAACAGTGGCGGAGCCAGATTTTTTCTGAGCTTTGGGAAACCTTCTAGCCTTTTAATTTCTTTTAAAATCTATGTATTACCCCCCTTTTCACCAGGAAATCTTGAACACTTAAAAACTCTCCCCGTGTATACACTAGACTTATATCTAGACACCCCACTGCGTTGTAGATCATGTTATTAATATAGTCAGTTTCAAATATATGTGTAAATATTGTTGCTATATGTTTGAAGTAATATGAGCGCATTGCCAACGGAAATAGAAGGGGTGTTCGTCAACCCTCTCGTATAGCAACTGTAGAACATGATAGATATTGAAATAAATGTATAAGAAACATTGTTATCTCGCCCACAGGGTCTTGAAAATTCAGAAACAGGTTCTCTTACCTTTACGCTATCTGTGGTTGGTTTGAATTATTACCATCTGGTACGCCTAATAACATTCATTATGTCTTAAAATATATATTCTATATCATTCCGGGTCTCCATGGCCCTGATGCGGTGACCACTAGACCTAAAAACTTGTGCAAAGTTGTCGGCACCTCCATAAGACGGACACCTATCTATATATATGGTATACTCCACAGATACCAAAATGTCTTTAATGCGGAGGGGTGGCCTTCGTTTCCAGCAAAGGTAGTTTTATTATGAAACCGCTGGGTTTCTTGGGCAGTTTTGTAAAGAGAGATCACTATGTCACCTAATCGCTGGCTTGAAGGTAGGACCAAACGGATGAGTGGTGGGTGACCAGCGGTTTAGTGCTGACTAGAAAGTGGGACAACCTAATTAGTGATGTCCTGCTAGTGGGGAAACAAGTTAAGGTTATTGCATGGTTTTCGAGTAACAAGGGATTTATTACACCCGAGCGAAGCGAGGGTGTAATAAGTCCCGAGTGATGAGAAATCATGCAATAACTGGCTTACTGCATGCTTTCCAACTCGAACAAAACAGAAAATTTGAGTAAAAAATATTCACCTGGACAATCTTTTTACCTACCCTACACTGCAGATAATTTACATGTACCTGTGTGAGTGAGTACTAATCAGAACCAGGTAAGTTTGTCTTTATTCTCAATAGCCCAGTCTGAGTGTATCCTTCATAATGGATACAAGTGTTTCTGATTACTATCCAGCTCCAGTGTCAGGGAAGGTAAGGAGTCTCTGTTCAACAAGTAGAACAAAATACGGGAAACAATGTTGAATTTCTGACTACATTTTCAGTTTAATTTTGAAGATGTGGCAAAGGTACAGGATATTGAAACCATTTTCATACATACAATGTAAGGGTTTATCAATCCCTAAGGAATTCCATTTCTTTCAATGAATGGTATATTTGAATGTGCAATTTTGTATAAAAAAACAGCTCCTAAAGATTATAAATTTTTCAATGAAATGCTTATCCTCTCACGTGATAAGGAAATCAATAACGCTGCCAACTCAGTAATTTTGTTTGTTTGTTTTTCAATCATGAAATTACCATTTTTAACTTTATTTATTATTATTTTTCTTATTTTAAATGTGTCGATCAAGTTTATCCTTTCCACTGTATTGACTTCATCATTACTTACTTATTGATTATCTCCCCTTTCTTACAGCATTTGTGACCACAGTCCACTGGGCACACCCCCTTTCATGGTCATGTAATCATGATTGGCCATGAAAGGGGATTATGTGTGCAGTGGACTGTGGTAGCAAGTGATTTATTTCCCACACTTTTCCATTGTGAGAGGTGGGAAGTATGCAGTAATTAATGGTGGTTGATTGCCAATGCTGGGCAGTGCAGGGTCTATTTGACCTGTATGATATAAATCATTGGATAGGAAATTTTTTATGAACATTATTCCTGAACCTTTCTTAGAATACTGTACTAAATCTAGGCTGTTGTTATACATTAATTGTACATCCTTACTTTAACTGGTACGATTGTACCGTGCAATGTTTGTTTTGATTTCTGCCACGGTTCCACATCGCTGTTGTCATAAGAGTTCTGCCACGGTTCCACATCGCTGTTGTCAAAAGAGTTCTGCCACGGTTCTACACCAATGTTGTCAAAAGAGTTCTGCCACGGTTCCACATCACTGCTGTCAAAAGAGTTCTGCCACGGTTCCACATCACTGTTGTCAAAAGAGTTCTGCCACGGTTCCACACCACTGTTGTCAAAAGAGTTAGAGAGACTACGGTTTGCATCCATATGTGATAATTGTATTAATAAAGTACAAACAGGTGGTCATTTGATTGCCTTTAATTTGCTTCGGGCGGGCAGTATGCGTGTTCGATACAAAGCATTCAAATTCTTATTAGTAAACTGACTGTTATGGTTATAGACTCAATATCAACATTTCGGTCAATTCCGTCGAGGCGGATTTTTAATAGGATGTCGCTGGGCCTTTCCGAAATTACAGAAAACATCACTCATCCCATGAAGGGTATCGGAATCATAATGAGAAATTGTGATATTACTGCTATTTTGATATTAAATATGTCATATTGGTATACATAAAGTAAGCGTAGTGATACTTTTAATTAGAAAAACATGCAAAATTTTCACAAAATTTAAAATATATCCGACATTGTCAACTTGCCTATGTATAGTTACAATGGTAGTCTATATATTAAACTTCTTTAAAATAACTTTCTCTATATATCTATTCTTTCTACAGAATCGTTTTTATGTAATAGCAAAACCGGTTAAGTACTTTTATTTAGTATGCCAAACACGGACAATGCACAGTTTCACATAATCATGAAGAATTTGATTATCATTGTTTATCATGGTATAAACCGATACATTTTCTGTTTTTATACTATACCAATCTGATTAAAACCAAATCTTTGATTCCACTCCCTATACTTTTTGACTGGAATGTAGAGTATCGGGAGTGGAATCAAAGATCTATTCCGTCTTTTCGTATTGCAGAGTTATCTGCTCTTGTGAGCAGGCATTGATTGTTACGTCATTTGTTTGTGAGAGTAACGTCATCAATTTTTGAGAAAACGACGTAATTTTCTCAAACAAACCAATGACGTAACAATCAATACATGCTCACAAGAGAAGATAACTCTGCAATACGCAAAGACGGTATACAAAAACACTTCATTATATTATGTGCAGCAGTGATAACTCATAAATATGTATTCTGCAAAAGTAGTCTTTCCTCTGGAGAACAGCTCATGGTTGAGATTTTGTTATAGACAAAGATATGCAGATATATAAAAACAATGAAATAATTTTAATAATAAAACTAATATATGCTTTATTATTCTATTTTGTCTTTTGCCTATTCATTAAAGAAAATATGAAGGATTATTACATTATTTTATATATTTTTAACTCTAAACATGTAAAGCAAGAAATGATATTGTCTGACTCCCCACACAAAAATCATATCTTAGCATATTTTGTTCTTATGACCCTGAACGAAGGCCAAGGTCACCATTGTTTACCATACTTATATCCATCAGATTAAGAACCTACTTGCCAAAAATCCAGACCAAATGACCTTTGGTTATGAAGAAACACAATTGTTAAAGGAAAAGTGGAAAGAAAGCTCTGTTTTTTGTTTTTTTTAAATTAAAGGTGTTATATGACAAATTTACAGGCTGTCAATTTTATTGGAATTCCTGACGTTGAACAATATTATTGGTAGCCAACTTTTAAGCAAGAATGAGCAATGGACTCGTTTTGGAACTATGTGAATTAACGTGTCCAAAATGAGAAGTGTCTCATAAGTTATGAAATTTCACATACTTTTCTGCTTTAATCTTCAATAAAAAGAACAGTTCCTGCTTGAAATAGTGTACATTCGGTATCAAAATAATAGCTTGAATATGTTGCATACGACGATGATATAATTATATAGTAATTGTGTCATTCAAATGCCATAGGAGGAATATAACTACTGTACCTTTAATACCATCCGCGATATCCAGGGGTTACGCTCACTTTTTTCGCTTTCTACACCCCTGGAATATGTCATAGCAAAATCGGAGGCTCAGTGTGCAGCACTCTTTGTTAAATTACACTATCAAGTGGGACCTTACTGTAGATACTTCAAAGACCAAGATTTTTGTTTTTAGAAATGGGGGAAGATTAAAAGATAATGAAAAATGGGAATACGATGGGTGTGTGTTAGAGATAGTGAATTAATTCAACTATCTTGGAATCTTATTGAATTATAATGGGAAATTTAAACAAACACAGACAAAAATATCTGAACAAGGAAGAAAAGCATTGTTTGCATTATTGGGTGTATGTAAAAAACAGTATTTTAATATTGAGACTCAATTAGCAGTGTTTGATACTTATGTCAGTAGTATAGTCAACTACGGATCAGAAGTATGGGGATTCCATAAAGGCCCCGACATCGAAAAACTACATGTAGATTTTTGTAAAAGGTTGCTAGGTGTGCGCAAATCCACTCCGAATATGATGGTATATTTCGAATTAGGCCGTTATCCATTGCATGTAACAAGGAAACTAAAAATATTTAAATATTGGTTTAAATTGCTCAATACCGAAAACTGTATTTTGAAATCCTGTTATGAAAATATGCTGCTAATCAAGGATCCATGGGTCTGTGAAATAAAAGATGAATTGTATCGTTTAGGCTTAGGATATATCTGGGACGCACAGAATGGAAACAATTTCACTTTTTTAATTATTAAGGCAAGATTATTTGACATTTTTAATCAAGAGGGATATAGTTTAATTACAGGTATGTCTAAAGGTATGCTTTACAGAGAATTAAACAGTACAATTTTACTACAATCTTATCTAACAAAATCAGTTAATATCGGTTATATGAAAGAAATTGCTCGACTTAGGCTGTCAGCTCATAAATTAAACATTGAATCTGGACGTTATGTTGGCACTGTTAGAACTAATAGATTATGTACAAAGTGTACTCTTAATGACATAGAAGACGAGTTTCATTTTGTTTTAGTTTGCACAAGATATACAGATTTAAGACGGAAGTATTTAAAATGTTACTATAGAAATAACCCTAGTGTATATAAGCTTGTTCAATTACTTAATACACAGAATATTAAAGAATTATGTAATCTTGGAAAGTATCTGATAGCGGCAAATAAGCGCCGATCAGATATATGACAGTTTGTATGTGTGTATTGTTCATTCTCCTGTGACCAATGTGGCTTTTTGTACATATGTAAATATCCTGTTTAATATATGTTTACACTGATCAGTCGCAAGACTTCAAGTTGATAAAGAACTTGAACTTGAGCACCTTGAAAACGAGACAAGAAGACTAGTTTGATCCTTTGATGTAGATCTAAAGAATCTCGCGGTCACGAACGGTAAAAATTGACAGGCTTTGAAGTCGGGCGTCTCTCCTTTGTAATCTTCAAAGGACAGGTATCAGCCTAGCGATTGGTCAGGTTTTTTTTACCCGAGACCAATCAAACAGCTATCTTCGTACCTTTAATTTTGATATTACATGTGCCAGGGGTGAGCGAAAGTGAGCGTAACCCCTGGATATCGAAGTTGTGCACCCCTGGATCTCCATAGGCGTTGACCCTACTTTTGATGGAATGACCTGCGTACCAGCTACGCGCCCGCTGGTGTTAGTGAACTAACCAATAAACTATCAATAAGCTCAATGAACTAACCGATAACTACCAATAAGCTAGTTAGCCGAGTAACATGTGCATTTAACAGTAATTCTGTAACGGAACTTTTAAGTTGACTTTTAGTAAAATAATGCTGACAAATGTCATCTCCAAGCGGCAACATGTCGTCAAAAGGTCGTGACATCACCGTATTATGTCGAACAGGTCGTTAACATCACGGACATGCGTCATCTCCAACAGATCGTCACATATATAGCTGACAAATGTCATATCAAACATATAATCAGAACTAAGGTCCTAACATAAACGACACGTGTCATCTCCAACAGATCGTCACATAGCTGACAAGTGTCATATCAAACATATAATCAGAACTAAGGTCCTAACATAAACGACACGTGTCATCTCCAACAGGTCGTCACATCATTGACATGTGTCATCTCATACACTTTACCGACACGTGTTATTTTCGATTTGTTGCCTCGTCTTCAACACATGTTGTTGTGTGTTTCTGACTAAATGCAGCTCAAACACTTTTCAAGCTTGCGAGAAAATGCGTTGTAATTATAAACTCGAGAAATAAAAGCGACATCTGTAGCTGACATCCCTTGAATGCAATCAATGCAGCAAATCTTGACAAATCTCGTCAATCGACTAGCTGGTTACGGTTTATAAAACTTAAGTTCGGCTAGGAGCATTTGTACATTCTTGAAGAATTACGATCAATGTTTACTGCACACCCGTTGCTTGCTCTATTTATGTGTGGAGTCAGTAATTATCGTGTTTGTTAGCGATACAGATAAAACTAATTGATCGAAGCCATCATCTTTGTTTAATGTAACCTCGTCAGTTCTGACTCCTATATTGCTCCATAACACGTGATGTAAATTTTCAAATACTATGACATTAAAATGGGTAGGTCATCATCTGTAAATTGACTTTAGGTCGTGGAATATTTGGCAAGCCAACTTAACACTTCACATCTTAAAGAGATACATGTATTTCTATTACATTAAAACAATATCTTCAATACTGTTGCGACCCCCAGTGTGGTGTTACATAATAAGTTGTTGGCTTCCAACAGCAAGAGAATCTTATATTGGACTTCGATCACACCACGCTAAGACTGTCCTCATCTCTGGGGCTTACAGCCACGCTTGAACATGCACTGCCATTTGTATAAATAGCTAGATTACTGGTATTTTTATCTGTACGTTGGTCGCCATTCCCTCATTGCCTGTAAAGGGAGGTTACTCTCTGGAGTCTGTAAAGGGAGATAACTATCTGGAATTGACGTTATAAGCTTACATCCGCTACCATTTTTTTGCCACCAAAGAAGCATAATACTGTCACTGTCAATTGTAGATCACTCTTTAGCATGCATTAGCAGCAATATGCAAATTCAGCAAATTACGTTCGGAACCGCTCGTGTTGTCACATAACTATGTTAAACTGCCGCTTTCCATTAGTTTTGATCGTTAAGACGCGTTTGCTACTTTCCAGAGAGGATAGAAGAGTCTTGGTGATTGAGACTACGTTTTCTATTTAGCACGGATGCGGGGACATCCACGAAATCGCAAACGTGTTTAGAATAATTTGTCAGGGAGATATACAAAATGTTTACGTACGTCACTTGGACCCATTCGATTCCGGAAACGACGAAGTCGGCAAACCACCTATATCACATTTCCATGGTTACGGATATGTTCCGAATATAAAAACGGGAGCGGGGTCGATCCTGTTGACGACATAGGCTATAATGCCCGTAGTAAATATATTTAATGTTTTTCTCGTACATTAAAGAAGTGTGCAAAACGATCGTTGGACAATCTTACAAGTATATTGGGAAGATAGGATGTACAACTGTACTCAAAACCATTTCCTCTTTACCAAACGTGTTTACGGCTCTCGTTCTTCTTTGGTAATTTGAATTCGTAGACACACGGCAACGCAAAAAGAACCAAATTTTATCTGCTGGTTTTTATTGTTGAGAGGGGTAACAAAACCCGCATCTCCCGAAGCTAGAATGGAGTTGAAACCACGATGTGGGATGAATCAGTTACGTTGAAAAATGTTTTTTTCAAGCTGACGTGCAAACCTTACCTTCAGATAATTCCCTCATAATTCTATAAATAAGACAGAACTGTGTGAAGACACTGATAAAATCGATCAATGAATTGCAAAGTAGGTCTAAATAAAGCATTACTCTCTCCTGTCTAGGCTTACCACATATAAACTATAGCAAGACAGTGCATCAAGTGTAGGCGCCATCTTGTATTTCCCTTGATGGTGCAACTGTTTGTGTTTCTGACACAGTCTATGGTTGGTGTGTCTGTCTGTGTGTCCGTCTGTGTTTTTGATAAAGTCTAGGATACGCATGTCTGTCTGTGTGTCTGATAAATTCTAAGGTATGTCTGTCTGTCTGTGTGTGTGTGTGTGTGCGTCTGTGTTTCTTATGCAGTCTTAGATAAGTATGTCAGTCTGAGCCTCTGGCACATTTTAGGGTTGGTGTGTCTGTCTATGTGTCCGTCTGTGTGTCTTATACAGTCTAGGGCCAGATTGATTGCCTGTCTATGTGTCCGTTTATGCGATACCTTCTAAGTCAGTGTGTTTGTTTGGATATGTTCGTCTGAGTGTCTGGAGCATCAATTCAGGATTAAATAGATGTGTCTGTTATTCTGATACAGATAGGGTTGGTGTCTTAAGACGTCTGATATAATCTAGGACTTGTATATTTGTCTGTCTGTCGATAGTGTGTCAGTCTATGTAACTAATACAGTGTAGGGTTCATGTATCGGTGTGTCTGGTACAGTCTAGGGTTCGTGTGTCTGTCTCTTTGGGGCTGATAAAGTCTAGGGCTGGTGTTTCGTCATCGTCGGATACCCACGAGTGATTTCGCTTCGGTACTCAAGTGAGTACCGAAGCGAAATCAACTGTGTGTATCCGACGATGGTGTTTCGTCTGCCTGTGCGTCTGATAAAGTATAAAACTTGGAGCGTCTGTCTGTGTGCCTGATAAAGTCCAGCGACTGAAATGTCTGTCTTGTATAAAGTCTGAGACTTAAATTGTACTAGACCAGCGCTTACATGTACTTACGCTAGGAGTGACCGTGTGGCGCAGTGTTTATAGCGCGCACTTGGTTTTCACCACGACGGGTATGGTTCGATTCCTCGATCAGAAGTGAACCAGTATTAGGTCACCTAACTTTCCCACGGGTTTTCTCTTGGTTCTCCGGCTTTCTCACATGCTTAAACCCCATTTGCGCTTCCACCAAGGTTGATTATTTAAAGTCGACGAGTCTTGAGTCATGCATGTAAATATTGTAATTTTAATATATTAACGCCTAAATTTATACTAGAATGACATACTTATTGGCATCGAAGTTTATACCAGACTAGTGAAATGGTGGACTACAAGAGCGGTGCCTAAATCAGACAATATTGACGCTTACATGTCCCTTAAATCTATACTACAAATAATAGACTGGCGCTCGGTGTACGTACGTGAAGCTTCGAAGAGGTTGATAACCCTAACATTAGATTGAAATAACATAGAATAAATTTCAAGGAAATCGATTCGAAATAATATCAACTATATGTAACATCGTAGTTCAGGAAAGGACAGCGGTTTTAAAGACGTCACTTATCACAACCATCATTTACTTGAAAACCAGTTAATCCGCTCTGCGGGAAATCACGAACAGACAGGATACCAATATGCAGGCATCACTGTCCTTAATCTCATAGGAGGACAGTGAAGCTGTTTAAAGGACGTGTTCCACGCTCCCGTATACGTGCTGTATGTAACTGTGACAGCCTATCCGCATCTAAGGAGCTGACCGAGCTTAGGGCGTGATCTGGACGGGCAAGGTCATTTTGAATCACCGAGGGCCCGGTAAGCTGGAGACTTACCCCCTCAAGACGCCAGAACACGGGCTCCGCCCGTGAAATGGAGTCTATAAACCCATCAACCAACCAACCAACCTGTCCTTAATCTTCATCACAGGGACCTGCGAATTTGTTTAAAGTGATGTGTCCATTGTTATATGAGACGTTTCAGAGGATTACATCAACTTTCGATTACAATGTTATCCCCAATGATATATACCGGAAGTTGATCTAAACCCCTTAAACGTATAACATAACGCTGAAAAGATCAGTTTAGATCAAAAAATACAAAATTGTAACAGGTTCTCAGGTCCCTGTGATATTCACCAGAGTATACGCGGTTCAGAGATATTTCGCGAGACCAATATATGAGGTATTGACCTCGGTCACGGCAGACAAAAATTGGTATTGTCTGCGAATGGGAGAACTCGAATCATATCTATCCTCACGCAGCGCACAAAACATAGGGCGCCAATCGATATAAATCGAATTGGTATTGCACTCAAACGATATTGATTTGATTTAGAACTGAAGGAGCAATGAGTTCTTTGGGGGATGGCTATACTATTGCGCATGCGCATTGTTCGACATTTATATAAAATAAAACACCACATAATATCAAAGTGAATCTGTTTTCTGCTTTCATTATTCCTATGACACAAAATATGCACTCTCGAATTAAATTTCATTATCAATTGAATAAGAATTACACAAGAATATACCTTTTCTCAGCGCCAATTCTTTCCAAACCCCCTATTTATATAAGAATCTACATGTTCATAACCACTATTATAGTTTACATCATCTACCCCTACCCCTACCCCTACCCCTACCCCCACCACCCTCTCCCATATTTACAAAAGGTTCCACATAGCTCCTTCTACTGTATTTCTGATTTCACTTATATCTCCAGATATGAATTGCTTATGAAATATTAAAATGTTTGAATTTAATCTGGGTTGTATAGGGTTTAAACGTCTTTATAACAGCTGACTTCATATGAAGACAGTTATAGTTAAAGTCAAATAACAGACGATAAAAGTTTGATCTCAATCTCAAAACATCTACCTCCAAATTTCCGGATCTCTTTCCCTTTCACATGAAACCGTTTCGCATTTTACAAACGATTTAAAGCTAAAAGGAAAGCTGAATTGACGGGTTTAGTGAAGAGCAAAATTTGTGTGTTCCTATTTCGCGACTGTTTAACGTTGATCCCCACTCGCTACAGTAATACAGAGAGGCTCTTACATTGTCACAACCCACGATCAATACGAGTCGGCGATACGCCTCCCCGACACACAGGGAACTGGCACAGGGACCATCTCCATCAATGTCATTGGTTAAGGATACTTGTGTCGCGTTAAGCTATCTGGACTATCTCTGTCTATGTCATTGGTTAAGGATACTTGTGTCGCGTTAAGATATCTGAACTATCTCTGTCTATGTCATTGGTTAAGGATACTTGTGTCGTTAAGATATCTGGACTATCTCTGTCTATGGCATTTGTTAAGGATACTTGTGTCGCGTTAAGATATCTGGACTATCTCCGTCTATGTTATTGGTTAAGGATACTTGTGTCGTTAAGATATATGCACTATCTCTGTCTATGTCATTGGTTAAGGATACTTGTCCCCCCTTAAGATATCTGGACTATCTCTGTCTATGTCATTTGTTAAGGATCCTTGTGTCGTTTTAAGATATCTGGACTATCTCTGTCTATGTCATTGGTTAAGGATACTTGGGTCGTTAAGATATCTGGACTATCTCTGTCTATGGCATTTGTTAAGGATACTTGTGTCGCGTTAAGATATCTGGACTCTCTCCGTCTATGTTATTGGTTAAGGATACTTGTGTCGCGTTAAGATTTCTGGACTATCTCTGTCGATGTCATTTGTTAAGGATACTTGTGTCGCGTTACGATATCTGGACTATCTCTGTCTATGTTATTGGTTAAGGATCCTTGTGTCGTTAAGATATCTGGACTATCTCTGTCTATGTTATTGGTTAAGGATACTTGTGTCGCGTTAAGATATCTGGACTCTCTCTGTCTATGTCATTTGTTAAGGATACGTGTGTCGTTAAGATATCTGGACTATCTCTGTCTATGTCATTGGTTAAGGATACTTGTGTCGCTTTAAGATATCTGGTCTATCTCTGTCTATGTCATTTGTTAAGGATACGTGTGCCGTTAAGATATCTGGACTATCTCTGTCTATGTCATTTGTTAAGGATACTTGTGTCGTTAAGATATCTGGACTATCTCTGTCTATGTTATTGGTTAAGGATACTTGTGTCGCGTTAAGATTTCTGGACTATCTCTGTCGATGTCATTTGTTAAGGATACTTGTGTCGCGTTAAGATATCTGGACTCTCTCTGTCTATGTCATTTGTTAAGGATACGTGTGTCGTTAAGATATCTGGACTATCTCTGTCTATGTCATTGGTTAAGGATACTTGTGTCGCTTTAAAATATCTGGACTATCTCTGTCTATGTCATTATTTAAGGATGCTTGTGACGCATGAACATTTTGGGACCATCTCCGTCTTTATGTTATTTTGCTGCATGGAGATATCTGAGCCATCTTCAACAATGCCATTCGATATTTAAGGATACTTGCTCCACGTAAAGAGTTCGGGGACATCGCTATCAGTGGCATGTTTTTAAGGATACTTGTGCCGGATAAAGATACAGAAAAAAATGCTATCAATGCCTCTAGATAAATGTAAAAGGCCATCGTTTGGTCCTTGTCTAAAGATGTTTATGCCGTATGAACCCATTGACAGTTACAGAATATATTGTGACTTTTGTGAGAGACGTAACGAATGACATATCGGTACTGCTCCCAGTGATGTACTATCACAATACTTCACTCGTCAATATTCCATAGAGTGATTTCTTTGAGAGCACCTAACTCCTGAATACGCTTTATCGTAGGAGCAATTCCTTGCATGCAATATCGACGTCGATTTAAACTTTTTTAATCAGAGCATGGGTTTAAATAGATACATTCGATTGAAACTACAGTGTACCTATACTCTACCGTCAAAGGAAAACAGCTGTATCATTAAATTAGCATGTACAATAAAACCTCTACATAATGCCTCTCGTTCTATGTCACCTTGCTTACCGCCAACTTATTTTAAGGCCCATTTTTCTTTTTTCCACTTAAAGAATTCCTTTATACATTTCAATTAATTTATTGCCAATCCACTTTACAACGCCAAATGTCTCTTGACAAATGGTGGCAGTATAATGAGGTTTTGACCTAATTCATTTATAGTATGATGAAAATAACTTCGAGCTCAATGCATCTGCAGAAAAACTGCAATTTACCTCTAATGGATTCGCTTGTTTTCTTCTTTACTGTCGACGCGAAAGAGATAGGCAATGAGCATCTACCACCACTGTCACCTTCGGGATTGACAATAGGAGCCTGAAGTTCTGTCAATAATGAATAATAATAGTAATACAAAAAAACACCTATAATATGCTTGTATTACTATTATTATTCATTATTGACAGAACTTCAGGCTCCTACGGATTTACGTAGTTTTCTCTCTCGCTTATCCAATCTTTCCTTGTCGTGATGTTTCCTCTGACATATTTATACTTCAGAGGGACCTGAGAAAGTTACCGAAAGTTGATTTAAACCCCTAAAACGTGTAACATTACTCTGAACACCTCAGTATATGTCCAAATATAGCTGTAACAAACTACCATGTCTCTGTGAACCCAATGTCAGAAAAAATGCCACTTAGAGAGTAATGCTACCGAGTCTCCGTTTTATTACCCTTAAGTAAGAGTTTCGAAGAGGTAAATAAAATAGCTAACAAACATACAAACAACAAACCAGTCTAACAAACACACTCATTTCTTTCGAAGTTCGGTTTGTAGTTTCAATTATCAGGATACGAAATTATTTTTCATGACAACATACGAGCGTCAAGAGAGCGTTAAAGACAGAAGATGTGTTTTGAGACATTTCCTAATATATACACAGTGTATACGTTCGGGGAAGGAGTGTGCCTGCTGTACCAGCAGCATGTTATCGTAAAAGGCGACTAAAGTGGCCCCTTGCAGAATAGGGGTATTTCTTCTGTGTCATTTGTAGGGCTGCAACGATACATCAACATGACGATACGATACGTATCGCGAGACTGTGGTCACGATACGTATCACGATACACTCAGTAACTGTAAAAGCAAAAAGAAAAGTTATGCTACAAATCTTTAATGACAATATTACAAATGGAAACCGACTTTGTCCAAAATGGGCATGACTTTAAATTTTCACATAATTCAAGTTTTTTTTATTGGAACGGATATGAGTAGATTAATTAAGAAATGACAAAATCCGGAAAATATCGTAGGATTCACTAGGGTGTTAAACCTCATACAAACAGCCACCCAAACAAGCTAGGAGTTTTAAGGGTTGATTTTAACACCCGACAAAATGACACTCAAGCGATTAATATATAATACTAGGAGAATGGAACTGTCGGACCAAAGCTATCGTTTCATAGGTCGGTAATAGGAGCATTGAACAAACATCTCTAATACAAGGTCGTTTGATGGGTATTTCTGATATAGACACGGCGACGAATCGCAATGACTGTTGTTCGAGACATTTTTATGCTTTGCCAGCTTAATTTGTTTTTTAACAAATGTCCAAATTTCAGAAAATACCTGTATTTTACTAGTTTTGCAATGTATAACCCTAACACCTGACAGATTGTAAGTAAAATAAAATGAAAATTTGATATTTGTTACAATAATGAGTTATGATAAACATTTAGCTGACAATACTTTGAGAATATAGTCTTAACTCATTAACACGAGAGGATATTTTTCGCAACAATGTATATTACTTTCCTGTGTCGTTAATAGTTCTTTATCGTATTAAAACCCTTTTCGGGATCCTGAAGTTCTATATAGGGTTGGAAAAAGTTTTGAATTTTGAAAGAACTATTTAGATATCATACTGAAAAGTCTTGGTAGATTTTCCAGCAAAAATGGCTAAAAGAGGACACATCTTCGTGTAATCCTTGTAAATTGCCAACGCTACTGGCGGCTTGAGATTATGAATATAAACGAGTTCTGCGGGCGAACTTTCAATTTGATCGGATCTTATGGACAAATTGCTTTGTCAACACACGAAGCACGGAGTTTTACCCTGATACCACCTGACCTAAATGTAACCTTGATACCACCTGACCTAAATGTAACCCTGATACCACCTGACCTAAATGTAACCCTGATTTCACCTGATACCACCTGACCTAAATGTCGGCTTTCACCAAATATGTCACTGTCTCTTTGCTTTAGCGCTGCGTCTGCCATTCTAGACATGGTCCAATTCGAGAACCGGAAGCGGGAACGTCATTTTAGTCTGATGCGGTTTGCAATCGGGAACCGTCGTTACTTTCCGCTTTTTCTCGTTTCTCGTTTACGGAAAGTGCCGACGGTTCCCAATTGATGCGGTTTGCGGACAGCTACGATTCCGCAACAAGAGGAACATAGACAAACAGACAGCATGTTCTAGAGTTAAGCTTAAAGCTTCTTTTGTTTGGCAATTCAGGATTTGTCATAAGACCTGAGATACACTTACGCTTTTAGACAGTTGCATCGTTTCATCCCCCTGCAGGTAGGGCGTAAGAATTGTACCTGCTGCCACCAATTGCATCATCGTAAGAGGCGACTTAATTTGGGACCTTATCTCTTCTCTCCTTTCTAAATAACTTTCTTCTTCCTAATGTCTCCCTTGACAATGCCTCACTTTTGGCCATTTGTTGAGCGTTCGCCCCTGTGAGGAAGGCTTTGGGTTCTGTCCCCTGGCCGAGACATACCAGAGTCTTTAAAATGGTAGTTTCTACTCCTGCTTAACGCTCAGCAAATTAGGAATGGGACGACTGGTTCGCCTGTTGTCAGTATAATGTGACCGGGTGGGGCGTTCTGCTGGGTGTCTTCGGCAGTTTGTTTCAGTGCGGTAGCACTATAAAGTCGGCATAAGTTCCGCACTATCACAAGGAGACAAACACGAACATATCGCAGGCTCCCAAAATACACACATATACACTNTGTAGATGTAAATGAATGATGGACAAATGGTAATGATAAGTTGTAATAACGTGTGCCTAATCCCTTGTTCAAATTTAGTTGGCAATATAATACGTTTAAACAAGGGCAACATGGCTATTAATTGGGCAATATGGTGTTTTGACGATTATTGTATTGCAGTAGATCATGAAAAAGAAGTCGTCGCTTACGTCAAAGGGTTTTGTAATTAGGTGATCATTATTGTCATACTATAAACACTAAGATATCTGTATACAATCGGGAACTGTCGACACTTTCCGTGAATGAGAAACGTTGACGGAAAGTGCCGACCGTTCACGATTGACCTGTATAAAACCATAGATTAACGTTCTTTTGTTTCTTTAAATTTAAAAATCCGGAGGGAAAATTACATACCGGTAGTTTTTGAAATTCGTATTTTACTCAATGACAACAGTGCCAATACAGCAGTGCTATGGTTTGTGAATCCTCTTCTGTTTTGATCATTACAGGCTTGGTTCGTAATGGAACAGAGAAATTGCTGTTCCGGGACCTGTTCCGGACATACGACACGACTCCGCGTCCTATCAACAACATCAGCCTCCCCGTAGTCATTAGGTTCGGCGTGGCGCTTAATCAGATTCTCGATCTTGTGAGTACAGAAATACGAAACGGTGGATACATGTTTCACCTAATGGTTAAAGTAGGTAGAGGTCTACGAAACAGCGGCTGTCCCGCACCTAGTACCATATATTGACTTGCAAATTGCCACTTGTCGTGCTCTGGTACGTGACGATTTCATAGATAGCATTCTCTGTTAAATAATGAAAATTACATCACGTGGTCTTACAAAGTTTAAGTTCCGTGCTCTGTTACAGGATGATAATCACAGGGGCTCGGTTGCTGGATTTTGAGTAATATATGATGTGAATCGTAATACTTTCGGTTAATAAATAATAAACCTATACACACCAGTAAATAATAGCAACACTTTTTATCCGGTGTTAATACACATTCTAAAACCTTATACAAATTGAGGGTACCGAGGTACTTCGTAATTATTACGATTTACGTCATATCTTAATCAAAATAACGAAACCGAGCCCCTGCGACGAGAATCAGAGAGACTGCGCTATCTATCGAGAATTACATTTGGTGCTCCGTACACGACGATTGGTTAAATGTTTATTTATTATGTAACTATGGCGAGCTACTTAACATTTATTCAAGGAGCAATGTCGATCCTGTTTTTCATGTGTAAAATCAAAACAGATATCTTATACAGTATATGAGGTATTTTGTACATGTATATATTATATGAGATATGCTATACAGCTGGAATTGCCTTTGCTTTAAGACAACCTGTGTTTAAAGACCAACTGCCGGTACCTTTCCGTATGAACAACATAAAACTTGTGTTTGTTCTGTTTACAAAGACCATTTGTTTATTAGGATTCTTTGCTTTACAACTTGTAGTGATCTTTGGTTAAATCAAATACTTAAGTTAAGCTAACCAGGAGTTGGAAGGTGAACTCTGATTTTGTTGTTATTTTTTTATGTTATTTTAGGATGAGAAGAGGCAGGTGATGACGACATCTATGTGGATACAAGAGGTCAGTAGGTCATATTGAGAATTATAGGTCATAAAGAGGCCAGTAGGTCATATTGAGATTAATAGGTCATACAGAGGTCAGTAGGTCATGTTCTGGGTGGGACTATGTACACTTGTATGTGTGGCAATATGGAGATTTGCATGCATGCCACATTTGTCAGTACGCCAAGTGATGTAAAAAGGGAGCAGAGCAGCGAAGCAATGATGATAATTGATCGGCCTATTATTTTTGGTTTTGTTGTTGTTGTTGTTGTTGTTGTTGTTGTTACGTTTTTTTTCTTTTTGGGGGGGGGGAGGGGGGTGTACCAATTTCACATACATGATAGCACGTCAGCCGACTTTGTTGTTAGTCATATCGGGATTGAACTTTATGATATAAAACAAAATGCACTATATATGTCGCTTCGAAACCTTATCATTTCCAAGATGATATAATTCAAAAGCAAAAATATAGCGCTTTTTTCGATGAACAGCTTGATGAACCATGACGGTCAATTCTGATTTTCTTTCATTTTTGCTAAACCTTTCATGACGTCATAGAGCTGGGTGGACGAGAATTTGCAATGGGACCCAATGGACTATGCCGGACTAGACACGCTGATGGTGGCATCTACCTACGTGTGGATCCCTGACGTCTTCATCTTCAACACGTACGTATCCTAAGTCATACACAGCATAAATTACCGACGTTCATATTTTTTCACGTAAGTTACCTACGTCATACGTCATAGGTAAGCTACATTGTATCTACGTTATCCAGTTAAATGCATGTGTACGTCATACATCAGGAAAGTGACCGACGCAGTCCATCACGTGTGAGTTATCTACGTCATCGAAACACGTGAGTTGTTAACGCCATCCGTACCGTAGATACATTGTGTACACGTAAGCTACGTCATACGACGGGTGAGTTTTCTATGTCATGTACAATGACAGCGAGCTTACTTCAATCAACACGTAATTACCTACGTCATCAATCATGTTAGTACATTATACCTTACGTCACTTCAACAAGTATGGATATTTTATTCTCCCACACTTCACAGGTACATTCCCGTTTTTGGTAGGGAAAAGATAAACCTGTCTTGATCTAACCCGATTTAGACAGCTGGCACGCGCTATTACGTCACAGACAACGCACTTATTTCAACATGACCTGTGATCCTGTGCACTTTTAGTAAAAATCGATAACATCATCACTTTTACACACATGTATTGGAACAATTAGAGAACAATCAACAATAAACAAAAACACAGGATGTCGTCTCTTCTCTCATTGACCAATCGCTCAAAGGAAACCGTACACTGGGTCTAGTGCACCAATATCACATCGGCCGACGTCAAACGATCGAACTGTCAACAAACATTACACGTGACTACAGCGCACAACAGCATGTCCTTGTGCGAACCTGAAAGCGTTCGTAAATCCAATGAATGTGAAATCCCGAGTATATTTCAAGGCACAACAATCACTGGAGGAACATTTAACATTACCATCAACAATAACACAACGATGTCAGCCCCCAAAACGAAACGACCGAGGGTGTTGTATTCTGACTCCGAGTGAACTTTTCGAAGCGTGAAGTCAGCGAGTGCAAGTAGTTCTGTGTGTTTTCGTTAAAGACACTATATCGATTAATCTTATAACAAAAAAAATGTCAATATACAATATAACGTTGCTAAATACTAATAATGTATTAAATACCTGAATTTAATTTACGTTGCGGATTTTTGTACACACATTTGCAGCACAGCGGCTATGTGTATATTCATGCGCCATTGCTGATAGTACGGTATGAAAATGTGGGAGAAAAATAATCAATTATTCCTGTGTGATGTAGACAGAGATATCTCAACCCTCGGGATGAGTTATTTTTTTAGATTTAGCACTCGGCTTAAACCTAAAAAGATATCTCACCCTCTGGTTGAGATATCTCTGTCTATATCACACAGGATAGATAGATTCTATTATTCCGTCTCCATCATTCATAGCATTTAGTTTCTCAACGTTTGGATTTCTCATTCATTTGTCTACCTTCCTCAACCCCCTGTCTTTCCCACCTTCTGCCTACATTTTCAACTTTCTTCCCTCCGTACACTTATTCTTTTCTTACTTGTTAGCTTCACAAAAAACAATAAAGAAACAAATATGACTGAAGCGTTACAGGTAAAGATCTGGGTAGATATGTGACTTTTGATATAATTTTGGCTATTTCCCCATTGATTGACCTTTTTCATTGTTGTATCGCGTAACCCGAAAAAAATACGGTACGTACCGAAAAAAGCTTTGTGCACTTTTGTGCAATAATCTGCATGGCGGATTTATGCAAAATGCACACATTTTTTTCGTTATATAAGCCAAAAATAATCATGAGTTTTCTTTAAATAATTAACAGGAGATCCACAAGTCAACTGAAACATATAACATGTATTTAAAATTATTGTTTTTCCTGTCGTTCCAGAGCGGGAGGTGAACTAGACGGTTTTGTGAACGTCACCGGAAGTAAGCTCATGATCAAGAGTAATGGCGGGATCAAATGGACGGTACCGTTAATGATCAAGAGCGCATGTTCCATGGATGTCAAGTTTTTCCCGTACGACAGTCAACGGTGCCGGATAAACTTCGGATCGTGGATATATGACGGATCAAAGATAGACCTACAGCCGTACCCAACTAAACCTGACCTTAAGGAATACATGCTCAACAGTGAATTTGACCTTCTGGGCGTGACCCTGGACCGGACAGTAGCCAATGAAACATGTTGTCCAGGACCGGGAAGTCACCCATTTATAAACTTTGGCCTGAGAATCAAGCGGAAGTCCATTTATTATGACTACATCGTCATTGCACCTACCATAATGCTTTGCGTCCTCACACTGGCTACCTTCCTTCTGCCCTGCCACCACGGGGAAAAGATATCCATCGGTTTGACGGTCTTCCTCACGTTATATGTACTGCAGCTGTTGATTGCTGAAAATGTTCCTGATACCAATACAACGCCTATCTTAGGTAAGTCACGAAAAAACCCGTATGCCAAACTATCTTTTTTCTTTAGAAAAAAAGGACAATTTTCTTCATTTTGGGCGCATATAGTCGTCCATCCAAACCTCTGGAATAACTGACTCCCTATGGGTGGGGGGAATGTTTTTCGAATGATAGCTATGGAAACATTAATTCAATATATTTGGGTGAATGTTGTTTTAGGGGCAGGGACAGAAGTCGTTTGCTAGCGGGGTCATTAAGCTAAATGTCAAGGTCACAGTGGCTGTAAGTAGACTTCAGTACTGAGAAAATATTAGGAAAATATTGGTTTCTGGATACTTTCCTTTAAAAGATATATTGCATCTAACACAAACTTGGATAGCTGATACTCTTTGGAAAGCGAAAGATCCCTATTGGGTTTGGTAATACTACGTCAAAGGTTAAGGTCATTGCCGCTATAAAAAGATTTGATTTTTTTTGAAAGGTCAATTTCTGGATGGTATCTTTTGAACAGTATATTAGATCTAAGTCAATCTTGTTGCCCCTTTGAAAGCGGAATATCTTTATTGAATTTTGTATTACTAGGTAATTAGACTTATTTCTGTAATATGTTTGCTTCTTGAATCTGAAAATATGTTTGCTTTTGCACTATTCCGTCTTTGCGTATTGCAGAGTTATCTTCTCTTGGGAGCAGGTATTGATTGTTACGTCATTGTTTTGTGTGAGAAAACTACGTCGTTTTCTCAATAATTTATGACGTTACTCTCACAAACAAGTGACGTAACCATCAATACCTGCTCCTAAGAGAAGATAACTCTGCAATACGCAAAGATGGAATATGTTTGGGCATGTGTCCCCAAAAACCAGAAGCTTCTTCAATAAGCATATGTCGGAACTACCGACATTTTTTGTATCTTTGTTTATATATTACAGGTATCTTTATATTCCTGGTAATGACGATGAACTGCATATCGATGATAATGGCTACGGTCGTACTCATCATCAAGAAACATGGAGGCCTCAAGCCGGTTCCAATGGTGCCAGCCTGGGTTCTTTGGTTCTGCGAAACATGTTTGAGTAAACTTGTATGCACTCAGCTTCGTTCATGGGACTACAAGTTCGATTTGTGTACCGAGCAGCGTGACCAAATTCCTGTATCACGTGACCGAGCCTGCCTCGTGATGACTGACCCCATAGGAATTCACCACCAGAGGACGACCGACTACAGTCCGGACACGGACGACACAATGACCGTCGTGTATGATGGACTGGACATTGGAGATTATGTGCAGAAGAATGTGTGTTACAACGATAGCGAAATCGTTACAAATGGCGGCACAAAAACTCAGGGAAATGGCAGCGTGCCCAAGTGTTCATCTTCTCATTTAGAACCAAATAGGCGGGAATCGGAAATAGAAGCGGACGACGGCCAGTGTTCTTCTGCCTGTGACATGACGTCATATAGACGGATGTTGCGTAACAGGAGATCTTATAGACGAGCATTGCATACTGATGACATGGATGAAGAAACAGTGAGTTTAGACAACGAGTCAGCCAAACAGGCCGAATACATGGAACAAGTTTTTCGAATAAACCGTTCACGAGCCGTGATGGAACGGAAACGTCAATGGTATTTCGTGGCAGAAGTTGTCGACAAGGCATTGTTTCTAGTTTATCTAGTCAGCATGTTTGTTACCATAACAACGGTACTAGTCATAGTCCCCTGTACGGCCCCGTCAACGTAGAGCGACACCTAGTCCTGTTGGTCAACTTTGTTATCAATAACGCACGCCACCTAGCGAGAATCACTTTGTGAACGGCGTATATTTTCTTCTATTGAGCATCATTTCGTTACTTAAAAACGCCACCTAGTGGCAGCACCTAGTCATCAGTATATCAATATACCTACTGACCGTCCATTTATTATGAAAAAAACCGTATTGTATAATCATTTTTGTATCTAAGATTGTTAAAACCTACGTAATTCCTGGATTTCAGTGGGGACGTAATGGATACCACATATGGCACCGGAAATGCTTACCTTCCAAAACATGTGATTTCCTATCAACTTCAAGTCGCTATCTTTCCTTACATTGCAAATTTGACAACTGTCACGAGAGAAAAAAAATACCATCATCTTTTAACTTTTATTATGCAAAGCGTATGGAAATATTGATATCAGTAATACATTTCTTCATTCTTTATTTAAGTATCCTGAAGTAAATTATGTTTCAATCTACACAAAATTTGATTAGCTGAAACTGAATTTTCACAATTTTCCATTCCGTATACTTTCATTTTCCCCGTTCATTGGTTTTTAAGGTGTAATTTTCCAAATATTTTCAGTTGGTTATATTCTGAATATCTCATCAAAACTTGAAAACCAATAAACAAAAACAAAATTGACGATATTGTGGGATAAAAACTCAAAATTATCTTTCATGATGTAAAATTAGGTTCAGGGTCACCACAAATGACTCAAGAAGATTCACGTTAATTTACATCCAAGGTCCTGAACGTTTTATTTACGGTTTTTGATTTTGGAAAGCCGTCATATTCACACCGCAATCCTAGCTAGCACTCCCCGCATGCGCAGTACTAAAATACACCTTACCAAAACGAACAGAGAAGCGGTTAAACCTGAACCGACGCCGTAGTTGGTTAAAACAATATTTTATTTACAAATATGCTGTACATAATATATAATTTTACATAATGTAATATTAGGGATCTGGCAACAAGAGTAGGCTCTTATATTAAGCCATCTCCCAAGCCACTCCGTAGTTTTTTACCGAAATGTTGAAACCATGACATTATTTTTCAAACGTCACTGACGGATATAGGTGATGATTGTACACCGGCAATAATATCTTTGACATGATCAGCGGTACATCCTTGACAGTGGGATCTAGGCTTTTGGGGTTAGATATTTAATATTTGAGAAGCTGACCCTCAGTTTCACGACACTATCCGCTTAATTCAAGGAAAGTCCTTAACTTAAAAAGTTATGGAAAGTTTTCCTTTACTAAAGATATTTTCCTAAACTCCAATAATGCTTTTCTAAGGAAAACTTAAGTAAAGGAATTTAAGGAATTTCCTTTAAATGATTTTCTAGAACTCGAATTTGTAAGATCGTGAAACTGGGTTCTGAAGTTAACATTAGTTATCTCCCTTTGTACATATTATGTTTTTGCTTGTTGATGTGTCAAGCGTGCCTACTACACTTGTACAACATGCATTAGACTGCATTGATCGTTATAAGAAACTTTGCGAAACATTTCCACATATCTAAATATATGTCATATGATTCATTGTGTTGTAAAATCATGTTCGTAAGAAACCAAAACTCGAAATCTGACATTTCAAATTAAATGTCTATTGTTAATACTTTCATTACAGGTTTACTGACGGATCCCAGTCCAACAGCACTAGTTTTTCGTATTAACAGTAAATTCCCGTTAATTCCGTTTTGGCTGTAACAGTAGACCATGAAACTACTACTCCTTTAAAGAAAGAGTGGTCAGCCATTTTAATTCCTTGCCAAATCACGTCGTCACATCACCATCAATAAAGATGATGGATAAGCGCTGGGAACACCAAGAATGTTATTACAAACATGAACTCGACCATGATGAACTTTTTCACTGTCGGGGAGGCTTGCGACACAAAATGATCATGATATACATAGACATTTGCCTGCGTCCAGTAGTACTATCATATTATATTATTATGAAACTTCCGTTTACCAGGTAAGCTCAGTGGGTTAGAGCGGCAGTACAGTTACAGTTCGAATCACTGTCTAGCCCCACTGAATTTTTTTTTTTAATTCAAAACACTGTTGTTGATGACATTTTGTTTATTTTATCTTTATTGTATTTTTTTAGTAAAAGTCCAGCAAGGTATGCCTTTCTTCTCAGAAATGATTTAAACAAAGTAATAATCATGTCGGAATAAACAGTTTCCAATGCCTAGTAACATTTTTTGGCAGTGGTCCGGGGATCCTTAGTTTATTTTACATCTACAAATAATTGATGAAACGTATAGCATTTTTATGTATTTTTAAACTTTGCGTTTCATTGACCTTTTTTAATTTCAAATCTTTTCTTATTCAAAACTTCTTTTTAAAATGTTGAATAAAAACTAGGAGAATAGTACACATAGAGTGACAGAAATTGTTTTCCTATATAATGTAAATGATTTGAGTACGTTAACGGAGGTCATTTTTGTCTTAGTCCTCTAGATCTGCTCAGAGTCGAAATCGAAACTACAGAAAGTTATTTCTGTGCTCTGTAATATTAACTGTATTTATTATACAGCAATTATGCACGTACTTAAATGAACTTAGCTGTTGATAGAACGTCAAACCCAACACAACAAAGCAACCGACCAATAGCAATTACGAAATCCGTGTTATCAACTTATATTAATCACTTGTGTTGGCCCGGATGGAAGCGGGTAAGGGGTCTTAATGTTCTAGATAGTTCAACACTGTGACATATACTCCTCCCATGGTAGAACATTTAATGGTTTTCCCGTTGCATATTGTACATAGTTTTACTCGAATAGAAGAATATACCAATACTTTATTAAAAGATATAGTGACGTGCCATGATTTTTCATGTTACGTCATTTCGACATTAGATCCTATGTTAATTTACTTCATTTAAAAAAGAAATATAGTTTGACATCAAATTTTGATAAAATTTTACGTCCTGCTAGAGAATGATGCAGCGCTTCTTCCGGTACAATGTATTTACGTTATTACACGTGTTATTGAAATATCAATTTTCATCCAATAGACACAATGTAAAATTTTTACAGAATTGTTCTGGTAATTAATGCGTCTTGGTTATAATTTCTACGAAACGGATAATAATAATAATCATATAACAAATGGAAGCGCTAGATAATTTTCCAGTCGTGTGCCAAATTTCATGTCAGGAAAATTTCAAAATTTCAAAATTGAATTAACATAGAATCCGGGGAAATGACGTAATGTGTAAGACGTATGGCACGTCACTGTATATAGCACTGAGTAATTGGCAGGTATGGAATGATAACGGTAAATGGAGTCGCGCCGTTGATATAAACATGATAACAATTGCTATGAACTATATGACTTCATAATGGAAGATGATCAGACGTCGCAAAGCGTTTTTGTTTCTTGACGTCATAACTAGACGATTGACTAATGAAATAACATACAGGCCCCAGTTACTAAAAGGTTGGTTAACTTAAACCAGTGGTTAGCGAAACATTCAGATTGTTGTCAATACAAAACAAGAGCTTTCAAAGCAATATAAGTCCCCGCAACACATCAATATAATCGGTCTGAACAAATCTAGAGCGGTGACATGATTTTAGATGTTCTTGATTCGATGTATATATTGTTAAATTTCCCCTGACCACTAGTTAACTTAAACCAAGTTCTAAGCAACCTGTATGGGCCTAAGATGTTTCCCACTAGCGGGTAACCGAAATCGGTTTACCAACTCCTAGCAGGTTTAACCAATGAGCTGAGAGTGATGAAACCTACAGTATAGTGCGTAGTTTTGGGAGAAAATGATATCTTTCACTCATTGATTAATTCATTAATATATATATATATGTACCAATCGAAACGTTTATTGTTATTTAATGCATTGTAATCAACTGTCAAATCTGGAGTTGTTAAGGTATATAAAAACTAACTACACAATCGATGCATTTTTTGTAAGTGATTATTACCAGACTATGGATTACGTTGAACAGCCCATTCAAAATGGCGAACAGACTTATTGTCATGTGTAACGTCATTACAATATGGCGCCAAATATTACGTAATTCATCACCGCACCTTTAGAAATGATGTGTGTTTGTCGTTTTGCTTTCAAAATAAATAAACAGAAAAAGTTGTTTTCCTGTCGAATATTACGGGTTTTTCACTCATGTCGCTGAATACACCTTTGGTTTTTTTTTCACTACAGCTTTCAACTTGTCAAAAAAATATCAGTAATTTGTAATATGAGTGAAATAGAAATGGTATCCAATAAGAAACGAATAAATATTCTTTTATAATGCACTATGTGTATGGGCATGTCTACCATATTCGTTGTACAAATGCATGAATAAAAAATAAACTCTAGCAAATAAAATCACCATTTAGTTTCTTTGACATTTTACTACGCATGTATTTCATACACTGATTTCAACCAGCCATGTAAATGTCATTATTGGGTAAGACTTGTGTCATAGTTACCATATCAACAAATTCAAATTACATTGTATAAGAAAAATTCTTATTCCAACGTGGTAATAACACCATTCACCATGTGTATATAACAACGAAAGTTAGACACATCACCAATGCAATAGGTTCATATAACAACACACGTTCCTTTTGTAAGTTATATCTATTTGAACAGATCAGAAACTTTTAGGTAGGTTATAACTGTAGAAAAGAGATTTGAGATTTGGTAAATGATTCTGATATATTTTCCTATAGATTATTATTTTCTATTACATATTCTTTTTTTGTAATATTACGTTCCATTAACAAAGGAGAGGTCATTAGGGCGAATACATGGTCGATAAAAACAAATGTGTGTAATGAAAATGACATCAAACAACCAAAAATATATAAAAAAAACAACAAAAACAAAACAAAAAATAATTTTATAGACATTTATTGTTTCGAATAGGGATTTAAGACATGAAAAAGTTGACAATGTAGAGAACAGCACAAACTTAGACACCTGACAATACATCGTGCTTAAGTCTCATTGTGTATTTGATAAAAAAAAATATATGTTTTAAATTGATCAATTTGAAGTATTCAGCAGTATATCATTAGATATCCTGTATCTATTGATTGATAAAGCGATATCCTTCACACAGTGAACAATACCAATTGTTTTTATTGACCAATCCTCGATACCCAGGGGTTTCGCTCACTTTCGCTCTCTGCACCCCTAAAATATGTCATAACAAAATCGGAGGCAGCAGTGTGCAGCACCTTCTGGACGAGACGCGAAGACTAGTTTGATCTTTTGATGAACATCAAAAGAATTTCGCGGCCGCGTAACGGTAAATTCGTAATGGCTTTGAAGTCGGACGTCGCTTCTGTCATCTTCAAAGGACAAGTACTGTATCAGCCTAGTGATTGGTAAGGTTGATTTACCGGACACCAATCAAATAGCTAGCCGCGTGCCTTCAATTTTGTTATGACATATTCCAGGGGTGCAGAGAGAGTAAGTGAGCGTAACCCCTGAGTATCGAGGATGCTATCAATCTGAAAAATCTGAAAAAGGGATATCTTTCACTCAGTGAACTATACAAATTAGTTACATTGACCAATCGCCGTCATAGTACACCGTGAAGATAGCAGATACCATTAAGTAGAACACCACGTGGGTAGCCACAGGTAGAACTATCCTCACCAGCAATGAACGGTTGGTGTGCAAGTTCGGTACGGACAGTTACACCATACACGTAGTTTATTTTTAATCCGTCGATTGTTGACTATATATTTCACGAAGCCCTACAAGGTAGTCTTGAAACAATATTGAATCTAGATATATAGTCTTGAAGCAATATTGAATCACATGGTT
This sequence comes from Mizuhopecten yessoensis, assembly GCF_002113885.1. Classification (NCBI taxonomy): domain Eukaryota; kingdom Metazoa; phylum Mollusca; class Bivalvia; order Pectinida; family Pectinidae; genus Mizuhopecten; species Mizuhopecten yessoensis. The sequence continues at coordinate 1,257,487 of NW_018408493.1, forward strand.
CGGAAATTCAAACAGACAAATAAAACGTATTTTATCTAACAAAATGATAGTTTATTGCATGACTTAAAGAGTCTACACATTTAGATGGATTTTATAGAAACTAACAGTTCCAGTTCCGCGACCGATGACGTACATGTAGGGTTCGTTACCAAGGATACCCTGTGTGATGATCCTGTCAACAGAAACGTATCAGATGAGTCAGAGAAACATTCTTTCAAAACATTACTTAAACCAACATGTTGAGATTTTTGAAATAATAAACGGAAATGTCAGACTGAATGGTTTACATTTCAGCAAAAACGATAACGAAGGATCAAAATGTCAACAAAACACATTTAAGGGATAATCTCACAAAAAAAAAACCCATTCAAGGGTCAATCTAACAACAAAACACATTGATTGGACATTGAAGGCATATTCATTCAACTAAAACAGTGAAGGATTAATCTGTAACAAAATAAAGTTAAAAGACAATATGCAAACAAAACGTACCAAAGGAATAATCTGTGAACGAAATGCCTGAAAGGACAATCTATTAAACAATTTGCCAATTTCACCAAAGAGTCAATATGTGAAAAAAATACTGAAAAAACTGAGGAAGTTTAATAAGGAACTGATGACAGATTTTCAGATAAATGAAATGTTAAGGTATTTAACTTTTGAAAAATGTATACTTTTGATACATTTCCATGTCTGTGTGCGGATTTGCACAGGGGCAAAATGTCTGGGGGCGTTTCTGTTTTGGGTCACCGGTTTTGCTTGTAAACTTCCGGTTGTCAACTTCTGGACGCTGTGACACTCTAATATGCCACTAAACCTATCAAAAAAGTCGTTTTGTAACCTTTGCAAGGTATGTATTTATGAATTTAGACAGTTGTCACTGGCGTTGAACTTAAAATATGAAAGTTATTAGCTAAAATGTTTGGTAATAACATATAGTAAATGATTTAGTTGTGTGAGTCCTATCAACGACTTACCCCATGTCTGAAATAAGCCCGTCCCCGGCCGCGGCCGAACCCTGCGCCTGACCCCAGATCGCCGTAGTGTTACCCAGCCTGTAGACGCTGCTGAAGACGGGGGTGTTTAATGCCATGTAGTAGAGGTAGATGAGACCATTACGTGTCCCTGCAGCTATGATTGGGATCGAATTGTAGTGACCGGCAGTCATCACGTGCGGTTCAGGGCCCTGAAATAAGACATTTGGCAGAAGTAAGTACGGGTCATTTCGTTTTTGTTTTTCAAAAGAGGTGAAGCTCTGAAATATATGTGATGGAGCTTGGATTGAATAATTTGGTCACTTGGACAAATTAATCAATTGAATTGTATGTTTGATGTATAGGGAGAGAGGTATTTACCGTATAAGGTTAACGTCACGCTACCACAATTGGTACACTACCCAAATTGGTACACGGTCAGAAAATTGTTCAAATAGTACTTTAAAATTAACTTTGAGCATTTTCCTTTGACAGTATAACTAAAGAGAATAAGAGGTATTCTGCCAAGTAGTTTTGTTGTCAGAAACATTCTAAGAGTACACGATGACTTCAAAGTAAACATATTAGAAAACCAGTAAAAACGACGTACGTCGACGAAATTTTGGAGGATTTTCAAGGGGTTAAATATAAGCATGTTTTAATGTTGATTTCTGGTCCTTATATTAGGATAATATAAAAGTGAATATATACAATTATAGTTCAGTATGGTATCTATAAAAGCGATATATTTTGTTGTAATCGGCACATCATCTTGTAGAAATAAAAACAAATTACATAGCCTGTGATATGGTGTACCAATTTGGGTACTATTTACGGACGAAAAACGGACGAAATCTCACTCCGAGTTTAGCGTTCTATTTTCAAAAACAAATTACTTAGATATAACACTTTTCCTGAAAATGAACCACCATAGGTAGTCTTTGACAAGAATCAAGAAACATTCCAGATACAAGATCTGAATTTTTAAAGATCACTAAAAACCTGTCAAAATTTTACCAATTGTAGTAGCGTGATGTTATGCATTAGATACTGTCTTTAACACTGGCACGACTAAAGCTTTTGTAAATCGATTATTCGTCAAAATATTCCGATCAGCGCTTGTGTAAATACCAACACTTAATGATGGTACAATTTATTCTGGTAAGTTTTAAAAAAACAACTCTCAGTGTAAAAACCTCGACCCCATCTACATGTAACATTCCTGTAACAAATTTCATACTTTAGGTCCGGTGGGTGAATACAAAATATTTGGTATTGTTAGAAAAGTTGATACTTTTACACAAAATGTATTTTCCTTTGTCAGACATGATTTCCGTTTCCTCAAAAAATACACGCTATTTCGAGGTTTTATTTTTTTAATAATTGTGTAACTTTTCGTATTTTAATGAGATTGACGTCATGATCGGGCGAACTCATCTTTTCTCAATTCCTGGTGTCCACAGCAGTATTTAAGGATACTAAATCAACGTTTTATAGTATTCCTTTAATGTCATATACGCAAATTGGAAAGAAAAAAACACCAGAGGGCTTTTTCTTCGTAATACTAGCTCTGAGGTAACACTGTTTTAAACAATTTTCATAATTATTCTTTGGTCGCGGGATGAAAGATTATTTCTAAACCGAGAAAAAATCGCTCTATGCTAAAATCTCAATCAATGATTCTACCATATCATCGGAGCGAGTGTCCCTCTCATCGAAAGGAGACACTGTTTCATCAGAGCAGTCACCGTTGAAGACATCAGGGTAGGCTGAAGAAGCCTTAAGTTCGAGGTCATCGCCGGTGTGGTGGTCCATGGTGAAGGTGTTTGGGTTCCAGAAGCCGAGGTCACGCCCTCCGAACAAGTGAATGTCAGCTATGAGGTCAGAAGCTACAACACCGCGTCCATCAACAGTGCTGATATGGACTCGCCCTGTTATAAAAGTACTATTTAATATATAACATTTAACACATATTTTTGTGTGATCATTAAGGAATGAAATAAAAAGTAAACAAACACAAAAAGAAATAAAAACAAAAACAAAATTAACAAAACAGGGCAAGAACAAAACGAAAAATCAAGACATTGACAAAAATCACTACAATTTAAAAAAAAACTTTTTCCTTTTTTCCCCATTTCATTATAGTTCAAAGGGGTTTTCAAAGGACGGTAAAAAGTCCCTCCTCATTAAAGATATCATTAACTTGGACAATATTTCTATATATTTATTTGACAACAATTATGAAACAAGTTATTTACAATTATATTAATCACTCTTGTTGGCCCGGATGACAGTGTGCGGAGGGTCTTAATGTGGGAGGAAACCGGAGTGCCCGGAGAAACCCACGTTTTAATATTTAAGGAATGACCAAGATTTTTTTCGGTATATACCGTATATACCAAAAACAATATTGGGCATTCTTTATAATTTGATTTTAAAAAAAAGTAGACAAACACGTTGTAAATGCACAGTTTATTTAATGTTTAGGTAAACTAAACAAATGCGCTAAAATAACGCTGCGTTGTAATTTTGCATTCTGAAGTGTAAAAAGTAGTTCCGTCATCAGTTGTTTTTCTTTTTAGGTATATACGATATATACCAAAAAAAATATTATGGGGGAGATAGGCAAAATTAAATTATTTACAAATATCGGTAATATTATACTGACAACGGGCTAACCGGCCTTGACCACCGTAAATTATAAAGTTGAACGTTATGAAGAGAGAACATAGTAACGATTGCTTTAAGGACTTTGGTTAGTTTTGTTGAGGGAAGAGAATCAATAACATTTCTCGCTTGGGCGAACGGAACGCTTTACACCATAGGCAGGTATTGCCAAGTAAGACGTGAGACAAAGACAAAGTAGTAAGACAAGAAAGAAAATAGAAATATCCCTACTGCTGAAGTGGTGCAGCAAGTCTATAGTGATCCCCTTTTCCCCAAAAAGAGGGCACCGTCCCCAACCCCATGGCTGGATACATTGACTGTACAATATGCATAAAGAGAGAAGAACGTAGGACTAGCACATATGATTTGACCTATTGATACAATATGCCAAATTAAATTACACTGTATAATACGGGAGTTTATTCCTTCTAAGACTTATCGGTAATACTAGTGGTCAAATTTTTTGAAATCTAAATCGGTCTGAACTACTGTTGAAATAGGATAAGTGCATAAAACCCTTATTGATAGCAATTTTTAAAAATTAAAGGAGTACTGTTTATCAAATTATTAAGGAGTAAGTGCGCATTTGATAAACCCTTGTTACACTACTTAGAAGAGATCAAGGTTACAGCAAACCACGGGGACTAAACTATCCACCAGCAGAGTCTACCTTCTTGTATCTTGAAAGATGACCATATGACACACTCATGTGTTTGCACTTACAAAATGTGTATTGGATAAAAGCAGGACTACAAATATTAGGAATAAGTTTACCCAGGGGTTCGAGAGAAGCAGTCGGATGAAGACAATGGGCAAATAAATCATGATCTCATTGAGAAATATTCCATGTCCTCACTAAATTTGAATATAAACGTTTACGATAATGTTCATTAATTTAGTCTGGATTTTATTTTGCCATTACACCGTTTTTCTCTTTGAATTTATTGGATTCGAACTTAATTTACATGGCAGGTATCGTCGTTTTATTCTCCTTGCATATTTATACATTTTTAAGTATCCGTGTAAATCATTGCTTTGTTCATTTTTTCATATTGTTTCATTGGTTTGAGTTCGAATATGGGCTTTATTAACACTGAGAATTTTCTTGTGCTCTTATTTTCAAAAATGTATTTCTTACCCTCAACACAATGCTAAAATTTTACCTTTTTTGACGTTACATTTATCCGATTTGACCGATGATTATAGCAAATCGTATATCTGTGTGATTCGTTGTATTTCTGCTATGACCGGTCAAGGATAACAAATAAGAATAACGAATAAACTCGAGCACACAGACATACCACATCATGCATTTCCCATTATGTCATGGACTCCTCTTATTTTGAAATATATATCAGATTTTTTGTTTTTATATTTTTACATTCTCGGACGAGAACATCTGTAAGGGTATCAGAAATGATTTACAACACATATTTTAGTACTTTTCTATGACATTTTCATTACTTCTAGAAATTCTACTTGGACACACAACGTCACGCTACCACAATTGGTACACTATCCAAATTGGTACACTGTCAGAATATGGATCGAATAGTATTTAAAAATTAAATTTGAGCATTTTACTCTTAAATCATCACAAAAGAGCTATCAATTAACATTACCAACGAATAGTTTTGTTTTCAGGAACATTTAAGAGTACATGATAACTTCAAAGCAAAAATATCAGAAAACCTAAAACGACGTATGTCGACGAGATTTTGGAGAATCTCAAAGGGGTTAATTATAACCATGAATAAATGTTGATTTCTGGTCCTTTTAACCGGGTAATATAAAAGTGTATATATAAAATTGTAGTTCAATATGGTATTTTTAGCAATAGAGTTTGTTGCAATCGGCACATCAACTAGTAGAGAGAAACAAAAAGTCTCATAGCCTGTAATATGGTATACCAATTTGGGTACTAATCATGGCCAAAAAACGGACCTAACCTTACTACAAGTTTAGCGTTCTATTTTCAAAAAAACAAATTACTTAGAATCAAAACCTTTTCTGAAAATGAACAACCATGGGAAGACTACTGTATGTCAAGAATTTAGAAACATTCCAGATCCAAGATCTGGATTTTTAAATATCACTGAAAAACTGTCAAAATTGTACCACTTGTGGTAGCGTGCTGATTTGTGGTTATTTACTAAGATCACTGTATATAACTATTTGGTTGCATGATCAATAGGTCCTAATCAAATAAATAGAACTAAGGAAAGAAATAATTTGGATGAAATCTTACCTAAACGTGATGGACTTGAAAGATCAAGGATAATCCCTTCAGGTGCCAATATGTAATCAATGAGGCCATCTAGAGAAACATTGTTCGAAAAGGTGAAATAGTTTATTTCATAACGTATTCGATAGATCGGAATATAGAATTAACATGTTGACACAAATTTTACTGATAAATAAGTTATAAGACTCTTCAGGTTAAGTTCATTGAGCCTGGTAATGTCATGGCTAAGTGTGAATGTTAAATGTAATGTTATTGATTATTTTTTCAGGTGAATTCCAGAAATAACCGAAAATTACCATTTAAGGCAGTTTGTCCTCTCGAATTGTCTGAAAAGTCAACTCCATGCTCATCTATTGTATAAGTCTTCATGGCACCCGTGTTGGCAGTAACAACAAACGGTGTGCTTGTCCCTTGGACGAATACGGCTCCAGTCGGCTGATAGATGCTTTTCACATGATAGTGACCGACCAAGTTAATGCCTTAAAAAGAAATATACTTATATCGTTAAGACATCAACTGATTGTGCATACATCTAAACATAACAAGATAGAATCATTCAATAGAAATGGATAATTTTGATGGTGCTACGACGCTTGATCGGTACCCCAAAAGAACTTATTTACTGGTCAAACAAAATTTATCTGACAGTAGTTTTATGAAGATGATTTAGAACTTACCGCCGTCACGGTCACTGGCATCCAAAACACTGCCCCTCCAGTCTTTGGTTCCCATGGGATAAATATCGACCCAGGTGTCGTTAATCAGATTTATCACAGCTATAGCATTATTTTCCTGTTACACATAAAACAAATTCTAATTTAATTGATATTTTAAACGACATTTGATTGGTCAATCGATATAATAAAATCACGATATACTGTTAACAAATGAATGCAGCAAACTGTTCATTTGCATATGAGGCCTTGATGCCTTAGCTGACCATGAATAGTCTAAAACAACACTAACCTCAGAAAACAAAAATAAACAAAAACAAAAATAAACAACATCATCAACATCATACAAACTAGACCACAGTATCAACACACAAATACAGACCAAAGCATGAACACACAAAACGAGACCCACGCATCAACACAAAAAAATCATAACAGAATCAAACAAATAGATCACAGCATTAACACACAAAACGAGACCCAAGCATCAACACAAAATCATAACAGAATCAAACATTTAAAAGACCACAACGCCAGCAAAAATAGATCACAGCATTTACACACAAAAATAGGCCTCAACAACATAAACAACACTCCATGTCAACAGAAAAGACAACAGCATAAACACATAAACAAAATGTACCATATACCATAGCATCAGTATACACGTATTCTTAACATGGATCAAGTATGGACTTTCGTCTAGGTCAATTTCACTTTCTCAAGTTCATATAACTTTATATTCACCGAAATAAACGCCATTTAATGTTATATTATGTACTGAATAATGTTTTAATCATTAAACAAGTGTAACGTATTGAAATTGTTAAAATAACAACAAGTTCATTTGCATAAAGAGCATTGTGACGATAAATTGAAATGAAGTTTAAAATGAATATTGAGTTGCTGTTTCTAAAAATTGTAACACCGAGTAAATATCATAATAACCGACTTCCACCTGACTCTAATCTAGCCAATGAGGATAGAGTACGTCTTACCGGTAGAGTGATGTAGGCCCGCGTGTTATCATCACTAATGGCGATGTCTTCCGGTTCGATGTCCTGTGAAAGTTCCGTGTTAATACCATTGTTATGGTCTCCACGGTATGCCCAACGTATACCTCTAGTAACGTAATCCAAGGCTCTAACATTTAAAAAATAAATTTAAAAAAATCAGTATTTTTCATTCAAATTTTCCATTTTCATTCTCTGGAATGAAGAATTCTATTAATCGTATAATATCATTTAATTGTTAAGCCTCTTCGCCTTTGTCAGGAACGGTAATAACGTTTCTGTTCATCTGGTCAGTTGATGAAACGTATATCAACTCCCTAAAAGAGCAAAAAGATATTTTGAATAAGGGATTTTAGACCCCACACAAATAGACGAAAATTGAAGCCTGTACGGTAATTAATACAAATAAACATGTCCAAACTCATTGGTCATTTAGGTTTGGCCATCCACTTAAACAGATTAAAAGAAAATGTCCATGAAGAATGTTGAACTGTGCTAAATGATAACTCTTTTATTGCGCAAAAAAATTACACAAACAAATCTGCAAATATAGGTGTTGCTTTTCTGGCAATGGCGGCGGCCTCGGCGTCAACATTAGGTCTCTACGTTTAACTTAGTTTCACTGAAAGCATAAGTGCTACACCAACCAAACTTGTACCATAAATCCATCTTAGGTAGTACATATCAACCCATGCATCAAATGCTGGATGCGGCCAACTTTTCATGGTCCATTGACTTTGTCAGCATCTCCATCAACATGAAGTTTTTGCGTTTAAGGACTTCCCGCCCTTCGTTATACACATGTTTTTCTTGTCGTATTTTCGTGTCGTCATTTCCGTATTGCGTATCGGGCATTCCATTACCGTAGTGTAAATTATAGTAACACCGGGTAAACAATAGTACACGTGCGTGACGATGATATGTCAACACCCGATATCGAGACTTACTAATAACTTGGAAATTATGTGTAATCACACGTACTTCAGAAATAAAGCTTATGATACAAAGATATTAATTCACTCACAGGAAAACACTGACATACGTAAGGCGACTTCGAGAAGGTCGTATATGAGGCGCATTGAATGCAGACTGATGTGTTTTGTTTACCGACCTCACCTGTACGTATCACGTGCTAACAGTAGTTTACAGGCTCTTGGTCGCTACGACTTTTGTTGTCGAGCAGCGAGTTACGCTCTGTCAGATAAATCGGTTCACAAAATGCAATAACAATACTCTGTGAAAATAGTGGTTTGTAAAATATCAAGATCCCTATAAAATGCAAGTGCATGTGCGTGCACGTAATAACGGCGTACCATGCGATAGCCTACGGTTACATATGTGCCTGACATGTTAATATACCATGCGTAAGCGGGATATGGAATGATGTCCAAAGTGTACATGATTGAGAGTAATTTTGTTCCATAAAAAAGCAGTAAATTGACAATTAAATATAGTAATTTAATTTATTTCCGTCGTTTTTGGTATAGCAAAAATGTTCCGATTGTTTTCAAGGAAGACAACTCTCATCAGGATCAAAATTATTGTAAAATGTAAAATAAATGAATTATAAAGACTTTGTCTGTATTTGGTTCAATTTCTCACTCTTTTTGTATGATACTATGAGTCCTGTTTGCTCTTAGATTGTATTTAGTAACTTTTATCCATACGATTACAATAAAAGCGCTTTTTGTAACAGTTTGTAGATATTTTATGATAAATAAAATATTTGTAGGGTTGATTAGCAATGTTTCTTTTCATTATTTTATTGTTGTAATAGTTTTGAATAATGCCACACGCTCAAAAAATATGAAAATGTTGAACAAAACAAATCCCCAGTTTATCGGAATGCTTAGATTTTCATAAAATCATCTCTACATAGTGACATAACCATTATGTGAAACTTTCATTGAATTCTGCTGGCTAATTTCGAAAGGGTGGAGCCTCCTTAAGTAAGTTTCTCTGATATGTGCATTGATGGTTAAAGAGGGGCACGGGCGAGACATATCAATCCGCATGGCTTGTTAAATAAGTACAAGATTGTGTAATTTGGAGAAATATTTATCTTTAATTTCATTACTAACATATGTTTAATGGTTATATATATGTTTAATGGTTATATATATGTTTAATGGTTATATATATGTTTAATGGTTATATATATATTTAATTTTGTATATATTTAAAGATCCCTGTCTCATTGCAGAAGCTTTTCATTATTTATAGCTTCCCCTTAATTTCCTTTTGGGTGTTACTGTAATCAGGTTTTTTGCAAGGGAATAACCACCCAACCAACCATCAAAATAATATACCATATATTGTCTTATTCCTGCTTGATTCCTTCGTGTTTTAACACTATGATTGACTGATCTAAACCGAAATCCCCATTTAAGAATTTCTTAATCACATATTTTATTTCCGCAAAAAAATCTTGTTTATCAGTTATGGCAACTCTTTTTATGTTAGTCTTGACCAACAAGACATCTTACTCGAAAGAACAAATACTTACTGACTGTCAAAGTCTTTGAAAGAAATTGGTCTGACACAGGGGGCGCCTGCTACGGCTAGATTCTTGTTAATTATAGTCACAGTACCGTCATGATCTGTGAATACCCCGTTCATCAACCCAGCGCGACCTTCATTCGTTACGAGTAACTTCTCACAGTCACTTGTGTACTTCATGTTCTTCGGTGAATCGCCCACTGAAACAAAGAAATCACATGTATCAGTTATCGTTATATCGCAGTATCTTTATATAAAAAATATCAGAGCACGCGCTATACTACTATATAGTTAAAAACAACTTGTTATTCTACACAAATAAATACTTTATTTATTGAAAAGGTTGAAGGTAGGTACTTAAACTAAGGATAAGAAGAAGTACCTGCAATTCGGTTGTGTTGTCCACAGTCGAAAGTATCGGTGATTACACTGTAGAGACTACACAAATACACATGGCCCTCGGCTAGTTCAAAAGGGTTTTCCACGAGGACAGCCAGGGTGTTTCCGCATACCTCAATATCTTTCAATTTGCCGTCGTTGCCAGCATTGAAATATTTCGTGGTAAGACGTGTCGGACTCGCTGCATTGCTGACATCCAACACATGCACGCATTTATCACCTGTAGTTGAAAACGTTATGTCAAAAGGGATTATATTTACTTGTTCTTTGTAAAGTCCTTAGATTTATATTGAAAGATTGACCAATGCAGTCATTTCCGGGGTGTTAGCCAACTAGTGGATAACCAAAACTGTTCCCTAAATTCAAGCAGGTTTATCGAATGACACGAAGTGAGAAAGCTGTCTTGAAGAAGCATAGAGTGATCGAGGGAGAAACTTCTGCTCTTTTGCATTGTCCTTTTTTCTTTCTTAAATATCAAACCGTTCATAGTTCTTAAATATCATTTATAACATATATAACTGTAAAATAAGATATTTTTGTGAGGCGAAATTTTCGTGGTTTCCCCATAATTCAATAATTCGTTCGTACATGAATTCGTGAATTGCGCGTACCAACACATACCGAGAATATCTTCACACGTCAAACCTATAATTACTTCGTGGACCTATGAATCCGTGGATTAAGACTACCAACGGAGTCAACGAAATCATTAATCCCACGAAAATAAATGATTTTACTTTTATTGCAGAAATCTTCAAAATCTGATGAATACGCCCTTTTTACACATATCTTGTCATAAAAAGAAAAGAAAAAAATGTACCGAGAGCGGGACCCTTTGGATTTAAAAGATATATGGCAGTATATTGTTATTATAGTATAGGATGCACACAATCTTACAAATAAGTTACCTGCTACATATAGTATCCTGGTGGGCTCATGCATGGCTGCTTTTACTGCAGAATCGCTAAACATTTGAATGTTTGCCACGGAACAGTCCGGTAAATTTAGGTAGCCAACATTCTCCAGAGTGTATGACTGTTGGGCGAGAGCGTTTGCGATGAACAGGCAGAAAATCAGTAGAAGCTTCATCATTGATTCTGTAAATAAATGTTGAAGATGAAGAAGACGATTATAGTTTTCAAAATTTAATTAACATTTGTATTCAAATAGGGATTGAACGGGTCTTTTTAACATTCAAGACTATATATTTACATTTCACTGCAGGTTCATCTACAATCATTACCAGAAGAAATTGCGTTCATATGGCTACATCGGCGTAATTTTGAAGATTCTTCTCCCGCTTCGAATAACGTGAGATAACCAAAAGAAGCAAACATTTTGGTGACGTGAAACTGTTCCTGGAATCTTGTATGCACTGTCGATAGAGCCACTTACATATCGAGTACATAGGTGAGTGAATACTTTTATTTGGATCAATTATAACCGTTAAATTTAAAATTTGAGTATAAGCCTTAACGGGTTTTATGGAATATGCAAGTAACAGATTTTCGTTCATACCGGAATGAACATAGAAAAATTCCGTTCGTTCAAGAAATATACCTAAAGGTAGGGTCAACGCCTGTGCAGATTTAACATTAGCGTCGGCCCCCACTTGGAATTTCAAAACAAGATAAATCCAAAAAGGTATGGGTAAAGGAAGCTTAAATCTGGAACCGTTAGTTTCAGAATTCATTTTAGGATAAATGGGACCTCATTGACTTACAGCTGTGTGGGTGTTAAAGGTGCGGTAATACAATTCCTCCTGGAGCATTTAAATGACAAAATTACTATAAACTTATATCATCATCGTGTGCAACATATTCCATCTGTTATTTTAATACCAAATATTGCACAATTTCAAGAATGAATTGTTCATTTTATTAAAGATTTAAGCAAAAAGTATGTGAAATTTCATTACTAATGAGAAAATTTCCATTTTTGACACGTTAATTTACATAGTTCTAAAACCAGTCTATTTTTTATACTTGTTTAAAAGTTGGCTACCAATAATATCTTTCAACATCAGGATTTTCAAAAACATTGACAACCGGTAAATTTGTCATGTAACACTTTTGATTGAAAATAAGAAAAACATAGCTTTCTTTCCACTTTTCCTTCAACTTGTATTTCTTCATGACCAAGGGTCATTGGGTGTTGATATTTGGCAAGTAGGTTGTTAATGTAAATGGATTTAAGTTTTGTAAACGTTGATGACATTGACCCTCGTTCAAGGTCACAAAAATCAATTTGTTAAAAAAATAGTTTGTATGGGGAGTTAGACAAGGATATCTTTTCTTGCTTTATTTGTTTAGAGTTAACGCTATAAAATAATGTAATATTCCTCCATATTTTGTTTAACGAATAGGCAATAGGCAAAATAAAATAATAACTAGAACTGTACGCCAATGGTTAACTTATACCCCGCTCCTATATAAACCAGAACTGTAAGCTAAAGGTTTACTAAGGCAAAGCATTGCAAAAAAATCCAGTCTCCTATCAGTAATAACTTAAGTATATAGGTCACTGACATACTTCCTGTGCTCCCTCCCCATACACAAATATTCTTGCATACCAAATCTTGTTAGCCCAGATCAACCAGTTTTGCTGAAATCGTCCTAGTAGTAAAGGAAGAGTTGTCAAGACAAAGATTTTTAACAAAGGGCCATAACTCCTTTTAAAGGGTCGGAACGAAAACGTACTACGTATATGCTTGTTTGCACAATGTCTGGGGGCAGTTACCATATCTGTTAACTTCCGTTGAAATTGGCGCCATATTTTTGGAGGAGTTGTCTTGACAAGAGGTTTTCAACAATTAAAGGGCAAATTCTCCATAAAAAGTGTCAGATTGAAAATAAGATATACCTGGATGCACAACAGACAGGTGGAGGTTATTATGTAAGAAAACTTTCGTTGAAATTTACCCCTTAGTTTCGGAGGACATGTCCGGACAATGATTTTTCAACAAAGTGCCATAACTTGGTAAAATAAGGATCAAAATGAAAAATTAATACCTGGATGCACAATTTCATGTGGTAGCTATCATATCTGGAAACTTTCGTTGAAATTGGTCCATTTCTTTAGAAGGAGTCGTCCGGACAAACTTTTCTACGGACGGACAGACAATCTGATTCCAGTATAACCCCCTCAATTCGTTACGGGGGTATAATTAAGTGTATAAGAGTTTTACTATTAAGATTGTTTTATTGTTTTTATATAACTGCATATCTTTGTCCATAACACAACCTCAATCTTAAGAAGTTCTCCAGAGGAAAGATTACTTTGGCAGGATACATATTCATGAGTTAATACTGCTGCACATAACTTTAAACCATGTGTAATATAACAAATTGTTTTGGTATAATACGACAACAGTAAAAGTATCGGTATTTATCATGATAAACATTGAAAATTATATCTCCATGATTATGTGAAATTGGCCTTTGATCATGTTTGGCATGCTAAAAAAGTACTTTACCGGTTTTGATATTACATAAAAATTATTCTGTGGACAGAATATATATATGGAAAGTTTTGAAAGTTAAAAAAAATAAATTTAGTGAAAATTTTGCATGTTTTTCTAAATGAAAGTATCACTACGCTTACTTCATATATACCAATATGACATATTTAGTATCAAAATAACAGTAATTATATACACTGTACACTATCATAATATATTTTCAAAACAACATTCGCCTGTGACACATATCTGTTATTTTGTTAGGATACACCCGTCACTCAACCTGGTGTTAAGCAAGGAGGTCCACTACGGTTATCAGCAGTAATTATGAATAATCATTTATTCAGTTATTGATCATTTTTATGTATCTACATATGGCAAAAGAATAAAAGAAATCAAAGCGGGGGCCAAATGTTGACCCCACCTTTGTACTTTATTGATAAAGTTCAATATTTTATTGGATTTGTTGAAGAAGGCAAAGTTTTATCTCGTTTAAGCAAAATATTAAATTCGTTAAACTAAATAAAGTGATAATTCGTTGAAAAAGAAATAATATACAATCATCCGACTATAAGAGTATACATAAATTCAAACATACCTGTGAGCGGTGGTGCGAGGGACCTTCAGTGAAGTATTGATATGGAAACCCTAGATTAGCAAGGTGAGGACAGGTGTAAAATCTCACGACTCCTTCAGGTGTGTCACGATAAACCTTCCAGAAGCGTCACAATCACTTTATAATCACAATTTAACCCAACGTCTTATACAATGATGGTTTTATAATCTAAATCAATGTTAATAGTTTACACAACGTGTAAAACCATACTCCTTTTCTTATCATTGCTGCAAATTATCATGTACTGGAAGATGATGTTGCTGTTAATACTGCCTTCTAATCAAAATGCTCAGTCTTACAAACTGCGTTTATCAGTTTAACTTTATAATGACATTCTTATAAGTTATTTTATATCAGCATGGCTTTAAAATAAAATTCTTACAAGTTGTCTTTAATCAGTTTGACTTTATACTTAAGATCATGCGTGCTTTCTTTATCAGTATGACAATATTTATCATTTATGGACATTTGCTTTGGTGATTATGAGGATCTTGGTCATTAGAAAGGAATATTGACCGAAACGAAGTCGAAGTGAATATCTCTTTTCAATCGTCGAGGTTAATATCCTTTATCATGTTCATAATGCTTTCTTGGTTCCGAAACGAAGTCGAGGTCAATATCTCTTTTCAGGTCGTCGAGGTCCATATCCTTTATCATGCTCATACTACTTTCTCGGATCCGATGCGCCGTCGAGGTCAATGTCATGTTTCAGCCCGTCGAGGTCCATATCCCTTTTCAGGTCGTTGAGGTTAATATCGCTTTCTCGGGTCAATATTACCTCGTATTCAACTCAGCAAAAGTCCAGAATAACTAAAAAATAATATAATTATAGTCTAGTAAATAATGAGTAAATAAGATTTACAATTGTTAAAATTGACCATTTTGATGAATTTTAACATTATTGGAATACTTCTAACTTACGTACAGACCAACTAAAGATTTAAAATTTTAGAAAATTTCACATCTAAAATGAAAAGAAACCAGCTTTGCAATTACACATACAATTTAATTCTTTCTTCATACCATATACTTTATATAAAGGTTCTTTAGCATCGTCACCTTATATATCTTATATAAATGTATACTGATTGAAAAGGTCGTTGTTCATTTTGTGATAAGTTGTGCCCAATCCATTTGTACTTTTAAATGGCAATCAAATATTTTTAAACTTAACTTTTAAACGAATTGTCAAACACAAAAGCACTGTTTCTTGGCAATCGGCAGACCGATATACCCATCGTAGAGTCACGTGATAATCCATAAATTAACTTCATATTTGATTTTGCAATAATTAAATTCATACATGTACTTCTGTATTTAACGTCGGTTCAAGTGACATTTTTAATAAAGATATAAGTTTTATATACGAAATATAGGAAATAGATGACAGAAATAACATTAAATGTTAAAAAGAAGTGTTTCCACATTAAACACTACGTGCTTAGAATTGATTTTTGATATCGAATGTTTAATGTCCAGGTTACTGTTGTCATATGTAGAAATTGAGCTTGCACAACATATGTTATGTTTCCGCATGTTTTAATAAACTTAGAATTTAATTTTTCTCAAATTTCAATTATATTGCTTCCTTATCAGACAAATGTAAATGAATGTGCTTGGTTGGAATAGTTTTTGCTACCAAAATGTCAAATGTTTTTCATTTCAGAATATTTTATTGTACTGATCCTATGTACAAAAGGAATTGGGCAACAGGCATAGCCTATATAAGCCCTCTCCTTGCAAAACATAACAGTATATACATATCATATAAATGTTACTTTTACATATGTTTCTTTAAGTATTAAAAGAGATTATTTGTACTTTGAATTTGATTTCACAATATATATTTCAAATATCAAAATTGTTGTTAGAGAGATTATTTTACAGAGTTATTTGAGAATCTAATAAAAACGTCTGGTGTCTCTAATGTAATTCTGAACCGTCTCCACAATATCTATATTCATATTTACGTCTCGTTATTGGAAACCATAAATAAAAATGTGGGTATTGAATGGAATAGGATCACTCATCGCTGACAGAGAGTTAAGTAATATTAGTCGTTGGTTAGTATAAAAAGGGCAGTGCAGGAAAAAATGATCACGATCTTCGAAGGGGGAGCCACACATACAAGCAGGGCAATCATTTAGATGTGCATTAAATAAATCTGAATTTAAATTACTTGCAGAATGTTGCGGTAATTGTTACTATAATAAAACCAAAATCTCTACACGTACGATCAATACCTTCTGAGCCGATCAAACTGGAACGTCATACACTGTATCAGCACCAGAAATGCTTTCTTGGATTTTTTTTAAATGAAATGAATGTCGTGTTCACAGATATCGGAAATTTTGAATAGACAGAGTGTCGTACGTATCGTTCAGTGTTATCACAACTTCCTTTTAGCTATAAAAACAATTATCTATATGCAAATGAGTCATTGATAAGTAGTGTTTTTCTGCTCGTTTCTATTCAATTTTACTATATTTGCATAACAAACTATTATTTTCAATTGCCAAAGAATGATAGGGGTTTTTAATGTCAGTAGTATACAATGAGTTTCAATGGTTTAATATGGGTTGGGTCATCATATCAAAGAAATGCTACATAATCCTTGCTATTGATTGACAAAATGTGCAAGATTACTTTCAATATCTGCGCCAAAATTCCATACATCATTCTCTACCGCCATAATATTATAATAGCATTACAATAGAGAGATCAAATGGTAAGCATATACACAGCACATATAATCCTGTTTAGAAATGACACACGACATGGCAGGAAGATATATCTATACAAGTTCAGATAACATAACTAGGTTAAACATCGTTCGATAACGTTACTACGTTAAACATTGTCAGATAACATTACTAGGTTTAACATCGTCAGATAACATTACTAGGTTAAACATTGTCAGATAACATTACTAGGTTAAACATTGTTAGATAATATTACTAGGTTTAACATCGTTCGATAACGTTACTAGGTTAAACATTGTTAGATAATATTACTAGGTTTAACATCGTTCGATAACGTTACTAGGTTAAACATTGTCAGATAACATTACTAGGTTAAATTTTGTTAGATAATATTACTAGGTTTAACATCGTCAGATAACATTACTAGGTTAAACATTGTCATTTAACATTACAAGGTTAAACATTGTTAGATAACATTACTAGGTTTAACATCGTCAGATAACATTACTAGGTTAAACATTGTCAGATAACATTACTTGGTTAAATATTGTTAGATAATATTACTAGGTTTAGCATCGTCAGATAACATTACTAGGTTAAACATCGTCAGATAACATTACTAGGTTAAATATTGTTATATAACATGACTAGGTTTAACATCGTCAGATAACATTATTAGGTTAAACATCGTCTGATAACATTACTAGGTTAAACATTGTTATATAACATGACTAGGTTTAACATCGTCAGATAACATTATTAGGTTAAACATCGTCAGATAACATTACTAGGTTAAACATTGTCAGATAACATTACTAGGTTAAACATTGTCAGATAACATTGCTAGGTTTAACATCGTCAGATAACATTACTAGGTTAAACATTGTTAGATAACATTATTAGGTTAAACATCGTCAGATAACATTACTAGGTTAAACATTGTTAGATAACATTACTAGGTCAAACATTGTTAGATAACATTATTAGGTTAAACATTGTCAGTTAACATTACTAGGTTAAACATTGTTAGTTAACATTACTAGGTTAAACATCGTTAGATAATATTACTAGGTTAAACTTCGTTAGATAATATTATTAGGTTAAACATCGTCAGAAAACATTACTAGGTTAAACATTGTTAGTTAACATTACGACGTTACACATCGTCAGATAACATTACTAGGTTAAACATCATCAGATAATATTACTACGTGAATCATCGTCAGATATATCAAACTCTTTATTTTGTCCAAAGATAGAACATTTATCAACATTATTAGCAGCTGCATAGCTAACTATGGATTTTTTCCGGGGTTTTTACCATACATCTGTATCAATAGTGAAGGAAGAAAGTTAAGGAGACCCTCTTCCCTACTTTTATTTGATCTTAATTTTAGTTTTATCGATTTCGAGTCCAAAGTACAGTTTAGTCTATACTGCTGTATTTATTCACTCATTTGTTCATATAAAAGAAACTAGATAAGCAATATACACATACCCTTTTACTTCAATTTGGTAGAATATTATATTAACCAAAGTAAGTGTTTGAGCATGCTCAGATAGTTACCAATTGAAACTTATCGACATAATTGATGATTTCTTTATTATCAAAATACTCCAAGGAAACCTTTGTTTTTGTCAACACTCGACATTTATTGTCAAGAGTATCGAACTATATCATTATGAAGGACTTTATGACATGGCTAAAGCGAACAGCCTATCTCGTTGAATAACCTTTGTTCATGTGAGGGCGGTATCTTTTAGCTTTCTGATTGGTAGATAAAAATAATACCTCTTAATGACCTTACATATGAACACGACTGTCTTTAATGTAGAACGCAAATACAATTAAACTCATAACGACGTTATAGTTTAGTAACCTTCTCAGCAATGTCCTTGGTGTTTTATGGGTCATGGTATTTCCTGTGTTGATTGTCGTTGTTGTACACTGAGGCACACGCAGTAACGGTCGATATGATCCACTTTGAGTGCGAGTTTGAAAGGAATCCGGTCAGATTATGGTATTTGACACTATCTGACAGTTCCTTGTAAGTTTAGGTAACGCTCAGGTTATTAAAATTAAAAGGTATATACCTTGGATACAGGTCCCGTAAAAGTTGTTCTTTTGGGAATAAGTGTCAATCAAAGTCACCATATTGTCACATTTCGTATAAATATAGGTTCTGATCTGATTGTTTTTTATCCGTTGTTCGTAACACAAGACTATAAAACTATAACAAATATTCCATTTTCTACTCAAATTGGACTCAATGCAACTACCACATGTTACCTATTTCATTTGACCATGAAATTGATCAGAATAACATTGTCTGTGCGCATGAATACGCGTCAGAAATTTTTTACATTTAAACTTATGAATTCATCAACAAAAAATAAATATGACATTTAAAATATGTGTTTGTGTTTTGTTTCTTTCATGAGTTGGCTGTATAAAAATATCAGCGTACACCGTTATGTTGTAGATAGTCCTTCAATGACGGGCCATATTTGTTTAGATTGTACGTCAATATGAAGACTTGCACAAGCTCCAGAATACGGAAAAACTATCAGAAGGGACTTTCACAAGTTCCAATTAATGATAAAACACATATTGATTGGAATATAAGGATTGGAACTTGCTTTTGTAGATTTCATGGGGTGATGAATTAAGTTTATATTGAAACTTATTCTACATGAACTGCTTTGCAATTCACCAACCCAATGGAATCGACAAAAGCAATTCGGACACGGGACCCCAAGTATTTACATCATGCAAGTCTCAGTCCTACTTATGAAGGCCAATGTATAGTGGTCAAAATATTTAGATATGTGGTCTTGTGTAACGAACAAAGTGTTCCAGTAAAAAAAAATAAAAAAAATATCAATATCAACACAAATGAGTTTTTCTTTTTAATATCGGTTCTGTTCATTACACCTACCGAAATCAAAAATTTAGAAAATGCTCATATCAGTGGGCTGAGGTAGCGATGAATTTAGTTCATTCAATTCCTATGATATAGCTACGAACAAATGTTTATGTAGTTTAATATATAGAGGATCTAACAATCTGAAATTAATAAACGAGTTTAATAAATTCAATAGTTCACGGGTGTTAGATTCTATTTATCATATCATTCGAGAAACACCCCTGCATACATATATAAGTGTTGCCGTTTCGTCTCCTCCATATAGGCCTAGCGACGACTGACGAAAGGACGCATTACATGTATCATGTTTGGAGCTGGCTGCGCCACGAAAAACAATTACTTCCATAGAACCTTCTCCATGAAAACCTTTTAAATGAACAAACAATCTTTTACGTTTCTTTTTGTTAGTCAATGTTTTAATAATCATCAAAACAACATTAATAATGATTTCTTCATACTAGGCCTAGCGTTTACGACTACAGTAGTGACGTCACATATTTCGACACAACGGCACGTGCACTGTCATGGTAAAGGTCGACATCACATTACAAATCGAAGTCGGGATTTTTGTAAAGGTTTACTGGGACTGGGAGTCGCTGTCACTTTCGAGAACACGGGCGCGTTTATTTGGAGGGGTCCTTGGTGAATGTGCACCTCAATGTTTCCGTCTGTCACTGATCCAGAAAATATGCTGTGGAATCCACCATCAACTCGGAACACCGATGAAGTTGACCGGTGACACGTGGTCGCCAATGTTTGTGTGTGTGACAGAGAAGTTGAAGGGGAGTTTGAAGAGGCAGCTGTGGAATTTGTGTAAAGTATCCGCGAGATTTCCTTGTGTTGATTCGTGTTGATGTGAGAAAACTTGTTTATGGATGAAATATTTCGATGGCCAGAAATTTGCATAATTTGGCACAAGATATTTTCTGCCACTGTGATTCGATAAGTGTTTGTCCGTGTTGGCACACTGCATCATGGATTTTAGTTTGTTGATGCCGACCGGTTGGCGTTTGAACCACACATCACAACTTGCAGGTGAGCTCTTTGTTGTCCACGCGATGTAGTATGGGTCTGTTGGTTGACAGTATGACGAAGGTCTCCTTTCCACGAAGCATTTGTAAATATTCACGGGGCACCTGTCCGGATTTTCAGTGTTTGCCCAGAGTTTTGGCTTGACAGTACGGACGTCGCGGGCATTCTCACCAGTCCTTGTTGTTTGTCTCTCTGTAAACTCTAAGTATTCGAGTTCGTCGGTGTCTTTTTGAAGTGACAGGATGTTTAATTTCCATTGGAAGTAATTAATTTGGGTAAGCATTATCAGTATTGGATAGCAGTTTGATGGTATGCACATATCAGCTCTGACTGACCCCCAGGTACTGATGCATGGGTGGGACCAAAAAGGGTCGAATTGGCTGAAATTTCAAAAATCTTCTTCTCAAGACCCAGATATGGTAGAATAAAAAAACTCTTAATAGATGGAAGGGTTTTAATGTGCTTTACCAAAATTGTAAATTTTATGACCCTAGGATCTCACGTTTACCCCTGGGAAAGGGGGGTGGGTCAAAATATATTATGGTTTATATTGGCAAATGATACTTTGGATATTACATGTTGATAACTTAGTTGGAATTATCACCATGAGTTGACCGTTTGATAATTTGAAAATTTTGAGTCAGCCCTACCCATAAGGGTTTAGAATCAGAGGTGCTAGTTTCAAATACTTTTCAGTCTTAAATTTGTATGCTATATATTGAATTAGGTGGTTTTATTGTTTTTTTGTGACTTTGAATAATATTTCTGTTCATGATTTAAAAACAAAAATCAACGCTTTGTATAAATATATCAGAACTCAGGTGCCCGCTAAGGCCCATGGGCCTCTTGTTATCAGAGTGTTCTTATTTGACTGTTCTGCAATAAATGTGCCAATGTCCGTTTGCTGGACAGAAACAAACCGTTGTGTTTGATGTGTTTCATTTGATGTCGTCTGCTGCAGATGCTGAGGTGGAGGTTGTACCACTGGCTGGGGTCCCAACTCTAACCGATCACGCGGTAAATGAACCTCTACATTAGGTCCATATACTAATACAAACCCCATCGGAACAACTTCTTTCGCAGTGCCTTTGCCTCTGCAATCAATGCATACAGTATCTCCGGTATCTAGGTCAGCCATTTTGTTTACTAACGTAAAAGTTGTAGTGTTTAGGAATATGACCCGATTCCCACTCATTTGCATGTTTATTGTACGTGTGCTATATCGTTTTTATTGAACGACAATATTGCATGGAAATAGCCTGTAATGTATATTAAATCTTTATATTGCATTGTGGTTCTATAAAACGCTAAATGTATATAAATGAATATGATATTATTCTTTTAGTCGTTTAATGAATATTTGCATTGTATTTAACAATTCAAATGGAAAAATAAGAGATTTAAGGCGGATGGAAATGCTTATATATATTCGTAGGACCTTTAGCAGTAGATTTCGTTTTACTCAGTTGGTTTTCATAAAGGTTTAATTAAAAAAAACTTATAAAGGAATTATCCACTTAAATCTATATTCTGGTCTACCTCTGTCATATGACGTTTTGCCTTTTCTTCAATGCAATTTAAAATTAAGGACGACGGTCCAATTCTACTGTGGTGTTTTTTTAATACACAGTTAGCTCCGTTAAGTTTCGTTTTGGATATTACAGACATTTTTGGTAAAAATCTCGACACTGACGATGTCAAGGCCACAACCAGAATGGATTTATTTCTAGATGCCGTATAAGTTCGAGAAGCATATATTTTGAAAATGATTTGGACAATAAGAACGCATGTAAAGTATTTAATCAACATTGTTTAACATAGTGTTTTATTTACGTGAGAGCACCAGGATTGCCGATCATATTTTAGTTGCAGATATCCTTCTTTCTATCTAAATAAATACGTCAACATCTAGGCCAACGTGATTGCCTATGTGTGAATCGGGATAAAAAAAAACAACAACAAGCAAACAAATCATGAATGCTGATAACAATTCCCCGCATACACTCAAGGTAGGTTCTATTTTGCCTTCACCTAAATACGGATTGACAGCTCACACGCGCTATTATTCTGAAAACGTCACCATCGCATCACCACCTAATGGTGCGTAAGCAGTGTCGCGTTTTCAAATTTGTTTCACGTTTTATTGCATCATTGACGAACGCATGGTTCATTTTCACAGTAGAATCGAAATAATTTCTTTATATTGTAAACAAAGAAATCTCAACAATCGGCAAACCCTCCTGGTATAATTTAAAATTGCCCAGCCTCTTTTTGAGATTTCTCTGTCTACGTCACATAGGAATGATAGATTCTAACAATCTCATATGAGACTCACATGAGTGAAACGTTCATCTAGCATGTTTGGAGGTGGAAACAAATATGTGAGTGAATGGTAGGTAACATGAAGTAACAAAAGAGGAACGCACTATGCTATAATAGTATTAGATATCTCCCAGTAACAAAGGAACAGTCAAAAGCACGTTTTTTAAATTTTATTAAGTCAGAGCATTATACATCCACGAATTCCTTAATGCTGAGAGAACCTGTTGCTTTGCTGATCACAAACAAATATGAGTTGGACCCGCGGGTGATGAATCTGTGACGAAGTTTTATAAAAATAACATATTAAACATATAGACAGACAATCCAAATTAATAGGTTTTCTGCAAATAGTCTAGACCATTACAGTTAAAAGATATCTTAAAACTATATTCAACACTTATGAATTTTCACTGCCACTTCCAAACATTCTTAAAATATAGGCAGGAATAAAACAGCTTCTCTCCGGTCGTCGGCAATTATTGAACTCGATTTGATGACTCTCAATTACCATTACCGATTTCTGTGTCAATGGTCTACCTTACCGCATGTTAGAAATGATATTATCCATCGTAGTTACCGAATTCTGTGTCAATGACCTACCTTACCCCATATTAGAAATGGGATAGCAATTACCGATTTCTTTGTCAATGCCCTACCTTACCTTATGTTGGAAAAGAGGGCCTTCATAGCAGCAACCAAATTCCGTGACAATGACCTACCTTACGCCATGTTAGAAACGAGGGTCACTATAGCAATTATCGAATTTTGTGTCAATTAGCTACTTAACCGCATGAGTGAAAAGAGCGTCTCATTATGCATTATCAAAATCTGAGTCGATGATCTATCTAAACCCATGTTAGACATAACAGTATCCTTAGCCATTACCGAATATTGTGTCAATGACTTATATTACCCAAAGTTAGAAATGAGTTATCCATAGCAATAACGGCATTCTGTGTCGATGACTTACCTTGCCCCACGTCTTTCTAGTCTTTACCGAATTCTGTGTCAAGGAGTTAGTTTACCCCATGTTCGGGAAAGAGCGTCTCATTAGCCATTCCGTGACAATGACCCACCTTGCCCTATTATGTTTGCAATGAGAGTTACCATACGCATTACCGAAATCTGTGTGAAAGGCCTACCCAAAACTCAGAAATGTGCACGTCCCCAACCATAACGATAAGTAAAGGAGTAAAAATAAATCTATCAGCAACCACACTAAAAGAAACATATTGGACAATATATTTGACTCACCCCTTGCAAAAAATGTAGCTGACCGAGGTAATTTTCCAGCACTGTGTTAACGACTTACCCCATGTCAGAAATGAGCCCGTCCCCGGCCTCTGACATAGTCTGAGCTTGACCCCACGTCGCCGTGGTGTTTCCAATCCTGTGTACACTCTCAAAGGAGGGCGTATTTAAATTAAACGCATACACGTAGACAAGACCGTTCCTTGTAGCGGCTGTGACTAGGGTCCTGGAATTATACACACCACTGGCGAGGACATTTGGTTCCGGACCCTAAGCACGTAAAAATGAATTGAATTAATTTCTGTGATTATAAATTAAAAAACAAAAATGATATTTAGTTAAATGTTTTGTCTTTTAAAAATAAGAATCAGATTAATTGTACCCATACACTATTATCCGAAAATCTATTTTTGAACATTTGTGTTGTATCTTTAGAGCCCCGAACTCTCCGAAGCTCCAAATACTAACTTCCGAACATACGTTAAATATTGTATACCATACCATAAGCGTTGACCGGCTGTCCATCTCAGCTGACGGAGAGAGTGATGCATTGGAACAGTCGCCATTAAACACATTCATGTAAGAATCTCGGCCATGTCGCTCTAAGTCATCCCCCGTTGTGTATCTAAATGAGCTGTCGTTGATGTCCCAGAAGCCGATGTCACGACCCCCGAACAAATGAACATCGGAAATGAGGCCACTAATAACACTTCTGCCGTCACTGTTGCTCATTTGAACTCTTCCTGCAATAAAACACTCGTAAATTGGTATTATATACCCAACGATCTCATGGTTACTGTAGACCAAGAAATGTTCGCCGTAGTTTAATTTTCGCCTTTTTCGCTCTCCGTAATGAGGGAGAAGTTATCATTACAGCGAATAATCGTAAACAGCATAATGCATATAATAAGTCAATGTGAGGGGCGAAATCAAGATTGAGATAATTTTGATTTTATCGGAAAAGGGCGAAAGTTTGAATGGGCGAAATTGTCCCGGTACACAATACCTTTTATTATGAAACCCTTTAGTCAATGAGCAAATGAATGCTACAATATCGAAGAGAGAACTAAGTTGAAATATTCATACAGCTACGCTATAATGGTATTACAAGTATAACTAAATGTCTCGTCCCCTTTTCATTCTGAAATCAGGTGAACATAGTTGGTAATTCTAGAATGATTTAAAGACACTTTAGTAGAATACTGTATAGACAGCTATACAAAAATATTAATAAACAACTACGCTATAATGATAGTACAAATATCACTGGATGTCTCGTCCTCTTTTCGTTCCAAAATCAGGTGAATTATTTTGGAAATTCTAGAATAATTCAAAGACAATTTAAAAGAATTCTGTAGGATTGCTATATTTAAAATAAAATCTATTACCTGTAACTAAGCGCGATCGGGTTATCTCAGTCGAGGGCTTAGATTCTGTAATATAATCCAAACTGAGGCGTAAGCCGAGGTTTGGATGTTACAGAATCTTAGTCCGAGACGGAGATAACTCGATCATGCTCAGTTACAGGTTATTGATTTTTTCCCGTACCTCTTATTACTATTCAATTTCGCTAAAGAGTACAAGTATCCCGTCTTGGGCCTCAAACAAATATGATGGTTTCTACATTACTAAAGCTACATTTGAATGCTTCCGCGTAAAAATAGTCTGTCCTTTCAAAGAAGAAAACGTATTTCACAGTGTAGATTATATTTCATCTTTAACACCAGGAATCAAACAAATGCACATCAAAATAATACATATAACGACAAAAGATGATATTTAATTTCGAGTCGTTAACGCACGGATGATAACATCGCTGTGTAAAAATTCGCGTTAAAGTACCAGACAGTTCGGACAAGATTGACAAATCTACCAAGGGGTATGACGTAAAATATCTCTATCTGAGATGCGAAAATACTTTATCTACAACTATACCAGAATGTTTGATAGATAGCAATATATATACACTAGATATTCTACAGTCGATTATACCAAAACAATTCAAAAACTCGAATACTTTTTCAACACACTACAGTGAAATACTTTAAAGTCGGTTACAATAGAAAACGACTTTTAGTTGTAAAGGGGATCGTTATACAGTCCCCAAAACTGCCCACATTTTCGCAAATTAATTTAATGGTGCATCAAAAAGACCTTTCAGTACAGTTGTACAATTATATACTAGTATATCAAGTGGCGTACACCGATAATTGTGTCAGTCAATCAGAGGCCATGACGGCCATGTTTGATGGCCGATCAGAAATTTAAACGTGTTACGTTATCTGCCCACCAATGCTGATGGGAAGGTTACTACATGTAAGTGTCCGGCTAGTGGTCTCTGAGAAAAACGCCAGAAAACTATTTGTCAGTATTGATAATAAAAACAGTAACGGTGCGAAAACAAATAGTCACTCACTTGGTTTTGGAAACTTTATAACATTCTTGATTGCAATAACGTTATATATGGATACATACCAGAAATTGAACAACATGACCTGGCCCATTTTATTGAGAAAATCAACCTCCTAGTGCACTTACAGTTTAAATGTTATAACCTATAATCTTGAAAAGAGGTCGCAGGTAATTTTCCTTTCCAGTACAGAAATACAGGTTCACTTTCCGAATCCTTAACCATTTTCAAGGCAGTCGTATTTTCAAATTCATTTAGAAAGTTAGCAATAATTCCCAGACCGGGATTGAGATGCCCTACGTTCGTCCGACCTTCGACAGAGTATAGAATCTGCTAAACTGGTAGAAACACAATGGAAAATACTAGTAAACAAATATATATCTTATAACTGAAATAAAAATAAAAATAATTGTTAATAAAATTATATATATATGCATGTTGTTTGTTTTTAATTTGCTGATTACATTTCTCTAAGCAAATATGCCACTCACCTAAGTGATTACTGGTTGCGAGGTTGTACGCCAGATCAGGAGATATCGCCGCTTGGTCTATCTGGTTACCTATAAATAACATCAATCAAATTATGTATGATATTTGACAATTAATCAATTAGATGTTCCTTAATTAAAGAAGAAAATAAGGAACAATAGATACAGTATGCAAAAGAATAATTGCAATGCACAATACAACTGTTTCGTCCTACTAGGACTGATCGGTGATTTTAGGGGCCTAAAGTTTAAAAATCCAAATTAATCCAGTACATCTACTTTTGAAACAAACAAAAAAGTCGGTGTTTAAAATTGCTTAGTTATACTAATATCAAAAATTAGATGAATAGTAAATAGAAATACCGGATAATTTCATATTCCGTCTTTGCGTATTGCAGAGTTATCTTCTCTTGTGAGCAGGGAATGATTGTTACGTCAATGGTTTGTGTGAGAAAATTACGTCGTTTCTCAAAAATTGATGACGTTACTCTCGCAAACCAATGAGGTAACAATCAATACCTGCTCACAAGAGAAGATAACTCTGCAATACTCAAAGACAGAATTTATGATTGTAAAGTATTATTTTATGAACCGTGACACTGCTTAAAATGGATAAATTTGTGGGATTAAGAAATCCACAAGCTGAAAACAACCTTTTGAAAGATGAACATAATATGTTACAACAGATAACAAATATCCTTTTTATACAATGATTAGCGTGTATCTAGATATTGTTAAGTGAATCTTTTTCCTGCTACAATAAATAGCAAGAAGCTAGCTATCTTAAAGCAAATAATTTGTTAAGCAAAGTTTATAAAATTCTGTAGCTTTTTTAGCGTGATTGTTATTTGTGCTATAGAACATGGAACGGAGATATCTATTGTGACCTAATCATTCGGCTATCTGTTTTGAAGTGAATCATATGTCGTCGATTGTTAATAAAGCTTTTGTACAATGATTGCAAAGTATGCCACGTAGCTGTCTATTATGACTGAATGACTCGCATGTCTGCTTTAGGTAGCAACTAGAACACTGACAGGTCAGTAAGGGCCCCGTCTTGTGGCAAATATATCCCCCATAATCATCAAGAAGCAATCTGCCCATATAGCTGAGCTTGACGTTTGACATTTGGACTTCAAAAAGAATCGCAAGGAAGCAAAATATACATTTTACATGTACTATGATGTGAGTCTTGTTTCCTTCCACCTCCATATTTGCTGGGCTAACAGAAATGTAAATACCGATGCAATACTCATTTGTTAGCTTTGATTTGTTTTATTTCACCTTATATAACTCCTACATAGATCAAGATCAAGATCCAGGGTCAAAGTCAGAGATCCACTTTGTCTTTGACCTTTGGACCCAAATGACCTTGACCATTAACCTAGTGATCCTGAACTTTGGTCAGTTGACTTATTCTTTAATTCCGACCAACTTTGCTTCTTGATATCATAACAAAATGTTCATCAGTGAAAAATACAAAACTTGACCTTGACCCTTTGGACCCGTTACCTGGACCTAAGGTCATTTGACTCCGTGTAAAGTTCTGAACAACATTGCTTCATAATGTCATAACAAAATGTTCATCAGGGAAAAGGTACAAAATTTAACCTTGACCTTTGACCCAATGACCTTGACCTTTGGTCAGTTGACTCCTTGTTCAATTCTGATCAACTTTGCTTCATCATGTCATAACAAAATGTTTATCAGTGAAAAGATACAAATTTGACCTTGACCTTTGAATCTAATGACTTTGACCTTTGACCTCAACCTTTTACTCAGTGTGTTTCTTTGTTTGATTCCGAACAACTTTGCTTCATAATGTCATAGCGAAATGTTCACCAGTGAAAAGCTACAAAATTTGACCTTGACCCCTGACCTGATAACCTTGACCTTTGGTCAGTTGCCTCCTTGTTTAATTCTGATCAACTTTGCTTCATAATGTCATAACAAAATGTTCATCAGTAAAAAGATGCTAATTTGACCTTGACCTTTGAATCTGATGACCTTGACCTTTGACCTCGAATTTTTACCTCACCTGTGACTCCTTGTTTAATTTTGATCAACTTTGCTTCATCATGTCATAACAAAATGTTCATCAGTGAAAAGATGAAAAATTTGACCTTGACCTTTGAACCTAATGACCTTGACCTTGTCTTTGACCTTGATTTTTTACCTTAATCTGTATTTTTGTGAACTGAACATCTTGACCAAGTTTCATGTACATCGGTCGATAAATACAAAAGTTATCAGCCAGGAACAGAATTTGTGAACGGACGGTCGGACAGACAGACAGACAGACAGACAGACAGACAGACAGACAGACATGATTACTCATAGGGTACCCGTATCTCCGATACGGGGCCCTAATTAGCAAGTTATTGTAATATGATTGACTTGTCTACTGTAAAAGTAGATAATTGTTGTAATGTAAATGCCATGTCTATTACAATACATAGAAAGTTCATAGTGGTTATAATGTAAATGCCATGTCAATTACAATACATAGAAAGTACATAGTGGTTATAATGTGAATGTCATGTCAATTACAATACATAAAAAGTACATAGTGGTTATAATGTAAATGTCATGTCAATTACAATATACAGAAAGTAGATAGCTGTTGTAATGTAAATGTCATGTCTACTACAACATATAGAAATTATATGTAGCTGTAGTCATGTGAATATCATGTCTTTAACAAATATTTTAAATATTTAGCTATTGTACAATAAATGTACATCTGCTACAGTAAATAACAATTGTACCTAATTAGCGTTATAAGCAAGGACACTAAAGCTGTTACAAGTGTTTTGGTGACTTAATGAGCTGAGCTTACTGCGGACAGACAATGAAGCCGTTACAAGCGTCTCGTTGACGTACCGATTTGAGTGTGCCTTTTACAAACATTTGAGCCGTTACACTTGTCATGTTCACTTACCACTTAGGGCGGTCAGCGCCATGACACTATCGGTGAAATTTACCCCTTGTTCCTTTTCAGTATACGTCCTTGGAACACCAGTATTAGCTGTTACTACATACGTCGTTGAAGTAGTCCGAACGAAAATGGCTGCGGTTGGCTGGTACAAACCCTTGACGTCATAATTTGTTACCAATATGGCACCTACCACAGAGAAAAGCCTTGTAGTTAAATGTTCTCGTGGTGAGTATTAGCTGTCGTTAATAATTATAATTGTATACGATACGCTTAATTTATCAGTATTTCTTTTTATGATATTGTCATGGGAAGTAGTACTCTCATTTAAGATTGCAGTTGCTTTTTACTGTAGGAGTCAAAATTCTCGCTTATGGAAATGTGTTGTGACACTTTAACTGATATAGGTGTAACTAACCCCCCCCCCCCCCCCCCCCCCCCCCCCCCCCCCCCCCCCTCATCCGAGTCAGCGAGCGGTGATCACGACTCATCCGAGTCAATGGTGACTCACCGGTGTCGGCATCACTTGTATCAATGCCATGTGGCTGCCAATCCTTGGTTCCGAATGGTATGAGGTCATGCCATTCCACGTTCACCAAGTTGATAACTCCCATCGCATTGTTTTCCTTGAATCATCAAAATAGTTGTAATGAGCAGACAGGTTTTCATCGGACGTATATTACATTGCTGATATCTACGAAAATATTTTTATATATTTTTTTTATATTTTTTCTGTTGAGAAATACTCATAAAACATTAAGCTTCAAACTTAATTTGAAGATGAATTAAAGCTTTTAAAAAGATTCAGATCAGTTTCTACATTATCATGGTAAACCGTCTGCCTCACCAAGGAAAAGAGGTTGTCAATAGTATCGCAAGAAAACGACCCGGAAGTCTTCTCATGTTAACCCTAGTGTCTAGTTTCATGCTCAATACCGGCATTGTGACGTAAGCCCAGTTTCCGTCATCGCTGATGGCAATCTGCTCGGGCTCGAGGTCTTGGGAGAAGAGCGTTACAATACCATTGTTGTGGTCTCCACGGTATGTCCACCTCACTCCTTTCTGTAGGTAGTTTACATACCTGAACAAAACCATATGAAAAATGATAATATTGAGACAAAGCCGTCTCGTTTTCCATACCTCAAAAAAGCATTACGAAAATATGCCACCAATGTACATATGAATATAAATAATGGAAATTTAATGTTTTCATAATAAGTATCATGTACGTATATTTACATTTCCAATGCAAGTTTCTCTATAAGCATAACTATGAGAAACTGCGTGCATAGGGCTATGAGTTCCATTGTGCCCTGTCTTCAGTACCAAAACAATCACGCTGTTGAAATATATAAATTTGATCCAAAATATCAAGAAGCCCAAAAACCCTAGTAATTGTTGAAACATGTGTACCGGTGTTACCTGACTGCTACTAACAGGACAGCCTACTATCTAACACAACAACTTACTGATCATTGAAGAAGTGTGTTGAGAGTTCCGTGGTACAAGGGGTAGTGGTATCGACTAACGCCATGTCGATGACAGACACGGTTCCATCGGGGTCTGTGAATACGCCGTTCACCAACCCAGCCCGGCCTTCATTGGCTACTAGCAACTTTGAACAATCATTGGTGAAAGTCATACTCTTCGGAGACTCGCCCACTACAAACAAAAGAGATATATAGGACGCCATACAAAACAAGACAATAGCCTACATAATTATGCAGGTGACGTCAAACGTGTTTTAGAAGACGAAAATCACATTTTAGTTGACTGGTTCTTAGGAAATGGCATGGAAACTAATCTTGAACACATCCAGGCCATCAATAAAGTAGTAAAATCCTGTCAAGATGTTAAATCTTCTCAGGTAGAAAACAGAAATATAGCTTGTGAAGGCATCGCAAAGCTGTTAGGAGTATATATAGACAGTGACCTTT
Source organism: Mizuhopecten yessoensis (assembly GCF_002113885.1). Classification (NCBI taxonomy): domain Eukaryota; kingdom Metazoa; phylum Mollusca; class Bivalvia; order Pectinida; family Pectinidae; genus Mizuhopecten; species Mizuhopecten yessoensis. The sequence goes on from NW_018408493.1 coordinate 1,290,038, forward strand.
AATTCAAGCACACATATCTCAAATATTTGTAAGATGTCTTTCACGCAACTTTGTGTGTAAAAAATAATTTGTGCATATGTATCTAAGAAGGCCAATTTCACTTTATTTCATCAGATATTTGAATACTGACCGTTAGTTTACTACATTTTTTGATATTACAAACTACAGGGAAATGTTAAAGATACAAGAAAGGGCTATCATGTTTATTGATATATACTGTAATCAACTATAATATTGTCTTCTTCTTGACGTAGCTTGGGAGAGGCAGAAAGACCTGAGCATAAAACCAACTCAAATCGTTTGACATCTATTTCAATTTCTACTCAAGTTGGACTAAATGAAACTACCAAATCTTTTCTATTTCAGTTGCCCATACCATTGATCAGATTGACATTGACTGTGAGTATGAATACATATTTCTGTTGTTTGTTTAACCGTTTTCATGAAATACGAGCAGTAAACACGACGTTTATAATCTGTTTTAGTATTTATTTTTTCATAATATTTCTATTTTAGTAGCTTACACTACATCGATGTAGGATGGTCCTCAAACGATGGAATATTTTTGCTTTACGCCAATACTGCACAAGCTCCAGTATTAGTGACAAACACCACAGAATTTCACAAGTTCCAATTATCGAATAACACACGTTGAAACTGAAAAATAAGGATTGAACTTAACTAGCCTGAACCTTAACCTGTTAACTTATCCCTTTACTTATTTGTATTTATTAATATTCCCTGTCAGTACAGTATGTTAATATAAAGTTAGTTATTTTTTAAACAAGTCGGATAATTCGTTCTATTGTTTGTTTATTTGTAAAAATTAATTAAAGATTCCGTTCTCTTCAGGCGTTCTAAATATTCATTCTAAAATATATTCTGATGTATTGATACTGCTATCATAATGTATAGTTTCGGTAAACGTTGAGTTATTTGCAAATAAATTATTAATTTTTAATTAGGAAAACCTTAATTTATTCAAATTTAATAAATTTAATAAACTTCATTTAAATCAATTCAAAATTGAAAGAAATTTTTGTTTTCATTGGGTTTTTTTTTTCATTTTTTTTTTTTTATTCATTCATGTATTTATATCCTAATTTTTTGTTTAATACAATGTGATGAAGCGTTACAGATACGTGATACAGACCTGTAATTCGTTCGAAACCATCACACTTAAATTGGTCAGTAGCACTATTGTAACGCTCGCACAAGTAAACATGACCCTCTGTGAGTCCGAATGCACTCTCAAACAGCACAGCCACAGTGCTTCCGCAGACAGCAATATCGACGAGGTTTCCGTCATTTCCATCAGTAAAGGAATGTGTCTTTACGACTGTTGGACTTGCTGGAGTTTCAACACTGACGATACGAACGCATTTGGAACCTATACCACAAAGCAAGAATGGAAAGATGAATCAGTATTGTAAATTAAATCAACATTGTACAAAACAAACACACAAAATAAAAATATAACAAACAAAAAACGAATCACATATCTATAACATTGAGATACTGTGTTTTTAATATATGAAATATGTAAAAACAAAAAATATATATATGCCTCCAGTTTGGTATTTTCATCAACTCTTCAAGACAGGATTCTCTTTAGATGAAGAGAGTCACCAAATTGGTTTAAATTCACTTTTTATTTAAAATTTGTTATTTTTCATTTATTCTCCAAGAAAGGAGATTTTGGAAATAAAAAAAGTCACTGGATTGATTTGAAATACACTTCCAGTTTTTTTTTCATTTGTAATTAAGGATCCTTGTCTCACTGCGCTATGGTCTTTAGCATAAACGGTATTTTGTAATTAAGGATCCTTGTCTCACTGTGCTGTGGTCTTTAGTATATAAGGTATTTTGTAATTAAGGATCCTCGTCTCACTGCGGTATGGTCTTTCGTAAAAACGATATTTTGTAATTAAGGATCCTCGTCTCACTGCGCTGTGGTCTTCAGTATATACGGTATTTTGTAATTAAGGATCCTCGTCTCACTGCGCTATGGTCATTAGTATATAAGGTATTTTGTAATTAAGGATCCCTGTTTCACTGCGCTGTGGTTTTTAGTATATACGGTATTTTGTTGATTATTCTTGTTAAGTTCACCTTAATAAGTGGCTTGCAGAAATGTTGTATCAAAGTTGCAGTCATACAAGGAAAAACTGTTTCCAATGCGATGTTGGTTTTTGGCAGTGGAACAGAGATCCTTAAAAGTTTATTATGGTGAGGCTCGTTAAGGTATTGAACGTAGTAGTGTTCAATAAGGAATATTTACCTGCCACATATAGAAGACTAAAGAGTGGGTCGTAGGACGCTTTAAATGCAGAGTCCGAAAACATATCCGAGTTGCCTGTTTCACAACTTGCAAATTTCATGTAGCTGACATTGTTGAGCGTGACAGTAGCTGTGGCGGTTGACAAAGCAAACAAGAACAAAATAAACGTCCCCATGGTCACGTGATCTCGACAGGCTCTATAAGAAATATATCATAAAAAGTCAAAATATTTCTCATCTTAATCATGTTGATGAGCTTTCGTGTTACCCAGGTTACTTTGTCTGACTATTTTTTTTTATAGTAACATCCCTGTTTCCCCTATCTACAGTGTTAACGTTACGTAATTGATTCAGTGTATTGATGGATAAACAAAACAAAACAAAAACAAACGAAATAAAAAAACAAAAAGCAATAGAAATTTATATCCCTATATATGACTATAAAAAGTCATGAACAAGTTATAATTCTTATATCAAACTCAATGTTCCTTAATGGTAGAAACAAATACAATATCTTGCTTTCGTTTATAACAGATCACCTGTCAGGTACCTATGTGTACTACATCTTTCTATGTTTAACGGCCGGCAAAGACCGTGATGTGACGAACTATTGTTAATGGGAAAACATCGTCACAAATTATCAATATAAATACAAATGATGAAGAACTTAATTGAATGTTTCTATTGTAGCCTGACAAAATAAACGTTTTACAACACCAGGTTAACATCCAAACTACATCATCTGTCTTTCACAATCACTATTGAAATGATATGTTAATGGTGATGTCACAATGACCATTTAATTATATACAGCAGAGGCCTTCCTAGTTCTATAGTCAGAATAAAATCTGACTATCTGTGCATAAACTTGCTTTTAAGTCCGTTTAGGATTCATAAGCAATAAGTAAGGTCGGAAGATTGAAAAAAATCATCTCTAAAATGTTCCGAAACACGTTTGGGATACGTTTTAAAGGGCAATGGCCAATTAACTGTTCATAGCGTTACAAATTTTAATTAACCTGGTATTTCATGTGCAACAGCCCTTCAAAGGTCATTTCTGAAGTCAAATAAGACAAAATGTTTGAGAAAAGAGCCACCGAAAGTAAATGAGACGGAATGTATGCCATAGATGGAAAATATAAATAAATGTTGATTTGATAGCAATATACTAAATCTCACCTTACCTTCAGAGGGCGATGGAGGTAATCAACGGACAATCGTTTACGTCGCTGGCTTATCTACAGGTCTGTCATCTGGACATTCCCACATGACAATCCTAACGATATTGTATTGGTGCAGTATGTTAGTGCTGTCACATATCAAAGACATCAATGTCCCACATAAAACAATAGCTTACTCCCCTTAAACCGACACTAACCGTCCTCTCCAATATCATGTTCCTTACTCCACGAGAAGTTCGATGATTTGAAAGGCCGACAAATGCAAAGTAACAACAGAAAGACAATATGACACTAGCGCCAAATAAGAACAACATTAAACGACTGATTGGAAACCTCTAGAATGAAAGACACACCAAAACATAGTTCCCTTTTTTACCCTTAAATGGTTCTTGATTTTTATCTTCCGTGATATATAACGGCAACAGTGTCTACATAAAGCATTATTTTTTATATTCACGGATTGTGCCGAATAACACTACTTCAGTTCTAGATGTATAATACTGACAGACAAACTCACCATATACAGTTTCAGGACAGGCAGGTTGACGAAATTATTGGCAACTTCTGCAGTTTTGCAGTCGTCATTAGGGTATAGTTCGAATTATCAATATTTTATTTTGAAAAAACCAAATCGCTAAAGCTACGCATGAAAGAACCATTCCGAAAGTATTCCAAAATTATGTAAAACATAGCAAGAAAGGAATTGCGGTTATAAGTGTAAAGAAAACTTCTTTGATTATATGAAATATAAAAGTTTTTCCACGTCCGCAAAGAAACCTTCTTGATAAAAACTGCGCCTACTTTTCACTAAACAAGTTACAAAACAGGTCGCCACAAAGGACCAAACAGGTCACCACATAGGACCAAACAGGTCACCACAAAGGACAAAACACGTTTTAAACGGGACAAAACACGTTACCACACAGGGTCAAACAGGTCGCCACAAAGGACCAAACAGGTCACCACATAGGACCAAATAGGGCCCGTATTCATGAAACCGTGTTCATGGTCAAGCATCGATTTTGTTAAAATATTATTTTGTCAATGATTTGGCAAAAAAATGAGGAAACTTAAACCCGAATACTGTTTTCAATGTTTACATTTGACTTTTTGATCGTTTTAGATGATTTAAGCGAGTTACAAGAAAGTTGGTTTGAGCACAGAATCCATACTTGAGAACGGTTTCATTAATAGGGACCCAGGTCACCACAAAGGACCAAACGAATAACCACAAAGGACAAAACACTTCACAACACAGGACCAAACAGGTCACCACACAGGACCAAACAGGTCACCACACAGGACCAAACACGTTTTACACGGGACAAAACACGTTTCCACACAGGGTCAAACAGGTCACCACAACGACCAAACACGTTTTACACGGGACAAAACACTTTACCACACAGGGTCAAACAGGTCACCACAAAGGACAAACACGTTTTACACGGGACAAAACACGTTACCACACAGGACAAAACAGGTCATCACACGGGAAAAAACACGTTACCACAGAGGGTCAAATAAATAAAGATCAATAAAGTTTCCGCTCAAACACTGATTTGATTATATCACTGTTTTACTTAATGAACACGACTTAAACAATAAGTCTTATACTGGATATTGTGTAAGTACTTCACTAAGTGTTTTTGGATACCGAAGATACCATTTTAGAGTGTTGCTTCACCAGATTCACATAATATTCATAAAATAATCTAAATCTCAGTGTCATTGTTTTGTCATTTTAGTTCCCCTGTCCCACTGCACCGTGGTTTATCGGATATGAAGTAAGTTTCCAGTTTGGCCAGTTCCCTTACGATGACTAGATAGCTTAGTCGGTTACAGCGATAGTATAACAATCTGAAGTCCTAGGTTCAAATCGCGGTCTAGCCCCACTCAGAAGACTAACATTGGTGTGGAGTTTATTTTGTGCATTTCATCTTTATTAATATTTTTCATGTATATCCCGCAATGTTTGGTTTTCCTTTTAGAAATAATTCACCAAAGCTATAGTCATGCATAAAAGTAAACTTTAATAATTATATGTGAAAGAAATCTATCAAAGTGTCACCTTTTACTGGATAAAACTAAGTCATTGATTATAAAATAGCCCAGCATGTTAAACCTCACCTAGGATCAGTTAGTGTAATCAAATGGCAATCAGTTTCGTAACAGGTTTATCTCTAAACTTCACCTGGGTTTTCACACAGTAACGTGAGTTCACGTATGTGACCAGATGTGTTTATCTTCTGTCAAAGTCTGCACGATTCTGTTCTTGCTTATTAATTCCTTTCCTTATCATAACTTCAATTAACCTGTTTTCTAAACGGATTTATATGTTTAGTATGTAGGGCAAGGAAGTAATTCTAAAAAACACTGTTCTAACAAAACACTTCACCACACACGATCAAACACGTTTTACACGGGACAAAACACGTTACCACACAGGACCAAACAGGTCACCACAAAGGACTTAACACGTTTTACACGGGACAAAACACGTTACCACACAGGGTCAAGCAGGTCATCACAAAGGACCAAACATATTTTACACGGGACAAAACACGTTACCACACAGGGTCAAACAGGTCACCACAAAGGACCAAACACGTTTTACACGGGACAAAACACGTTACCACACACGGTCAAGCAGGTCACCACAAAGGACCAAACACAATATGAGGTTGTCCAATGTCGGTGCAATATGCTCCTTTATCGACAGACAGAAAACAGAAAACACTTTACATAAAAACGAAATATGAATATAATAGCATACAACTTACACTGAAAAACAATAAACATCTCGGCTAGCGTAGGCCGAAGGCAGAATTTACACTGACAACATCATTCACCTCTGCCTTCGCCTAACGTTTTCATTTAATTTCAATGATAAATCTGTACATTTGGAAAGTTTTTGCACAGAGCCTATCATCATACACTTAGTTTTACTTAGATTGAGACTTAATTTGTTATTTCTCATCCAACCAAATGTAAGTGCTGTGTTTTTCTGTGTCTCGATGAAGAGTATTACTTCGAAAATTTGACAACCTCATATTATAATATCTTTTTTTTATTTATTTTTTTATTTTTACAGGGTTACATGTTTAGACATAGTCTAGTTTAAAATACGGCCCTGTTATGCATATATGTACAGACTTAATAAGACAATTAAAATGGTACAATGATGATAAATACAATTTTAATAAATGATGCATATATACATTGATATATATCACAGATATTATTATGTATCACACTTATTACTTACTGTAAAACATTTCTGTGTATTTCTTTTTAAAAATATCTACACTGCACGACTGTTTAATAACATCACTAAGTGAATTTCATAAAACAGAGCAACTGTAGCTTAAAGAGCGTTTAAAATATTTGCTTTTGCTAAAGGGACATACAGTCTATCTGTTGTGGTAGCTCTTGTACTTCTGGAAGACACATCTCTTACATATAAAACATGGAATTTAAAACATTTGGAGCTTGGCATTTTAGAATTTTATAAGTAAGAACTGCTTTCCTAAACTCATAAAAATCAGGTAGGGGCATCCACTTGAGACTGTTAAAAAGAGTACAAGAAGGAATTAAAACATCTTTGATGTTCAATAAAATCCTGGCAGCTCTTTTTGTAACTTAAAATTCTCATATATGAAATGAGGTAAGACAATACTCTGATAAACCTTAAGTATAATACTGTCAGACATGTATGGTCCAAGTCTTCTCAGTACACCAACTTTTTTTGATATTTTTTTACAAACACTTTCGATATGATCTTTCCATGATAAAGTTTTATCTATGAGCACACCTAGAAGTTTGGCACAAAAAACTGTCTCAATAACGTTTTCATTAAATTTCAAAGTAAATCTGTACATTTGGAAAGTTTTTGCACAGAGCCTATCATCATACACTGAGTTTTACATAGATTGAGACTTAATTTGTTATTTCTCATCCAACCAAATGTACATTCCAAATCTCCACAGTTTTACCTTTCACATCTTGGGAAGTGTCATCTGCATACATGGTAACAGAAGAATTGTTAAAACACTTTGGGTAATCATTTATATATAATATAAATAGAAGTGGCCCAAGTATTGAGACCTGTGGAAAACCAATAGTAATTGGCTTGAACTCAGATAGTATCCCCTGATAGTTTACAGCTTGTGATCTGTCAGAAAGATATGAATGGAAAAACTGTACGACTGATTGGGATACCCCATATGACTTAAGTTTGTGTAAAAGTACTTTGTGATTTACGGTATCAAATGCTTTACGCAGATCAATAAACAGTACACCAGTAAGGTACCCTTGGTCAATATTTTTGAACCATCTCTCTAAAACACTTAAAAGTGCTGTTTCTGTTGAATGATGAGGTCGGAAACCAACCTGACTATCACTTATAAGACTGTCACAAGTTAAAACTATTGTGAACATGTCTTTTAAGTATTTTGCTGAGACCCGATAACATAGATATAGGCCTGTATTTATTAACGGAACCAGGGTCACCTGCTTTAAATATGGGTGTGACCTTTGCCCTTTTCCATTCTGTTGGAAACTTACCAGTTTTTAATATTGTGTTAAACAAAAATGTCAATGGTTGTACAATAGAGTCACCGGCACATTTGAATAGCTTTACAGATATACCGTCTACACCGGTTGCTTTGTCAACAGACATATTTTTTTATCTGTTTAGATACAAAATCTGAACTAATGGTTGGTATTTCATACGGTTTGTCAGTAATACAATTTTCTACAGGGGGTAAACTGTCGTCAAACTCATTGCCTATTTAAGCACCAATACTACAGAAAAAAATATTAAAGATATTTGCAACTTCCAATATATCGGAGACAGTTTTGCCATCAATATTAAGTTTGACATTCATATCAGGGTTTTTTTAGAGGGTAAACATTCTTTAATCTTTTCCCATACATCTTTGGGTTTGTTAGAATTATGTGAAATAGCTTCCTCTAAATAATCAGCTTTAGCTTGTCTAATTTTTGATAGTACACGATTTCTACATGCTCTATAATTAGCCCAATCCTTTTCTGATTTACACTTCCTGGCCTTGTTGTGTAAATAATCGCGATTGTACATTTCATTTAAAATACTGTCATTAATCCAGTGTTCGGCATGTGCCTTAATACGCTTCTCAGTCAAAGGTGCGTGTCTGTCTATAACACTAAAGAACAGTTCCTTAAATGTAGACCAGACATCATCAATGTCATCAAATACTTCAATACTACTTCATGGAGCTTGATCCATGTCAGATACAAGCCTCTCTTGGTCAACACCTTTAAACTTTCTGTATTTGATAGTTACATGAGAATTTTGAACATGTCCTTTCGACCGCCGAATGGTATATATCATGTGATGATCACTGCATCCTAGTGGAATTGTTCCAGACTGAACACACTGGAAATAGTCTGAAGTATAGATATGATCAATTAAAGTACTGGAGTCCTTGGTTTCACGGGTTGCTGTTGTAATTTGTTGATGTAGATTGTACAGCATCATGATATTACTGAGTCTTGGAGACTTAAACTCGTCAATGTTGAAATCTCCCATTACTATTACATTGTCATAGTCTGTGGTGATCCTCTCTACAACTGTGTCAAAACGGTCAAACCATTCAATATGTTCACTAGGTGGTCTGTATACCGTTACACACATTAGAGCAGATGTATTTGTCTGTTGGATCTTTATAGAAACTAGTTCCAAATCCATGTCTTGGGAAACGGTCACTTCACAAGCAGTAAGGTTTTCTCGGACGTAAGTGGACACCCCACCACCACGCCCGTTACGGTCTTTCCGGAAAACATTGTATCCGGGAACAGATATTTCAGCATCATCAATTGTATTGTCCAGATGACTTTCAGACACAGAAAACACATCAAATGCATGGTTCCTCAAAAGTATTTTGATCTGATCAAGCTTAAATAGTAGGCCTCTCACATTCAAACTCGGGCCTTTTGGAAGGTTTTAAATAAATCTGTCAGTAGATTGATAAAAGTCATAAAAAGTAGCAAAATGTTAAACGCATCCATCACAAATCCATTATAAATTGTCCGGAGTTGACTGACATGTACTCAGACATGCAGAGTGAAAGACTGCCGGACAGTTAAGTAAAGGTTATTGCATGGTTTTCGAGTAACAAGGGATTTATTACCCCCGGGCGAAGCGAGGGTGTAATAAGTCCCGAGTGACGAGAAATCATGCAATAACTGGCTTACTGCATGCTTCCCAACTCGAACAAAACAGAAAAATTGAGTAAAAAATATTCACCTGGACAATCTTTCTACCTACCCTACACTGCAGATAATTTACATGTACCTGTGTGAGTGAGTACTAATCAGAACCAGGTAAGTTTGTCTTTATTCTCTATAAGTGTGAGCGCATCCGTCATAATGGATATTGATTTCCTTATCACGTGAGAGGATAAGCATTTTCTGGAAAAGTTTATAATCTTATGTAGCTGTTCCTTTATACAAAATTGCACATTCAAATATACCATTCATCGAAAGAACTGGAATTCCTTAGGGATTGATAAACCCTTACATTGTATTATGAAAATGGTTTCAATATCATGTTCCTTTGCCACATCTTGAAAATTAAACTGAAAATGTAGTCAGAAATTCAACATTGTTTCCCGTATTTTGAACAGACACCCCTTACCTTCCCTGACACTGGACCTGGATAGTAATCCAGAAACACTTGTATCCATTATGAAGGATACACTCAGACTGGGTTTTGATAATCTTACCTGGTTATGATTAGTACTCACTCACACAGGTACATGTAAAGGTTATTTCATGGATTTCGAGTAACAAGGGATTTATTACACCCGAGCGAAGCGAGGGTGTAATAAGTCCCGAGCGAGAAATCATGCAATAACTGGCTTACTGCATGCTTCCCAACTCGAACAAAACAGAAAAATTTAGTAAAAATTGTTCACCTGGACAATCTCATTACCTACCCTTCACTGCAGATAATTTACATTTACCTGTTAGTGAGTACTAATCAGAACCGGGTAATTTTGTCGTTATTCTCAATAGCCCAGTCTGAGTGTATCCTTCATAATGGATACAAGTGTTTTTGGATTACCTACTATCCAGCTCCAGTGTCAGGGAAGGTAAAGAGTGTCTGTTCAACAATTAGAACAAAATACGGGTAACAATGATGAATTTCTGACTACATTTTCAGTTTAATTTTCAAGATGTGGCAAAGGTAAAGGATAGTGAAACCATTTTCATACATACAATGTAAGGGTTTATCAATCCCTAAGGAATTCTAGTTCTTTCAATGAATAGTATTTTTGAATGTGCAAATTTGTATAAAGAAACAGCTCCTAAAGATTATAAACTTTTCCAGGAAATGATATCCTCACACGTGATAAGGAAATCAATAACGCTTCCAACTCGGTAAAAAAATAATCTTTTTCAATCATGAAATTACCATTTTTTCCCCCTTTTTTTAAATGTGTCAACTAAGTTTATACTTTCCACTGTATTGACTTCATCATCACTTACTTATTTATTGTCTCCCCTTTCTGACAGCATTTGTGACCACATTCCACTGGACACACCCCCTTTCATGGTCATGTAATCATGATTGGCCACGAAAGGGGATTTTGTGTGCAGTGGACTGTGGTAGCAAATGATTTATTGCCCACAGTTTTCCATTGTGAGAGGTGGGAAGTATGCAGTAAGTAAATTATCTGCAGTGTAGGGTAGGTAAAAAGATTGTCCAGGTGAACATATTTTACTCAACTTTTCTGTTTTGTTCGAGTTGGGAAGCATGCAGTAAGCCAGTTATTGCATGATTTCTCGTCACTCGGGACTTATTACACCCTCGCTTCGCTCGGGTGTAATAAATCCCTTGTTACTCGAAAACCATGCAATAACCTTTACGTTCAAAATGAATAGAAACCGAACAGCGCTCACATTCCTCTGGTGTTGGTTCTTTTTAAAAGTTTTTATTCTATTCAGAAAAACAGATACAACTATATCTGCACCAAAACACTTAATTTCCTTGTTTAGAATAGGGAAGTTGTTTCCTGGTAACATCAGTATCTTCTCTTCCAATTTATAGTTAAAACGTCCACCTTTAAACATCATAAAAACCAATAAAACCAGGAGCACCAGTGAGGCACATCCTCTCCCTGCGACCATCTTGGATAATAGTCACATTTCTACACTGTTGGAATGACCTCCTTGCCCATATACGTTTAGGGAAAAAATGCATTAAAGTAATGACAAGGAATGGGATTATTATTCTGGTGTCACTCTTGTCCTCCTTTAAATCAATGTTGTCCTCCTTTAAATATATTAAGAGAGACAGACAGAGACAGACAGAGACAGACAGACAGACAGCGACAGACATAGACAGACAGAGACAGAGACAGACAGTCAGAGACAGAGACAGACAGAGACAGACAGACAGACAGACAGACAGACAGACATAGACAGACAGACAGAGACAGACAGAGAGAGGGAGACAGAGAAATTCTTTTTAAAACATCTTTAATTTACACTTGTCATTTTCGCACAATTTCACAGTTTTTATTTGAAATGATGCCGATGTCCTTTTTAAACTTCCTTAACTTCATAGATAGAAAATGACCCGGATGCCTCTGATACGACGTAGATAAAAGGGTTGGTTGTCAGGATATTTTTCTCGATAGTTCTGCAACAAAAAAATCAGACATTATAATGCTATTTTCATATCATTCTTAAATGAAGGAATGTGTTATGCATGTCTCAAAGAGTGTGAATCTTTAGAAGGATCATGTGTTTCGCGTGTAGTCACATGAACGAGAGGCCGTTAACACAAATTTGGCTATGTTTACAATTTGGGTTTGTAGTGACGTTTTGGCTGTGTGTGACGTATGCAATTTGTGACTTTGTAATATATGGATCGTGTGTTCGTTATATTAACTGACGTTTGTGCTGTGTGTGGTGGATGTGTTATTTGTTGTGTTGCGTTTCATTATGTGTAATGTGTGACGTTTGTGATACATTTCCCTTGAGTGTTCAATATCTTATACTCCACAGAGATCAGAATTTTCTTAGTGTTATGTGTGACGTATTTCATGTGTGGGACGTTTGTAGTTGTATGACGTATGTGTTATGTGTGATGTATGTTTTAAGTTTGAAGTATTTGTTTTTGCGGTGTTTGTGTTGTGTGTGACGTATTTGTTGTGTGTTACGCATGTTTTGTTTATGACATATGTGGTTTGTATGAAGTATGTGATGTGTATGACGTATGTGTTCTGTGTGACGTTTTTGATGTGTGTGACGTATGTGTTGTGCATTGCTTGTGACATATATGATTTGCTGTATGCGTGACTTGAGTCACTTTTTATATAGCTATGGTTACGATGACGTACCCCATGTCGTTGATTACGTTATCGCCCGTTTGGTCGTTAATGTACAGACTGTTCCAAGTGCCTTCCATATTCCCAGCTCGGTACAAACTCTCTAATGCAGGATTTCCGGTCCGCAAGGTGTATGTATATAAAATGCCATTCCGGGTGCCGGCGATTACGAACGGGAAATCGGAGTTGCCAAATAGGCCGCCAGCTAAGGCTCTCGGCTCAGGACCCTTGTAATGATACAGAATAACATCCACTGCAAGCATCAGGAGTGATGTCATGTGTGTTGGCTACTTAAATATGTATATTGCTATCATTATTCCGACTTAGCACTCCAGTTTAATTATTGATATAATTCCCCGTTCAACTGTCATATTCAATTTTAGACGAAAAGATGATAACCCAGAACAAATGCAGCAAGCAAGATATAGTAGAAAATTGGTAGCAAGGGAAAGAATGTGTGTGTCGGCAATGATTCAGAACTCATTTTGTTAATTGATTTGTTAATATTTATTTCATAATATAATGCAAACGTATTGTTAAGAAATTATACAGGGAGTGCGTATTTTATCATGGCAAGGCGTAGTAAAGCAAGCATATAGTGTTCGTCTCTCATTGCAGTAAAGATATGGGTGCAGGAACCTGTTTTTACAAGTAGTATAAACTGAAGTTGACATACAAATCAAAGTTATTATTAAATCAAATTAAAAAAAAATAAAAAATAATAATAATAATATAAACAAACAAACAAACAGGTGCGCTCTCTCTTTGTAAAAGGTTACAGAATTCATAATAGTACATGTACCAGATACAAATGAAAGAGATCATTGCTGTTAAGCGAAAGGGGCCGTAGAAGGGGCTGGAGAGTAGGTTGTATAGGGATCGGTTTGGATAGGAGGTGGAAGTGGTCTAAGGGTTTCCTGACTGTCTGACTCACGTTGATTGCATTCTAAAATAGTCAGCTATGTCGAATTATATATTGATTATACATATACAAGGACCGGGTCAATCTTTCTTTAAGTTACAAGATCCCAAATTCACACGTCCTTTTCTAGTAAGTTTACGTTATTTTTATTTCATTTCTTCCATGAGTTCTTTTTTAAATTTTCTTAATTCTATATAGTTATACCCGGATGCCACCGGTAAAATATAGATGAATTTGCTAGCTAAAAAGTAGACAAATGTTTGCGATTCGGGGTAGACGCAGGTGTTACATGTATGAGTGGATGAAGGGATTGTAATTCCGTACGGATGAGGGGGTTTGATGTATGGAATTAATGAAGGGGTACAACTGTAGGTGAAGTGTTTTTTGATAAAGGAGTTGATGCAGCGTTGGACAATGGGGTTGGATGTAGGGGTGGACAAAGGGGTTGAATGTAGGGGTGGACAAAGGGGTTGGATGTAGGGTTGGACAAAGGGGTTGGATGTAGGGGTGGACGTAGGGGTGGACAAATGGGTTGGATGTAGGGGTGGACAAAGGGGTTGGATGTAGGGGTGGACAAAGGGGTTGGAGGTAGGGGTGGACAAAGGGATTGGATGTAGGGGTGGATAAAGGGGTTGGATGCAGGGGTAGATGAATAAGTTGGATTAAGAGACTAATGAAGACGTTGGATTTACGGGTAGGGTAAAGGGTTGGATATATATGCAAGACCACACACTTGTGTTTTGCTAACGAATCAGAAAGCACAAGTTTATTGCGCGGACGAATATATACGTCCGCGCAATAAATGAGGGCTTTCTGGTTCGTTAGAAAAACACAAGTGTGTGGTCTTGCTTTTATTACATACCTTCCGTATTTGGTAGAGATCAATACAAAGATTTTATAAATAGGCAAAATCACCCATAAGTGTTGATCAGACTAGTCGAGATAGAAAAAGGGAATTCCCCTAAAAGTAGTTCCGGCTAGTATGGTGATACAACATCTTGTAGCACACCGACAGAAAACATCAACAGAAAATTGGTGTATTACTATTGTAAGATTACATAGGTATGTCATAAAAGGGTTGGATGAAGGGGTTAAATTTTAGAGTAGAATGAAGGTGTTGCTTATAAGGGTAGTATGAAGAGGTTGGATGTAGGGATTAGATGAAGAGGTTAGATTTAAGGATTAGATGAAGAGGTAGGATTTAAGGGTAGGATGAAGGGGTTGGATGAAGGGGTTGGATATAAGGATTATATGAAGGGGTAGGATTTAAGGGGTTGGATGAAGGGGTTGGATGAAGGGGTTGGATGAAGGGGTTGGATATAAGGATTATATGAAGGGGTAGGATTTAAGGGTAGGATGAAGGGGTTGGATATAAGGATTAGATGAAGAGGTAGGATGTAAGGGTAGGATGAAGGGGTTGGATATACGGGTCGGATGAAGGGGTTGGATATAAGGATAAGATGAAGAGGTAGGATATAAGGGTAGGATGAAGGGGTTGGATATACGGGTCGGATGAAGGGGTTGGATTTAAGTCTAGGATGAAGAGGTGGGATATAGGGGTTGGATGAAGAGGTTGCATATAAGGATTAGATAAAGGGGTTGGATATAAAGGTCGGATGAAGGGGTGGGATGAAGGGGTTAGATATAAGGATTAGATGACGGGGTAGGATATAAGGGTAGGATGAAGAGGTAGGATGAAGGGGTTGGATGTAAGGATTAGACGACGGGGTAGGATATAAGGGTCGGATGAAGGGGTTTGATATAAAGGTAGGATGAAGGGGTTTGATGTAGGGGTAAATGAAGGGGTTGGATGGAGGGGTTGGATTGAGGGGTGGATGAAATGTTGACTTTTGAGGTTGAAAAGAGATGTTATATATTTCAGATTTGGAAATGTGCTGAACACAACATTGATAATAAAAACAGTATTTTGTACAATAAATCAGAAAAATAAAAAGAGTAAAGTGATAGCAAAAGTATATCAAAGGGATACAAAACCAAGGCATGTAAAATTTAGGTGACATACCATGTCATCCGAACGGGTGTCCATCTCGGCGATGGGCTGTAGGTTGCCATTTGTGGTGTCACCGTTGAACACGGGGCCGTAATACTGGACTGCGCTTCTCTCCATCTCATCTCCAGTGGTGAACTGTCGTACTATCCCAGTAGAGTTCACGATGAACATACCCAGATCACGTGTGCCGTAGAAGTAGAGCTTCTCGATGAGGCCAGTATTACCCTTGCCGTCATTTTCACTAGCATACAGCCTCCCTAAAATGCACGTTATTTAAGTAATATTGCCTGTTGAAGTTTATGGGGGTATACACCTCAATGGGTATTGACAAAAATCAAATGAACTGCGAATATGAAAATGTTCACAAGACCATTGCGGTTTATACCCCATAAACCTAAACACAACAGGATCAAATCCTTATATCAACATTCAGTGCAATATTTACCAGTACATAACAAGCATAAACAACCATTCTTCATCACAAGTACTGTATGAGAAATGGTTACATGAAGTGAACTAATCTAACTGAAGGAACATTGCTCTGAATCGTTTTGGGAATAGTTAAATGGAGTGAATACTTCGGAATAATATCAGGAATGGTTAAGTAGACAAACAAATCTAACAACTGAAAATAGCTCTAAATAGTATGTGAAATGGTTACGTGGAGTGAACTAATTTAACTGGAAATAGTTTTAAATAGTATATGAAGTGGTAACGTGAAGCGAACTAATCTTACTGGAAAAAGCTCTAAATAGTATGTGAAATGGTTACGTGGAGTAAACTAATTTAACTGGAAATAGTTTTAAACAGTATATGAAGTGGTTACGTGGAGCGAACTAATCTTACTGAAAAAAACTCTAAATTGTATGTGAAATGGTTACGTGGGCCATGTTGCACCTTTGAGCGCCAACTGACAATTTTTATACCCAGGTCGCTAAACATCAACATTAGTCGTACATTACTCATAGACCATTAGTCACAACTCGTCCAAAACTCGTACACATGTTGCCGAACACGAAATTTAACACGCATAAACTCACACATTCTCATAGAAAAGTCTTCGGTTATTGAGGCAGAGTGATAGCATCTGGAATGATTACGTCTTGTGGGCTTACCTATCTTATTGTTGTCTTGGATAGCAGCAGCCATCTCATTAGAAAACATCAATCTGTTGATATCATTGTCTGGAAATAAACGAAATACTAAAAAACAAAATATAACAAAATAGAAAAAGAAACAAAGTGTTCAACGAAACTTTAATATATTAATCTATAAGGCCACCAGAACACGGATCATGCTGAACCCGATGTTTTCCCACCATCTAAATGGTGCATCCGAAAATCCCAAATATTAATCTGTTGTCACTTATATCGCATTTTCTTTGTAGTAGGATTTCTTATTGACTGTTGTCATTTCAGTAGGATACTGTAGCACACTTCCCTTCCACAGGTTAGTACCATACCATTCTCTTTGGGCGCATTAAAGGAAGGAAAATCGGTCTATCGGTCGGTTTGTTGGAAAGAACGCACGAACAAAGGAGCGAACAAACAAACGATTGTGCAAACAAACGAACATGCAAACGAACGAAAAAGTGAAGGAACGAAAGAATGGGTCGCAGTGGCCAAATAATCAAGGCGTCTGTCTTTCTGCTACCACTAGCCCTCCACCACTGGGTCACAGGTTCGAGGCATACGTGGGGCAGTCGCCAGGTACTGGCCGTAGGTCGGTGGTTTTTCTCCGGGAACTCCGGCTTTCTTCCTCCACCAAAACCTGGCACGTCCTTAAATGACCCTTGCTGTTAAGAGGACGTAAAAAACAAACAAACCAAAAGAAGGAACGAAAGAAGAAAAGAACAATCAGAGGAGAAAGAATCAGAATGCTATTTTTCCATATTGGAATAAGTTACTTGGAATGAACAACCAATACAAATATATAGACCTTAAAGATAAGTCTTAGCTCATATCCTTCAAAATGTCCATTTAAAACGACGGCAAATATTTCATTAGCCTTCTTTCATACGAACCTCTCCATAATGTGCTCAGCCTCGTGCCCTCGGTGAAACTGCCCGCTGTGCCGTGGTTGAATGATTTACGGGCTCCGGTGTTGGCGGTGATGACAAAATCTTGACCGTTCAGCTGGGTAGCCAACATGACCCGTGGCTGGGGGAAACTGTACAGGTCGTAGAATCCGTGATTGGCCGCTAGAATGTAAATGAACAGCTAAATGACACCAAAAGTCTCCCTGATTCCCAACTCCGAAAAACAAAATTGAAGCAAGCGGATTTTTTCCCAGAAAGTCAGCGAATTATGCAATACTTTTCATAGTTTAAACTTTCTGCTTAAACATCGTTTCGTTACGTTTTGAAATGTCTGAATATTTGCATTAAAAACAACGAAATACTGGCATAATTAACAGTAAAATAAATACACCATTAACAATGCTGTTTGCATTAATGTTGCTTACACTATATATCTGTGAGATTCAAAATTCAAACAACAGTTTTGCGTAATTTTTTGCGCCAGATGACGCAATTTAACAATATAAGTCAAATTTTGAAAAAATAGGTCAAAGTGACTTCATTTGTTCAAACAACAGCTTTGAATTGATTTTTGGAGCCGATGGCTATTTTCAATAAAGTACTCAACCTTTGAAAAGTAGGTCACATTGGCCTTATTTATGATGTCTTATTTATCATAAATAAGTTAGTTATTTTTCCCAGCTATCTTATATTTCCATATGTAGTACTTGAGCATAATAAACTTTTATCAGGAAGAAACTATGCCAATTCTGTCAATAATGACATGATAACACCAGCAATATTCGCTTAAAAGAACTGTTAAACAGTATCACAACACCAGCCAGTAAATCTCCAATCAAGGAGTCAAAACTTATTTGAATAGGTATGTTTACCCTTGTCCGTGTCCGATGCATCCAGTTGGAAATTTCGCCAATCTCTCTCTCCAAAGGAGTATATGTCCACCAACGCTCCATCGTTCGTTTCTAGGTCGATTACTGCCATGGCGTTGTTCTCCTGTGAAGTATAAAGAAATATCGATACCACATATAACAAACTGCTATTTTGTAAGATTCAAAGCAGGATTTAGAACTTAAGGTTCAGTCATGCAGAACTTAACGGATTCAAAGATAAGTATACGAAGATCCAATCAAACCATCAATCAAACTCACGATTGATGCAACATGGGCAAAATATGAAAACAGGAAGTATTTACATGTATATCCTTACACAAGTACCAGGAGAATAAGACCAGAGACGTTCCGAAAATGTTTACGTCTTTAATGTCCTTAGCTGTTGATTGGACGTTAAACCCAAACAACCAACCAATCCGAAAGTGTTAGCCTCTTGTAAACTAGGTTTAATGCAACTACCTCGAAGCGAGGACTGGGGTAGTCACGACAAGGCTTACTTATAAACACAATGATACAGAAAACATCATAGCACACAAAGAAATAGCATTGACGGTTTTGCGTTTTTCTGTCATTTCGTTTTTTGCTTGGCGTCTTTTCGCGGGAGACAAGGAGAAAAGCAGAAATGTCATAAATAAGCCACCATATATAACGAGCTCAAGTCCAGTGTTCGAGTCCCTGTTAAGCTCGGGTATTTTTTTCCACTCGGATCACGGTTGTTCCGCAAGGTGTGGTTTTCTTTCCAGAAAAAAAATCGTCAAAGATTTAGTCGTGCTTGATAAATAACTAGTTTTCAACTTAGTTACCGTTTTTGGCTGTAGTACGGGGATCCTTAAATTTTGTAGACGTCGACCTTGGCCGCTTTCATGTATCGCGTTCCAAACGGTTGGTACGGTTAGACAAGAGATGTTCGTTTGTGAAATTTGGTTGGACCTTGTAATCTGATGCTGCTTTTAGATGAGCCTTGACAAAGCCTTGCAAGGCATGCACAAACATTTGCAGGTCCGCCAGGATTTATAGCCAAAAATGTTACATTTGAAAACAGACAAACCGTTTGCTCCGCATAAACGAACAAGCCCATGCTCTTTTCTTACCTGGAGCACCACAAACGCTTTACTGTCGTCCGAACTTATGGCTACAAACTCTGGCTCCAAGTCGTTAGAGAAAGTATTTGGAAAGCCTTGTTCGCCTTGGTATACGTATCGCACGCCCCTGTTTATGTAAGTGTTGGTGTTGGCTCTAAGTTAAGAAAATATCAAAGGAGGCATTGTCAATTTCAAAATAAGAATAAAAAAAAACAATATTTCTTTGTAAACGTTAATATGTATAAGAATTCCATTGCATTGCATGACAGAACACACACATATATGTTAAAACATAGTATAACGAATTGTATTGTCATATATATAGATAACATTGTATGAACTATATCTTTTTCAAGTCACATCGCAAATAAAAACGTATCCCTTAAAGAAAAGCAATGCATATGAAACATACATACATATATATTGGTGTTGACAATATGAGGTTGCCATATGGCACCGAAATGTCGACAGCCTCATATCGTCTACACTGTTTGACCCCGTCCTTGCCCCATATACCAAATTTTAGTAATTCGTATTCCACAAACATATACATCTCCAGTACACACGCAGGCATACACACATAGGGAGATATTAGCCAGGTGGCATAGGACTAGTAGTTAGCGCCTAATAAGGCAGCTCCTGCGAATTCCTCAAATTGTTTGGATTAATATATATGCTAATTGTATTGACTGTATAAAATTGTATATCTATATGTACTGTAAAGCGCTTTAGAGTGGTTTAATCTAGCTAGATAGGGCGCTATATCAAATGTTGTGTATTATTATTATCATATGTTTCCGATGATTTGCTTTTAAATGAATTTGAAATGTTTATTTTGTCATTATAATCTTCATTGCATTCAAAACTGTTACATATTTTTTTTTGAAATCTGAAACTACTTTGCAATGCACAGAACGACAATCCTATGATCGGAGTACTTTGGTTTTGACATATACATAGTCAGCTGATAATACAAGGTGTTTTTTTGCAAATTATGAATGTTATGATGTTAATAGAATCTTACATTCGTGTCTTTAATCGATTCAATATGACATAGACACATTATGTAAGATCGTCTAAGTATATATATTGTTTTGTGCTAAATGACATCTTAATTGCTTTACCTTCCCGCTGTCAAACGTTGAAAATAAACAAGATAGATGCTCCGAGAACCTAAAGAAAACTGACCCGTTTACGATTGTGAATGGGATCTCCTTTGCGGTGGTTAATCCGCCTACGTCACGAGTAACGATGGAAACCTCACCATCCGGATCCACTAGAACGTCGTTAATTACACCCGGAATACCCTCGTTCGCCACCACTAGCTTTTCACAATCACTAGTGAAAGCCATGTGTTTGGGATAAGGGCCGACTGTTTGCAAACGAAACAAGAAATATCTTTAAAAAGATAATCGACAGAGTTCTAATGTTGGTGGCAATAATATTGAATACGGTTTTTTATAAGTGCATTCTATTATTATCGTATTCTAATAACTGTTTCTCTACACAGGAAAAGTTAAAGGGTAAGACATAGACTGTGATTGATATTGGTAGATTAAGTAATGTTGAGAAGTGTCGTTCAGACTAGAACATTTTAAGAATTGACATCTGCTTCACATATCTCACAATTTGATAATTACCAGGGATTCATCCGATTTATACGATGCACTTGACTGCAGCGTTGACCTATTTGTTTTTTTAAACCACGGGAATCTGCCAACCTCCACATTACAAAGTCTATATACTTTACTAGTGTTGCCATGCAGGATTTATATAAGTAATGCGTCAAACAAGTGTCCAATTTAAGGCGTCTAAGTTATGAAAAAAATTGTCATAGATAGAGACTTAAATCCAGAAAAAAAACTATTTGGCTGCTTAATCTTCCATATAGAAGGGAGAGTACTCTAAGTCAAAAATACTATGAGTGGATCTCTTATTCGCGGCTAAAACGTATGCAGTGGTACCCTTTACCTTAAAAAGTAGCAGAAAGTTTGAAGCGTGAGGTGTTTGTTTTTATTGTAACGTAAAAGAAATGTCCGGTATCAATAGACTGTGGGAAAAACTGACAATGTTAAGATATTTGGACGTTTCAAAAGTTCTTTCTCTCTTAGTCAAGTGCCATTTTCTTCATTTTCATTGGCTAAAAATGTCTTAAAAGAAATTATCTATAAGTTTTCCGTTGAGTATCATTGATATTTCACTCGTGTGGTAAAACGCTTCGATACTTACACTCATGCTAACGTAGTTGTGAAAACAAGAGGTCCATTGGACCTGTATCGCTCACCTGGTTTTATATTAAAGTCATTACAACTGAATGCATGAGTACATCTTTTTATGAAATTTCCTCAGATCCAGACAAGATCTTTCAACTAATCAGGGGCCTCCATTGAGTTGCCATGTTAACAGATTTTGAAATAAGTAATATGTCATGTTACAGGGTGTAATTGGCCTCAGAGGTCAAACCAACCTTATTTATTTAAGAAATGATCGCCCATCCCTACTTATGCTTCAGACTAAATTTGGTTAATCCTCTCTGGTGTTTAGGAGGAGATGCGTTTTAAAGCAAATATAGCTAAGTTCCCCTTCAGGGCCCCGCCCCCCTGGCCTCAGAGGTCAAACCAAACTCATTTATTTAGGAAATGATTGCCCTCCCCTAATAAAGTTTCAGAGCAAATTTGGTTGAAATCTTCTCTGGCATTTAGGAGGAGATGCGTTTTAAAGCAAATATAGCTAAGTTCCCCTTCAGGGCCCCGCGAGGTTAAACCAACCTTATTTATTTCAGAAATGATCGCCCATTCCTACTTATGCTTCACACTAAATTAGGTTGAAATCCTCTCTGGCGTTTAGGAGAAGATGCTTTTTAAAGCAAATGTAGCTAAGTTCCCCTTCAGGGCTCCGCCCTCCTGGCCTCAGAGGTCAAACCAACCTTATTTATTTCAGAAATGATCGCCCATCCCTACTTATGCTTCACACTAAATTAGGTTGAAATCCTCTCTGGTGTTTAGGAGGAGATGCGTTTTAAAGCAAATGTAGCTAAGTTCCCCTTCAGGGCTCCGCCCCCCTGGCCTCAGAGGTCAAACCAACCTTATTTATTTAAGAAATGATCGCCCATCCCTGCTGATGCTTCAGACTAAATTTGAGAGGAGGAGATAGGTTTTAAAGAAAAAGTTGACGACGGACGACGGACTACGACGACGATAAACGACGGACGCTGCGCCACGGCATAAGCTCACTAGCCATTCGAGCAGGTGAGCTAATAATGAATAGTTCTGCATCATTTGCAAAATATAGGTGATATTTAACTGGACAGTCTTAAATATTTTGAATCTTTTATAAATTTTCAGTAACATATCTTCATTGGGGCTATATTTCCTCAAACGTTTATAGAAATATTCAAATAATTATGACTTTATGATGAAAAATCGCCGTTTGACTTAAAACATTTGATGAATTGCAACAAATTTAGATCTAGATCACTGGAGAGAAAATATAAAATGTAAGACCGATTAAGATAAAAACATTCTTAACAGTTTCGTTTTACCGATACCATGGTTCGTATTCATGAAACCATTGCGATGTCCAACGATGGAATATGTGCTCAAACATACTTTCTTATAACTTGCCTAAATCATTTGACACGATCAAAGAGTCAACTCTAGACACTAAAAATGGTATTCGACTTTTAAGTCAATCCAAATCATTGACAGAATGATATCATTACATTGTTACTAATTTGTTACCGGGACAGGAAATTTGCTTTGAACAAAGATTCTGAATTCGAACATGGGATTGGTTTCATGAATACAGGCACAGAGCTCAGTAAGAACCTTCAAACCGGTAGTGACGTATGTTGTAACTCACCAGCCACGCGCCCGGTTGTCATTTCATTTAGCGTGGCGTCACCGAGACTGAATGGATGGTACAATTGCACGTGACCCTCGGATACAGTGTTGACCCCTGCGAAGGACAACGCTACTCTGGTGTCACAGACAGCAATGCTCAGTAGTTCTCCGTCTAGAGGGTTTTCGAATTGCATGCTTAGTTGGAGAGTAGGCGTATTGCTGCTCAAGCCATTGTAGATCCGAAGACATCCGTCCTTTCTGTTGTTGGCCACTGGACGCCCTTGAAACAAAACACGACTTAACACGATACACATTTATTAAGCTACTTAGTCAGCGATCATTGGATGATTTCTTTACATCGAACCCCACCACTAACCAATGCATGAGGAGGACCGTTCTGGTAATCTCAAACTAAAAGCCGAAACAGGCCGGAATTATCGCCCAGTTAGGCGTGCAAATTCTGTGAAAGATGAATCACATTTTTTTATTAACTGTGAATTTTACTCTCAACAAAACAGAACTTTCCAATGCAGCTCTTATTAAAAATCCTTATTTTATAGACCTTGATGATAATGGAAAATTACTTTTTTAATGAAAAACACCAGCATTCAGAACATTCTAATTGCAACTTTTTATCATATGTACGAATGATGCAAGTTTGTCAAGAATATGGAAAGTTTTATTGTCGCCATCATGCCCTCATTAATAGGCTATGACCTTCTCTGATTTGCATATCGACTATATTTTAAGTTGTGGTTTCGTTGTCACTCCCCCGGTTCGCTGTTTGAGATCTTGACATCATTAATTGTTCTCAAATCCGCCTATCTGGTGTCGCCGATGACGCAGAAAACGCTTATCCTTCATGAACACATTGTCATATTCCCCATGTACTTTTCTATGGTCGCCATAGCCATTCGCCATTGCCATTACGTCAGTGATATACGTGTACTCACCTATGACGTACAACATCCTGTTACTCGCGTGGAAAGCTGCTCTGGCCGCGCCGTACCGAAACATGCCCGTTTGTACATTGCCGTTGTTATCTTCACAACTCGATAGCTTGGTGAAGGAGATCTGAGTCAAATTCAGCAAGCCCAACGTCTGCCCGATTAGCAGAGAACCAATTATCAAAAACTTCATGGTCAGAGCTGAAAGTATCAATTTAAATTACTGATATCACATCTAGACACATCATGGTGAGGCTAAACACATGTGCGGTCAGCAAATTTATAGCACAAATCATATCATCTCCGGGGCAAAATAACTCCATAGATACGTCACCATTTTCAGAATTATTATCAGGAACATTAATAATTGTTCATAATTCTGAAAAAAGGTGACACATATTTTGAATTATATTTGTTTTTACATTCTTAATTGCCAATAAACACAGAAAAGCATGTAAAACTCATAATACATAATACGTTGGATTAAAGTGAGTCTGATTGAGAAATATCAAGATAGCGAGGTTTACTCTTGTTGTTTTACTCATGTTGTTTTGGAGCGCATTTTTATTAATCATATTGCATGTAATGTACTACGACATCTGTCAAAAGCTCGGTTTTTAAAATACACGAAATACTTGCTCAACATAGCAATATATGAATTATACGGATATGTGTTCCGTATCTTAAATCAAGTCCGGTTTTTTTATGAACTATTAAGCAATCAAAATATCTATACTGACAAATGGCGGTCACCAGCCCGTCTAATGACGCGAAAGGAATTCCGAAACGGTTTTAAACTTTTCCTCCTGAAAAGAGTGTGTGTGTTGATGTCATGTCATGGTTAAAATGAAGGATCCCCGCAACACTGCCAAAAACTTTAACTATGGTCTGGAAACTTATCTTTTAGTCATGACTATAACATTAATCAGTCATTTCTGAAAAGAAAACCACACTTTTCGAGATTGTTATGGGGAAAAAACAAAAGAGATGAGGTAAACAAGAAAAATACAACAAAAAACAACACCAGCGTTCTGAGTGAAATATGCGTGACTAAACTATCCTGGATACTTAGGCGGTTACGCTCACTTTCGCTCTCTACACCCCTGGAATATGTTGTAGCAAAATTGGCCGCGAGAAGATAGCTGTTTGATTGGTCTCAGGTAAAAAAAAAACTGACCAAACGCTAGGCTGGTACCTGTCCTTGGTAGATTACAAAGGAGAGACGCCCGATTTCAAAGCCTGTCATTTTTTACCGTTACGCGACCGCGAGATTCTTTTGATGTATATCAAAGTATCGAACTAGCCTTCTTGTTTCATCGACAAGGTGGCGCACACAGAGCTTTCGTTTTTGCCATGACATATTCCAGGGGCGCAGAGAGCAAAAGTGAGCGTAACTTCTGGAGTATCGAGGATGTTGTTTGCAGATGACACCCCCAACCCCACCCAATTAACAACTCCCTAAAACACATTATCCTCGAACAAAATCTCCATAAACTACCACGCTGGGTCGAAACAAAGCGCACGGCGTTTAATACAAAGAAGTGCTGCGTCAATCACTTCTACTGAAAATGTAATTCTCCAGAAAGTAACGCAGAACTCATTGCTTGGGGTCATTTTATCAAAACACCTAAAGAATGCCAACAACAAAATTATCTCTATCAGAAGCAAGCAAAAACGTTATCGCAGCGTCTACATGTACACATGCCTGTTTTTCAGGGTTTCGCATCCTTAAAATTACGATTTCATTGAATACAAGCGGTGGCTAATCAATTACAGACAATTGGTGCGGTTATCAATAAAAATACATAGCAAGGACACATCTTTTTTTTTAATTAATTTGTTGATGAAAAAAGAAATGAAGATTTGAAACATATATGGTCATATCGTCCATTTATGACCCATTAATGGTACCAAGGTCCAAAGAATGAAACTATTTGTCAAATGTGTTCCGAAACAAATAAAGAAGATATGCTTCAAAAGGGGAAACGTACCAATAAAGCAATTTATTACGTTATATTTACATTTCCATTGCAAGTTCCTCTATAAGCATAAATAGGAGAAGTTGCGTCCATACAGCTATGAACGCAGTTTGAGACAACAGATAGAATAAAACATGTTGATGACGTTACTCTGTTCCATGAATCTTGTTTGCGCTGACGACACAGACAATTCCATATCGAAAATATAAGGAAATATCTTTGTTTAGGTCAATAATAACTAAATATTCAGAATGTAAATTTAAGGCTTAAACGGTATTTTTTAATGTTCGTGCCGTTATGAACGCAAATCGGTTTCATATATATATTAAGCCTTAGCGAACTTTATGGAACATGTATATATATCCGATTTGCGTTTATACAAGCATGAACATTGAAAAAATGTCGTTCAGTCCTTATACGAATAACACCTCGTGGCAGATGATCTATTTTTAGACTAGCTTTTATGTACACCGTGCCAGAATATAATTATTCCAGCTACAAGGTTAAGCTAAAACCTCTGGGATAGAAAGTTCATCAGCAGAGCCAGCAACTTCGTTACTTAAAATAATCACTTGAAATGCAATTATGCAGAAACGGGCGCAGAGCCCATACCCAACGTTAGGGTTCACTTTATCGAAAGACCTTAAACCGGCTAACTCCATCATGGAATTTTTTCGACAGAATATCAAAAACTGGCATAAATTCCGTGAATGGGGCACCTACAGCATTCGATCGTTTGTTTAGGTTTCGCGGTCTTCAATTACAATTCCATTTAATGCTAATGGCGGCCAACTGTTGAAAGTGAAAAACGCTTTTAAGACATGAATATATAGTGCACGGTCTATCTGGATACATGTAACTTGGCCTGCTTAGATTTGCCAGCTTTTATTTCAAAATTAATGATGTGGAATTTCTTTAAACTTGAAATTGTTTAAGCCTTCACTAAACTGAACTTTCAATGAAGGATTGTTATTTCTAAACTGAACTTTTAATGGAGGATTGTTCCTTCTAAACTGAACTTTAAATGGAGGATTGTTACTTCTAAACTGATCTTTTAATGAAGGATAGTTACTTCTAAACTTAAATTTTTATGAAGGATTGTTCCTTCTAAACTGAACTTCTAATGAAGGATTGTTACTGCTAAACTTAACTTTTTATGAAGTATTGTTACTTCTAAACTGAACTTCTAATGAAGGATTGTTATTTCTAAACTGAACTTCTAATGAAGGATTGTTATTTCTAAACTGAACTTCTAATGAAGGATTGTTATTTCTAAACTGAACTTCTAATGAAGGATTGTTATTTCTAAACTGAACTTTAAATGGAGGATTGTTACTTCTAAACTGAACTTCTAATGAAGGATTGTTACTGCTAAACTTAACTTTTTATGAAGGATTGTTCCTTCTAAACTGAACTTTAAATGGAGGATTGTTACTTCTAAACTTAAATTTTTATGAAGGATTGTTACCTCTAAACTGAACTTTAAATGGAGGATTGTTACTTCTAAACTGATCTTTTAATGAAGGATTGTTACTTCTAAACTGAACTTTTAATGAAGGATTGTTAATTCTAGTGTATTTTTTGAACATATGGTGGACGAAATTTAAACAGTTACTTCATTACTTTGCTTTTCTAGTAATCGATTCCGAACGGTTATTCAATGCAAAAGAATATTTAAGGATTGAATATTGCTTTAGTCAATTTCATGGGGTGATGAATTGAGCTGAATTGAGTTGGTCTTGAAACAAATTTAATGAACTAAATAAACGAATTGTTGACATGTGGAAGCGTTTTATCATACAAAAAAAAAAAAAGCTCGAGAATTATTTCTGTAAAGGTAATTTGCACATTTTTTTTAAAAATGTTTCAAGATCGACAATTCGGTTAGTGATGTTCTTGCACTTACCTGTTGTATAGCGAGCGCAAGATGGCGACTGGACAACCGATAGTGCGGCAATGTCCAAAACGGTTCTTATCATAAAACCTTAGCTTGGCAGTCTACACATGCGGTGTTCACATACACCAATTTTATCTTTCGTGTCTTCACATATGTTGTTTTATAGTGCTCATGTCGTTTGAAACGATCGCAAATATACTATACAATGTTATGGAAAAGATATCGTTTAAATGTTGCTTGCAAGTCAGTTACTAGCAAATTTCTATTTCATGTGCAAGTTATTTAGTTAAGTAGAGGTGCAAAATTAAATTAGCAATTAGTTTTATTGTCTTTCAATTTACCAAGGATACCGTGTTGGGAAGGAATTAATATAGATTTACGTAATTGTCAACTTCATTTGAAAAAATCGAGGCCAAAGAACCTTAACGGTCACCTAAGTTATAATAATTACTTTTCAATGTTGACATTGATATAACCAGTAAAATATTATGACTCTGGGCCCTATGGATTTTCAGGAGGCAGACGAGCTTCTTGATTTTAAAAGGGATGCCACGACGTATGAATATTTTATAGTGCTTACAATTTTACTATTAAACTATTGTCCCCTGTTCAGTGTTTAAGATGCTATATATATATTCTTTTGTTTAGGTTGAGGGGGTAACAGTAATTACCCTCTGTTGTAGTTAAAGAGAGTTTATGTAGATAATTGTTCCCTGTCTGGATCAAATTAATCTATTTTTCAAATCTCTTTTTGAAACAGTAAATATCTTACCAATTCTAGACTACCTGAAAACAGCTGGTCTGTTCTAAAATATATAACTGACCATAGTCACTTTTAATATTCATATTGACATTTTTCTTTTACACTTTCGTTTGTTCCATATACAATGTACTTCCCTATAACATGTTTTGATGCCCATTTATCGCCCCTAATGAGATCTGTAGCATTAATTGGCAGTTAAGAATGTGAAATCAATCATCAGACAGGTACAGTGTGTGGACTGGTCACCAGAATGATACGGTTATATCTAAAAATAGCATTGTCACACTGTAGATGCATGTTTGATTGAAACTGGCTTTAAAATATGTTTATCCCACTACTGCGTTTAATAATCGATATGTGTAAGTTCTGATATAGGGGAAAAAAAAGTAAAAAATGATAAGAATCTTCACAGGGATGCCCACATCTTCACTCTGCTGAATCTGTTAAGTTGGCTATAAAAAGATCATAGTTGAGTGAGCTTGCTCGGTTTCTTAGGCCACAGGTGAAGAATATTTAATTTCCTAGATCGATAATTAACAAATTTCTTACTTGAATTAATGTTCACTAACAAGGACTTTTTAACATTTGACTTAAACGAATTCAATGAGGGTGAATTTCTGATATCGTTATTCAGGTTGTTCCAGAGATTCGTTGTAGCTCCTAGTAAATGATATGGGGCAGTCCCCAGGTACTCGCCGTAGGTCGGTGTTTTTTCTCCGGAAACTCCGGTTTTCCTCCACCACCACGTCCTTGAAGGACCATAGCTGTTAATAGGACGTAAAACACAAACAGACAAACCTCTGATAGATATAAATAGATTAGAATCATATTGTTTTACACAATTTATTTATTTATTCCTCATTCACTGAAAAGAATATTAAAAGAAATTATCAAGATTTACATTGAGACATATGACAACATCTAGGTAAATATTGACAGTGGCTTAACTACATCAGGCTGAAAGAATACAATTTAGTATGTTTTATATTTTAATTATACAAAAATAAATACTGGTCCCACCTGTCTTTGGCATTTAAAAGTGCCTTCACATAAACCATATTCAAGTTCCACACCTGAATAAACACATCCTGATATCCAAATCCACATTTATATAAATTTAG
Organism: Mizuhopecten yessoensis; assembly: GCF_002113885.1. Taxonomy (NCBI): domain Eukaryota; kingdom Metazoa; phylum Mollusca; class Bivalvia; order Pectinida; family Pectinidae; genus Mizuhopecten; species Mizuhopecten yessoensis. Next base: position 1,320,371 of record NW_018408493.1, read on the forward strand.
AAACCTGTTGATATCCAGAGCATTGATATTTTGGTACAAGTAGATAAACTTGATATCCAGATATACCCTGATATCTAGACAAGTGTATATATCCATATCGAAACCTACATCAAAGTAGAAATGGATATATAGACAGACACATATTGATGATGCCTAATAAATAAAAATAATAAACTGGGATATCGATAATCCTGAAAAAAATACCTTTATTTAATTATGTATCTAGATTTGTTATGGATATGTAGAAATGTACTGGTATATTAATGACTAGATATATACCATCAAGGTCAGAGATATATGAAATTACCATAAAATTGTGGAAAAATGTAATTTATAATGTTATTATTAGGTATTGACATGGCATCTTGGACTCCTCTTCATTTCTACCCCAAACAACTCCACCATCATCCTTGTCATCTGTCTCAGACAGCTTTCTCTTTGGGAGTAAACAATAAGGCTAGCCCCATAGCTTGAGACTAGTGCAATCTCCAGCTGGACTGGTGGTTCTAAAAGCTGCTTGCCTGAATTGACTAGTCAAATTTTGATATTGCTTATCTTGTTGAGTATTGGGTTAGTGGAACTTACACATGGATTAGTAAAAAATGGAAACTACTACCCCACTAGACCAGTGGTATTCACAATTAATTTCTAACCTGGTCTCTAGTACGTGACAAGAAACACAAATTGCTCATTTTAGCCATATAAGCTTGAGATGACTTTAACAAGAGTCTAAAGTAAGAGATTTTTGTAGAAATGTTTTCGATAAGTCCGAGACAAGAATTAAAATTTTTAGTTGAGTTTGCTTCAGTTTAAAGTGACGTTATGGAGGATAATTTTAAAATAAACTGTGTCCTAGTCAATAAGATAGGAATTTGGAACTTAATACATACTCTGCTTTGCATAAATCTATGAATGGTAACATTCTCTATATGTCAATATAATGTGTAGTTCACATTGCAATATAATGCTTCACATAGTAATATGATGTTTCACATTGCAGCCTGATGTTTCACATTTTAATATGATGTTTCACATTGCAACCTGATGTTTCACAAAACAAACTTACATATATTTCACAAAAGTAACCTGATGTTTCACATCAAATCTAATATTTCTCATAGCAAACTGATGCTTCATATATTTGTTGTTAATGTATCACATTCAAATTCACAAATAAATCTAATAACAGCAATCTGATATTTCACATAGCATTCTATCTTTCACAAAATGAAAATACTATTTCAAACACAAACCTGACATTTCTCATATAAAAACCTACCAGTAATGTGTCACAGACACAGAGCAACCAAGTTTCTGATGTTTTTCGTATTTGACATCAATTATGAAACCTGATCTTTCACTTTCACATTATGTTATAAAATTTCACATTTAATAACTTTTCACATATTAAGCTATTTCACATGTTTCACATTGCAGCCTGATGTAAGCATAACATCCAGTATTTTTTCTAATAGCACTTCTGCTTCACATAGTAGATGTTTCACATAACAGCTTAATGATGTTTCACATGACTGGCACTGCATATTATGGAAACTTACAACAACAAATAAATTAAAGATGTTTGAGTTAGAAATGTTATCACTAGATAAACGAGTGATTTAACAACTAACAAAAGTACCCACCAAAACAAAATTTAACAACAATCCCCACCGATACTGTCTATTAATCAGAGCCAGACGAGTAGTTATACAAATGAGTTTTATCATAAATTACTGTTTGTTTTAACAAACGTTCTGTAATAAAACTATAATCCATATATAATATGTCAAAAATCTTTTTCATCCATTATCTTCTGCCGAATCATTTTCATCCTTTTCATCCTTTGAATTTTCACTGTTCTGTCCTTCAAACTCCTCTTCCTCATCTTCTAGTACATTATACACATCACTGCAGGCTGAAAATGGGAGAGAAAAAAATAAGTACAAAATGCACTTTAATATACAAGTTTATAATTCTGTCAACCAATTAAAACTTTTCTTAAGGATCCCCGTACCACTGCCAAAAACTGTAACTACTGGTAAACTGTTTAAACAAAATGTAATCAACAAAAGTGTTTCGATTGTAAAGAAAATTTAGCGGGGCCTAAACCACGTTTCGAAACCTGGGCCCGTATTCATGAAACCGTTCTCATGATTAAGCATGGGTTTTGTGCTCAAACCTGATTTCTTGTTACGGTTATAAATTAATAATAAAACTTTATTTTTTCAATGATTTGGAAAAACTTTGAAGAGACTTGAAGCCAAATACTGTTTTCAATGTTTATATTTGACTTTTTGATCATTTGACATGATTTAAGTGAGTTACAAGAAAGTTGGTTTGAGCACATAATGATAATCCATGCATGAGCATGAGAATGTTTTCATGAATACGGGCCCAGGACTTCAGATTGATATTCTATCGCTCTAACCGACTGAGCTACCTGGTCAACAGAAGTATCCTGGCCAACTGTGCAGAAGCTAAGGGGAGGTAATTACTGTATAACAGAAAACAACACAATGCTGTGGGACAGGGATCCTAAAAGGCCTTCAAGTTTACAAGATGAAATAAGTATTCATAATGATTCTGTTTTTAATTTCCAGGTACATAAAGTTTCACAAATACAATTTATGCAATCCAGTTATTTATAACTCAGAACTTTATAGTAACAATTGTGATATATGTGTTAAGTGCTAAGTTACCTGAAAAAGCATCTGGATACAATTTACCAAGTCTCTGTTTTAAAATTCTGAAAAAGATAATAAGAAATAAAGTAAATATCAAAAATGCATAAAAACATATATAGTTTATATACACTTGTACCAATAAATAATGTCAGAAAAACATGTTTTCTGTTTATCTCACATTCTGGTTAATATCATGTTTTCAGCTGCCATGTTCATGTGGATTGATATTAAGTGAAATCTACAGTATTATCATCACTTTCAAAATGTAAATATGAATATAAGTATCATACAATTTCAAGTTAACTTGTGAATAAATAAAACTTTCACTCTCTGCACCCCTGGAATATGTCGTAGCAAAATTGAAGGCTCGGTGTGCACCACCTTGTTGATGAGACAAGAATACTAGTTCGATCCTTTGATGTACATCAAAAGAAGTCGGACATCTCTCCTTTGTAATCTTCAAAGGGCAGGTATCAGCCTAGCGATTGGTCAGGTTTTTTTCACCTGACACCAATCAAACAGCTATCTTCGTGCCTTCAATTTTGCTATGACATATTCCAGGAGTGTAGAGAGTGGAAGTAAGCGTAACTCCTAGATATCGAGGATGCTTCTTGACCTGGCTGTGAGCATGCAGGGATTTTATGTGCAATGAAATCGGTGAGCTTAGAGAATATCCACATGTTTGGGCAGGTGAGCCAATATCTTTACAGGTCTCCTCAGGGAATCAAACCCTGTGCCAGTCATCATAGTGAAAGGCTAGTGCACTATATCCACTGTATTGCCAAATGCTTTGATATCAAATCTCATTTCATTGTCCAGCAATAAGCCCACCCCCTACTTTGAGTCAGAGTTAATGGGTTGGCCCCCTGGGCTTATTACAGGATAATGTGGTTAAGCAACAATCAGCCTACAAATGTCTGATCCATGCATAAGATAGAATTTTGAACATAAACAATGTTTCACTTGTGTGCCAAGGGAAGCAACTCCATGAAATTACCTGATTCGTCTGAAGACGACATCAAGGTCTTTCTTCATGTCATATAGCAACAGAGTGTGATTCCTGAAGGACTGGCTGGTGGCGTCAAACCGTGTTGAGGAAAGCATGTTAAAGTTGATAAGCATTTCATTTGTTTTCTCATATCTGGATAGCCTGAAACATTAAAATTGAGGTTTAACAAGATTAGTGAATCAGGATGTTGTCTGTGATTTTAAAGGTTACCATGATTTTATTAGAGCTGGTAATACACCCATATCTTGTAGGTCAGACAAGAAAAAGGAATTTATAACACAGTCACTCTTGACCAATTTACATAAATAGTCTCCCAAATTTTTAACAGTTTAACATGCACGACCTGGAAATGCCACATCCCTAAATGCATGTTTTACATTACACATATAGTATTTTTTCATCAGGAAGCATCAGTCCTTTCATTACGTTAAATTAACTGTATATGGCGGCTAGAAAACTAAACAGACAAACAGAGCTTTCAAGAATATCCTCGCTGAATGATGTTGCAGGGAATGGGGGCATTTAGCTGCTAAGTTAGAAGCAATATACAAGGTTGTTTATTCCAACTATCTGGACCTGACAGTTTAATACATTGGATATATATATTTGGACTTATCCTCAAGTGCAGAGAGTTGAATTAGAAGTTTTTGGGGTTTTAGATCAAGTCTTGGTAAAAATGTTAGAAGTTACCCCTGTAGTAGGACGGGGAATAGTGATAAAGATAGTGCTGTCGTTGGGGCTCTGACCCCCCTACCCTTGGCCATCCAGCCCAATGCTCTACCGCTGAGCTAAAGGGAAATTCCCTACAGCTGACGTGTGTAAGCAACCTTATCAATGGACATCTTTTACACTATTCCCCCCTTTTTTCAAACACCAACCCTGGTTATTGGACTCCCCCCGCCAAGTGCTCTCCTACCTTGGACGGTGAGGCCTAGGGTCAACAACACCAGTTTGTAGTAGGACGAGGAATAGTGATATATACTAAAGTGCCGTCGCAGGGACTCGAACCGGCGACCCTTGTCTCTCCAATCTGATGCTCTACCACTGAGTTAAAGGGAATCCCCTACTGACGCTTGATCAACGACAACTGATCATGATGCACATCTTTTACAGTTTTTTTTCTACCTAATTACTGCAGTCTTTTCTTACACGATTTGAGAAAATAAAGAACGATTGTTTTTGAAATTTGAAACATATCCCTCATTTTTCTTCATTTGGGAAAATAAAGTATTTTTTGAGAAAGAAGCCTGTATCTGTGTATTGCAGTATCTAGGTGGAACTGAGTTGCGCTGCCCTAACTAAGATTGATAGATAGCAAATCGGACGGCATATATATCGTACATGTCTCGTTGTAGTTCCACCATCGCTCCGACATCAGCTCCCTTGATTTGTCCCATTAAGGCTTCCGTGAATGCTACAGAGGACGGACATCCTTCATCGTCAGAGATGCGCGACCCTCCTTCACTTTCAGTTTCCATTTTTTTTTACGTCAAGAGTTACAACGACCATGACGTTAGGTTGCATTATTTGTCGTAAAAGTTGTGAAAATTATAAGGAAAGTTTGATAATAATTAATTATGACGAATACGCATGTTTTATTCACAGTATATATGAGGAATTCAAAATAATCTCAGAAAAACAAGGATTACATTTTAATTGTGTATTTTACGACATCTGTCACCCCACATGACTCTTCGCCATTTCCAAAAACAAAACAAAAACACCGCTGACTTCTGGGTTTTGATGGGGATATCAACTTTCACTTCGGTATGACAGCAAAGTAGCATATATATCCGTTGTTTACTTCTACAGTGGACATTACAAAAATGTTTGGATTTACAACCCAGTGCTTAAATGATGTATATCGGGCAAGTTTATAAATGACGTAATTTTGATAATAATGGCCTTTGTACAGTTACCTAGTTGTACGCATTAGGTAAACACGTTAGACTGAGGGCCAAACAAGTCATTCACAGAACTGAGTTTATCTATATATGGTGTATGTATATAACCATGAACACATATTTCAAACAAGCACACTTTGCCAATGTGTACAACTTATATATAATTATATATAGACAATGTTCACTTGTGCCTGTGGACTCTAAATGTGGGTACATAGGGTGTCAGGCGTTTCGCCCCAAAACCGTTACGCCACAAACCAGTTCGCCCCAAATATGATTCATATCGCCCCAACCAGTTCGCCCCAAAAAAAACATAAATGCCCCAAAAAATCATAAACGCCCAAAAAAACATAAACGCCCCAAATAAATATAACGCTCCCTTCCAAAAAAAAGGAGCTTGCTTATTTTCCCAATTTCTTAGCAAATTCGTAGTTAAATGATTATATGTGATTATGTTTACCGGGCTTAGGCAAATAACTCTTGTTTCATGTATACTATGGAAAGGTCGGCGTATCTGCAAAGCTGGAATAGTAAAAGTGATATGTTTTCTTTAACGTTTGTTTTCAGTTTATGTTTCCAAAAGATGTGACTTACGGAAATGTAGCATTGTGTACATTCTTTCATCATACACCGACGCATGTGGCTTTAAAATAAACAACAAATCCATGTTTCCATGTGTTGTATGTTAAGTGCTATTATAAAGAACATATTTCTTTAAGGTATGTGTACAACTTGTCATCAAACTTTGATGCCTGTAGCTATTAAACAAACAACAAAGCCATATATCGACAATCTATAGTAAATTACTTTGATCAGAGAGGCAATTATTTTCCTGGTTCCTTTACATTTTGTGTCGCCGCATTGGCAGGTGTTATTAAAATTCCAACGTTAGGAAAATGTATCCACAAAAATATTAAGTGATGTATTCTGTATTGTGCATGATATATATCTTTGTGTTATATTATGGTCTATCATTTGTTAATATAAGTTGTTGTTGTAAGTAATTAATAATTACCTCTTTCTATATATATGTATATGTAAAAGATAATAAGATTATTTCCACGTGTGCAGAAGGTAGCTAACGTATCATATCTATAATATCTATGTAAATCATGTATTTGAATATTTTTGATGATATATATGTTGAAGATAATTAGATTAATTCTAATTCCACACAAAATTATTCGAAACAAGAAATGAATAATTGATATTGACAAGGAAATAGTCACAGCTCTAAAATTGAAAGAGGTACCTCCCATTAACTGCCTTTTATAGTTCAATATAGGTTCGTAGCGGTTGGGGCGATATCGAAATTTTGGGGCGATATAGCTTTTGGGGCGAAAAGAAATTTTGGGGCGATACATATATGGTTGTCATACTTGGGGCGAACTGAACTGAAAATTGGGGCGATGTGAAAAAAAATTGGGGCGTAACGGTTGTGGGGCGAAACGTCTGTAATTCGGGTACATGCATGTACCTGTTGTGCAAGATTTACTTTCGGATAATTGAATTCAATAACTCTATGCACAAATACCAAACAGCACACATCAATTAACAACATCGAACAATGTGATCATATGACATAACATTTACTTACAACTATAGTCTACACGTTTAAATAAGACTTCGAAATAGAGCTTCTATGCAATTTTGATAACGAAATACAATATATATTAAGATGTGAACAAAATACTATTACATGTAGGTGAACAGCCTATAGCTAGGTTTAAGAAAGTTATGGAATACAACCCCCAACACATGTCATCAAATATAACCACAGAGACACATGAACTATTGTAGTAAGAGCGGAAAAATGCATGGCCAGTCTGGTGTTCATTATGAAATTTGAAATTATATCCTAAAACTTAGAATTTCACTTTTACTATTCAGTTGACACCCTACATACTGAATTAGTATATATATACAAATTATATATCCATTTTTCATCAAGCAGTCACTACATAAGGACCTATAAGCTATATCCCGGGTACATTTTACGAGCCAAACTGTGTTGGCTCCCCCGACCCCCACACTTTATTATAACTTGTTATGATTTACTAATCATTTCTGACGTTTTTTGTTGATTTATTTCAGAATTGAAAGATGATTTTAAGAGGAAATTGATCTGGTGGTGCAGATATGATTCTGTAAAGAATGAAAACACGACCTGACTGTAGCCCCATGAGTTAATGCTGAAACATGGCAAGACTTGATATGGATGAAATAGATAGCCTCGAGGGATGGGTAGCTGTCAAAGACAGTCCCTTTACAGACGCAATGATCCCTCCCCGGATGACTTTCCTCGTGTGCTGGAATGATGTATGTAACAAAGTGGCAGTGACGTGTCGTCTACACAACAGAGTGGTCAGTGACGACAACAACCTCGATAGCCGCACTGGCATATTTAGCATGCAGGAAGTGCGGGCCATTCATGAACTTCTGTGTCTTATTCATCCGTCCCTTCGTACATATCTTCCTTACCTCCCAGAGGAGTCGCGCAGTGTGTGGGCGTATCTTGGCTACCAGGAGCCGCCGATAGACTACCAACTTGTATGTTCACAGCTAGAAGAATACTTCACTATGGTCTTAGAAGTGTGTAAGGAGAAACTACTCATGTCGACTTTGTTTGAGGAGCATACTTCCATTGAGTATTTTGAAAACATAAGTGAACTTCGTCGTCAAGGTTACCTGGATGAAATCGCAAGAGCCGAAGATGAATTGGAAACCGTGATTTTCATGAGAAAGAATGCCACCAACATGCATGAAATGGGGGATGTTTATCAACAGGAAGATGATGCCATGTTCAGATTGAATGTAGCATTATCTGCATATTACAACTATATACTGCAACCTTTTCTAGACCTCCGCGAGATCGCTTACACAAACGTGACCGAGGCTAAAAGCTACCTGCAGAATCCCGATGTTGGTGATCGGATCAAGCGAGAATATGGTGCCATGTTTACAGAGTGGCAAGGACATTATGAAGATGCTTTAGACAACATACAGAAAACATATGTGGAATATTACTCAAAAACCTGTGGATTTTATCAAGGTAATTTATCTAAGTACATGTAATGCATAGATAAAAACCAGGTACTTAATGCACATGTATATAGTCCAAAGATTGATGCATTGAATTGGTTCACTATCAAATTCAAGTATTTTAAAGTCATGATTCAAGATTGCTAAAATTTCTGAAACTTAATCATAGCATATATATAGTGAACATTTGTCTGTGTTGCAGCCATTGTCAACAGGATGCTACACGATGAAAAGCAGTTTGGTAAAACATCTTTTGAATTGATTGGTCGGGAGAGGTTATTTAGGTAAGTATATGTATAGTAATTGAAGTACAATGTACAAAACTTCATTAAGTGATAAATTGATAAAATGGCACTGACATTTTATAAACTTTCAAAACCAGTGATAAGATATCTTGATGAACTCTGGAGTATACCTGCATCACACACTAAAGTGATGAGCTATGTACTGCAATCATGTCACATGGATCTTCATCTCTAGGTCAAAGGTCAAATTAGTATAAAATTTTCAGTGAATCTTGTATGGGGTGTAAATTTCACACTGTTGAAGATATTTCAATAAAATGTTATGTACATAATGTTACCTGTATCAGCCATAGACGGTGTTGGTGCACATTATTTAAGTCACAGTGGGTTTTCACCTTTTGGTCAAAGGTCAAATAACCATTGTTGTTAAACTAATTATAACTTAATTATAGGTGTAAAGCAATTATAGGTGTAAAGCAGTGGCAGGTGTAAAGCAATTATAGGTGTAAAGCAGTTAAACATATTGGCTAGTTAGGGGAAAGATATGATTTTGTTGACACTGTTGTAATAATGCTGTAACAGGATACAGGAAGACCTGAGTTTGGAGAGGTTACAGATGCTGCAGAATGAGAAAAAGATGTTTGTACAGGAACGAGACAAGGTGAAAGAGGAGATTGCGAGCATTGACGAACACCCTGGTTCAGCCAGCCAGTTAAAGCGTTTAGAGGAGCAGGTGTATTCCTGGCAGGCCTCTATCTACACCCAGCAGCTACACATCCTGGATGAAGAGGAGAGGCTCGCCAAGAATCAGTTGGCTGCCATCACACGCCAGATAAAAGGTAGTTATACCTTCTGCATGTTAGTAACAGTTCCACTACTGTGACTAAGGGTTGTGTTAAAGGAGCAGTAAATGAGAGTTACATAATTATGTTTACAAGAGGTGTTTTGCCATTAATGAAAGATGTGTTGTCCGTGAGAGCTATGTTGATGTTCATAAAGAAATATGTTGCTGTACCAGAGAATTGTTTTGGTATAAAGTTAACCTGTGTTGCTATAAATGAGAGTGATGCTGCTGTACAGGTAATTGTGTTTCTGTTGTCAGAGATGTGTTGCTGTTGTCGGAGGTGTGTTACTGTAAAAAAAATGATTCCAAATTAAATAAAGGATACTGTCCTAAAGGTGCTTTGAGTGTTACTTGACTTTGTTTGCAGACAAGGAGGAAGAGGTGGTGTTCTATGATGCTGTGGAGGATGTGAAGGAGCTGAGTCCTGATGAGAGTGGAAATCAGAGGAAGCAGCTTGACCCCAGGGTCATCACGATCAACACAAAAAGGATGTCCATCCAGAAACGACGTGCAAAGATTAGAAACATGAAGGTAAGAAAACTGACCTCATAAGTCGACTTGTATAGAATATTTCTGAAAATGTATGGGTTCACCTGCCCGACCACGTTGCTTTTCTCCAGGTGCTCCGGTTTCCACCCACAGTAGGACCCCTGCGGGCTAACATCCGGGCCAACAAGAATGATTAATTTAAGTTGAAATATCTTGAATCATAATTGTTGTAAAATAAATAAAGTTTATATCGTAAGTTATTTTCTCAAGTATAAAACATCACAAATGTGTATCTGGAACACATGACCAATAATGATGGGCTTATGATCAATTATAATTAGAATTCAATCAGTTTATCCTTTCCAATTCTGATTATCGATTGACCCATTCAATAATCACTATATTGGTTCAAAGTTGAAATCAAAATGTCAAATGTGTACAATGTAGAGTATGCATTGAAAGTTATTTATTCTTGTGAATTTTACTATGATTTACAAAACTGCAGAAAAATTGCTTGAAATCCATTCATTATAAAAGAACGAAACCTACATTGTATTGTATAGTGAACAACTCTGTCTATTGATGTTATGGTAGTGTTCTCACTTTATTTGGGTATTCAGTCCCATATAATAAAATGATAAACCGATTAAATGCATTCGATCATCATCAGTTTTATACTTCTTCCGATTACGAACCGATTATCAGTTATGATTTTAAACTGATTGTCCATCACTAGTGAACATTAGGTAGGTTTATTTTGTAATGACACTTTTTAAGTACAGCAATTTATATAGATAATTTTTTCTTAACCTATATTTCTTCTTTTGAAAAAATGATTTCCCCCATACCTAGATATATCTATGCTTTGCATGTACCCTCCTCCCCTAACTTATACTGCCCTTTCCAGTGCCTCTATTTGAGGGCCACAGTGGCCAAGTGGTTAAGGTGTCTGACATTCTGCTACCACGAGCCCTCCACCACTGGGTCGCAGGTTCGAAAGTTGAGACCTATGTGGGGTAGTCGCCAGGTACTGGCTGTAGATCGGTGGTTTTTCTCCGAGAACTCCGGCTTTCCTCCACCACCAAAACCTGGCACGTCCTTAAATGACCATAGCTGTTAATAGAGCCTATATTTGACAAACATATAAACCCTTGTCTACACTACTACATCTGAGATGTCTTCTCTACAGACAAACTTAGAATCAAAGAAGAAAGACAAAGAGCAGAAAAAGATGGAAGAGATAGACACCTTTCAACAACATCATGCTGTTCATTTAGTGAGTTCTGTTCCATTTTTGATTTGACAAAGTCTATGAGCCAGTGGTATTACTAGAAGGCAAAAATCTGGCATCTGGTATATTTTCAAAAATTATGAAAATAAAATCCTAATACTTTATGTATATACATTCACAATGAGCATCCGAGCCAAGAAATACAAGAATATTTGTAAGTTTTCATATTTCTCATCAATTGTTTTTTTGGAAATTCCTTAAAAATGACTTGTTAAGCTAACCAAACTTTAAACAAGAAGGTACTGCTTTCCAGACTTACTAGTTTAACAAGCAGAAGCATTTTCTTCATCAGAAAGGTTTCATAATGATAAGTGTATACTATTGAAAGAAATTCACTCGCTTGTCCATATTTCAATCGGTTCATATTCAGGAAACATAAATGTATGTGTTGTTAACAATTATAAATATTGTAATCATACGGATTTGTAGCGATAAATTACTGTAATAGTTGGTTTTTCGTCCTTTTACAAACAAAAAAAGAATTATGGACCTGATTAGTACGCTAATAAAACAAACATGGACCAATTGAGACTGATGCTCATTTTATACTTTTAGAAAAGGGAAAAAAAGAAGGAGGAACAGAATATAAAACAGGAGTTCGTACAGGAGCAGAGGAGGAAAGCAATTGACAGGATTAAAAATCACAAGTTTGTAAGTATCTGTCAACAAGATGAAAAATTAACAGTTGGTATGCATCTGTCGAAAGATTAAAAAAAATATTAATTTGTAGCTGGTAGTTCAAACATCTGTCAACAGTTAAAAACCATTGCTATTTTGTATATATCTACCAACATGTTAGAACAGAAAATCCCACATCAGAGATACACTAATTGTCACTCTCATGCCCACAGTAATCCTCACATGAGATAAATTGTCAATCTTATACTCACTGAAAATTACTGCACCAGAAATTCTCTAATTGTATCTCCCATATACAAAGCATTCCCACACCATAGCTACATGACTAATGTGGCTCCTACATACACAGATATACAGAAAATATCACTGTTATATGCACGAAGTTTGCAGACCAGAGATACGATAGCGTCTCAAGCACATACACAGATATACCCACACCAGAGATATATAAATTGTAGCTTATACAGAAATCCCCCTGCAAAGATATGTTAATTGCCTTTCTTTTACTTACAGAAGTACCCCACCCCTGAGACCATCAAGCCTCCACGTTACCAGCCTCCTAGTAAGCGTGAGCCGGCTTGTAGCCTAAAGCCAGTAGAGGACAACAACTCGCCAAATCTCAATGCTAATATAACATTGGTCAAAGTGAAAGGGAAGCCTCTTACAAACTCACAAAAAACTATCAAACCTCCCGCTGGTGTCCAGCCTGGGAAGAAGACCGGGGTAGATCGCCCTAAACCAAAGCCACGTCATTCACGAAACAGAAATGATACTGTGGACGGAGAAATCCCTGTACATATTCACGTTTCAGGCCAGTCAGATGATGAGAATTATCCATCTGTGATTCCAAGCCATCCACCACCACCGGCACCACCGAAGACCTCTGCTCCACCAGCGCCACCACCTCCTTCACGGCCAGGTGGTGCACCACCTCCTCCTCCACCGCCAAGTGGTGCACCACCTCCACCACCTCCTCCTCCTCCACCTCCGCCCCCACCCCCTCCAACAGCTTTACCTCTTTCTTTCAAAAAAACAACATCAAATAAACCAAAAGAACAGAAATCTGGAGATTCCGGAGCGCCTTTGGACTTGAAGGATATCATCGGGGGACTTGGACGACTGAAACCATCATCTGAGAGGAAACATACACCAAAAGTCAAGTCAGGTATGGCTCTCATTTGTTTTAGCAGTCAGGTATGGCTCTCATTTGTTTTAGTAGTCAGGTTTGGTCTATAGTTATAAAAACAGTAACTTGAGGTCCTAAGGCACTGTAAACGTTATGTAGCATCCTCGAGCTTTACAGAAGAAAATCTATAAGAATTGTGTGGAAATAATCTTCTGTCATAATGTGACATCACTTTGACATTACCTAGAGCAATTTGACAAATGTCCTCATAATATACAAACTTTTACTTGAAATTTTTGAATTCATAAATAAAGGTTTTTACGAACCTGCCCCACTGTTCAACAGATGTTTTGACAATTTTCTGGCCCTTAGCATCCATCACCATTGAGTCCTACAAGGACGAAACAGCTGTATGATGTAGTGTTATTCATTTTTGGCAAACTGTATCTATTACCAAATGTTATAAGTGCAATCACCTTTGTGTGTGTTACATTCCAAATCATTCTCCAAATTTTTGTTTATTAGAAAATAAACATAATTTTTAAAAATTGAATGGGGCCAATATGAAGATATTCTTGTCACAATATAATCTTATTAATTGGCTTGAAATCGACTTGAAAATTATTTCATGGTATGAAGATGTTCTTGTCAAAATATAATCTTATTAATGGGCTTGAAATCGACTTGAAAATTAAAATTGACTATACATGTTTATGTCATAATGATATCTCTTTTTGAATTTTTTTTTTGCAATGACAATTTTGACATGAAGGGTAGTATTATACTATGCTGCATCAAAAAACTTAGCCTTACGGACGCAGCTATATATTAATGTATGAATTCCATTAACTCATTCACCCCTGAAATTTCGTAATGAACTATTCCAAGCTGTGAATTGGAAGAGTGCATATGTGTTTTCAGGGGTGAATGAGGTAAGCAGAGTAAGAAATAGTATAACTCAGATTAGTATGTATGCTAACAAATGTTACAGGTGAAGGGAATAACATGTCACAGATCTTTGGAATGATCAAACTTGGCGTGAAGTTACGGCCCGTGTCGGACGACAAACGTCCACCGAAGACGGACAGAGTGGACACACCCAGTGACAGCCATCTACGACTCTTGCAGGAAAGTCTGAGCCGCATCAACCATCTCACTCGCGAGCGCTCACCAGAATCTGACTCCAGTGACGATGATTTTGACTAGAAATAACCGTCTGATTTTGCTTTTCTTTGTATACATGTAATGCATGTAACGTCAGCCTTCATGTCTTTAGGTAAATAGTTCTCTTGACACCCTGTATGTCCGTGGCTTTTCTTAAAAAACCACAAAGAGGAACCATTTCATTGGCTGCACACTAAACAGGAATTATTCCACACACAAAAGAAATAAAATTGCACTTGTGTATTTGTCAATTATTGTGACAGATTACCGTATAGCAGGTTGTTCATACGGGCCTAAATTTTTGCGATTTTGAACCAAAATTAGAACATTTTCCCTGTGTTTTAGCACAGAGATGGGACACTCGGCATATAACGTGTCAAATAGTCAAAAGAATAAGCTTGATGACAGCATACTGAGCAAGTGTATTTTGTTTAATAAATCAGCATCAAAACTACTAGATGCGTTATATAACCTATTTTCACACATCATTCCTTTTATGTATATATGAACCATCATAATCACGTGCGCGCTATTTCATGACGACATTACAGTTACGAAGTTTGTTATTGCAGATCAGGTTTACGCTTGTCTTATTATTCTATGGATCATATTTTCGTGATCACGTTATTGATCCGCAAAATCGCAAAAATATCGTCCCCTTTGAAATATCCTGCTATATAGTATGTTTATAACTTTGTAATAAGAAATTGGTTGTTCTGATCCCTAAACTTGACAAGTCACTTACTAGTCTCCATGACATTTGTTAATATGTGTGCTCTATCAAACCATTCATTTTATAAGAACAAGCCATTTCTCCATCCTAAATACATAAGTATAAGTCATATAAGAATGTATTGGACATGTGGCAACTCGAGGAACTGACAAAATTTTACATTATCTCTTATACTGACCATTATGGAGAATTTAAGGACTAGCAAGGTTCTACAGTATCAAAGATTTCTCTAATACAGGTTACATGGTAATCAGGTATATTTAGTTAATTATGATATGAAATTTTGTAGTACTATTTTGTTTTAAAATTAAGCTTAATTTCACCTCCAACCATTTTGTTTTGTTGTCATATGATTCTTGATTTTATTAAGTCATTATATTCTGCAGAATTTTCATTATTTTCCAACAGTGTCCAGAGAATTCTGTTTTAATGTGTTAGGACCCTCCCTCCATTGTATGGCTTTCCTGTTTCTGTTATGTATCATACTTCACATACTGGTAATTCCAATATGCTAGTAGGACATTGGACAATACTGGCCGATAAACTATCATCCAAGAAAAAATGATTTCTGCCTTTTCTTGTTTTCCTTGCAATACATTTTCATTTTCTTCCAACGTTTACTGACATGATCTCCCCACTTCCTATTTCAGTCCCTCCAATCTACTTGTCCTTCCCCTAGTCTCTGTACTTCATGCTTTGATTCTCCCCATTGAAGACTTCCCCTCCCCAACATAAAGGTTCCTGTTCAATCTACCTATCTGTTATCTCCTAGTGTCTCCAATCTCATGATTCTTCGACTTCAAATTATTCCCATACAATCCTCTCCCTTTCCTTCCGACAAATACCTCACATTTGGCCAAAGTGTTGAAGTTCGCCCAAGTGTAGAAGGTAATGGTCTTTGCCAAAGGCCAGGACATATCAAAATCCTAAAAATTGACAGTTGTTATTCCCTGCTAAACATTTTGCATTTCATGTAACTGCAACAACTGGTTTACTCATTGTTGGTATAATATGACAATGCAGAAACCTAAATTGATCTGCTGCCCCTATTGCAACCCATGGGACCACTGTGTGACTTTCCCAGGCCAGGACATATCAAAATCCTTTAAATTGACAGTTGTTATTCCCTGCTAAACATTTTGCATTTCAGGTAACTGTAACAAATGGTTTACTCATTGTTGGTATAATATGACAATGCAGAAACCTAAATTGATCTGCTGCCCCTATTGCAACCCATGGGATTACTGTGTTTTTTCCCCAGGCAAGGACATATCAAAATCCTTTAAATTGACAGTTGCTGTTCCCTGCTAAACATTTTCCATTTCAGGTAACTAACAACTGGTTAACCAATTGATCTGCTGCCCGTATTGCAACACATTGGACCACTGTGTTTTCTTCAATTGGCACGGTTGTCTAATGGTAGGACAATGGGCTCGTGACCGAAGGGTTGTGGGTTTGAGTCACGTCATGGCTCTTTAGTAGACTCTCCCATGCGTTGATCTGGATAAGTCCATTATGATGTACAGTGGTGAAAGGGCTAATGTGACTAGACCAGTCACCTATAGGTACTGATGTATGTTCAGCTGTAGTGCTGCTCAGTGATCTATATATAGCTACCTAGTAATACTGACTATACTGGGAAATATTCGCCGCAGTCTAACGTTGTCACCCTTGGTAATGCAGGCAAGTTTACCATGATAGTGCATTTTAGTACATAACATACCATTTACGATGACTACATATGAAGAGCCGAATTAACCCATTCACCCCTGAAGACACATTTGAACTCTTCCAATCCAAAGCTTGGAATAGTTAATTATGAAATTTCAGGGGTGAATGAGTTAACACTAGGGTGACACAGATTTTACGGATGATGGGCAAAAGTTTGACTGGGCGAACATTTTCTGTTGTACAGTATTAAAGATGTAAGTGGCTATATTTATGCTCGTGTCTTTCATTAGATAATACAGTTTTGTCGGTGTGTTCAAATCTTGCAATATTGTAGACGATTTTTGTGTGATATTTACGGTTTCTGTAAATAGAGGGTGTTAATTATTCTTTTGTTTGACATGTTTGTTTTTACTGATCATTAATTTTGTCTAGATGTTTAATTTATTGATAAATATGCCCCCAATTGGTTACACCCAGAATGTTAGTAGTAAATCATACGTAAACAAATGTACAATGTATACCTAGATCGTCAATAAGATATGAACGTATTTGGTTTACCCAGAAGTTATAATTTATATAGCCAATGCTTGATTTTACCCAGAATCATACTTTGTTTTATTTAGAATACAAATCATTCATGGCCATTTTTGGTTATACTCAGAATACAAATCACCATGGTTGGATGTACTCAGAATACAAATCACCATGGTTGGATGAATTCAGAATACAAATCACCATGGTTGAATGAATTCAGAATACAAATCACCATGGTTGGATGAATTCAGAATACAAATCGCCATGGTTGGATGTATTCAGAATACAAATCACCATGGTTGGATGAATTCAGAATACAAATCACCATGGTTGGATGAATTCAGAATGCAAATCATACATGACCATGGTTGGATGTATTCAGATTGCAAATCATCCGTAGACATTGTTTTGCTGTGCCTATTTTCATAATCCAAAGTTTCCAGTCTCGATAAACATATGATCTCTGCACCATAGAAGATGTCACGACATATACGACACTCGTTGAATGATACAAGTAGCATAGTGTGATGTCTTCCAGAAAGATCAAAGGAATCACAGAGGGCAGCATACACTGTAACAGTAAAATTGACTGGCTTCGAAGTTTGTTGTATCTCCTCTCTAATATTCAATGGACCAGCATCAGCCAAGTGATTGGTCAGTTTATTTTTGCCTGAAACCAATCAAATAGCTTACCGAGAGCTTTCAATTTTGTCAGGACTGATTTCAAGGGTGTAAAGAAGATATGTGTATTCAAGAGCAGAACTGTTGCATTTCAAAGATGGTTTGTCTGTAAAAGCTTGGATATCCACAATTATAATTTGCTATTACAATGAAAATTCTCTTTTTTGTTAAAAAATATAACTATTAAATACAAAATACTTAAATTCAGTACATGCAATTTAAAAGTGTACCAAGTTTAGTAATGTGCCACTTCGGACATGTACAAAAACATCACCAGAATACAAAGACAGGAAGTGCATAATACAGACAGATGTTTCCTTTCTGTGTCTAGTCTTGTTTGTACATGCAGAAAGTCAAAGTAAACATTTTACTGCGCTACGTAGCCAATTTCGTCCATTATATAAGGATGAATTAGTGATAATAAAGGTAAAAAAAATAAATTAAGACCAACTTCGAGGACTGAATAGTCCATCAGCAGTCAACAACCTTGTTGGGTAAAACAATCACGACAAATAGTAAGAAATAGAAATCTGAAAATCTTGTCTGTAGATGCAGAAAGCCAAACACAATAAATATGTTACTGCACTACAAAGAAACAGTTTGTACAAACTCATTCTATTCTAAATGAGATTTCGTCTGTCCATCGTCTTCATATTTACTAACATTTCATTCAGGCAAAAAAATGTGTCGGGTAACCTGATCGACCCTTAAGGTTTATCGCTGACCCTTACAATTGTATCTCGCTAGAACGCAATCCGTCTTGATCCGAACAAATTGACAGACAAACAAACAAGGCATCCATATATATACATAGCCTCTCTACTTTATAGCCATCAAAACCAAATTTTAAATTCCATATCATCATTTAAACACCAGTAGTTATGTTTGGTGATATTTGTAATTTCCGCTTTATTATTTAATATGTTTTGTGATGTTTGTAATTTTCTCAACCCTTCAAAAGAGAAAAAAATAATAATTAAAAAATATCCAGACCGACTGAAACATAACCTTTTCTGTGGCCTTAAAACAAAAGAAAAAGATTGTTTTGACCTACTTGAAAAGAATCATCCTTTTCATAAGCATCTATACCAAGCATTTCATTTGAAGACAAAGACCTATGTTGGAACTCTTATCTTGTATTCAGCAATGAATATATTAGTTCAGTGAACTTACCACTGTTACATTTGTGAGAGATTTATATTAATTTATTTTGTAAATAGCAATTATACAAAAAATGGATTGTGAAATTAAATATATAAATGTTGATTTGGTATGTTTTACTCATTTCTTATACGTCTGCCATGACGAGACAAATTTTGATATGGCGTTGTCTGACTAACCTACCATATGTTGAGCGCTGGGTACAAACTCTACTACCGACCTTGCAAAAATGGGTCGTTTTAAACATTACGCCGCTAAGCTCATTCTCAGAGTGGTTCGTCGTGCCAGGTTTGGTAATGTTGGGCCTATGCTTGGATTGTTTATAAATCCCTGCGAAAGTTGACAAGAGGAAGTTAATTTTTCTGGAAAAGTTTGTTTCATCGAATCAGTCCTTAGAAAGGAGGTCTTCACCAGCAGATTATAACCCTTCCTTCACCCGAAAACTGAAAATGATACGGGTAATCGTGAAAGAGGTAGACGTCCAGATACTGTTCTGTTATTCCAAAGATATAATATATTATCTTACCAGGATTCATACCTTCATAAGTACACGGTTTCCCTCAAAACGTCAATGGAAGGTAAAAGTAAAAGCTGTTATAATGTCTACTGAAAACTTAACACTTAAAATCTCGACTGCAACGTAACATGGTCATGATTTCGAAATATTTAGGAATTGTCATTCCTCCTAACAGCCATACATAATGTGACATGCAGCAAAAGCCACCCCCGACATTAACAATTCTATCTCTGCGGATTATCGGTAAAATTAGTGGCATCTGACAAGGGATAAAGCTTCATAATTTCCAGGTATTCTTCACTGAACTTGTTTTGAGTCTTTTCTATTTTGCTATATTTACTTACAAGAATGCATACGCAGAATTACAACGTTCTTTTACGATGAATCTACCTTGAAATTTGTACAAGGCATATGAGGACATGCGTTGTTCTGCAGCCTGAGGCACTCTTATTATGTATACTGATACTGATGTTGGAATAGAGCAATTCAGACAGAGAAAACTCAAAATCATGCACAAACTTACATGGATTGAAGTGTTCAGGAACTTAAATTGATAATTGGGATTATCAAAGCCAGACATCATCGGTGCTGTTCATAAACGAATTTAGCTACTGAACTCATCCAGATAGACTGACAACAATGAAATCTGATGTAGACACCGGCGCGACTGTCAAAATAGTATGATGGAGTAGTCAAACGGTCCCGCTCTAAGATATGCATAATTATCTTCTCAACACTCCAAAGGAATCGCACGGCAGCATGGCTTTAAAATGTACTTGCTTTGAGGTTGGATGTATAGTTCATGTGCAATCTTCAATGTTGAGGTACCAGCCTAACGCTTGGTAACGTTTTAATGCCTTAAACCAGTTTAAGTGCGTTGAGCCTTCGACTTTGTCATGACATAGTCCTACGGTGCAGGGAAAATACGTGTATCAAGAGCAAAACCTTTGGGTTTCGAAAATGTCTGTACTGTTGAGTCACTTTATGTGCGAAGTCGATTGGTATCTTTACATACCCCACTGTAGGTCCTCTCAAGATGCACTACATGTAATTTTTGACTCGAGGACAGAGTTGCTACGATATCGGTCTGGTAGGTATATATTGAATTATCAAACGGTTACATAATAAACAAGAGGATTCAGAAGTGTGAACAACACCACAATTCGAACTCAAAATCGCTAAAACTAACACAAAACATGACAAGGACATATTTACAAGGAGGCCGCTGAAAACATACAAGGATAATAAGACCAGGTGTTCCGGAAGGGTGAGCGTCTTCTGCTTCATCGATGCGCGCGTCATGTAAACCTTAGTCGAATCCAAGTAATGTCACGTCCTCACTTCGATAACGCAAGATTCATTTTGTAGAAGAAATTAGACACGGGAAACGTTAAGCTGGGACAAGGTATAATGTATGGCGAACACAGATAAAATCAAGAGCTTCCATCATGCTAGAAACTTCAAATTCAAAATTTGCGAAAAAAATATTATGAATTTTTATGGTCGCCATCATTATATCACAGGAACATATTTTCTTTCTTTGTGCGATATGAAAGACGATACTTTCGATTATGATCATTTGTGTGTCTTGTGGTTTCGTTGTTACTATCCATGTCCTCATTTTGAGAAAGTGATATATCTAGGATTTGACATCGATGAGACAGAAGACGCTTACTGTTCCGTGCATCTGGTCTTATTCTCTTTGTACTTTCTCGTGTTAGTCTTTCCTTTGTTCATATTTGCATTCAGTTTATATAGTCAGGTTTTATTATGATTTTTATACAAAGTTACAAATGCATCTTCAAGTGATGAACGTTTTTAAGTGAACAAACTACATAAATAGTTGGCGCTCAATATAAAGGGCCAGCCATGGCACAAGTCAGACGTAACTGTCATCATGCTCTCATCGATTATCAGGGGTAGATGGGGTTAAATTGATGCGTAGGGGTCTGCTTAGACATCCAGGGTGTCCCGGGCCGAGACATGGTAGGGGCTTAGGTGGCAATTCCCCGCTCCATACAGAAGACAATGATTTTAAGGAATTTTAAATAATGATGGGCATCAGAATGACCAGGATGATAACGTCAACATCAATCGAAAACTGTCAGCACTTTCCGTTAACGAGAAAAAGAAAAAAGAAAAAAAAGGAATTTACGGAAAGTGTCAACGTTACGGTTCCCATATCCTCGATTCTCCAGGAGTTACACTCACTTTCGCTCTCTGTAACCCTGGAAAATAGCAAAATTGAAGACTCGGTGTGCGCCACCCTGTTGATGAGACAAGAAGACTAGTTCAATCCTTCGCTCAAACATCAAACGAACCTCGCGGTCGCGTAACCGTACAAAGTTTCGTGTTGCTCCTCGTTATTCTGTAAAGGACAGGTAACAACCTTTAACGATTGGTCAGGTTTTTTTTGCCCAAGACCAATCAAATAGCTAGATGCGTGCCTTTAATTTTGCTATGACATAATCCATAGGTGCAGAGAGCGACAGTGAGCGTAACCCCTATGAATTGAGGGTGCGGTTACCGATTAGATCTAACAAAATCTTGGATTACTAAAAGGAACCCAGTCGGCTCTGGAACGGATCATAAATGATGGTCCTAGAAATGGAAAATAATAATTTAGCGACACACATATATATGAAACATATGTGTAAACAATGAATAAAAAACAGCGAAAATGAAATTGTATTATGAAGACATTTATGTGTAGGCAAAAGGAAAAAGGCATACACTGTCTATTGCCATGCCATGTAATTATATAATTTTATCACTGCCATTAGGTCATGGGAGGACTGCCGACGACTTGAAAAAGTTCTCCATCGTGTCTCACTATAAAGTATGAGAAAAATTACAAGCATTATGTGCGGATCACTACCGGAAGCATCGCTACAGGCAAACAACACGGACTCCAACGTTGATGAAACCCAACACATCACTACCAATAGGAACATCGGTGATGTCCGTTCAGTTAATGAACAAGTTGGAAGTTGTCGTTATTATGTCTTCCTTTTGAATGAAGTTAGACATAACTGTATAAGTACTGGTTCTTGTTCTTGTTCTTCTAATATGATCTTGTCCGGGCCGTAACTTTTAACCGTTGAAGACGTATTCGTGAAACTTGCAGTATAACTGCATCACCTACAGATGATGTGCAATGCAGTGTCATAAGATAGCTGTGGCCTTTACCTCAAGGTCAAAGGTCAAACAAGTATTATTGTTTCAAACATTTAAAGATGTACGCCAAGGTAATGCAAACGGTGCCTCACTGTGGCTAATTTTGCTTAAACTTTGTATTCAATGATGGCTTTGTAAACTCTATCAAAGCATCATTTGTGACTATGGGGTCAGTTATGAAGACTTTTGTAATGGTCCCCATTACAATTACAACTTGTTCATATAAAGATTTTATTCTTTGACCTCGAGCTCAAAGGTCAAATAACTGCAAAAATGTTACGAATATCTTGTTCAGGTCGTAACTTTTAAACCGTTGAAGGGGAGGCAAATTTCTATTTTTTCTTATTTTCATTAGTTTTTTCATCGGTAGATTATCTAGAGCTCTATGGAATATTTAGGAAAAACGCACGAAAGGATAGAAGTCTGTTAAGGTTCAACGAGCCCCCTGAAAGAGGCTATAGGCATCCTAAATGTCAACCCTCTGATAGGTTATATTCAAAATCCAAATTAACTGGGGTAATTTTGATGTATTGAACTTTTACATTAGCTTTTAAAACGTGCCATAGCGAGGGACACGTCGTCATCCATAATGCATTAAGGCTGATGTCTTCATCAAAATAGTTCACCGGATATATATCATGTCAGTCTCTTTAGCGATCAAACTGAGTGTTGTGTCAGGACGTATTATCTGAAGTTTATTTATATACCTAGGTCATGTGGAGCTTAGTTTCGCTTTTACCAGCTATAGAGAGGCATACTAGCCTCAAATCAAGATAGATGTTGTCATGCGATAGTACTAAATTCATAGTAATAACTCCCTGGTAATATCTCCAAGCCGAACATAAATAAGAAAACAAAGGCTAAGCTACCTAAATCGATCAACCTTCTGTGATGTTACGAATGCGCTAGACATGTTATAAACATTACACCCCAAAAAATGTTTATAACATGTCTAGGATTTTTTTATATAGCAACAAATAAACAATATCAATAAATGTTTCGAAAGAACACTTTATATCAAGTTAGTGTCAATCTAATTAAAATTGTATCTTCACATCGCTCCCGTTTTCTGATATGTCGCGTTGAAGATCTCTTCAACGCGAAATATCAGAAAACGGGAGCGATGTGATCTAATTTAATTAGATTGAGTTAGTGTATTCATTAAGGTCACAAGACACTTGTAGTTTTACATATATATACGCCGGTAAAATATGTTATTCGGGCATTTTACTATGATCTTTATACATCCCCATAGCTACAATTATCTTGTGTTGTTAAGAATAGCTTATTAAAGAGAAATTAAGCCCGCAAGACCTGGGTATATAAACAAACTTTGGATAATATGCCATTTCGTAGCATTTAGTTGGATGTAATAGGTCACAATGTTAACCTCGCTATGGAACATTTTGGGAGGCTGCAATATGTTCGTGTTTGTCTCCTTGTCGACTTTATAGTGCTACCTCACTGAAACATACTGCCGAAGACATCCAGCAGGACATCCCACCCGGTCACATAATACTGACAACGGGCGTCCCACTCCTAAATTGCTGAGCGTTAAGCAGGAGTAGAAACTACCATTTTTACAGACTCTGGTATGTCTTGGCCAGGGGACAGAACCCAAAGCCTTCCTCATTGGGGCGAACGCTCACCTAGAGGCCAAAAGTGAGGCATTGTTAAGGGAGACATTAGGAAGAAGAAGAGAAAAGATAAGATCCCAAATTTATTAGCCTCTTACGATCATGCGATGGGGGCAGCAGGTACAATTCGTTCGCCCTCCCTGCAGGAACATAAGTCCCCAAACTGGACATTCTTATATGGGGAGATGCAGATCTTCCATTCCAAACAAATGCCAATATCATACTTGCTGTACAATCATTTGTAAAATCAATGAAGAGGTTTGCAACCGACTAGTGAAACTAAAGAAACCAGAACATTTCCCATACTGTCCCTTCTCTCACCTTTTTCCCCTCACTCCCTCTTTTTCTCCTTGATGTTGTCATGTCAAGTAGTAAATTGTCTATATATATGCTGAACTTTTTGTCATCAGGTGTTATATGTTTGGAGCATAGTAAGTTGTCAGAACTTGTGCCCAATCCCTTTGATTGTTTTTCCTTCCATTAAATATGTTTGAATGAAATTTAAATGGTAAATAATGTTTTAAAGTTATACATAGTTATTTTAAAAGGCCGACGCGTGATCTATTCAACCACTTATATCTTAATAGATCTTACCTTAGTCTGATCGATTCACCAAATAACACCTGTGATGGAAAAAATGTAAAGAAAATGGAATATCAATTTAAAGCGAAACAAAAAACGCAAATTATACTGAAACATGTTAGTTATCATTATCGGCAGTAGATGAGGCGCATCGACCGCTAAAATGCATTATTCATTCAGAGACTCTCGTTCAATCATGAATACATATAATAATAATAATAATTCGAGGTTCTTATATACCGCTTTATCACAGGTCGTGTCAAAGCGGTTCACAAAATGTTATCCGTGGTTATAGGGTCTTTGCAACCAGCCAAAATCTTTTTCAAGCATACAGCCCGGGCTGCCATTTCGGCGCTCACAACTCAACCACGTACTCATTTACAGCTGAGTAGACTGGAACGAGCGGAGTAAAGTATCTTGCTCAAAGAAACAACATAGTGCCGTGCCGTGACTCGAATCCGCAACCCTTCACTCACGAGCCCGGCGTCCTACCACCAGACTAACTTGCCCCTTCGTACCTATCAAATGAAAAAGAAATATAATCCACTATATATTAATTAGGTAAATGGTACCGTTGCGTCACATACGATCGCGAAGAAGAGTTCCGTTTTTCTCTCTTTTTGTATTCGCCCTTATATATATGAAGATGGAGCAACCAAAATGAGTTGTTTTCTTGTTTAGTGGAATTTCCCGTTCTCGTGTCTAGTATGCATTTGTCAATCCATTATTTTCCATAGACTTTTCGACCCATATATTGGACACCTATCTTGAAGCTGTGTATTTATAAATCCAGGATGGCAACAGTGATGAAGTGTTGGCTTGTAAGGTTCTATGATCGACCCCTACAGTTTTTTTTCCATATTTCTTTTCCTTATTTCTATTTTCAAACATTCAAAATTTGAACAACTATAATTCTTGAAAATGCAGCGCCACATGTTTTTTTTTTTTTTTAAATGCCTCCTTTGAAAGCGACTTCAGATACGTAGCTTGACTGTAAACAATGTAAATGCAATAATGAGAACAATACTATAATGTCAAAATTTATGCAAGTTTTTTCCCTTTTCAGAACTTCTAAACAAAAAAGAAGAAACTGATTTATTATTGATATGACAGAAAGTGAGCTATAAATATTGTTTAAAAATGTAAAGACTTAATGGAAGATTCGTGAAAATTCAAATTGTGGAACAGCAACACTCAGAATTAAAATTACCTAACATGCTTGTCATTAGATGGTACTTTAATGTCATTAAATTGAAAATGGTACATGTTATTTGTTTTATGTGAACGCAATTGCTTATTTGCATACATAGCAGCTACGAGCCTGGACTTAAACAAATAGTTTAAAGCAGTAGCAATGGTGATAATAAAGTGTAACCTGGTGCATCTACGATATCCATGGGTTACGATCACTTACGCTCTCTGCTCCCCTGAAATATGTCATAGCAAAATTGAAGGCTCAGTGTGCGCCACCTTGTTGATGAAATAAGAAGACTAGTTCGATCCTTTGATATACATCAAAAGCATCTCGCGGTCGCGTAACGGTAAAATTGACTGACTTTGATGTCGGGTGTCACTCCTTTGTAATCTCCAAAGGACATGTCACAGCCTAGCGATTTGTCAGGTAATTTTACTTGAGACCAATTAAGCAGCTGTCTTTATGCCTTCAATTTTGCTATGACATATCCCTGGGGTGCAGAGAGCGTGAGTGAGCACAACTCCTGGATATCGAAGATGAATCTGTTTGTGCCCTTTACCTTATATGCATTAGTACGTTTTTGTCTTGTACCTTTATGGTTTAATGGGCAATGCTGACCTTTTATTCACTGAGGTAGTATCTTTACCATTATACGATAACGAACAAACACCACATCTAACTTCTGTTTGAATTATTTAAACTTTTAAAGTACTGGGAACCAAATAGATACATGTGTGTCTTATGTGTCCATTTGGCGAAACTGAAAAACGAATTCGGTCTGAAACCGTAGACATTAGACGTAGCTTGTTCAGTTTGTTATAATAACCATATTATATAACAAAAACTCTCCTCGAAAAACTCAGATTCTGTGCTGAAAGCCCGAATCCCTGTTTAAACTATTATCTAATTTTCCCATTTGTTAATGATTTACAGGAACTCTTTGGAGAATGACATTGAAGCCGAATATATACTTAGATGTCCCAAGTACTCTTTGACCGTGTCGAATGACTTCTGCAAGTTACGAGAAAGATGGTTGAGCGCAGCATTCATACTGGAGTTCTGACTAATAACGAAATGGCACACATCAACCACCATACTGTTGCGAGGACATCAAACCCCAAACAAAATAGTTCAGGAGGATGAAAATTGTTTCGTGTATACGGGCCTGGCATGTAAATGGCCATGCTTGATGCAATATCTTAAACATACACATAGTACATATGCAACCCTGCTTAATATATAACAGCTGTAAACTGGGATGGGTCGGTATTATGATTCGACTTAGCATAAGAACATTCTTATATACTATAAAGTTATCAACTGCAAACGGGTGTAGAAGACACTATATAATTGTTTTATAAAAGCACATTTAATATAATTATGTGATTGCTCAATAAATTCATCAGGTATTCAATTCTTAATTTCAGCACTATAAACTATTCACTTTACTATCACCCTAGTATATAACTTTTTCTCATTAACATAATTCAATAAATATCATATTATTTATCTTAAAGTAGGTTATTGATGTCCCAACATTTGACAATCTGATTAAAATCATCTGTTACATGGCTCCGCCTGAACGATGTTCAGGCGTAGTACAAAGTTAACAAAGCCATGTAACATATGATTTTAATCAGATTGAACATTTGAATAATGTTAACAAATTCACGCTTATTCGAGATACATCAAATGCTTTCACCATCGTTGTACCAATGCGTACATGGCGACTGAATCCTTTCGCTCTCTAGAAGACTCTTGGGGAGACTAGTATGATCCTTTGATGTACACCAAAAACAACTCTCGCGGTCAGGTGTCGCTTTTCTGTAATCTTCAATTCTAACAGATATCAGCCTCAGCAAATGGTCAAGTTTTTTTTTTTTTTTTTTTTTTTTTTTTTTAACTCAGACCAATCAAATAGCTAGTCACGTGTCTTTAATTTTGCTACGACATTTCCAAGGGTGCAGAGAGCAAAAGTGAGCGTAAACCCTGCAGAATCGACGGTATGCCAACTGTTACATAGATAACGTTATACCAACGTTGTTCAGCCAACACTAACGTTAAACCAACCATACATCCATAAAGTAACGTTAGTCCAACGTAAACATGATATCCAATATAGATAACACATTTCCCCACACCCTCATTGGTTCGATTTCATAATCACGTGAAGGTTACTAATTTTAGATATTGACTTGAAATCACTTTTTTTTAGAAACATATAATGTAACAATTATGGACTTTTACTTCGATAAATAATTAAGTGGTTATATTACCCTGAACATTTCTTTTCTCATGTCTTTACAAAACGTATTCACTAATAGTTCACAATTAAAATTTAGGGGCCTCGGTGGCCAAGTGGTTAAGGCGTCTGACATTCTGCTACCACTAGTCCTCCACCACTGGGGAGCGGGTTGGATATCTACGTGGGGCAGTGGCCTGATACTGGCAGTCGCTCGGCGGTTTTTCTTCCGGAACTCCGACTTTCCTCCACCACCAAACCATAGGGCGTCCTAAAATGACCATAGCTGTACGATAGTCTAGTGGTAGGACGCCGAGCTCGTGACCGAATGGTTGCGGGTTCGAGTCAAGGTACGGCACTATGATGTATCTTTGAGCAAGATACTTTACTCCGCTTGTTCCAGTCTACTCAGCTGTAAATGAGTACGTGGTTGGGCAGAGCTAGAATTGTAGAATGCTAGATGTGAGCGCCGAAATGGCAGCACCGGCTGTATGCTCCCCAGGGAGTTGAGAAAGATGTTGGCTGGTTGCAAAGGCCTTATAACGACGGATAACAATTTGTGAACCGCTTTGAGACGACCTACGAACTAGGTTGTGATAAAGCGGTATATAAGAATCTCGAATTATTACTATTATTGTTAATAGGACGTAAAACACAAGCAAACCAAAATCATAATTGAATAAAGCACACTGAACCCACGACAATCCGCGTAGTGTTACCACGACCACCTTCTGTTATTCAAAATGTTTTAAAGTTCAACAAGCCCCCTAACAGATGGTATGGTCACCCTAAAGTACAACACTCTGAAAAGTCATGCTTAAAGACCCCATTGTTAAATCGGAACTTTCATATATATAATTTGTGCTTTAGTTAATGAAATGGTATATAGAGACGTTAAATTAGTCAAAACAATTAAGGCATTAAGACCGTTCTTAATAAAAACAAAACTAGTTCAACAACATTATAACGTGAAATTTCTTTTGCGACACCATTGAATTCTAGGAAATGACATATTATCTAAAGTTCGTGTGTATACCTTGGTCATGCGGAGCTGATAATCTCTATTTCATTTGTTGACTTGCAGCCATTCCGGAATGATCGTATCCAAACTCTTTATAGCATTTCTTTGAAGTTCGGGATGCTACATTCTGTAAGCATACCAGTCTCAAACTATAGCCGATATAGTAAAGTCCCAAGATATTTTAAGAGAGTGTGATTATATAACAAGAGGCCCAATGGGCCTGCATCGCTCACCTGGTATTAATCTCACACTTGTAATCTTAAAAGTGGACTAAAATACAGCTACAGGCAGAATATTAGTGTGACCTTGAATGACAAACAATGCCATTAGGATGAAAGTGGGTCAAGGTCATTCATTTGAATAAATTTGGTAGCCCTGATTGCTACAGGCCAAATATCAGTACCCTGGGCCTTTTGGTTATTGAGAAGAAGTTGTTTGAAGATTTTAAGACATTTGACACCTGTGACCTTGAAAGTTTGTCAAGGTCATTCATTTGAACAAACTTGGTAGCCCTTCATCCCAGCATGCTACTGGCCAAATATCATCACCCTGGGCATTTTGGTTATTCAGAAGAAGTTGTTAAAAGGTTTTAAACATATTTGACCCCTGTGAACTTGAAAATGGATGAAGGTCATTTATTTGAACAACTTGGTAGCCCTTCATCCCAGCATGCTACTGGCCAAATATCATCACCTTAGACCTCTTTGTTATTCAGAAGAAGTTGTTTAAATGTTTTAAACATATTTAACCCCTGTGACCTTGAATATGAGTCAAGGTCGTGTATTTGAACAAACCTGGTAGCTCTTCAACCCAGCATGTTACTGGACATATCTCATCACCCTAGGCCTCTCGATTATTCAGAAGAAGTTGTTGAAAGGTTTTAAACATATTTGACCCCTGTGACCTTGAATATAAACCAATGTCATTTATTTAAACAAACTTGGTAGCCCTTATGCCAGCATGTTACTGGTCAATTTTAAGCACCCTAGCCCTATTGGTTATTCAGAAGAAGTCGTTTAAAGGTTTTAAACATATTTGACCCCTGAGACCTAGAATATAAGTCAATGTCATGTACTTGAACAAACTTGGTAGCCCTTTATCCCAGCATGTTACAGGCCAAATATCATCACCCTAGGCCTCTTGGTTTTTCAGAAGAAGTTGTTTAAAGAATTTAACATATTTGACCCCTGTGATCTTGAAAATGGATGAAGGTCATTTATTTGAACAAACTTGGTAGCCCTTCATCACAGCATGCTTCTGGCTAAATATCATCACCCTATGCCTTTTGGTTACTGAGAAGAAGTTGTTTAAAGTAAAATGTGGACGACGGACAGACGACAGACGACGGACGACGGACGCCGCACCATGCCATAAGCTCACTTGGCCCTTCGGGCCAGGTGAGCTAAAAACGAAGGTTAGTTGGTCTAGGTTGATAAACTAATTTCTGACGATTTGCAATTGAACAAGACATGCTATACAAAGCTATATAAATGAAAAGTGATATTTTTTATAGCACGTGTACTTCTTTTACAACGTCACTAAATGTAACGAAAGGCCAACTTATATTACGGTCGTTTATTTATCATGGTCACAAGGTCTTTGGTTTAACATCTGTATATCGGTAAAATATAATATCAAAGCTTTTTACTATAATATTTATGGTTTCACGAAGCATGAACTATCTTGATTTGTAGCCAGTATGTCTATACACAGCTTATAAAAGAGAAATTAAGCTCCCCGTTGCCTAGGTATATAAACTTTAGATACCATTTCATAGCATTCAATGTGGTCGTATTATAATGTCAATGAGCTATGAAAACATCAGCCTTAATGTTGTTGTATAACTCACTTCGTAAACGTCGTCATACATAATTTCAGTAAAGTTCTATAAGGTACAATTTCAATATATCCCTAATCAATATCTGAATTCCAATATTTAATTGTGGTTTTTAAGTATGACTATGGCATCAGCGGGCTCGCTTTTAGGGTAATCACCCCTTATGTTGAGCCTTATATCATATTCA
Source organism: Mizuhopecten yessoensis (assembly GCF_002113885.1). Lineage (NCBI taxonomy): Eukaryota > Metazoa > Mollusca > Bivalvia > Pectinida > Pectinidae > Mizuhopecten > Mizuhopecten yessoensis. Next base: position 1,351,983 of record NW_018408493.1, read on the forward strand.
GTTTAACCATTTTGATGCATTTAAATTATTATGAGCCGCATCATTATCACCGAAATTATGCACGGCCACATCAAGATTCGAAGTCGGCTGGGACTTCCGCCGAATTCTGGACGAACGCGCTCTCTAACCATAGTCGCCATCGACCAATTCAGTCCAGTTCTATCACATTCCTCTTCCTTTTTCTCATTCTTTACAGCCCAGGTTTGGGTACGATCCACTATCTTACTTAATGATACTTAATGATATTGTCCAGCACAGGTTCCATTCAAAGGATCCTCTTCGCTGGACTCATAAGTGTTATTATCATAATTACATATTTCACTTCCGGTTGTTACACGTATTGTCCCTTTGTAGTTGTTGAAGTCTGTTTTTGAAGCTATTGAGTGTGTTTGCGGTTACTATGTGATCAGGCAAATTGTTCCATATATACTGCTGTTGTTCTTATGGAGAATGCATTTTTCAGTAGTGATGTTCTTGTGTATCTAGGGAATATGTTCATGGAGTTTGTCCTTGCGCTTGATATTTCTCATCCTCGATATCCAGGGGTTACGCTCACTTTCGCACTCTGCACCCCATACATTCTATAACAGGGCATGTTCTAGCTAGGGCTTCTGTCCATTCTTCTTAAACATTTAAGAGCAAGGCTATTGACCGTCCTAACATGAAACCATACTAGCTGCTTGTTTGTAAATAGTGAATTAGTTGGTATGTGCTTGGTATTCGTTATCTTATTAAGTTTTCCATTGTTTTCCATATATATATATATATCCTAGCTCTTGACAAACATATATACCGACGTTACTTGTTCTCAGACACCTCTGCGTGCAGGCCAGGATTCGAACCCGAGACCTCCGAATTCCAGACGGACGCTCCACTTACCGACCGAGTAATCCCTGCAGTATTGAGTTTGCCAGATCGCGCGCGATCGACCGAGTCCAGTTCCGCTCGTTACCACTAATTTATCAGAGACGTACGTATACATGTTTACAGCGTAATAATACCATCGTTTTAAGTATTACGTAATAGACACAATCGACCTTTTGTTGTTGTTTTTTTGTGTTTTTTTGTGTTTTTGTGTTGTTTTTTTTTACCTGTGAGCCATATTTCATCAAACTGGGACGAAATGTGAAGAAAAAAATCCCGATAAAAGTTTCATAAGATAGAATCTCAGTCAAATTAAAAACATTTGTTACGTACGCCTGGTCAACATTTAATGAGTATTTATATAAACATGTATAGATCGAAAGGTCGATCTGAACGTAACCCGAATCACGGCACATTCAGATGTTCAGGTGTAGTACGTAGTTATTTAACGAAGCCATGTAACTTATGATTGTAATCATGTATATTGCATAGAATCATATAGGGGAAATGAAACGTGACAGACATATATAGGATAGCATGTCATATATGTAACTTACTGTATGTATGTACGTCTCTGTGTAGATATATATTTAGTTTACAGATATGTGTATTTTTTAAAATTTTACTCTTTCGAAAAGCAGATACGCTTGAACTAAGTTGTAAATATTACCATGTACATCAGAGTGAAATTGAAAACAGTTTGACATATATATATATATATATACATGTAGCTCTTAATTCTATATATGCGTGACTGTGCCGTTTTGATGAAATCAAATCATAATGCGTGGGTGGAGAACTCTATTGTAGTGTCACGATATTTGTTCGACATTTCACATGATACTTCAGAATGTAATATATATTTCAGTATAACAATTTGCGTTCCTAATAATACGTTCTTATATCGATTTCATATGATGTGAACCTGGAGCAGGTGCTTGTTTGTGCTGCCATCTATTACCAGATCACATGTGTTTGAGCGGCGATTTTGATTGGTCAGGAGAGGGATGGACCCCCTGCGATGCCAAAATCATAACAAGCTTGTCGTTTTCTGCCATTATGGCTAACCCAAGGAAGTTCAGTGAAAAGATAGCATTACATAATCAAAAACAAGCGGAGGAAACCGCCGCTTTCGAGGCAATTATCAGAGATGTATCGGCTGCAACTAGGGTAAGTCTTGCTGTCAGATTAAATCGAGAACTGTCTAAATTCAGCGTATAGCAGACCGAGGTTTGAGGGTAATCTGTATAAAATGGTGACATACATATCGTATTTTACAGGGTTCACCCGGTTATTCTACCCCAAATCAGCATCTACAACTCCAACAGAATATCATGGGTCAATACAGGGCAGGGTCACTGCCAAACGTCAACCAGATGGCCGGTAATTCGGCTGTAGACTTGCAGGTAAGTCGACTGCTAAGATGTAGACTCGCTCTGAAATATAACATGGCGTCGTGCAACATCAATTTTGACTTGTTTTGGTTGTGATTTTGTTCTTGTGTGACTGTAAATGTAAGTTTTAAGATATCATTATGACAAAAAAATCGTTTTCTATTACTAGACGACCCTCCAGCATTTCGAGGATATACGAGGAGGGCCAATACACAACCGTGGCATCGACAGACTACACAACCGGGACAGGGGGAGACAACTAGGACCACACCGACGTGCTTTCCCTATGGACAAGCAAAGGGTATGGTATTTTCTGATTGTAATCTATAAATCATCCTAATAATAAACGTGTTGCTTAGTCGTTTTCATTTGGATACCACATGCAGCATCATTGTAAATCATTCAATGTAGGTCAAAACAATCAGCAGATAAAATCTGGGTCAAAATTTACTGTTAACAGCTGCAGTAGGCCTATTGACCTAATTACATTTAAATATGTAGGCATTAGTTTCAGTGACCAATACAACTCATGAAATGACTTATCAAAACGATTATTATGCAGTCATATGCAGGAATGTTAAACCGAAGATGCTGTTGAGACCTTGTTTAGGGCAGGACATGGGTGGGGCTCTGTTTCGTATCTACATGACCAGCTGGTACCTGGACAAACACTAATTATCACATGATGTTCATCAAGCTGATTCAATAGATGTCTGCTACATGGTTTTGTATATATATGGACCAATTCTTACTGTGATTATCATAGTATTATTTATACTAGGGGTTGTCGGTGGAGAGGGGGGGCGTCACAAAGCCGTGGAAATCTCTTTGCCAATTATAACAAGTTAGCAGTGATATGTCACTCTAAACATGTAGATGGATTGATTTTTTATTCAATTGATTAAGATGAAAAAAAATGTATTATGAAACAAAAAATTTTGGTCCATGTGTTAGTTTATTGGCCTGTTTTTATATAAACTCGCCGGTAACAGAAGATGCAACTTGGAAATTTATTTGTCCCTTAAATTGCCCATTATTGTATTTCTTATCTGCACTCATGGAATATGTCTTGACAAAAATGATTGCTGATCAATGTGAGATTTTTTTATTTGTTCAAGCTGACAATACTTTGCAGCAATGCTGATAGTCAGTGGTACTTAAAATGTGCTATCAAATAGCTATTCTAAGATAAAAGCTTGTACATTTTACTGTTATGCTGCTGTGTAATCTTAACTATAAGGTGGGTTTTTTTAAATTTAAGATCACAGGTATGTAGGATTTGTCAGTTTGTATCCTCTGCAGGTTATCTGCAAGTTAGTGTTTACGCAGGAAATTATGCAAAATAATTAACGACCCTATGTACATGTTCAGTGTTTGATCTTACCAACTCTCCCTATTTTGGAAGGAGACCCTCAATTTTGGACCCTAAAATTGCGCATTTTCAATGAGTGAATTTGCTCGATTTGCTGAACTTTTTCAATTTTTTAAGATATGATGATTTTAACTGAAAGAACAACTCAAAAGATGCCATTTAAAAGTATCATTTTTTCCCTAGGGTGTACATACACACATTTTATTTATGCTTTTAATTCCTAGCACGCATAATCTCTCCAAGGAAATTAAAAAAAGTTGGCAAGTATGATTCGGTGTTGAGTTCAGGGTGTTAAACCCTGAAACTAACAAAAGTCTGATGAAATAAATGCTATAGCACTACAAGAAAAAACACCCAGCAAACATACAAACAAAAACTCATTGATTAAAATGTATTTCTTGATTATGTATGATTGGTTTTAGACAGGTATCAATTTTAATGCTCTACGTACTGTAATCTTGATAAGAATAAAGGATACTCAGTGCCACAAGAATGGCAGTTAAAATCTGAAAGCCTGTCTATTCTTAATGAAGTATTTCATTTGATGGTTCCTCTAAAATTGAATTCAAAGTACAAAGAATTTACATACACTGATAACGTCTTACTGCTGTTGCAGTGTAAGAGGAACAAACTTAACTGATATGTTTTTTTCACTGCTGGTATAACTGGTTCATGATCAGTGTTGAAGAATGAATGATTGATACTGGTATTTTATTTATTTTATTTCTGTTTCAGACTGACTGTTCTCCATATGGGTCTGCATTCCTTTCTCCTCCTCCGGACACAAGCTGGCGCAGGTAAAAACAATATGCCAATCCCTATCAAATATTCATTCCAGGTTGGACTGATCTGTGATTCCAGAATGGAATTGAGTGCAACATTGTCTTTGGGAATCTTCTACACAATATGTTACTAGTCATAAGTCCATAGCCTAGCTATATTTATATAGCTCCTTCCCTTTAGATAAAGGTATAGATAAGTGCCTTACTTCTTCTTGCATAATACAGTCAAATTTTGAAATAAGGTTTAAATTTTATGTAAGGATCAGGCCCATTGGACTTGTTACTAGTAAAAACAGTAATGTATCTTTGAATCTGCAAGCATTCATCGTAATGTTTTCCACTTTGTTTGAGGTCAGCTGTGATGAATTTTGGTTTGGTGACTGGCATGGTGTGTTTGTCTGGGAGAACTGAATGATCACCTGTTACCATCTACCTACCATATTTGATATAATAAGGGCACCTGCTCTTAAAGAACACCCCCTAGCTGTGATTTTAAAAAATGAACTGGATTATACAATTTTGGAAAATCATTTAGTTGGTTTTGTAACAACTTGCACTGTCAAAATGGAACAAAAAACAAAATTATCAAAGAAATTATCTTGCGATACAATGGTTATGACCAAAGTTAATTTTCTAAATGATGTACAGCTTTATTATTTTTAAATTTAACTTTGGAGATAGATAAAGATACCTTGTCTCTGTTGTGGTGGAGAAGAGTTAAAATACAACCTAAGATATGTGTTGGTTGAGAAAGTAAAATAAAAGTGCTTCATTTGTCATTTACCTGTGGTGAACCACCTTATTATGTCAGATATGGTATAAATATATATATGAACTCCAGTGCTTAAACCCCCTGACCAAATTCGTTTATGATGTACCAAAACATTCTACCCCCTTGACCCAGACTTTGTTATGATACATACCCAAAGAGGGACTATAAGTTGTATATCCCTATGTTATTGACCAACCAATTTCTGTGACCAAGCTTCCAACCAATATATTTTATATATTTTATGTTAGCCTACCAATCCTACTATTTGCTTATAACCTTGCCAATCAAAATATTTTCTGTTAACTTGTTACCAATCCAAATATTTGTTATGTAGTCTTCCAACCCAGATATTTCTGTCTGTTTATCATTTATAACATTGCGCAAAAATTAAAGAGGCGAAAATTGAACAAAACAAATTATTAAAGACATTTTCTGTATGTTTGTGATCAGCAAACAAAAATAATGTTTTTTTTAAGCATCTGGTAATTCAAAGGTGTCTGGTCAAAGGTTTATTAATCTGAAGTAAACAAAAAGCGTAATTTGTATCACCTTTTTGAATATGATTTTTGTCAGCTTTGATAACTTAATGTTCCCCTTTTGTTAAATATTCTCCCAGCTGTGCTACATTGAGCCTTCTGCTCATGAAGATTTGCATATATAGGCCGAACATTTATACATATGTCGTATTGGACACCTGTAGCATGGGTGGATGGATTGGTTTATATAAAGAGATAATTAATTGGAACATTGTACAGTGTATCAGGATAAGGTTAGAAGATATAAGCTGATGTCTTAATACGTACATCTTTAACCCTTTCACCACTGTACACCATAATGGACTCATTCAGATCAATGCGTGGGAGAGTCTACTAAAGTTGCATAGGGGTGAAAAGGTTAGTAAGAAAACAGATTTTAAAACGAGTTAGGTGTCGCTTTATGCCTTTATATACCTTTCTCTCTTAAAACTAGATATACAGTAAATATAAACCTTGTAAAAGAATTTAGACCTTAAAGAGCATTAATACCTTAAAGATCCTAATATATTGTGACTGATATCAATCCTCGAAAATACAAACATGTTACATGTACCTGTTTATCTTCTGCAACATCAGCTTCTACCCAAATCACATATACTATATATTTATATAATTAGGAGATAGCTGTGAAATGGGTAGAGATCAGATTACACTTATACGGTCACAATGTAGTGTTAATTACATGTCAAATGAATTATAATATGGATTATATACCTACAAAACATAGAAATCACATTGACCATACCTTAACTTAACTCCCCATACCAACAAATCATCTCTAACACTAGTATGGATTACATATGATGAGTACAACCTTCATTATAACTCCGCTATAGTCTACACCTGGTACCATAGTGACCAAACCCTGGGCTACTGTGGTACCTCACACCCTTATAACTTTCAGATGCTGTGGCCAAGGGAGCAAGCTAAGCAACTGATCTTTGTAAGATATTCCATTTCATTATAGCCCCCCCCCCCCCCCCCCCCCCCCCCNAAACTCTTGTTTTACAAACCAAACCTTAAAATGGTACCAGCTGTCTGTTAACTCCACATCCACAGTACTATGATCTAACCAACTGGCCTCCTGCCCTTAATGTCCCTGCCTTAAGATTAACCTACCCTTTGTCTTCTTAGAGCTCATAGCCTCTAGTCCTTTATTAATGCCCACACATGATGTATGTACATGCCTTTTGCCCACAACATTAGCTTCTCAATCAAACCTCTTTTAAATTCACCCATCAATCACGTCCATAGGCCTTTTCCACACAAATCCTCCTTTAATTACACCTGTCAATCATGTTACAAGGTCCACCTCCACGCCATCCCTTGTCTTACACATATTCCTGCAGTCACATGGTCCATCTGCACACCTAACCTAGCTCCTCCTTTTATTCTTAACATTATGAAGATAAACTATATTCCCATGTTTTAACTTTGAATATTAATTGTGATCGATGACAAACTTGTAGGTCACTGAAATAGACCATAGGTAATTACCGTAATTGAATGTAAAACACTCAGAATAAATAATTATTCTTGTAGCTAGTTCAGTGTTGTATACATTTTAATAAATGAAAAAAAACCACTTTGACCATCATCTAAAAGAAAAGTCCTTTTTTTCCAGTTTTCGTAACCAATTCCCGGGGAACCAAAGAAATTACATCCCTTTGCTATGTAGGCATCATTTCTCTGAAAGATTGATAATTATATGAAATTAGTGCTGATAGGGGGAAAATATAAGTTTATTGAAGTACATAAGAATTCGGCAGTAGTCTAGACCTAAGAGAATGAAATATTTAAACCTTTTAAAAAAAGACAGAAAATTCGTAAACCTTTTAAAAAAAGACAGAAAATTCGTAAAAAGCTTGGTTGAACTTAACATTAATATTACACATACAAATAAACATATCTAGAATTTAGAAAGCAAGAGAAAGTGCAAGTGATGGTGAAATCAGTCTGCTGTCCAAGAAACTCTGATGATGTTGAAGCTCCACCTATTGTTGTTTTGAATTAATTTTGTTTTACTTTCAGCTGTCTCAATTCTTGCACTGCTACTTCTATGATTTGATTTTAATTTTGTTATTTTCAATTGTATTTTTTTTAAAGCTAAATTGATTTTATTTGGTTGATGAGATTTGATCCCAGGGCTCACTCTGTCATGGAGAACTGGCAGGCTCTGTAAACACTGTGTCACCAACTGTAAACCAACTATGTTTGACGAAGGTTTTATCAAAGCAATGTAAATGTATGTGAATAACATAAAAAAAGTCAAATTTCTCAGACCTGTCTTAAAGGGACAAAGTAATGAAGGAAGGTTTCAGTTAGATGTAAAATATATGTGTGAACAAACAAAAAAAAGTCAAGTTTCATGATATCCTGTCTTAACTCATTCACCCCTGAAGACACATTTGAACTCTTCCAATTAAAATGTTGGAATAGTTCATTATGAAATTTCAGGGGTAAATCAGTTAAAGGGACAAATGAAGGAAGGTTTCTTTTGCATAAAAGTATTTATAGAGATATGTCTGTAACGGTATTAACAGCTGATCAATTTATTGAAAGGTCTATTGATAGGTATTTTATAGACATGTTCTTGTAGACCTATTGTTGACATTTATGTTATAGGTAGATAGATAAGAATATATAATAGACAGCTAGCTATAGGGTATTTTGTAGACTAGAAATATAGTATAGACAGGCTTTAAAGACAGTGTTCGGTACATTCATATTTTGGTAAATTTTGCTAAATGCTCAATAAGAGATAGAATATGACAGTGTATCATTTATAAACATCCAAATATGTTAATTGTAATTACCAGGTTCCTGTTTTATTCTGTTTTTAGTTTCTTTTTGAGAATGAAGGATACTGGATAAAAATAAAGCATATGAAAAATAAATAAGTTAGAATAGATTTTGGGAATTTCTTTTATTGAAGTTTGAAAGAAACATGTTTAAATTTCATGGATCAAAGCTGAAATAGATATAAAAAATGGAAAAACCATACTAGCTAAAAAAAGACGTATAACCTAGTGTCCCGTTAAAGATTTAGACAGCTAGCTGATGTACAAGATATACTATGGACAGCTGTGATAATATGTGATCTTATTATGATATGTATTGCATCATCAGACGCACATAGATTTATTATGTCAGGGAGTTTATTAGATATATATGTAGACACTTTTATACCATTCATATACCTAAACTGTAATTTAGTCATAACATTTCAAAAATGTAGCTCATCACAAATTTTAAGAGAATTGCTACAACTTCAAAAATGTATTGTTACTGTTGCCTACTTCCAAAGATTGTTGGTTTACAGTTTTGTGTTAATAATGATGTCTGCTTGTATTGTCTGTGAGAAGCAGTGTAAGAGCACCTTGTGTGAAAATGAACTATTGTAGACAGTGAGCATGTTGTTTGAGCAATGAGTAATGTTATAGATAATGAGCATCTTGATTGAGCAATGTGCATTGCTGCAGACTGGCAGCATTATGTGTGAATAATGAGTAATGTAGACGCGGAGCATCTTGGTTGAGCTATAAAGATTGCTTTAGAAGATGAGCATAATATGTGAGTAATACTTGATTGAGCAAAGAGCATTGCTTAAGACACTGAGCACATAGTATGAGCAATGAGTAATGTAAACAGTGAGCTTATCATATTTTGTACAAGTAATGAGCATTTGTATAGGCAATGAGCATCTTCAGTAAAGAACATTGCTGTGGACAGTGATGAGCATTGGTGTAGGCAATGAGCACATTGTGTAAGCATTTGTTAACGAAGATAGTGAGCATTTGGATTACAATAAACATTTCTGTAGACAGTGAGCATATTGTGTGAGCGTTGAATGTTTGTATAGACAATGATTGAGCAATGAGCATAGTTATAGACCGTGAGCATATTGATTGAGTTAAGAACCTTGCTGAAGACAGTTTAATCTTGGGTAAGCAATGAGCATTATTGTAGGAAAGGAGTGTCCTTTGCACATTGTTAGCTCACCTGCCCGAAGGGCAAGTGAGCTTATGCCATGGCGCAGCGTCCGGCCTCCGGCCATTAAATTTTCCTTTAAAATGCTACTTGTCCTGATCCTGAACGGCCCAGTAGATTTACACTAAATTTGGTTTGGAGCATCCTTAGGCCAAGGGGACTCAATGTTGTAGAAATGGTGAGTGGACCCCCTGGGGGCATAGGGACGGGGCCCAATAGGGGAAACAGAGGTAAAACCTTTAAAATCCTTCTTCTACCATATGGATTAAAGGATTTTATCCTAATTTGGTCTGGAGCAGCCTTGGGCCAAGTGGACTCAGTTTTGTATAAACAATGGGTGTGGCCCCCTGGGGGCAGAAGGTGGGGCGAATAAGGAAAATAGAGGTAAACCTTTAAAATCCTTCTTCTATCGTCAGAATAAAGGAATTTTATCCTAATTTGGTCTGAAGCATCCATGCGCCAAGGGGACTTAGTTTTGTTTAAACATAGGGTGTGCCCCCCCTGGGGTCAGAGGAGTGGGGCCCAATTGGGGAAATAGAGGTAAACACTTTTGAAATCCTTCTTCTACAATAGGGATTAAGGGATTTCATCCTAATTTGGTCTGGAGCATCTTTTGGCCAAAGGGACCCGGTTTTGTATTAATTGTGGGTTTGGACTCCTTTTGAGCAGAGTTGCAGGGCCCAACCGGGGAAATAGAGGTAAAAAACCTTAGAAATCCTGCTCCTACCATAGGAATGAAGGGATTTTATCCCAATTTAGCCTGGAGCATCCTTGGGCAAAGTTGACTAAATTTTGTATAAACGAAGGGTGATATCCCTCTGGGTGCTGAGAGTTGCGGGGCCCAATAGGGAATTTCGAGGTTTATATCTTTATTTTATGTAATAAGAATAATTTCCCATGATTGCTTTATTATCCAGGTGAGCGCTATAGGCCATCTGGGCCTCTTGTTGTAGAGGGAGTGTCTTTTGAGCATTGTTGAAGACAGGGAGTGTCTTTTAAACATTGATGTAGACAATGAGTGTCTTTAACATAGTTGTAAAGGAGTGTTGTAAACAGGGAGTGTCTTTTGAGCAGTTGTAGACAGGGAGTATCTTTTAAGTGTTGTTGTAGACGGGGAGTATCTTTTGAGCATTGTTATAGACAGGGAATGTCTTTTGAACATTGTTATAGACAGGGAGTATCTTTTGAGTGTTGTTGTAGACAGGGAGTATCTTTTGAGTGTTGTTGTAGACAGGGAGTATCTTTTGAACATTGTTGTAGACAGGGAGTATCTTTTGAACATCGTTGTAGACAGGGAATGTCTTTTGAACATCGTTATAGACAGGGAGTATCTTTTGAGTGTTGTTGTAGACAGGGAGTATCTTTTGAACATTGTTGTAGACAGGGAGTATTTTTCTAGCATTGATGTAGACAGGGAGTATCTTTTGAACATTGTTGTAGACAGGGAGTATCTTTTGAACATTGTTGTAGACAGGGAGTATCTTTTGAACATTGTTGGAGACAGGGAGTATCTTTTGAGTGTTGTTGTAGACAGGGAATGTCTTTTGAACATCGTTGTAGACAGGGAGTATCTTTTGAGTGTTGTTGTAGACAGGTAGTATCTTTTGAGTGTTGTAGACAGGGAATGTCTTTTGAACATCGTTGTAGACAGGGAGTATCTTTTGATTGTTGTTGTAGACAGGTAGTATCTTTTAAGCGTTGTTGTTGTCAGGGAGTATCTTTTTAACATTGTTGTAGACAGGGAGTATCTTTTGAGTGTTGTTGTAGACAGGGAGTATCTTTTGAGTGTTGTTGTAGACAGGTAGTATCTTTTAAGCGTTGTTGTTGACAGGGAGTATCTTTTTAACATTGTTGTAGACAGGGAGTATCTTTCGAGCATTGTTGCTGACAGGTAGTATCTTTTGAGCGATGCTGTAGACAGGGAGTATCTTTTGAGCGTTGTTGTAGACATGAGTCAGTGTATTATGTGAGTTATCTGACTTGTGTGTGTGTCTGCCCTGTGAACAACAAGAGACTATGGATGTGAACATCAGTCTGTTTAATAAATACATCAATGATTTTACTAGGCTCTTCGTGGTACCAAAATACAACTCCAATTACTCTGAAAATTAACTTGATCTCCTCCTTTTGAAGTTCAAAAAGAAAAGTCTCTTTTCTATGCATTTATTTCATATGAAATAGGAATAAATAATTTTAATTAAACGATCAATTTTTGGATTTAATTACCATTGTTCCTCGTTTGGTCTATCCCAACTCCATGAATGACGTAAAATCATTGAGCCTGTTTGTTTATGATGCGAGAGTCTGTAAATATCGTGTGTTTGTGTACACAGTTTGCCTCCATGTAGACAGTGTGAGCCCTTGCACGTTTTCCATAACTTGGTATCCATTTTATGGAGTGTACCCATTTCAGGTTATTTCGTCATCTTAACGGTCCTAACCTATCTCGGTGAGTTTTTCTTTCTCCATTACTGCATTTTCTGCCGCTGTGACATTCCCGTCCGAAAACCCATGTATTGCTTGTATCGGCCAAAGTATGCTCAGGATGTCTTGAGCCACTGTCTGGAAAATATTGTTTGCATATCTCTTAGAATGCATCAGGCATGGCATATTGTCAGTCTCCTGTCCTTCTGGTAAGTGACCTATGTACATTGTCAGTTTTCTGGTACCCAACTGTCTCGTGTCTGTCATATGGATCAGTAACCCTTGTTTGTCCTTGTCAGAACCTAGTGTAGTTTGACCTTCCAGTTAAAAATACATGTAGATAAGATTTTTTGCCAGTTCCCGTTTTGGTACATGTTTTTTGAGATGATGAAATAAATTTCCAACTGAATTCAACCTGACAATCAATATATGATACCATGGATGCATGTAAGGAATTGTACAACATTTACTGAAATCTGCATCAAAGAAACAAATGACAACAATATGTTTATCCTACTCTGTGATTTCATTTATCCATATAAAAGCTATGATCTGCTTGAAAGTGTTACTCGGGTTGGCAGTTACTGCACATCATAGGAAAGCTTGTTCCCTTCAGCTGAAGCTTAAATATGAAAAGCAAATACGGGTGAGCGAATGGCTATTGATGCATGCAGTGTGTTTATTCAAATTATCTTTGAGATCTGTATATTCATAAAAAAAGAAGACAGTGTCAAACATGTTTTTTTTTTGATAATTCCGAAGACTCAATCCGATTTAATTAATGCCAAATATGCGAGAAAGTTGAAAAACTAAATTGATCATGAAGATCATAAACGGCTGAATATTTTAAAAGTTTTTGACTTTTTTTAGATCTCTAGGTTACTTCAGAGATGTTTTCAAAACATGGCAAAATCACCTTCCATTTCGCATAAAATAAGTAAAAAGCTCTTATCCCAGAAATCAGTTCATTGCGAAAGTATTGTCATCTGTGTACAAAAATCTCCAGGATGCAATAAATTTTAAGACAACATGGCGCTGAAATTATTATATTTCTTTCAAAGAAACTACTGAATATTAAATACACTTTAAATCTTGATTAATATGATGAGAATAATTCTGAGAACAAAAGATCATTTTGAAGAACAACCATTACACTTCCTGGTGCATGTTATGCAGTCTTTTCCGATGACTAATTATTAAATACACATGTATTCCTTCATTAATCTTTATGTACATGTATTATAAACTCATCATTCTTCAAATTCGTCTTTAAAGATTACCTTCATACTTGTAGGCTTGATTTTTGTTTTCTAAATAGTTAATCATAAACATTTGGAGATATTTTAAGATACCCTTTTCAATGAATTGTGGATTCAGGGCTGCTACATACTATGCATAAATTATTTCTCTATAAAGCCTGTGGCCTTTGACAAAAAGCATCTAACTCCAGTCATGTTTATTGTAAATTTTTCATACTGAAGCTGTTATCAATTTCTTTCATCACACTTAAACAGGTGATCATAAATCATTAACAAAGATACTGATATTAGCAATGGCAGGTAACTATATACAATTGAACATTTGTCTGAGATATACCAAAGCCCATTTTTAACTATCATGGGTGATGTTATAAGTATTAGATGAAAATCAAGATGACAAAGGATTTTTTAATGAATTTTTGTTAAGTACATTGAAGTTTCTGTTTACTTTCATGAAATTATTCAATTTTCGAGCGTGTGCTGATTTCTGACCTTGACCTTAGAAAAATGCTATGAAAGCACAACCTTGTTCAGAACATCATGCAGCTCTGTATTATACTGTACATGTGGTGTAAGTGCTTTTGAAATCCTCTTTGAAATAGTGCTTGTCAAAATAAAACTGAAAGAAACTTGGGTAACCATATTGTTTCACTTGGTATCTCGCAAAGGGATCACTCATGATCAGTCATCAAAGGCTATGGACTTTGTCTCTGGGAAACAATATATCTGCCAAAGGCTGTAAATGCAGCAATGTCTCATTGTATGGGGATTATTTTTGTACTTCTGAATAAATTTTGCTACAAAATTTGGATAAAGTAGGATCAGTCATTGAAAATCTTTGTGATGATCAGTGTTTTCCATAAGAGGCAGCAATTTACAAATTGCAAGAAGCCAGTGTTTCTTGTGTAGTTTGGATCTGCTTAAATTCACACATCCAAATAAGGTACATTTGTTTATAAAACTGCTCTAAATTGACCTGCTGGAATTACCATTCGGCTAACCTCTCGGAATGAAAATCTGGAAAATGGTTGATAATTCAAGACAAATTTAGTTGGATTTTTATTTTGAAATCTCAAAAATGTTGATAAAAAGTTAAAAACAAATGAAGTTGACATTAGAAACAACAGACACTGTCATGAAAATCTTTAAATATGAACGCTAAAATATCTTTATCATGATGCCTGCATAGAAATTTGTCAGAATCGGCTTATGTCTCTTTCCCTTGATTTGTCCTTCATCTTTCTACCAGCATCTATATGCCTGGTATATATCTATAAACTGTCCCTATGGTTCACCTCTTCATGAACTGTATGGTTTTAATTACAAGCTCTTAATAATACTCTTTAATATTTCTTAGGGCCAGAGTTATATGGCATTCTGTATACATATTTCAGGTTAAGTCGAGTACCAGTGCTCTGTGTTATTTATATCTCAAACAAAATCTAAATTTGGAGTCGTTTGTTCATTTACTAAGAAAGAAAAATATACATATACAAAAGAAATATACTAGGATATTATCTTCAACCCTCTTGATTATAAAGCGATGAGCTTATATTGTACTGGAGCCTCTTGTATAGAAGATGTGACTGCCAAGATGCATGCTTTATTTGATACAGTCAGAGATATGCAAACAAGATTGACCAGGCACGGATATCTGCATCCTGTCTGTAAGCTGGCTGACCAGTACCTATGTCTGAAAGCATGACTGATTGAAATGGTGTGTTTGTAGTCTACCGTGTACTGGATACTAACTATGATGGAATGTATATAAGGACACTGCCAGCATAAGTTAGAGGTTTTTCTGAGAAGGTTTTTACCTGTCCATTCATGATCATCAGTCCACATATGTTTTAATATTGAGTACACCTACTGGTAGAAGTTTCTATCATTACTTTACCTAGGTATTGTCATTCTGTTTGTCTTCATTTCATTTTCGTCATCCAGAACTAGTCATAAGCATCATAAAGATGAATTCTAATCCATATTCTTTGTAAGAATTTACCTTAGTAATACTGTGAAAATTCTCCCTCCCAATTTCAATTTTCTTTTATCTTTATATACACCGTATAATGGTTAGGGCTGTCACAATACACATGTTTATCGGAAAACAGGTATATCGCAATACACGAGTATATCGTATCGTATCGCAATATTTTTATGTATCAGGTTGGTGTTTTCACTTTGCAAATTACTACAAATTCTAACAGATATGCCAATAAGCATAAAGCAGGCTTTAAGTAATTTAAATTTTATAGTCGATGGTTGGTTTGACAAAAATCTTCAATCTATATAATCCATAATATATATGATTAAGTTTGATACCATTCTTACAATAACTTATTATAAAATTGAGCACATCCTTCCTATGACATTATTTCAGGATATGTATCGCAATATATTCATTCTGTATTGCAATGTAACGTGATACACTCTTGGTGTATTGTGACACCCTCAATAATGGTCCGTCTACTTTATGATATTTACAAAATATACTTAGGTATTTATGATGGGGGATTTCATGATATATGTACTGTATTGTTCTCCAAGATTGATCTGAACTTATGTTGGCAGAATCCTTCTCGCGAGATGTGATGTATTTGGACAGGTGTGGTGTGTCTTGTAGATAAACAGGTGTGTCGATGGCAGTGTGTAGATATATATTACATGTCAAGTTACCTTTAGTCCGTGTAGCTGTTCAGATGTGTAGCTACATATGAAATGAAATGTGTGCTGTGTGTATAATTACACTGTAGTTTTACATACAAGTGTGACCTACAGAGGTATGTTCTGGCTATACATACATGCAGCTTGATATACATATGTAAAAAGGTGTGATATGTAGCTCTATACAGGTATACCTATTTAAAAACAAGTGTGACTCACATGTATACCATTTTGACCTATATATGTACAGTAGTATACAGGCCATACATAGAATACATGTGTGTTGAAGCTATATATATATACATGTGATCTACATGTGTATACAGGTATTTTCGTAGTTATACAGTATGACAGGTATTGTACTTTGCATATGTGTATCGGTGCAGATATGACCAACGTGTATTCAGGTGTGTTATAGCATATAGCTAATACAGATAGATGTACCACACATTTGACTCACATTATGCTCATGATACTAGTGTGACCTCTATTTACTTGTATATAAGTATATGACCTACATATATACAGGTGTTAAATTACATATCCACAGGTACGTTATAGCGTTACAGAAGAGTGTGAGAGATTTATAACAATGCTGGTTATTGGTAAACAATGCAACTGATTAATATGAATGTTCTAGCTTTAGAGGGTGTTATTCATTACAAGTGTAGTACTGTGGTTATATGGTGTCCCATCCTAATTGGGATGCTTCCAGCTACCATAAGCATGAGGTTGGGTTCGTATTGGTGTCAGCGTTCAGTGTTAATGTGGAGGGAAGCCTGTACAACTAGCTACTGCTTGGGACTATGGAAGAGGTGAAAACGGATCTGTTTGTACTTTCATTTGCAGCTCAATCATGATTGCAATAGCATGGACATTGTTCTTGACTAAACTGCATGTGACACTGATGTGTTGCGGATTTAAATCCTTCAAATTTATTCATATTATATAATGTCTTCAATTTAAGGTGTCTACTCGCACGAAGGAATGAAGGAATGATCTGCGGTATGAAATGTATAGAGATATATTGCCTCAAGATATAAAGTGTATTGTTTTCAGTTTCAGCTCACCTGGCCATCTTTTGTGATAATCTGTCAGAAATTATTAAAAACATGTCGAAATTAAACCACAAAGTGTCTAGCAACTACGTATAGTAGACTGTGTTATTCCACAGGACAAAGGGCCAGGTGTCTCCTTTAAAATAGATGCACATGTATTAACTGTGAAGGAAGACACATTTTCTAACCACTACCAGAGATAATGACTGATTGCATTTTGATTGGGTGTTGTCATGCCATTGCACAATTATAGCTACTTGGAAATAACCGTTGCCTTGTAAACAGAATAAATATATAGGTACACAAGAGGTTGTGGCATGGTACAGCCTTTGGCATTCGTAGTAATTTTTTTCACAAAATGATCCTTTCCTTTAAAAAGTGCTTGAGGAGATTTGATCAAAGAGTAAAATAAATTCAGACTTTTATAAAGGAATTGTAGTGGCCTCGGGATTTGGTAAAATTAGGGACCTTCGTTAATGTAGGTAAATCTTCAATGATAATCTCGACCAACTTTAATGTTATCCCCTCACATAACGTCAGCTGCAGCTTGTGGAATGTCTAGCATTTGCATCGCCCCTTTGTCAACTGGTCTACTCCTCGTAAATGGATGCACAAATTTTGACCAAGTTTGTATGGATGATTACCAAGGTGATCATTGATAAATGAAGCATGTGCCCTGCAATTGGTGATGAACAGATGAATGCACTTAATCCACTCGTGCACTCACACACCATGATCTCTCCAGCTGGACCCTGGGACCGTGTCATAAATTAGGAATGGTTAAGATCCCCGTCTCTCTCTCTCTCTCTCTCTCTCTCTCTCTCTCTCTCTCTCTCTCTCTCTCTCTCTCTCTCTCTCTCTCTCTCTCTCTCTCTCTCTCTCTCTCTCTCTCTCTCTCTCTCTCTCTCTCTCTCTCTCTCTCTCTCTCTCTCTCTCTCTCTCTCTCTCTCTCTCTCTCTCTCTCTCTCTCTCTCTCTCTCTCTCTCTCTCTCTCTCTCTCTCTCTCTCTCTCTCTTCCACTCCCTGTTGTCATATGCATATATATATATATATATATATCTCAACCAAATTTCCTGCAATGCATTCTTGGTCCATGGAACCTGGGAACCATTTCAAGAAAGAAGGTAGTTCCTCTTTGGGCGTGGCTGAATCCAAATTGGGAGGGACAATTAAAAGTCTACTTCTCTTGAACTGTTGATAACATTTCAACCAAATTTGCTCTAAGGCACCCTGAGTACAACATAATCAAATGGTATTTAAAGGAAAGGTGCTGTCCCTGTCAATGCTTAAAGGCAGAGCCAAACTTGGTGAATATTTGCAATTTTATATATAGTAGTTAATGAAAACACTTTACTTTGGTTAAACATTGCTTAAATAACCAGGAGAGATGTACAAGCCCGGGGGGCCCTCTAAGCCTTTTATTGGTAATCATAGTGTTGGCTGAAGACAATGGTAATGTCATCTGTTCAAGTTATGTACATTATCATGGTTGCTGAAGTGTGGTGCAGTTAGCAGCTACTGATATTGAAAAAAATAATCTTCAGGGAATAGATTGGGTGATGGTAGACCAAACGGGTCAATTGTCTCCTCCAGTTTGAATTGGCATTCAGAGTTCAGTGCTGAGCAATTTTGTCGGTGTCCTACCTCAGAACAAGTCTGCTGTTAATAATTGACGACTTTTCCTGCTTATGTACTAAATAAAATCCAATGGGTATGTTACATCGCTGATGTTGGCGGCAGCTATGGAGGGAGGCAATCACAAAAGCCAGATTGATTATTGTGGGGTGGGAGGTAATTCGATTCACCCATCAGCTGTGTCTATATAAAGAAACATCAATACAGTGGTGTTGGAAGGTGGTGCGAAAACTTCAAAGCAATCCTATATAAAGCCTACAGGGATAAAAGGCTGTGGTTTGGTCTAACATGTCTATTATGCTTCAACACAAACAGCAGACTATTTAAAAAAAATCTTCTCAAGTGTTTCCCCAAATTCCCCACATGGCCTTCAATACAATTCTGTTACCTGAAAAGCCAAATAAAATAAGACACAAAATATATATCCATAGTAAAGTATAAATTGCATATTAATGAAAAATAAAGAATATATCCTATACATCATTTAATTGGCATTACAGATCTAGACAAATGTGATATCCACTGTACTAAAGTTGTACAGATACATTGTATGGACCAAACTAAGTGTTTGTAATCTGTGCAGGTCAGATAATGCAAGACTTATTCTGATCCATTGTTTGCTTAGGTTCTGCCCATATTGTGATGATGAAAACACATTTAGTTAGGATATAAACCTGAAAAATATTCGATTTTCCTCTGGTTTCACCCATACTCTTGGATAATAAACTGTGTGTACCTGGATAACAGAAGTAGTGACCTTTTGACCTCGGTGAATATATGGATAAAAGAGGACCACTGACCTCACTGTACTTGTATAACAGCAGTATTAATTTCTATTCTATCATTGACCATAGAGAAGTGTGCCCAACTTCTGTGCATGGATGTTGCATTATATCTGTCTTGAACCTGTAAGATTGTCCTGATAATCATATTTACTAAACTCTGTTTGTTAAGTTAACTAGTTTTCTGGTATTTTCTGGTTTATTTTGCATAAGGCATCTGGAAAATAATTTGATTATGTAAGATATCTTAAAAAATGTCAAATAATAAGTAAGATATCTTAAATACTGTCAAATAAACAGAAAAAAATAAGATATTGGTTCCTTGTTTGTAGGAATATAATTATCATACCTAACACAACATAATTAGTATCTCACATATTCATCTATAAGGGATCTAGGACTATAGAATGTTATGTTCCACTCTTTTTAAGCTAATTCCTATCAAACTATTTAAGAGAACTACATTTAATCTGAAAAGGGACCTAATTTATGAAATATGCCTCACTAATATATTTCATGTTTCTACTCTTTCAGATCAAGACCATTATAAATAAGTACAAACTGAATTCCACTTATGTTAACGATAATTGAGTCTGTTATGACAATTGTTGATGTTTACTGGACGATTGTTGTTGTAGAACCAATTCTGATTCTGCCCTCCACACCAGTGCCATGACTCAGTTAGGGGACCTAGGAGACCACATGCATGGTGCTACCACACCCCCTGTAAACCGCCGGCGTAAGTACTCAATCGTGATCTCCCAACACCCTGTCAACCAATTCAGCTGTCAGTATTGTACCTCCCATTCAACACCCTGTCAACCAATTCAGCTGTTATGACTGGTACCTCCCACCCCCCTGTCAACCAATTCAGCTGTTATGACTGGTCCCACCCAACACCCTGTCAACCAATTCAGCTGTCAGTATTGTCCCTCCCATTCAACACCCTGTCAACCAATTCAGCTGTTATGTCTGGTACCTCCCAACACCCTGTCAACCAATTCAGCTGTCAGTATTGTACCTCCCATTCAACTCCCTGTCAACCAATTCAGCTGTTATGACTGGTTCCTCCCAACCCCCTGTCAGCCCTTTGATCTGTAATGTCGGGGACCTCCCAACACCCTGTCAGCCAATTCAGCTGTTTTGACTGGTACCTCACAACACCCTGTCAGCTAATTTAGCTGGCATGACCAGTATCTCCCAACACCCTGTCAGCCAATTCAGCTGTTATGACTGGTACCTCCCAACACCCTGTCAGCTAATTCAGCTGTTATGACGGGTACCTCCCAACACCCTGTCAGCCATTTGATCTGTAATGTCGGGTACCTCCCACCACCCTGTCAGCTAATTCAGCTGTTATGACTGGTACCTCCCAACACCCTGTCATCTAATTCAGCTGTTATGACTGGTACCTCCCAACACCCTATGATGACTGGTTCCTCCCAACACCCTGTCAGCTAATTCAGCTGTTGTGACTGGTTCCTCCCAACACCCTGTCAGCCAATTGAGCTGTTATGATGACTGGTTCCTCCCAACACCTTGTCAGCCAATTCAGCTGTTATGACTGGTACCTCCCAACACCCCAGTTCCTCCCAACACCCTGTCAGCTAATTCAGCTGTTATTACTGGTACCTCCCAACACCCTGTCAGCCATTTGATCTGTAATGTCGGGAACCTCCCAACACCCTGTCAGCTAATTCAGCTGCTATGACTGGTACCTCCCCACACCCTGTCAGCCAATTCAGCTGTTATGATTACTGGTTCCTCCCAACACCCTGTCAGCCAATTAAGCTGTTATGATGACTGGTTCCTCCCAACGCCCTGTCAGCCAATTCAGCTGTTATGACTGGGACCTCCCAACACCCTGTCAGCTAATTCAGCTGGCATGACCAGTTCCTCCCAACACCTTGTCAGCCATTTGATCTGTAATGTCGGGGACCTCCCAACACCCTGTCAGCTAATTCAGCTGTTATAACTGGTCCCTCCCAACACCCTGTCAGCTAATTCAGCTGGCATGACCAGTTCCTCCCAACACCCTGTCAGCTAATTCAGCTGCTATGACTGGTACCTCCCCACACCCTGTCAGCCAATTCAGCTGTTATGTTATGACTGGTACCTCCCAACATTTGATCTGTAATGTCGGGTACCTCCCAACACCCTGTCAGCCAATTAAGCTGTTATGATGACTGGTTCCTCCCAACGCCCTGTCAGCCAATTCAGCTGTTATGATGACTGGTTCGTCCCGACACCCTGTCAGCCAATTCAGCTGTTATGATTACTGGTTCGTCCCAACTCCCTGTCAGCCAATTCAGCTGTTATGACTGGTTCCTTCCAACACCCTGTCAGCTAATTCAGCTGTTATAACTGGTACCTCCCAACACCCTGTCAGCTAATTCAGCTGGTATGACTGGTACCTCCCAACACCCTGTCAGCCAATTCAGCTGCTATGACTGCTTCTTACCAAAACCCTGTCAGCTAATTTAGCTGGCATGACCTGTACCTCCCAACACCCTGTCAGCTAATTCAGCTGGTATGACTGGTACCTCCCAACACCCTGTCATCTAATTCAGCTGTTATGACTGGTACCTCCCCACACCCTGTCAGCCAATTCAGCTGTTATGATTACTGGTTCGTCCCAACTCCCTGTCAGCCAATTCAGCTGTTATGACTGGGACCTCCCAACACCCTGTCAGCTAATTCAGCTGTTATGACTGGTTCCTTCCAACACCTTGTCAGCTAATTCAGCTGTTATGACTGGTACCTCCCAACACCCTGTCAACCAATTCAGCTGTTATGACTGGTACCTCCCAACGCCCTGTCAGCTAATTCAGCTGTTATGACTGGTACCTCCCAACCCCCTGTCAGCTAATTCAGCTGTTATGACTGGTTCCTCCCAACACCCTGTCAGCTAACTCAGCTGCTATGACTGGTTCTTCCCAACACCCTGTCAGCTAATTCAGCTGTTATGACTGGTACCTCCCAACCCCCTGTCAGCTAATTCAGCTGTTATGACTGGGACCTCCCAACACCCTGTCAGCCAATTCAGCTGTTTTGACTGGTACCTCCCAACACCCTGTCAGCTAATTTAGCTGTTATGACTGGTACCTCCCAACACCCTGTCAGCTAATTCAGCTGGCATGGCCAGTTCCTCCCAACAACCTGTCAGCTAATTCAGCTGTTATGACTGGTACCTCCCAACACCCTGTCAGCCAATTCAGCTGTTTTGACTGGTACCTCACAACACCCTGTCAGCTAATTTAGCTGGCATGACCTGTACCTCCCAACACCCTGTCAGCTAATTCAGCTGTTGTGACTGGTACCTCCCAACACCCTGTCAGCCATTTCATCTGTAATGTCGGGTACGTCCCAACACCCTGTCAGCTAATTTAGCTGGCATGACCAGTTCCTCCCAACACCCTGTCAGCCAATTCAGCTGCTATGACTGGTACCTCCCAACACCCTGTCAGCCAATTCAGCTGTTTTGACTGGTACCTCACAACACCCTGTCAACTAATTCAGCTGTTATGACTGGTACCTCCCAACGCCCTGTCAGCCATTTCATCTGTAATGTCGGGTACGTCCCAACACCCGGTCAGCTAATTTAGCTGGCATGACCAGTAGCTCCCAACCCCCTGTCAGCCAATTCAGCTGTTATGACTGGAACCTCACAACCCCCTGTCAGCTAATTCAGCTGTTGTGACTGGTACCTACCAACACCCTGTCAGCTAATTCAGCTGTTATGACTGGTACCTCCCAACACCCTGTCAGCCATTTCATCTGTAATGTCGAGTACGTCCCAACACCCTGTCAGCTAATTTAGCTGGCATGACCAGTATCTCCCAACCCCCTGTCAGCCAATTCAGCTGTTATGACTGGTACCTCCCAACACCCTGTCAGCTAGTTCAGCTGTTATGACTGGTACCTCCCAACACCCTGTCAGCTAATTCAGCTGGCATCACTAGTTCCTCCCAACACCCTGTCAGCCAATTCAGCTGTTATGACCAGTTCATCCCAACACCCTGTCAGCCAACAACTGTCATTATAATCCCAAACTCTCATCCCCCCCCCCCCCCCCCCCCCCCCCCCCTCTCCCTAACTCTCTGTCAAACAAAAATTGTATGTCTGACCTGTCATACCCCCAAACCCTGTCAAAATATCAACTGTCTGACCTTTCTGACCCTCTCAGGTACTGAACTGTCATTGTCATGACCCCACCCTCAACTCTATGACAACCAAAACAAAATTGCACATCTGACCTATCATTACCCCCCAACCCTGTCAAAATATCAACTGCCTGACCTTCTGACCACCTCGACTAACAACTCCACACAAATATCTTGGGAGATCATGTATGATGAAATTAGATATTCTCATGTATTCTTTCTTTCTTTGCCTAGTTATGGAAGTAGCTGGTGAAAACTCAATGCAGGGGGGACAACTCATGAAAGAATTTTGGGACCCCAAAAAGGTTTGTTATATTTGCTTCTACTATACACTTTAATGGCAAATAGAGACAATTATTATGAGTTCTTTACTAAATCAAATTTCTTCTAAAATTAAGAAAGATTAAGGTCATCACTTACGTTATATTCTTTCATTTAGTTTGTTAATATTTCAAGCAGATATTGTATGAAATGTTTACTTTGTGACTACTGAGCAATGTCTGAACATTTCACTATTGACAGCTCATCTGATAAAATCCTTCATATCAGAAATATGAGTTTCCGGAATATTATGGAACAAAATTACAGTGTTTATATTTATTGCCCCACCACATTGTGGAATTTGAAGGGGCTGCCATTTTTATCTGGTCGTCTATATGACGTCTTTGGTTGGTAAAATTTTATGTTCAGCTCTTTTAATATTACACTCAAATTAGACATTCGACAGTCAAAAAAGTCTATTCGCGGATACATTTGGAGGAATATTGTGTACAAACCAATATATCAAATGTAGGTCACTGTCATCTTTATTTTATCCTACAGAATTTTATTTGTCCATTTGTCCATTGTTTCAGCTGGTGGCACAGTCACGGCCTAAATCTTGTGAGGTTCCCAATATCAAGTAAGTGGTTCTCATCCAATAGGTTTGCACATCCAAGTCATTGGCCATTTTGTTTGATAGCTTTTGTAGCAGTTGCAGGCGCCCTGCAGACAGATTTTTTATGTTCATTAATATAATATGCCAGACCTTTGGGATAAAAAAAACATTTACCTAAAAATGTATTGATATTATAACTTTTGTTTCATGGGTACTGCTTACATGGTCCAGAAGAAAACATAATATCCTGGATTTATTTTAAATTTATTTCCTGTATTTTGTATGACTATAGCTTTCAGTGGTACCAAACAACAGTAAATATCCTGAATTTATTATAAATGTATTCCATGTATTTTGTATGGCTATAGCTTTCAGTGGTACCAAACAACAGTAAATATCCTGTATTTATTATAAATGTATTCCATGTATTTTGTAATGCAGTATATATCCATCAACGGAGCAGGAAAGCCAGGGACAAAGTATTCATGTTCCTATCACTAACAACACTGGCTCACTGCCCGATCTGACCGTGCTTCACTTCCCACCCCCACTGGCTACACCCCTGGACGCAGAAGACCAGTCGTACCCAGTAGGGCAGCAACCCTCAGGCTCTGCCACTGCCAACCTGTCTCCCACCAGTGCTCACAGACTCGGGGGCATGGGCCCTCCTAGCCCTCAGGCTCAGAGCCCGGTACAGCGACGCAGGCTGCAGCATGGTGGCCCAAGCCCCCTCGTACTCAGTGGTGCTCCCGCACAACAGATGAGGATGTCTCACTCCACGCCCGATAGTGTAAGTCGCTGCTGCCTACCTCCCTTGGAAAACCCAAATCTCTGTTGTCATGGAAACAAAGTACCACATCCTGTGTTTTGGACCTCACATTAACATCACAAGAGAAAGACAAAATGTTGAAAGATAAAGTCCCTTCTCTCATTACAATTAAACCCAAGAAAAATTATAGTCACACAAAAATCATTTTTGGACAACTACCATAAAATTCATCAATGATTACCTCCCTTTAGTTATCATATATGATATCCAGGGTAGATATATCTTTTTATTCTGGCCCTATCCAATAAAATTTATAGAACTTACAAGTTACCAATGAAAACAGAACCTGTTATTTTGATTTGGATTGTTAATAGTTTCTGAATGGAAGTTTCTGGAAATTTTTCTTTGCAAGTGGTACAACTTATATCTGTTCCATATTTCCTTTTTAAAGCGAGAAGTGATACCCCAACTCACAGAAAGTGATGCTTTGGTTCTAGTGGTGCTCAGTAGTAGCTGATAAAATATTTGATTTCTTGTTTGATAATGCATGGCTTTATTTTAATGTAACAGCTGGATAAACAAATTCTTTCAATAATCATTCAGAATTCATTTGAACTTTAATAAATGATGTATATCTATATCTATGACCGAAATTAAAAATGTTTTAGATATAAAAAGAACTTCATTTTAAATATTTGAAAACTTTTTATCCAATTGGTTGGTTTAGGAAAAAAGATAAATTCAAATTTGAAGTGATGAAATCTAGCTGTTTTAAACCTTGCATGTTCATCCCATGCTCCGTTTCCGATTTCATTGTGCCATTTGTGAGGATATTAGTGGTAGCTTTAGGTGTGAATGTTTGATTCTTTAGTTGATCAATTCACACGATAAATTGTCAAACCACAAATCGAAGCTGATCGAGATAATGTATAGAGGATCTGAATTGCAATGTTTTTATTTGGACAGTATAAGCTTTGAACTTAGCTCAGTTATGAAGGAAAAAAAATAATGTGTGCAGTAATTAAATTAAAAAAAAAGATATTTAGACTTAATGCTGCGGATAACAACTTACTCAAACGAACCCTATTGCTACAATTCTCGATTCTGAAGTTGCCATTGAGATACAGAAATTTAAGAAAATGGGGAATCATCAGTTATCAGTTTGTAAAATTTGAGAAGCTACTAGGTCCATATGCTATAAAGAAAGTAGCTTTCCAAGTACATGTATATGTAAGACAGGTAAAAAAATCTAGATGTGACATGAATCTGCTTAATTCTAAATAAAAATATAATGACAGTAATATGGTTTTTATGCTTTTTGGTAATTTGGACTTTTTTCGTAATAAAGAAAATTGTTCAAATTAATGAGATATATTATTAAAGCTTTAAAATAAATGAGGAGGAGGAGGATGTTATAATTGGTTGGGGGGGGGGGGGGGGCACCTATCAGAGGTAGCGATAGTGGTTATTGGGCCTAGATTAGTCAATTAAAAATTATAAAAAAATATCTTATTTATCTTTCTTCAAGAGCTTCAAAGTATTTCAAAGCTGATAGTTTGTTTGAAAATGTGTTTATGCTGGAGAACAGATATCAAACTTTCATTTGAAATTAAAACTTTTGTAGTATGATTTTGGGACAGAATTAAACGGTACATATACATGTGTTAATTAATAATCATGAAAACTGCAAAACTGGCTATCAGAATTGGCCCATAGCTAATGAATGTATTGCTGTGCATGGTCAACAGGAGACATGTCTGATCTTATGATAAATAAGTGACAATACCAAGTTATATACCATATTTCAAGTTCAGCAGGTTTCATATGCAGAAATGTTTATCAGTGGTTAACGTATTTGTAACATTCCTCATTGAGTTTGATGTTAAGCCATCAGTGACAAGTACATTTGTTATGCACCCGTCATAAAATGGGGGGGGGGGGCATATAATGTTGCCCATGTCCGTCCCATCCCGTCGCGGCATCACGTCCTGTCCCATCCATGACATTTTCTAGTTACATTCCGTGTTGAGTTTGATGTTTAGCCATCAGTGATAAGTACATTTGTAACGTAACATTCCTCTTTGAGTTTGATGTTTAGCCATTAATGATAAGTACATTTGTTGTAACATTCTTCATTGAGTTTGATCTTTCGCCATCAATGTAAGTACATTTGTAACATTCCTCTTTGAGTTTGTTGTTTAGCCATCAGTGATAAGTACACTTGTAAAATTCCTCTTTGAGTTTGATGTTTAGCCATCAGTGGTAAAGCATTAGTAACATTCCTTGTTGATTTTGGTGTTTAAACCCTGTAAAAGTAAAGTGTTTGTCTTGCATGCTCAATC
Organism: Mizuhopecten yessoensis; assembly: GCF_002113885.1. NCBI lineage: Eukaryota > Metazoa > Mollusca > Bivalvia > Pectinida > Pectinidae > Mizuhopecten > Mizuhopecten yessoensis. The sequence continues at coordinate 1,379,666 of NW_018408493.1, forward strand.
AAATACTGAATTGTTCAGACTTTACTCAAATCGAAATATCGTTTCTTAAATGTCATGGGGACATCTGAAGATATGTCAGATTATGAAGAAATAGGAACCACTTATTGAAAGTTTAAGTTTGAGATGAATTTATCACATGTGATTACATATGTCAATCCAGTAAGGGTGGGGGAAATGGGAATCAGGAATAAGGGGTATCATCAGGATATGTGTTTCATGTTCACTTTTTTTGCAGTACAGTGTATTGCAAATTGCAACATTACAATGTTATGATGCAATGATTTGCACTTACATTTATGTTCACTATATATCTGACCTGTCAAAATATATAAATTAGCAACCCCAAAGATTTGTGGCCCCTCTGATATGTATGTACTCGTTAGAAATATTGGCAGTCTTTTAAATTTGCTCAAAGAACAAAAAACATTAAAATTCAACTCACTGAAACTACTACAATATACAGTATGTGACTGATGTTGACTGTGTGACGATGTAAAACAAATTCCGTTTAGAGCTCTGGTAGTCTGTGTTGTATTTGATTGAGTGGAGACGACAACTGCTTTTTCTATTGTTTACATAGCATCCTTTCTGTTGTACTGTACATAGTTGTGTGTATTATTTTTTATTTTTACAATGTTTAGGTTCCAAATCCCGACCCCAGTAAGCTCTCTTTGGACCCTCGGTTAAAACAACAGTATCTGTTATACTTACACCAGCAACAGCAGCAGCGGCAACGAGGGGGACACACCCGTCCCCCTGCCCCCACCAACAATAACCTGCGACAGGTGCCTCAGGTCCATATCACTTCCGCATGTGACCAAAATAATTCTCAGGTACAGGTAACAACTAACAGGATTGGTACTGGTGTATATTTAATCACTTCCGCATGAATTAAATCTTGGGTACAGGAAGCTACTAACAAGATATACTACAGGATTATGAAGACTAACATTTCTGTCATGGTGATGCTTGAACAGGTATAACATTTACACCAGCGAGGCAAGAACCACCTCTGCACTGATTTCAGAAGCACCGAAACACATTCCATCTCCTTATAGGAATAACACTTCATTAATCCACTATCTTACAGAAATAAAGTGTAACCTTTTCCTTTTCCACTTTCATACAAGAATGTGGCAAATCGTTCCACATTCCACATCCTAACTGGAAGAAGACATACTATTCCACATCCTTATAGGACTAAGACAAATAATTCCACATCCTTTTAGGACGAAGACAAATAATTCCACATCCTTTTAGGACTAAGACAAATCATTCCACATCCTTATAGGGTTAAGACAAATCATTCCACATCCTTTAAGGATTAAGACAAATTATTCTCTTACCCTGGATAGGTGTATCCACACTTTTACCGGTGTGAGATTTCCTTGTCTCACCCTAGGGTTGGGATGGGGGGATTCCCCTATTTATAACAATGGCATGACGTCACTTCAACAATACAATGACGTCACGTCAACAATCCATCAACGTCATGTCAACCCTGAATTTAGCATGTAATGTTATCATTACATTGTGTATATGATACACAAAGGGAGAACGGGGTAAGTGAAAAAGAATCATTCACCCCCTTGTGGGTAAGATAGGGGAATCTCAACCCTCGGGGAAAGATTCCCCTATCTCACCCACAAGGGGGTGAAAGATTCTATTATTCTCACATTCTTCACAGGGTGATCCCGCTGTTGCTAGAGAAAAGATAACTCTATTTTACACGGGGTAGGGAAAGACAGCTGACACGCACTATGATATCATATTAATGAATTGTCAACGTGACGTCATTTTATTGTGTCCGTGATGTCATACAACTGTTGTGAATTCGGAATCATCCATCTCAACCCTAGGGCTTTGGGGTTTGCCGGAAAAATAAGATCGACGTTTATTTCGACTGGAATTTGTTTATTTGTTTGTATGTGAGACTCAACCCTCGGGCAAGAGTTTGGCTTGCCAGCCAAACCCTTACACTCGAAGTTGGGATATCTCCGTCCACGGGACAGACCCATTTAAGATTCTATGATTCCACATCCTTATAGGATTAAGACAAATCATTCCACATTCTTATAATAGAATCAATCCCCCTCCCCACCAACCCTTACAAAGTAAAATTAATCCCCACTCCCCTACCACCTTTACAGGAGTAAAATAAATCCCTCCCTCCCCACCCTCCCTTACTGGAGTAGAATTAATCCCGCCACCCCACCCAAATTTACAGGAGAAGAATTAATCCCCCTTCCCCACCTACCTTTACTGGGGTAGACTCAATCCCCCCTCTCCATCCTTGACTGGATTGTAAATTAATCACCCTTTTCCGCCGAGACTTACTGGAGTAGAATTAATGCCCTCTCCCCAAACGCCCTTACTGGAGTAGACTCAATCCCCCCTCTCCATCCTTGACTGGATTGTAAATTAATCACCCTTTTCCGCCGAGACTTACTGGAGTAGAATTAATGCCCCCCCCCCCCCCACCTTTACTGGAGTAGAATTAACCCCGCCTCCCCACCCAAATTTACAGGAGTAGAATTAATCCCCTCCCCACCTACCCTTACAAATGTAGAGGTAATCCTCCCTCTCCTCCAACCCGTACTGGAGTAGAATCGCCCCACCCCCCTCCCTATTACCCTAACAGGAGTAGAATTAATGCCCCCATCCCCAACACCCTTACAGGAGTAGAATTAATGCCCCCTCCCAACCCACATTTACTGGAGTAGAATCAATCCCTCCTCTCCTCCCACCCTTACAGGAGTAGAATTAATCCCCTCCCCACCTACCCTTACAAATGTAGAGGTAATCCTCCCTCTCCTCCAACCCGTACTGGAGTAGAATCGCCCCACCCCCCTCCCTATTACCCTAACAGGAGGAGAATTAATGCCCCCTCCCAACCCACATTTACTGGAGTAGAATCAATCCCTCCTCTCCTCCCACCCTTACAGGAGTAGAATTAATCCCCTCCCCACCTACCCTTACAAATGTAGAGGTAATCCTCCCTCTCCTCCAACCCGTACTGGAGTAGAATCGCCCCACCCCCCTCCCTATTACCCTAACAGGAGTAGAATTAATGCCCCCATCCCCAACACCCTTACAGGAGTAGAATTAATCCCCTCCCCACCTACCCTTACAAATGTAGAGGTAATCCTCCCTCTCCTCCAACCCTTACTGGAGTAGAATCGCCCCACCCCCCTCCCTATTACCCTAACAGGAGGAGAATTAATGCCCCCTCCCAACCCACATTTACTGGAGTAGAATCAATCCCTCCTCTCCTCCCACCCTTACAGGAGTAGAATTAATGCCCCCATCCCCAACACCCTTACAGGAGTAGAATTAATGCCCCCATCCCCAACACCCTTACAGGAGTAGAATTAATCCCCTCCCCACCTACCCTTACAAATGTAGAGGTAATCCTCCCTCTCCTCCAACCCGTACTGGAGTAGAATCGCCCCACCCCCCTCCCTATTACCCTAACAGGAGGAGAATTAATGCCCCCTCCCAACCCACATTTACTGGAGTAGAATCAATCCCTCCTCTCCTCCCACCCTTACAGGAGTAGAATTAATGCCCCCTCCCCACCCACCTTTACTGGAGTAGAATTAATCCCCCCTCCCCACCCAAATTTACAGGAGTAGAATTAATCCCCCTTCCCCACCTACCTTTACTGGAGTAGACTCAATCCCCCCTCTCCAACCTTGACTGGATTGGAAATTAATCACCCTTTTCCGCCGAGACTTACTGGAGTAGAATTAATGCCCTCTCCCCAAACGCCCTTACTGGAGTAGACTCAATCCCCACTCCCCACCCCGCCTTGCAGGCGTAGAATTGATCCCCCTCCCCACCGTCCTTGACTGGAGTAGAATTAATCCCCCTTCCCACCCACTTTTAAAGAATTACGATTAATCACCCCCTCCCCACCCAACTTTACTGGAGTAGAATTAATCCCCCCTCTACTTCCACCTTTACTGAAGTATAATTAATCCCCCCTGCCCACCTGCCTTTACTGGAGTACAATTAATCCCCCCTCCCCACCCACCTTTACTGGAGTANCCCACCAAACTTTACTGGAGTAGAATTAATCCCCCATCCCCACCTACCTTGACTGGAGTAAAATTAATCCCCTCTCCCACCTAATTTTACTGGAGTTGAATTAATCCCCCCTACCCACCCAATTTTACTGGAGTAGAATTAGCCACCCCTCCCCACCCACCTTTACTGGAGTATTATTAATCCCCCCTCCCCACCCACCTTTACTAGAGTGGAATTAATCCCCCCTCCCCACCCACCTTTACTAGAGTAGAATTAATCCCCCATCCCCACCCACCTTTAAAGGAGTAAGACTGTTCTCTGTACATCCTTACATCAGTAAGACTACTATAATCAAACCTATTTATTTCTTAGGGTTTAGCTATTTCTGGGATAAAAGGTGCTCATTTATGACCTTATCCATCTGTCAAAGTCGGCGATTAAGGCCCTTTGGCCTGGTCAAGGTCTGAATAAAATTAGATCAGTGATATACATGAACGGGGTATTAACAATCTGCTTAGTTACTTTTGTAGCAAAATGTTTCTTCATTAATTTGCATGTATTTATTTTCTGTTTCCTATTGTAGTGAATGACAATGTTATTTTGTGTAAATGTTATTTGTTCTAATGTCAACTTTTTTCTGTCTTCTGCTGAGCAGTAGTGGGTATTTTGTTCATCTTTTTCCTTGTGTCTTGCATTTTAGGGTAGATATGTAAACTGACCTAATATAAGCTTATTATAAAGCTATATACATGTGCAGGTTAGCCTGGAGCAACAAACATCAAGGTTATTGATACACATTTCATTATGAAACTTTAAATGGTTAATTTCATATAATTTGTCCGGTTGATGTACATGTAGGTAGGTATTGACCAGACTTACATCATGAAGAATACTATATTTAACCCTTTCACCACTGTATACCATAACGGTCTCTTCCAGATGAATGTATGATAGAGTCTTCTCAAGTTTCCTAGGGGCAAAAGAGTTAATGTTCTAAGCTTCGAACATTGTGAAAATTCATATTTGTCTTCTCTTTTACCGTTGTCATGTGACTTGTCTCTAGAACAAGTCACATGACAACGGGAAATGTAAATTACCTGCACGGCAAATTTACCTTTTTGTAGTCATAGTGATCACATTAACATGGTTAGATACATTTAACATATATAATATATATGTTCATAACTGAGCTATCGGCTTTTAAGAATTGTTCTTGTTAATTGTTCCAAGTACTGTACGAATAGACATAGCATGCCAGTCTAGGTCCTCAAGGGAGAGAATCATCTATATAACACTTTAATAGGGTTTCGAACTACAATGAAATCTGAAATTTTAAGTTCTTGAACTTCAAAGATTCCTTTTAATTATTATTAGCTCACCTGGCCCTTGGCCATGTGAGCTTATACCGTACTGCTGCGTCCGTCGTCTGTTCGTCAATTTCTTTTTTGAACAACTTCTTCTAAAGAACTGGAGGACCTTGGGTCATGATATTTGGCCAGTAGGTACCTGGGATGGAGTGCTATAACATTTCCTCATTAAAATGACCCTGGCCTAGTTTCAAGGTCACAGGGGTCAAATATGTTAAAAATTTCAAACAACAACATCCTAAGGACCATTTGGACTAATACTTTGGTATGTTATATGTAGACCAGCAGTGCAAATATTTTTCTCTGTCAACTTTAAGTGCTAGTCGAGGGTCAAAGGTTAAACACTTGAACAATGTTCTTTTCAAGTTCCAAAAGGCCCAGTGTCATGATATTTGGCCAGCAGGTACCTGGGATGGTATGCTATCAAGCTTCCTCATTAAAATGACCTTGACCTTCTTTCAAGGTCACAAGGGTCAAATATGTTAAAAACTATATTTTAAGAACCATTTGGTCTAGAGTCATGATACTAGGGTATGTTATGTAGACCAGCTGTGTGGAATGCGTTCCTTATTACAGTAATGAGGTCAAAGACCAACTTTAAGTGCTAGCCAGAGTCAAATGTCAACCTGGTACTGGGTTAAAGCTTTTGAATTAAAATTTTATCAAATTTCAAACAACAGTATCTTAAGAACCATTTAAAAGATGTTAGAATACCCTGTGTTCTAGTTACCAAATTTGGTCTGAAGTTACCTATATGTCAGTTTCATGTAACAAAAGAAACAGGTGCGTGATACAGGCCCTCTGGGTCTTTTGTATTATTTCATCCATTGGAAGCTTTATTAGCTCACCTGGTCCATAGGACCAAGGTGAGCTTATGCCATACCGTGTCGTCCGTCGTCCATCCGTACGTCAACAATTTCTTTTAAACGACTTCTTATTCTTAATCACTGATTGGAATTCAACTAAATTTGACTGGAAGCATCCCTAGGTGGTGGGGATTTAAAATTGTACAAATGGTGGGGTGACCCCCCAGGGGGCTGATGGGGCAGGACCAAAAAGGGTCCAAAGGGAAATGGTTGAGATCCCCACCGTATAACCATATATACAATTGCTGAATGTAAAGAGAAGAATGCACATTTGCTTCTATGATGGCCCTAGGGTCTGACCCCACCCTTGCAAACTTAACCCCCGGGTTATAACTTCGAAACGGTTGAGATCCTCACCCCAAAACTATATATACAAATGCATGGTATTAAGAGACGAATGTAGTCATGATATAACTAGAATAGACCCTGGGGTCTGACCGAACCCATACGGACCTAGTTTCTTAGTCACAGCTTTGAAACAGTTGAGATCCCCACCCTATAACCATATATACAATTACTGAGTATAAAGAGATGAATGCACATATGCTTCCAGGATGGCCTTGGGATCTGTCCCACCCTTGGAGACTTAACCCCTGGGTCATAACTTCGAAATGATTAAGATCCCCACCCCAAAACTATATATATCATTATTGGGCATAAAGAGACGACTGGGGCATAAAGAGATGAATGCAGTCATGATATTAGAATTGACCCCAGGGTCTGCCCCACCCTTGCAAAGGTAACCCTTGGGTCATAACTTTGAAATGGTTGAGATCCCCACCCCAAGCTATAAATATAAATGCTGGGCAAAAAGAGACAAATGCAGTCATGATATTAGAATTGATCCTGGGGTCTGGCCATAATCCTAGGGACCTAGTTTCTGAGTCAAAGTTTGGAAACGGTTGAAATCCCCGGCCCATAACCATACATTACATTGCTGGGCATGAAAAATCTTAATACAGATACGCTACATGGATTGGCCTTGGGGTCTGGCATATTCCCTTGGATCTCATTTGGAGAATATTTTGCCATGATTGCTTGGATATCCAGGTGAGCGATACAGGCCCTCTGGGCCTCTTGTTGAATCTTTTTGAAAAAATCATGATTTCCATTTGTTTTAAGAGAAGCCCTACTTAGCTGATTTATGTGAGACACAGTACAAGTATTGACAGAGTATGAACTGGCAGCACTAGCAGAGGTGAAGGCTTGCCCTATTCGTTTAGTCTGTTGGGGTGCATTTCTTTGTCCAGGGCATAGCTTGTATACTCTGTCAGTTGCAATTAATATCGTACGAGAGTCGTACCCCTTAGATGGCAGAGTGGCACTAACTTAAATCAAATATCATGCCCAACTAGGTACAATGTACAAGGTTACGTCCAGAGTATCCAGAGATGAGGAACTATAGATACATGTAGCTTGCAATACTTTGCCTTGTTACGACCATTTATTGATGTCGACATAAAGTCTGTCTGGATGGTACCATAATGTCATTGTTGTACTATTTACAGCCATCATTAACACAGTACCGGAATAACGTGTCAGAGTCCAATTGTCAGTCACCCACATCTCCCCTGTCACAGACGTCTCACTCCCCGGCACAGTCACCCGGCCTGCCCCCCACCTCCTGGAACAACTCACCATTCGCAGAGAACTACCAGCATCAGCAGCAGCAGCAACAGACCAGTGCACTTCAGCACCAGTTTGAACAATTCAATATGGTAAGTGAATGTGAAAATATATTTAGATATGTTAATTTAAAAAGTTGATATGGTAAATCATAGTGCAATTTCAATAGGGTAAGTTTATTTGAAAATTTGATATGGTATTCAGTTGCAAAAATTCAATAGGGTAATTTGAAAATCTATAAGGATAGGTTAATTTGAAAATGCAATATGGTACCAGGGGAAGGGGAATCTGAAAAACAAACAATTGAGATGATTGTGAGAATTCTATGTGGTAGGTAAGCTTAAAAAAATCCTTCGGGGGGTGGGAGATCCAACGTCCGTGCAAAGAGTTCAGCTAAGTTCTGTGTTACCTAGCAGATTGATTCCACAGGAAAAACAGGAGTTAGAAGTAGAGTTATCAGTAGGTAAAGATGACAATGACAGCATCGTGCTGGGTTTACAGGAGTCTGGCGTTAGAGGTAGAGTTATCAATAAGTAAAGATGACAATGACAATGTCGTGCTGGGTTTACAGGAGTCCGGCGTTAGATAGGAACAGTTATCAATAGGTAAAGATAAGAATGACAGCGTCGTGCTGGGTTTACAGGAATCCGGCGTTAGAAGTAGAGTTATCAATAGGTAAAGGTGACAATGACAGCGTCGTGCTGGGTTTACAGGAGTCCAGCGTTAGAAGTAGAGTTATCAATAGGTAAAGATGACAATGACAGCGTCATGCTGGGTTTACAGGAGTTCGGCGTTAGAAGTAGAGATATAGATAGGTAAAGATGACAATGACAGGGTCGTGCTGGGTTTACAGGAGTCGGGCGTTAGAAGTAGAGATATAGATAGGTAAAGATGACAATGACAGCGTCGTGCTGGGTTTACAGGAGTCCGGCGTTAGAAGTAGAGATATAGATAGGTAAAGATGACAATGACAGGGTCGTGCTGGGTTTACAGGAGTCGGGCGTTAGAAGTAGAGATATAGATAGGTAAAGATGACAATGACAGCGTCGTGCTGGGTTTACAGGAGTCCGGCGTTAGAAGTAGAGATATAGATAGGTAAAGATGACAATGACAGGGTCGTGCTGGGTTTACAGGAGTCGGGCGTTAGAAGTAGAGATATAGATAGGTAAAGATGACAATGACAGCGTCGTGCTGGGTTTACAGGAGTCCGGCGTTAGAAGTAGAGATATAGATAGGTAAAGATGACAATGACAGGGTCGTGCTGGGTTTACAGGAGTCGGGCGTTAGAAGTAGAGATATAGATAGGTAAAGATGACAATGACAGCGTCGTGCTGGGTTTACAGGAGTCTGGCGTTAGAAGTAGAGTTATCAATAGGTAAAGATGACAATGACAGCATCGTGCTGGGTTTACAGGAGATGACAATATGAGCGTTGTGCTGGGTTTACAGGAGTCGAGCGTTAGAAGTAGAGTTATCAATAGGTAAAGATGACAATGACAACGTCATGCTGGGTTTAATGGCTTTAAACACAATTTTGTCCACTAGTTTCAACAGGTTCTGATGATGACAGATCTAATGTGTTGAAACTAGTAAACCCCGCACATAATCGTCATGATCATCTTTAACAAATTAAAAAAAGTAGTAGGTGAATATGACATTTCAGTAGTAACACAGCTGATTTTAATATGAAGAGCTTAGTGGTGCAAGTATTTGGATATCAATTAGCTACCAGTTCCAATAAAATATCTGTTGTAATTAATAGGTTTTCAGGGACCAAACATTGATCTGTAGCCTTATAAAAATTATTCTTTCCTACAAATGTAAAATCTTATTTGAAAAGTATATTTTTTTTAGAGAGAGAGAGAGAGTGATAATAAAAAAAGAAGTATTACAAGAAATTGGAATTATCTAAATTATTTGACAAGCTGTATTATCAGATAATAATTTGTCATGGATGAGCACATGTTGTTTATCACGACTGGATATTGTTTGATATGTGGGATTAAACAGTTAGCTAACTATTTTCTGTAACCTTGAAATTTCAGTCACAAGACAACCACTTCATCATATCATCGTCATCCGATTCCTCACTGTTGACCAATGGAGCAACGAGCAGTGCTATTTACACGTCTCCCCAGAACACGCCAATAAACTTTTCACAGGCTATGACCCACGGCCTGACGGGCAGCAATCAGGACCTTCATCAACAGTACTTTCCACAACAATTGGACTTAGAACGAATTTCTCAAAAGTGTGTAGTGAATCCTGCTGGGCAATACCAGCATCTTCAGCAGCAACAAAATCTTTTACAACAACAACAACAGCAACAGCAACAGCAACAACAACAGCAGCAACAGCAGCAGCAACATGTGTCGTCGGGCGGTAAAATACCAGATATCATATTCACAGGTATCAACTCTTACTTGTTTCAAGGTACCAACATTTCATTACAATTCTTCTTTCTCTCATTGCTTCCTTTTGTGGTGTTTGTAATAAATCTCTTGCTTAAAAAGTGTTTTCTTGTTAGTGATAGTTTAATTGGAACGCAACATATATACAAAATAACATTAACCGCAGGACGATTATTATCAGGTGCTAAATCATCACATAAATAATACAATAAAACAATATGTTGATGTGTTTCCTGTAGGTGCAGTGCCAGCCCCCTTTTTAGCTCACCTGGTCCGAAGGACCAAGGTGATCTTATGCCATACCGTGGCGTCCGTCGTCCGTCCGTCCGTCCGTCAACAATTTCTTTAAACGACTTCTTCTTCTTAACCACTGGTTGGAATTAAACTAAATTTGACTGGAAGCATCCCTAGGTGGTGGGGATTCAAAATTGTACAAATGGTGGGGCGGGGCCAAAAGGGGTCAATTTGCCCATATTGCTTTAAGCGACTTCTCTGAAACTAAGAAGTGGATATCAACCATATTTGACTGGAAGCATCCCTAGGTGGTGGTGATTAAAAATTGTACAAATGGTGGGGCTGACTCCCCAGGGGGCTTAGGGGCGGGGCCAAAAGGGGGCAATTTGGCTATATTGCTACAAACGACTTCTTCTGTAGAACTGTGCACTGGATATCAATCATATTTGATCAAAAGCATTCCTGGGAGGCAGGGATTTAAAATTGTACAAATGGTGTGGCTGACCCCCCAGGGGGCTGAGGGGCAGGGCCAAAAAGGGTATTTGGCTATACTGCTTTAAGTGACTTCTTCTCTGGAACTAAGTGATGGATATCAACCTTATTTGACTGGAAGCATCTCTAGGTGGTGGAGATTCAAAATTGTACAAACGGTTGGGCTGACCCCCCAGGGGGCTGAGGGGCGGGGCCAAAAGGGGGCAATTTGGTTATATTGCTATAAATGACTTCTTCTGCAGAACTATGCCATGGATATTGATCATATTTGGTCGGAAGTATTCATGGGAGGCAGGGATTCAAAATTGTACAAATGGTGGGGCTGACCCCCCGGGCTAAGGGGTGGGGCCAATAAAATGTATTACTTGGAAATGGTTGAGATCCCCACCATATAACCATATATACAATTGCTGAGTATAAAGAGAAGAATGCACATTTGCTTCCAGGATGTCCCTAGGGTCTGGCCCCACCCTTGGAGACATAGTCCCTGGGCCATAACTTTAAAACGGTTGAGATCCCCACCCCAAAACTATATATACAAATGCTGGGCATAAAGAGACGAATGCAATCATGATATCAGAATAGACCCTGGGGTCTGACCGAACCCCTAGGGACCTAGTTTCTTAGTCACAGCTTGGAAACAGTTGAGAGCCCCACCCTATAACCGTATATATACAATTGCTGAGTATAAAGAGATGATTGCACATATGCTTCCAGGTTGGCCTTGGGGACTGCCCCACCCTTGGAGACTTAACCCCTGGGTCATAACTTTGAAATGGTTAATATCCCCACCCCGAAACTATATATACAATTGTTGGGCATAAAGAGACGAATGCAGTCATGACATTAGAATTGATCCCAGGGTCTGCCCCACCCTTGCAGACTTGGCCCCTGGGTCATAACTTTGAAACGGTTGAGATCCCCACCAAAACTATATATACAAATGCTTGGCAAAAAGAGACAAATGCAGTCACGATATTATAATCGATCCTGGGGTCTGGCCACAACTCTAGGGACCTAGTTTCTGAGTCATAGCTTGGAAACAGTTGAGATCCCCACCCCATAACAATACATAAAATTGCTGGGCATGAAAAATCTAATATAGCTATGCTACAAGGATTGGCCTTGGGGTCTGGCATATTCCCTTGACCTCATTTGGAGAATAGTTTGCCATGATTGCTTAGGTATCCAGGTGAGCGATATAGGCCCTCTGGGCCTCTTGTTATGTCGAAGCATTCAGTACAAATATGATTTCAGATCAGATTTGGAATGGATGGGAAAAGACCAATTCTTGCAGTGTTAAATTTGCAGTGAACAGATTTGGAAATCAGCAAAATACCACTACCCCAAATCCGGCATGGTTGTCTAGTCACTGTTTCTCTGAATATCAGTTAACAGACGAGATCTTTGTACATTAACTACTGGATCAATAGTTTGGGACTTTTACAATATCTGACCAGAAATTAAAGCCATAGTGAAATGCTCATGTCTTTCTATTAACCTTGCATTTGTCTTTCTACTCATTAATATTTTCTATTTAACAATTTAGATAAAATTCTGTCGAGAGAAGCTTTTCATTCACTTCCATGTAAACTGCTTCCTACAAATGGTAGATCAGAACTGTAAAAACTGCTATCCGTACATTCTACATACTAACTAACAGCAAGCAGCAGATATTTCAGAGAGGTAGCAATTTCTGGTAAAGTGATCATAAAATGTTTGAACAGTTAAAATGGACAGTTTCAAAGTATAAACGGATGAGTATTCCTCTGACAATAGGCAGGGTGTAACTTCCATAATATGCATTATATATGCCTATAGATTATAACTGGACAACCCAAAGATTTAAAAAGGAATGAGTTTTCCATTGTTAGCTAACATACATAACCATGGTTATTTTCTTTGCTTGTATGGATATATGACAGAACACATTTCAGTTGTTGGCTGTTTGATTGAAAAAACAATTTTTTTATTGAGACATTGGGACAGCTGGTGGATGTTTATTAGTATATTTGGTTGGTGTGTTTAAATGAAGCTTTTTATTGGAATGCAAAGTGGGGCAGTTTGTCACCGAATGAAGGTTTCCCTTGGTCTGAAGTTGTGCAGGTTTACTTTTGAGACTGATCATATATACAAAATGGCCAACAGGTGGCCATCTTGAATTTTGACAGTGAATGTTTGTTATCGCTATTTCTCAGGAAGTTCTGGAGGGATATTTTTCAAATATGATATGTAGGTTCCCCTTGGTCTGTTGTTGTGCATGTTTACTTTTGAGACTGATCAGATGAACAAAATGGCCGACAGGTGGCCATCTTGGATTTTGACGGTGAATGTTTGTTATCGCTATTTCCCAGGAAGTTCTGGAGGGATCTTTTTCAAATTTGATATGTAGGTTCTTATGGGTCTTTAGATGTGCATGTTTACTTGGGAGAGGATCATAAAAACAAGATGGCCATAGAAAGTACTAATGAGATCTTCCTGATATTGTAATGATTGGATCTATTTCTCTTACATTTAAAGAACTGTACTAGTAAATATTTGAAATAGTACATTTACTGTTAATATGACTTGATTAAACAGATAAGAGAAAAGAAGAGAAAAGATCAAACTGACATAAACTAATGAAGATGGTACAATAGTGGGCGCCAAGATCCCTCAGTTAAATTGTTTTAGATGTTCATGGATCATAATATTAGTGTATTGCAAAATAAAAGAAACTATTGCCTTGTTGTCTCGTGCTTTGAGTAATAATATAACAATAGTTAATTTAGTCCACCGTGTTTGTTACAATGTTTCTAACCAAGTTATGTGCTTGATTTGCTGCAGGTGTTGATGACAGTTTGATGGTGAAACAGGACTTTGCTAAGGAGATCGGCAATGCCATCACTGGTATGCCGGACGGCTTTGATACAGACTTCTTTACTTCAGACGAGGCTCTCAAAGTCGGCCTTGATCCTTTGGACTTGGATGGCTTACAGATGCTGACAGACCCCAGCATGTTAACAGATCCAGCCACAGAGGAAAGCTTTAAATTGGACAGATTATAGGACTCACTTACTCCATTTAAATCAGCACTTTGCATTTGTGTCTATTCTGTTTTTAACATCTTAGAAATCTAAAAAAAAATGTATTGGTTATGTCTATCGACGCATTTACACTTACCCCAGGATTTGTACTACCCCTTCCCCCCTTGTCTGCCAAGATTGCAGCCTCACCTACTTGCTACCGAGCAGAAGAAAGAACGTATTACTTAGATGGAACTTTTACTTAGTTGGAAATGAGAAGTAGAATGTGAGTCACTGGTTTCATTTTATAATGTATAACACTCCAGATTTAGTAGTGACTACGCCTCTTACAATGCAGTATTTTTGTACTGGTGACATCGTGTAATTGTTCCCCCCTGCATTCATTGGCATTCCTAACTACTTAATGTGTACAAGGCACAATAATGTCGTGGAGAGAGAGAGAAATACTGAGTTCACTCGCAAGATTGTGATATGTAGAAGCTGGTTATTTTGATATTTTTCTGAGAGTTCTATAAGGCGCTGCTGTGTTAGCTGTAGGGCCAATTTTACACAAATTTCTGTTGGTTTTAAAAAAGCATTTACACGCTTCATTTTTTGCCAGATTATAGATAATACTAATTTTTTATTTTTTTTTTATTTTACAAGAATTGGTTCTGATCTTTAGAAAGATGTTTGACACATGTTTTAAGGGAGGGAAAGGGCTGTCAGATTTTGTATTATTCATTTACGATCTCTTTGACACTTTGTCCAAACTGTGCTGTAGAGGTAATGCTATAATTAACAGTGAATGAACACATTCTCCCAATTGCTATCAACATCTGTGAAACATTACAAGGGACATTTGTTAAAATCACAATTCAACTTCTCATGTTGAACAATTTGTTGACACAGTCCAAGGGATATAACTCTTATAGATTTGTCTATTTTGTCAAAAGTTTTCCTCGCATAAAAGTATTACTAAGCGTATATAAGAAACAGCATGGAAAAGAAAACACTCCGGTGTGAAATGAACAATTTTATTTTACATAAATTATTTGACTGCCAATCAAGTATGTTGCAATGTTTTTCCTGGCAATTTCTTCTCGAGACCTGTAAGGTTTGCTTTTAGAAAAAAAGTGATTATTAGCATAACTTGCATAAAATAATTCATGTTTGTTATAGTAAATGTCGGTGGTGTTGGTCTATTTAGTGATGATTTTGTTAGGTCATCACTTAAGGAATCAAAAGTCTTCAATTGATAGCTGGCATATAGTTGATAAAAAAAGTGCTTGTTATTTTATTTATTTTTATAGGAAAAAAACTAATAGGTGATAGTTTATAAATGCTGTTATTTGTACTGATGGTATATAATCTCACTACTCTGCCTACTGCTCTGCTGTGTCAAATTCTCAAACTTCAATTTGAATTTCATAATTCATCGACAGCTCACCTGGAAGCATGCAAGGATAAAGTGCTATAAACTTGGTGTAAATAAACTCACACTGGACCTCCTTTTAAGGTTACGAGTGAGAGATTTATATGCCAATAGGGTTGGATAAAAAGTGAGCATTACAAGCTCATTGGGCCTCTTGTTTTATTCAAGATTTAAATCAAAACAATTTTCATTTTGCGATTAGTTAGTTAAGAAACTGGTGCATGTGTGTAAAACAGGAAATTGGGGTAACCAAAAGATGATTTCAAAAACCTTTAGTATCTTCCAGACTTTTGGTGCAAATACATGTGGTCGCTGTACTTAAAACAGGGTTAACTTTGCTTTATTTACTGATTTTTTTCCGTAAGATCATATCAATGGTGTTGGTAAACTTGTTGTTTTAGGTAACAACTGCAAGTACAGGTCTAAGCGTTTTACATACAAGTGATATACTAAAAATTGTGTACAATCAGCTGTACATTGACACCTGACCCTGAAGTCTTCTGATTGTTCCAGTGGTTACCTGGACAATAACTTTTCAGTTCAATAAAATTTTAGTGTTGTTGTTGAAGACACTGGAGCAGACAGTAGAAGTGTAGTGGATTCTCTACACAAATGTAGCCATGACGTCACAATATCTATGACGTCACAATTTATTGCTACTCTACAAAGACAGCTATGATGTCATGGTACACTGCTATACAAAGACAGCTATGACGTCATGGTACACTGCTATACAAAGACAGCTTTGATGTCATGGTACACTGCTATACAAAGACAGAGATATAACGTCATGGTACATTGCTATACAGACAGCTATGACGTCATGGTACACTGCTACTCAACTAGAGCTTTAGTTTGGCAGCAAATTTTACAGTTGATATTTTGAAGATTTAGATTTATATGAAGATTTTAAATTTATATTGTCTGTGATTTCAATGTTTTAGTATACTGTAGATTACTTACATTTCATGTGAACCAAATTTTGCAACTTTAACTTTTTAAACTTAATTGCGACCTATGTTACATAGGAATTAATGTTCAATCAATTCTTCTAGCAAATTTTGTTTTAATGCATATCATGAAATATAAGTTATCGACAGTATCTGGATGACTATTTGTGTCCTCTTTTAGGTTTGACAATCAATAGAGTACAGCTGTCAATAGACAGCCTGTGCAGGAGTGTCAAGTTGTTTGAGGACCCCAGTGAGGCTGTGACACGCCTCTTTATCTGTGTCTTATATCTTGCTAGGTGGTAACGTTGTGTGTCAAACATGTTTTAATTAGTACAAATTGTACAGCCTTTTAAAAAGGACATTAACTCTATGGTTACTACTCAAATAAGATTGTGTGGGTTTACTCCCACAGAGCAGACAATATTCTATGATTCAGATTATGTTGGGACATGTGAAGCACTGTTGTTACCTGTTTCAGAACTATTATAAAATATCTATCTTTATTATTTGTTGCAGAATTTATTTATATGTATAGTTTGCTATTATTGGGTGGTGAGAGAGGAAGGTTGGTGTCGTCATTAAGTGCTGTGATGCAGCTATGTACATATTTTCACACACTTCTTATCCATGTGTTTTTTTGCCTGTGTAGACATGTAAGATCTACAAATTACCTTGAGAGGCATTTTGACAAATACAATGGTCTAGTCATAAATAACCCTGTACTGTTCCAGACACTTCAAAAACTGTATGTAAAGAGACATGAATGCGAGTAAATGGATAAGTAGAGAGAGCGAGCAAGAATGGCATCATTATTTGATAAGGCGTATTTACATACTTCTCAAAAGTTCGCTGTCAAGTAATGACATTTTTTTAGGTACTCGTATGTGCAGATGTACCCGGTCTTCAATATCGTTGATTTTTGCATTACTGATAATTGTTCATGTATGTCAAATTTTATGCTTGATTTTTTATATGTCTTCATTTCTGATAATCCACCCATGTCTCCACATTACCGGAATGTCATCGCAACTCATCCCATTACCCATCTCTATCCTGATTGGTCAGTTAAGTCAGCTGAACAGAAGTGAACACAGCCACCTGTATTTGTGCCTGGGCCCCTACTACTCTGCTTGAGTTGGTAAGATTCCTCAGCAGAGGGGCATTTCAACATCATATGAGAAACATTGGAGGTAGTTTATTTGCACTATGTAGAGAATTAGTTCACACAAGGGTTTCATCAGTCCCTTCAATATGTAGATTTTTTTTGTGTAAATAGAGGGAGCAGGGGAATATATCCCCTCCAAGTTATCTGCTGAATGTCATTGATACATAGCTGTATGCTGATCGGAGTGGCCTATACAAACCTGTTTTATCTTCATTTCATCAGTATTTCTAAAGAACATAAATGTAGGTCTGTGACCGTTGACAAATATTCTCGATTCCAATTTGCCTTAACTGTTGATAACATACCTGTAGCCACATTTCACACAGATTTGTGTCAGCACACACTATGTATGTGGTTCACACTGGCAATATATCGGGATGGTGTCTCAAGTGTTACGGTTGTTCCAAGCCCTGCTAGCATTAGACAGCAAGTGATTTTACTGGTGCTAGAATGGGTTAGCACTTAAAGCTTGAAAGTGCTCAAGTTATTTGTGTTTGCTGCAGTTTTATCAAATCTTAGTAATGGCATTGCCAAACAGGAGACTGAAGATTCTCTTTTACTTGTGTGTCACTTCAGAATGTGCTTATGTTACACATTGTACTTTTGTTCCTATGTCAGTACTGCATCAGTTTTGTTATAGATATTTTTCAGAAGAAATTTTATTCCTTCATATTACAGTATTGTTAAGGATGGACAGGATGAATTGTATAAAATAGAATACTTTCTGTGTAATTTTATGTCGTCGTGTTATGGAATAGGATTTTGACCTGTTTACATGGTTACTATGGTATGGACATTTGTGTACATGGTAACCATGGTGTTGGCTTTCCTTGATGAGTGTATAAGGTATAGACATTTACAACAAGGAAACCATGGTATTAGCCCCTGCTTGTATGATTGTAACAGTATCATTGACCTTTATTGCAAGGTAACCATGGTTATGACCTTTGTTTACATGGTTACCATCATTTGCTATTTTTGAGGGACAGGGTTACCATGGTGTTACTGTTACATTGCAGGGTATTCACGGTGTGAGTTCCAAGGTTACCATGATGTTTACATGGTTACCTTAGTGTAGGACCATGGTGTTGCCACTATGGTGGTGTTCTCGTGGATATCATGATTAAAAGCACCACTATATTGACCTTGGTTTCTGTGTGTCCTTGTTCTGGTCCTAGGAACAGAGTTGTGTGGGATACAGGAATTTCCAAGTGGTAATAACTGTATAGGATTGTTGTGCATGTCCTGAACGAATATCCTCAAGAATATCCTCAAGAATATCCTATCTTCTGAGTAATTTTGGGGCAGTTTGAAACTAACCTTACAGTACATTTGGTTTAATGAGATAATGTCCAATGCTATTTCGTTAAAAAATATTATCCTCAAAATAAAAGGATTCCCATGAATTTGAGGAAACAGTGGCCTGATCATTCATTTTCCTGGAGGATACAGATACAGGCCGAAGTTCAGCTTTGCTGAGATGTATGGTAGACCTACAATGATGTAGTGCAATCATGCTCCAAACTTGGTTACAATATTGCTGCATAGCTTACTGTAAATATTATATAAGAGGGGAGGTAACTTTTAATGAATTAATTTTGGTTGGAACCATAGCCCAGTCTTGTCACTTTTTCATCATTGGTTAAGGTTGAATGCTACCTTACTACATATTTTTTTCACCAAAAGAGTTCCACACGAGCTTGTAAAATAACTGTTACAAAAAACAGTGTCCACAGTTTAACTATGTGGTGATGTGTCCGAAAGTTGTACGATTTTCTGTGCATTACCACTCTCGTGCTATTGGGATCTTTTTTACATGATGACTTATTTTCTAATGCTAAGTAAATAAAGTAAGGGAGACAACTCTAGCACACATCAGACATTATAGCATATATCCTTAAAGATCGACTCTGGCCATCCAAAGTATAGTAATATTTTTATTATTAAACAAGATCATGTATTCATTCTATTCTGGCTGTCAGTCTTGTCCTCCATACGTCGGACACATTTTGAAATGGATACCGGTGTTTTGTAAACATGAAGTGTTTTATATATATTTTGTTTAACAATTAAATCCACTTTATGGTGAAGAATTATTTGAAGCATTGTTTATCTGAAGTATTCCATGATTGGAAATGAGCAGATCACATTCTATACATATCTAAAAAAAAATCTGTAAATTATTTTTTTAAATTACAGCATTTTTTTCTTTCTTTAAATTGTAAATAGCCTAATTGGACATTGGTGCAAATACAACTCTCCCCAAGTTACATTCCATTATCAAGTATTAAACTGTATTCTACAAGTCTACATGAAGCACATTTCTAGGAAGTCTTGAGATACATGCCAAATGCTTATTGTTGTTGTTGGTGACGTTTTCGCAAATAGATCTAAATCTAATGTTGTTATTCTGTGTGTAACTGCGTGTCATGGTCCGTGGATTTCCAAGGTCACATGTTTGGTGGAATGTCAAAAAGATTTCCCGGAACACAAGAGATTCGTGTTGTATGGGATTCCTCAAATATGTGTTTTTGTGTGTTTGGATTTCCAGAATTACCTGAATTACTGTGACCAGTAGGCTGAATTCCTGGGTCACATGTATTGTGACCTGAATTCCTGGGTCACATGTAATGTGACCTGAATTCCTGGGTCACATGTATTGTGACCTGAATTCCTTGGTTACATGTATTGTTACCTGAATTCCTGGGTCACTTGTATTGTGACCTGAATTCCTTGGTCACATGTATTGTGACCTGAATTCCTGGGACAGGCATTATGACCTGAACTTAAAGTTCACACGTTTTGACCTGAATTCCTCAGTCACATTGATTGTTAGCTGAATTCATGGGTTATATGGGCATGGGTTGTGACTGAATTCATGAGTCACAAGTTTTTACCCAAACTCCTAAGTCACATTGATTGTGACCAGAATTCTTGAGTTACATGGGTTGTGACTTGAAATATGAGCTACATGGGTTGTAACTGGATTCATGGGTCATATGGGCTGTGACTGAATTCATGGTTACATAAGATGTAACCTGAAATCCTGGGATTTGTGGACTGAATATCTGGATCACCTGTGTCGTGACCAGGATCGTTGGGCCTGGTATTGTGACCAGAATCGTTGTGCCTGGTGTCGTGACCAGAATCGTTGGGCCTGGTATTGTGACCAGGATCGTTGGGCCTGGTGTCGTGACCAGGATCGTTGTGCCTGGTTTTGTGACCAGGATCGTTGGGCCTGGTGTTGTGACCAGGATCGTTGGGCCTGGTGTTGTGACCAGGATCGTTGGGCCTCGTGTCGTGAAACACAGGGGTGGCTGTGTTCTGTACCTGATGTGGCTTTAGTCGTACACGAGCTGTACACAATCATCCTGATGTACTATATTGCTTTTTACAGTCTTAGAGGGTTATAACATTGACTGTTGTATGTTTGTTACCATGACGTTTGTCATCACATGTTGTCCAGTATCATTACCCTTCATTCTACTGGAGTAAATATACTACATATAAACAATTCCGCTGTTTGTTTTCTTTGCCTTAGTATTGCCATTTTACTCTATAACAGAGCATTATCCTGCAAAGGAGATATACGACATTCCATATTGATACAACATGATTTTCAATGATCATTTTGATGAGTTAGGTTTATTTAATGTTGGATTAGTCCAGAACATTTTGGTGAAATATAATGTTCTGGGATAACGTGACATCATTTTCATTATTAATGTTATGGTGTTTTTTTTGTCCAAAGCTTTTTTTCAGCTTGGGTTTTCAAAAGAAAAAAGAAAAAAACATTTATGAAAAATTCTAAAATAATGTTTAAAAATTACAAAATGACTACCACAAACAGTATACATCACATGCCTATTGTCATAAAGGTTGTTCATTTCTGAGCAGTTATTAACCGATTTTTTACTTTTGACAATATTTAATGAAAACCTATGGGTGTTGACCTGTTTCCAAGTTCTACAAACCAGTTTGGTAAAGGTGAAATCCGAAATCTCAAATGAAGATGAAATCATCAGCCAGACTGACTCCAGGAAATCATATGTTACATGATCTTTTCCTTATAAGGTAAAGCACGGAATTAGATTAGACTTATCTAAGTCCGTGGGTAAAGGTTGTAGTCACTATAAAATGTTCATCATTTTCTACAAATATATTACGGATATATAGAATATCTTGCGGTGCATCAAAGTTGTTCTAAATTTGAGTAATTCTTTCAAAAATAAAAGAAGAGGAAATCCAGGGGATGAACTTTGGACCTGTCTACTCATCTTGCATTTTACCCATATTGAGGAATGGTACTACAGTATCAAAATGACAAAAAACACCTTACAAAAGGGGAGGTGCTCTCTATATATATAAAAATGTGAATAGTCTTAAGTCAGAAGAAAAAAAACCACCCCAAAAGCAACCTCTGGAACAGATACAAAGTATAATGTCATTTTTGGGACATTCCCCCGAAAACACCTCATTGCATCGCATGGACCTTTTTGCTGGGGCTGTCTCTCAAACTGCAGAACAGCTCTAATATCCAGCCAACGAAAATGCAAAATGGAGGTGCCAGGTATATACTGTAACAGCAGTCAGAGGATCAGTCGCTGTACAATTCAATAACCATAAACAACTCATTGAACTGTGTACAATGTGCTGTTGGTTAGCGAATATCTAGGTGAAGATTATTTGTATAGTATGTCGGTGGTTCTTACCTTGTTGAAAATGTTGTCATTTCGACATCGATAGCTTTCCTCCCCTCCTTTGTATGATCATTGGGGGTGTCATTTTTAGCTCACCTGGCACAAAGTGCCAAGTGAGCTTATGCCTTGGCGTGGCGTCCGTCGTCCGTCCATCCGGCGTCTGTCCGGCGTCAATATTTTACTTTAAACGACTTCTTCTTAATAACCGAAAGGCCTAGGGTGTCGATATGTGGCCAGAAGCAAACTGTGATGAAGGGCTACAAAGCTTGTTCAAATTAATGACCTTCACCCATTTTCAAGATCACAGGGGTCAAATATGTTAAAAACTTTAAACATCTTCTTCTTGATAACCAAACTTCCCAGGGAGATTATATTTGGCCAGTAGCATGCTTGGGTGAAGGGCTACCAAGTTTGTTCAAATGAATGACCTTCAATTATATTCAAGGTCACAGGGGTCAATTGTCTTAAAAAAACCTTTAAACAACTTCTTCTGAATAACCAAAATGCCCAGGGTGATGATATTTGGCCAGTAGCATGCTGAGATGAAGGGCTACAAAGTTTGTTCAAATGAATGACCTTCACCCATATTCAAGGTCACAGGGGTCAAATATGTTAAAAACTTTAAACAACTTCTTCTGAATAACCAAAATGCCCAGGGTGATTATATTTGGCCAGTAGCATGCTGAGATGAGGGGTACAAAGTTTGTTCAAATGAATGACCTTCACCCATATTCAATGTCACAGGGGTCAAATATGCTAAAAACTTTAAACAACTTCTGAATAACCAAAATGCCCAGGGTTATTATATTTGGCCAGTAGCATGCTTGGGTAAGGGGCTATCAAGTTTGTTCGAATGAATGACCTTCACTTATATTCAAGGTCACAGGGGTCAAATATGTGAAAAACATTAAATAACTTCTTCTGAATAGCCAAAATGCACAGGGTGATGATATTTGGCCAGTAGCATGCTGAGATGAAGGGCTACAAAGTTTGTTTAAATGTATGACCTTGAATCATATTCAAGGTCACAAGGAGTAAATATGTTCAAAATATTTAAACAACTTGTTCTGAATGTCCAAAAGGCTCAGAATGTTGATATTTAGTCAGATCAAGGACTTCTTTGTTTGTTAAAGTGAATGACTTTGACTTATATTCAAGGTCACAAGGGTCAAATTTGTTTAAAATCTTTAAACGACCTCTTCTGAATAACCATGGGTCCCAGGATGTTGATACTTTGCAAGTTGCATACTGAGATGAAAGGCTATACAATTTGTTCAACATAATGACTTTGTTCGACTTTCAAAGTAACAAGGGTGAAATGTTTTAAAATCTTTTAACAGGTTCTTTTGAATGACTTTAATCAAAAATACTGATATTTTGCCTGTAGCTTTATTTTAGATCACTTTTAAGGTTGCAAGTGTGAGATTTTAACCAGGTGAGCGATGCAGGCCCATTGGGCCTCTTGTTACCGAAAGTCATCTAAACCCCTAAAACGTGAACATCTTCGTTTAGGTCCAAATATAGCTGTAACAAATTATCAGGTCCCTGTGTGGCGGCATGTCCGCGTATACTTTTTGATACAAAAAAACAACTCAAAAAAGGTATTCTTTGATTGCATCATATTATATAACATGAAGATCAGTTTACCACGGAATTATCTAAGTCCGTGGTTATAGACAGTCACACTGACGTTGCATAAGTCGTTCACCTTACGTTATTTAGAGGTTCCCCAACGAGTGGTGATTTTGGTATATCCAACTCTCGCTTGTTACACTGAGCGAGAATAAAAACGAATATACTATCATGATTATTATTCTTCGTGATCCAAACACAAAAAACACATAAAACTTGGTGAGCCCAATATCGAGATATTGACGCGGAAAGTGTACGATTTTCATCTGTCCTACCACGGACCGAGATAATTAAAGAAAAATCGTTACTCGCGGTTAATGGGGCCATATTTTATTTTACAAATATACAAATGGATCGGACAACAAGTTATTACAAAGTCCTCTCCTAAATACATATGGTAAAATAGTGTATGGGGCCTTATTGGCTGTGACGTCACAAATACAACGGCTATGGAATAGGCGAGATCGAGCACAGCCATGAAGAGTCAGATTGCGAATTAGTATGAGTTTGGAGGAATCAAATTATGCCGAAGATGACATATATAGATGGTATCCAGCAATATTAAATTTGCCAAAATGTTCAGAAAATGAATTTAATTGAAGTCAAACTGACGACTCTGAAGAGCACAGGTAATAGACACAACATATCCTATGCCTATATTCTAATACGTAATTACTAATTACATATTAGAATATAGGCATAGGATATGTTGTGTCTATTACCTGTGCTGAAGAGGGTAACACAGACTGGTAACATTGCATGACCATTTTCTGAGCAAGAACTAATTTGAGGGAAATTAAACAACAAGATTCTCTATTTTATTGATCAAAAATGTTTTTCCCCTTTCTTTTAGCTGGCAAGTCAGTTTGCAATCATTTTCTTTACTCTACAGTGAGAACGTATTCCATCATGTCGTCGTCGAAAAGCACCATTTAGTGACCAGTTTCTGTGCCGGATTATTAATATAGCAAAGGTATACCGCTATACAGTCCAAAAATACGGAAATGTATCGGTGAAAAAAATGTAAGACAACGTTGGTATGTTTTTGAACGGCAATTAAATGTATGGCATATTTTAAATATTACAGCATAATCCGGCACAAATTGACGACATTGTGTTTTTCCTTGTGTTAGGTCAACAATTCAAATAAACAGCAAAATACCGACAAAAAGTTACACATTTAATTGTATACAATAATTATGTTTGCGATTCTAAATAATATTTATCTGAATTACGAGATTGAAAATTAAATAAAAATCTCCATATAATATACACAAGTTATCATTCAACATTTTGGTTCAATAATGAAAATCATCTCGATGCACTCCCTTGGCCTACTAAGGTGTGAAATTTGTGAAATTTGTTTGAAACCCAATTATCAGTTTTTGGTACACGTGTATGTAAATAGCATTATAAGCTGCGGTTCTGAAATATGGGGCTTTCATAAAGCCCCGGATATTGAAAAAAATCATACTTTGTTTTGAAAACGACTGCTTGGCGTAAGAAAAAATACTTGAACTATAATATTGGTTTATTTAGAACTTTTGGAGGTGTCCATTGTCATTGGTAAGAAAGTTAAGAATTATTAAATATTGGATTAAGTTAAAAAGGACTAGTAATTGTATTTTGCAAGCATGTTATAAAGATATGTTAGAGAATAAGGATAAATGGGTTTTAAACATAAAAAATGATTTATTTAGAATTGGCCTTGGTTACATATGGGAAACAGAAATAAATGATGATATGTGTTATAATGTTATTAGAGAAAGACTTATTGATATATATAGACAAGAATGCAAAGAAAACGTAAGAACATCTTCAAAGGGTTATATCTATACATATCTTTATAACCAGTTTGATTTTCAGTGTTACTTAAGAAAACCATTATCTAGAGAATATTTGAAAGAGATTACAAAAATTAGGTTATCTGCTCATAATCTAAATATAGAAAAAGGTAGATATCAAAATATTGAGCGTAGTCTTAGAGTGTGTACTGCATGTAATTTAAATTATGTTGAAGATGAGTTTCATTTTATGTTGAAATGTCCATGTTATTCGGATTTGCGTGTTACATTTTTGAAAAAGTACTATGTAAAAAACCCAAGCATGTTTAAAATGATAAATCTATTTAATGTAAATAACACAAAAGAACTTGTCAATTTGGCCAAATATATAAAAGCGACAAATGTAAGAAGAAACCAATTAACTTAATTTGTTACACTCTCCATACTGTTTGTACATTGCTGGTATTGTATTGTATTGTCTGTAGATATTGTAAATATAGCTCACTTTTGAAACCGATGGGTCAAAAGACGCAAGGTAATAAAGAACTTGAACTTGTGTAAAGGTGAATAACACTAAACACACCTGTGTCCAGTGCTGACAGCAGGAGGCCCAAGGCACCTATATGCATGTACCTGTGTCCAGGTATGACATCAAAGGATTGTCAGCAGGCCTAGGGATGTCAGCAGGTGGGCAAGGGGGTACCTGAAGTAAGTATGTAGTTTGGTGTAGATTGCGTGTCTTCCGATATTCCATTTAACAGCTATGTCCTCAGGCTAGATAACAGGGAAATGAATATAATGAAATTATAAAGATCTATCTCAAGGAAAGTATGCATAAATAAAATGTGTAAGCACTGTCGAAGCGTCCCGTTATAATATGCAAGCCACAACCAGTATTGAACTGCGTCACCTGACAGATGAAAGTCAGGAACAAAACAAATAATGCTGGACGTTATGCACATTATATATCTAATCGGGTGGTTCAATGATAAATATTTAACACTTCCTCTGCAAGATTCTTAAAATTGGTGTGTATATGTATTTATGTGTTACAAATGAAAGATGTGTACCTAAATTCTCTGGATTGCATAAAGAATAAAAATAGGAAAAGTATCCCCTCCCAATACCTGTATATTTAATGCAATTATACAAGACAACTTATTTCTCAAATTATAAATGACACGAAGTTATATACCCGTCCACTGAAAGGCCGCAAGGCCGAAGGCCAAATAGCGGACGTAAAACCATCAAAAGCAAATCATGTCTATCTTACTTGAGTTAGTTAATTTTAAAATTGTATAAAGACGCAAGGTTTTCCTATACCTCCGAATAAACAAGATGGACGTTACTTGAAACAACTGTTGACTCTCGCCCTTGAAGAAGACCAGAAGGCCGAAATATTGGGACTTAGAGTGACATTTGTTCTATATTTTTTAAAATATTTTTTCCCCTTTGGAAATCATCTGTTGCCGCAAAATGTAACATGTTTAAAAATGTAAATGACGTTAGTTAAAAGTATATCTTGAGCAATAATATGGCCAAATGTAACCAATATTACCAAAATGTGGCAAAATGAAGTCAGGAAAAAACTATTGCAAAATGGAAATTAACACAGACTCCAAACGGGAAAATGACGGTGCACGGCACGTCACAGTGTCTAACGAATAATGCCGGTTCCAGCATTGATCCTTGTAGTACACTCCTGATGGAAACTTAACTAAACTGACTTCATCACTTTCCCTATATGAGGACATCTTACTTAGAAGTCTTTTATATGGCGCACTATGAAAATGTTTTTTGTTTGTTTTGTTTTTGTGTGCGTGTTTTGTGCAGTCCTTGAATATTCCAATTCCAGACCGGTATTTGAACCCGGGACTTCCAAACTACCGACACCCTGCAGGCTACGGATTGAATCAAACATTCATTCTGCAGTGACGTTTAAGTGGTTTTCGTCTCGTCGAACACCAAGTATACACTTAAAAACCTAACTCTGTATAGTGATATATCAGGTGGCGGTAAAGGTGACATATTTTGCTGTGTATAATGACCAAAACTCTAACGTCACTGTACCCAAAACGGAACACTTTTTTTTAGAGAAATATCAATGTACTTTTTACTATACTAATAGTTGGTAGGCCTAACCAGGGACGTATATATACTGTCCCTGGCCTAACTGTAATGTACCAACGATACGGGACAAACGCATTTAAGTATTAGATAACTGACTTCCTTGATATATTTCAGTTAAAGTTGATAGCAGAAAAGCTAGACATTTTTGGTTGTTTGTTTTCTTAAAATATATGCACACAAAATATACTAGGCCTCTATAGAGTCAACATGGTGTAAACTCAGTAAACAACAATTCCTTCTATTTTGCTATTGTTTTCCAAGGTTATATCCTATTCCACACAAGAATGAGACAGCGAGGTGTTTTGGCCTTTTTGGATCACAGACGTCTCTGCAATGTTCGTATTATTAATTATGCTAAAAACTGAAAGTAGATCGAAATGTCAGACTTCAACTGTTCAATGTGTTAAGTTTGAAATAAACCATGTAAACACCAATACTAAGATTAGCAGGAACACGTTCCCGCTTAAATTAGTCTGACGTACAGAGAGAACCACTGTCACGCCATGCTTGCTGATGAGGCAGCCGACCGATCGATCTTATTGTTATGCAAATTATTCTCCCGGGACAGCCTCTTTTCCAACGGGATAGCAGACAGCGCAAAACATGGCCGACGAAAGGTTGAGTGGTACATTTCTCCCGTCATCTACCCGGAGAAACAACTGTTAACTCTATCGTTACATACTTGAATACAGATATCATCACATGTGAGGCTTCATCATTTTATCTGTTTCATCCACTGCTAAGGTAAGTGCAAAGATATTCATGTTTAGTCGCAAACATAGAGGATCAATTTTGTTAGGGAAATGTTTACATGTCGACCACCGGTAGGTGCCTATATTACCTTCGAGTCAGTAGAGACTCTAATTTCAACTGTTCACGGTTGACTGAACCAACTGAATTGCTGTATGATAATCCTATAGCTGTCATTTCAATGGGACTAAATATAGGTCTGTTTGTGTCATGCTAACTATACAGTAGAGAATGTGACTATTTTCTAATCTTTCGGACTAAGAATACCTAGAGGCCGTTAGACAAACGAGCAAAAATAACAAATGTTCCATCCCGTTTACATTGCCATTGGCTCATTCAGCAAGTCTCTTTACATCGGTTTATCTAAATGGATTTGGTACTGGGGTAGATTAAACTAACTGTCTGACAATAGAAAGATTAAAGAACGTTGCATAGAATGGACACTCGTCAGATTATAGGATATTTTAGGCCATGCAATTCACCTTTCTCACATCATTTTGATGTACCAGTTTACAGTTATATTAAGTTGATCAGTATAACCACGGACTTAGATAACTAATCTAATTCCGTGGTAGATAACTAATCTAATTCCGTGGTTTAACCTGCCCACAGTACGGAATATGAAATTTGGAATCCCAAGAACTGTTAATTTTTTTCTGACTCAGCCCCCGACGTATCACACCCCAAAACCCATATCAGCCCGCAAAACCCATATCACACCCCATTTGGAAAAAAAATCGTTTTTCAATATTTCAAAAATGAAAATAAATCATAAGATAGTAGTTTTTATTAGTAAGTATGTAATAAACAGAATAAAACACGCCTTTTTCCATATCACACCCAGTATCAACCTTCGACCAATATCAGCCCGCGGGCCTTCGGCCCTTGGGCTGATATTGCAGTCTCGGGTTGATACTGGGTGTGATATGGAAAAAGGCATGTATTATTCTCTATGTACACTATAGATAAGACCATGTTACATTATATTCTGACAGTAGGATTTACCATGCAAAGGTGTTTACAGAGACTTGGTAAGATTATACCGACAGTAGACTTACCAGAAGTATGTACACATTGTATTATATGGACTGGTTGGCCTGAGAATAACCAATACCTGTAAAATATCTTGAACTTGGCAGTGGGCTAATCACTGGTAATTAATCCCATTTACAAAATTTAGAAAAAAAATTATCAGATTAATACCATATGCATCCACCCTGTCTCGTCACTTTTATAAGATCTTACTCTAAACTACTTCTCATCAGTAATACTTCTGAACTCTGTCCCAATGACACCCCAGAGCTCGAGCTCCCATTAAAGTTATTTTGTAAACCCCTTTTTATCAGAAATCTTTTACCATCTTCTTCTCCCATTGTCCATTAAAAAGTACCTGATAAGACCCCTAACCAGAGAGTCACCTTTATCACTTTTAAACTGAAATATTATCAACTTTCCAACACAAATCATCGATAATTTACTAAAAATTTGCTAGCTAAACAGTTTTTTTTTTCAACAGGGTTGTTTTGTTCCTTTAAGCTTGTGTTTGTTCCTTTAAGCTTCTGTTTAAAATTTCACAAAATTGTCAAAATGTGGCAGCCTTATTCTAGACCTTCTAGTTAAATAAGTAACATTTTACTTCCATAAACAGAGAATTATTCAAATTTTAGGTGTGAAATTTTTGTTGTACATAATAAATTTTGAAACACACAATGCTGTCATTGTCCTTCTCAGCTTCTCATGTGGTTCATGTCTAACTTTGTTTCATGGTACAGGGAATTTACGAACATTTAACGCTCTGTTTGTCACTGAAGAGATGGGTCTTCAAAGATGTTTTATCATTTTAATATTATATCTACAGTGTATGTTGTGTTTGCTGTGTATATATCTATTCAGGAATCCCTTACTGCATACTTCCCACCTCTCACAATGGAAAAGTGTGGGCAATAAATCACTTGCTACCCCAGTCCACTGCACACATAATCCCCTTTCAAGGCCAATCATGATTACATGACCATGAAAGGGGGTGTGCCCAGTGGACTGTGGCCACAAATGCTGTAAGAAAGGGGAGATAATCAATCAGTGAGTAACGATGAAGTCAATACAGTAGAGGATAAAATTAGTTGACCCATTTCAAATAAGGGAAAAAAATGAAAGTTAAAAATGGTAATTTCATGATAAAATGGTAATTTCATGATTGAAAAACACAAACAGATTTCCTTATCACGTGAGAGAATAAGCATTTCCCGGAAAAGTTTATACTCTTAAGGAGCTGTTCATTTATACAAAATTGCAGAACTGGAATTCCTTAGGGATTGATAACCCCTTACATTGTATATATGAAAATGGCCTGTACCTTTGCCACATCTTGAAAATTGAACTGAAAATGTAGTCAGAAATTCAACATTGTTTCCCGTATTTTGAACAGACACTCCTTACCTTCCCTGACACTGGACCTGGATAGTAATCCAAAAACACTTGTATCCATTATGAAGGATACACTCAGACTGGGCTATTGAGAATCTTACCTGGTTATGATTAGTACTCACTCACATAGGTACATGTAAATTATCTGCAGTGTAGGGTAGGTAAAAAGATTGTCCAGGTGAACATTTTTTACTCAACTTTTCTGTTTTGTTCGAGTTGGGAAGCATGCAGTAAGCCAGTTATTGCATGATTTCTCGTCACTCGGGACTTATTACACCCTCGCTTTGCTCGGGTGTAATAAATCCCTTGTTACTCAAAAACCATGCAATAACCTTTACTTACCAGTTAATCTCTGTTCCCTTTTGGGCCTTTATATTTTTAGCAGTGAGTTATACTCCTAACACTGTCCCCTTACCAGTTATATACATATGAGATTTATGAAACAAGTCTAAGAATTTTTAAATTTAGCAAGCCTCTGTCGAGCTAAAATGAAAAATTCATGACGAGTTTCATAAATTTCATATAAAATTAAAACCAGTGTAAGATCCTTTTTATCACATAATCAAGATTTTTGGCATTTATTCATGAAATTGTATTTTCATGCAAACTCGAAATGTAAAAAGCCACCATTTTGACTCCAGTGGGTAAGTCTGAGATGTCATGTACTTGTTCTAGGCGTGACATCACAATCGAAACTTACAGCCAATCAAAGGGCTGATTGTATCGGTCATATTACATGGGTTAATATGCCAAAAAACATGACATGGGTATATTCACTTGATAACACCGTATGTTATGTGATAAATATATATATATATAGTGCTTAAACTGCCCATATATAGTGCTTAAACTGCCCCCTGTATATACAACTACCCGGTAGTTAGGAATATGAAACGACCATCTTGCATAGTACAAAATATATTGAATCAAGTGCAAAAAGTTGCAGTAATGCATATATATAATCAGATGATATTCTGGCAGTGTTAGTCAAATTCAACAGATACTGAATGTTTTATACTTGGTTTTGAAAACAGACATCTCATACTGTATTATTACTTTATTACTTTATATCAGAGTTGAATATTAGTGATTTGGAAACTTAAAACCCCCATGGTAAATGAAAATATTTCAATTTTCACAGTGAAAGAGATTTGTTGTATATTAAATTAGGATTTGAAGACACAATGCTTTCATTCTGATTCTCAGCTATTGTTATTGGTAGGGTTAAAATCAGTTTTAAATTTTATGTGCTTCACTGAAAAAAAATGTCTTTGTTCAAAGATGTTCATTCTTAATAGGAATTTTCAAGAAGACATTTAAGTCTTTCTCAGTTGTCAGTTTAAATAGTGTATAATAATCCTTTTATGAGGGTGCTAGTGCTCTGGAGTGTGATATTGAAGGCAGAACACACTTATCAAGATCAACAGTATGGGGCACACTTAAATAATTTAGTGTACGGTTCATCACAGGAGATCAGGGGAGGTAATAGGGGAGCAGTCAAATTGAGATACAGTAGGGTTTGTCCCCGAGAGAAGGAGATGAAATAGGGAGCAGTCAAAATGAGAAATGGTAGGGTTTGTCCCAAGAAAAGAAGGGAGGTAATAGAGGAGTAGTCAAAATGAGATATGGTAGGGTTTACGTTTGACCCAGGAGAGAAGGGGAGGTAAAAGGGTAGCAGTCATAATGAGATACAGTAGGATTTGTCCCTGGAGATCAGAGGAGATAATAGGGGAGCAATCAAATGAGATAATGATGAGGTTTGTCCTAGGAAAGAAAGGGAGGTAATAAGGGGTTTTGTCCCAGGATATCAGAGGAGGTAATAAGGGAGCAGTAAAAATGAGATACAGTAGGGTTTGTCCCATGTGATCAGGGGAGGAAATAGGGGAGCAGTCAAATTGAGATACAGTAAGGTTTGCCCACGAGAGAAGGGGAGATAATAGGGGAGCAGTCAAAATGAGATATGGTAGGGTTTGTCCCAAGTAGATCAGGGGAGGTAATAGGGAAGCACAGTCGAAATGAGATATGGTAGGGTTTGTCCCAGGAGAGAAGGGGAGGTTATATGGAAGCAATCAATATGAGATACAGTAAGGTTTGTCCCAGGAGAGAAGGGGAGGTAATAAGGGAGCAGTCACAATGACATAATGATGAGGTTTGTCCGAGGAGAAAAGGGGAGGTAATAAAGGATTTGTCCCAGGATATTAGGGGAGGTATTATGGAAGTTAGATTAGTCACATGGAGATTTGCTGGGTTTGTCCCAGGAGATCAGGGGATAAAATGCTAGGGCTGTAACGATACACCGCGGTGCACCGAAAACCGCGCTAAATTGCTTCTGTTCGGTGTACGTTATGTTTTTTCTGTGTTTCGGTTCGGTTTTTAGTATTACCTGACTTCCTGAATTTAACCATACATGTGTAACGTAAACATTTATTCTCCAGCGTCACCTACGATGATAATAAAGGTTTTGAAGGGTTTGATATCGATGATTTAATCATAAACTAGACCGTAGCTAATATATATCTATATGCCAACTGACAGTAAATGAATGACGACTTGAAACCTGTAGCAAATCACATGCAATTCCTCATGATCTTTTTACCTGAGAATCTCCGTGTAAATGTACAGCATCTTATGTCATAAATGAAGTTTATAATCTCTGTTATCATTTGCCAATCACATTTGCTGACAAAAATAATTTTAAAATGATCTTTCTGGTGCTTTAATCCGATTAATTAAAAGTTTCACCCTTCCTTACCTTTATTACCACCTGTACAGGTAAATACTGAAGTAACTTTAGAATTGAAAAACTTTAATGTAAACTAGACAATAACGAACAATTTTTATATAACATTTATTCACATATAAAACATATTTTTCAAGTTATGCACATTTGAAAAATCAAGTAAATTAATTTATCTTTCAATAATTAATTCAGCAGTGGTGTCCCTTTACATAGAAATCAATGTAGCAGCATAAAGGGTTAAAAAAAAACCTGTTTGGCAGCATTTTGGAATCCTGCTAAATGTCCCCGATGGAAAATCACTCTCCACTTGCCGCATATATGTTTCGTAGATTTAAGTTACAAGTCGGGGAAACATCAAACATGGCGACGCATTTGTAGAGGAAGCATAACATTTCGTCATCCTGTATCGTATCAAAATGTATCGTATCGTGGGTAGATATCGTGATATGTATCGTATCGTGGCATAGGTGTATAGTTACAGTCCTATAAAATGCAGTGTATTTAGTCCTCCACCGGTTCCCGGGGGGAATATAGGTTTGCGCTCTGTATATGTCCTTCCGTCCATCCATCCGTCATTCTGTCCATCCTGCCGTCCGAGAAGAACCAGAACCAGATTTGGTGTATAAGGACAACTTGGGATGGCAGAGTGCAAGAAGAATGTTTCTATGACCTCACTGTTACCTATGCTTTGACCTATGATCTGAACTTTAAAAAAAAAATGTTTGGGGCATATCTTCTACATTTTTTCACCTTGAATAACCAGATTTGGTGAGCTATGACTTGATCTTTGACCTTTACTTTTGAAAATATTTGTCCGGGGCATATCTTCTATACTATATCACCTGAAGTAACCAGATTTGTAGACAGTATTGTGCTAATGGTGTGCTGACAGTTTGTTACTAATGATGAGGGTGTGCCGACAGTATGATACTGATGGTGTGTAGACAGTATTGTGCTAATGGTGTGCTGACAGTATTGTGCTAATGGTGTGTTGACAGTTTGGTACTGATGATGTTGTCAGTATGTCATGCTACTGATGTTGTGTTGACAGTTTGGTACTGATGGTGTTGTCAGTATATCATGATACTGATGGTGTGTTGACAGTTTGGTACTAATAATGTTGTCAGTATGTCATGATACTGATGGTGTGTTGACAGTATGATACTGATGGTGTTGTCAGTATATCATGATACTGATGGCTTATTAACAGTATGATACTTATGGTGTGCTGACAGTATTGTGCTAATGGTGGGTTGACAGTATGATACTGATGGTGTTGTCAGTATATCATGATATTGATGGCTTATTGACAGTATGATACTGATGTTGTGCTGACAGGATTGTGCTAATGGTGTGTTGACAGTATGATACTGATTGTGTTGTCAGTATATCATGATACTGATGGTGTGTTGACAATTTGGTACTAATAATGTTGTCAGTATGTCATGATTCTGATGGTGTGTTGACAGTATGATACTGATTGTGTTGTCAGTATATCATGATACTGATGGCTTATTCACAGTATGATACTGATGGTGTGCTGACCGTATTGTGCTAATGGTGTGTTGACAGTTTGGTACTAATAACGTTGTCAGTATGTCATGATACTGATGGTGTGCTGACAGTTTGGTACTAATGATGATGGTGTGCCGACAGTATGATACTGATGGTGTTGTCAGTATATCATGATACTGATGGTGTGTTGACAGTTTGTTACTAATAATGTTGTCAGTATGTCATGATACTGATGGTGTGTTGACAGTTTGGTACTGATGGTGTTGTCAGTATGTCATGATACTGATGGTGTGTTGACAGTATGATACTGATGGTGTGTAGACAGTATTGTGCTAACGGTTTGCTGATGGTGTGTAGACAGTATTGCGCTAACGGTTTGCTGATGGTGTGTAGACAGTATTGCGCTAACGGTTTGCTGACATTTTGGTACTAATGGTGTGTAGACAGTATTGCGCTAACGGTTTGCTGACAGTTTGGTACTGATGGTGTGTAGACAGTATTGTGCTAATGGTTTGCTGACAGTATGATACTGATGGTGTGTAGACAGTATTGTGCTAATGGTTTGCTGACAGTTTGGTACTGATGGTGTGTAGACAGTATTGTGGTAATGGTGTGTTGACAGTTTGGTACTGATGGTGTTGTCAGTATGTCATAATACTAATGTTGTGTTGACAGTTTGGAACTGATGGTGTTGTCAGTATGTCATGATACTGATGGTGTGTTGACAGTTTGGTACTAATGATGATGGTGTGCCGACAGTATGATACTGATGGTGTTGTCAGTATGTCATGATACTGATAGTATGTTGACAGTATGATACTGATGGTGTGTAGACAGTATTGAGCTAATGGTGTGTTGACAGTTTGGTACTGATGGTGTTGTCAGTATATCATGATACTGATGGTGTGTTGACAGTTTGGTACTAATGATGATGGTGTGCCGACAGTATGATACTGCTGGTGTGTAGACAGTATTGTGCTAACGGTTTTCCGACAGTTTGGTACTGATGGTGTGTAGACAATATTGTGCAAACGGTTTGCTGACAGTATGATACTAATGGTGTGTTGACAGTTTGGTACTGATGATGTTGTCAGTATGTCATGCTACTGATGTTGTGTTGACAGTTTGGTACTGATGGTGTTGTCAGTATATCATGATACTGATGGCTTATTGACAGTATGATACTGATGGTGTGCTGACAGTATTGTGCTAATGGTGTGTTGACAGTTTGGTACTGATGGTGTTGTCAGTATGTCATGATACTGATGGTGTGTTAACAGTTTGGTACTAATGGTGTTGTCAGTATGTCATGATACTGATGGCGTGTTGACAGATTGGTACTAATGATGATGGTGTGCCGACAGTATGATACTGATGGTGTGTAGACAGTATTGTGCTAATGGTGTGCTGAGAGTTTGGTACTAATGGTGTGAAGACAGTATTGTGGTAATGGTGTGTTGACAGTTTGGTACTAATGGTGTTGTCAGTATGTCATGATACTGATGGTGTGTTGACAGTTTGGTACTAATGGTGTTGTCAGTATGTCATGATACTGATGGCTTGTTGACAATATGATACTGATGGTGTGTTGACAGTATGGTACTGATGTTGATGGTACATTGTCAGTATGGTACTGAGGTTGATGGTACTTTGCCAGTATGGTACTGATGTTGATGATACATTGCCAGTATGGTACTGATGTTAATGGTACATTGTCAGTATGGTACTGAGGTTGATGGTACTTTGCCAGTATGGTACTGATGTTGATGATACATTGCCAGTATGGTACTGATGTTTATGGTACATTGTCAGTATGGTACTGATATTGATGGTACATTGTCAGTATGGTAGTGATGTTGATGGTACATTGTCAGTATAGTACTGAAGTTGATGGTACATTGTCAGTATGGTAGTGATGTTGATGGTACATTGTCAGTACTGATGGTGTGTAGACAGTATTGTGGTAATGGTGTGTTGACAGTTGGGTACTAATGGTGGTGTCAGTATGTCATGATACTGATGGCTTCTTGACAATATGATACTGATGGTGTGTTGACCGTATGGTACTGATGTTGATGGTACATGGTCAGTATGGTTGTGATGTTGATGGTACATTGTCAGTACTGATGGTGTGTAGACAGTATTGTGGTAATGGTGTGTTGACAGTTTGGTACTAATTGTGTTGTCAGTATGTCATGATACTGATGGCTTCTTGACAATATGATACTGATGGTGTGTTGACCGTATGGTACTGATGTTGATGGTACATTACCAGTATGGTACTGATGTTGATGGTATATTGTCAGTATGATACTGATGGTATGGTATGTCATAATACTAATGTTGTGTTGACAGTTTGGAACTGATGGTTTTTTCAGTATGTCATGGTACTGATGATGTGTAGACAGTTTGGTACTAATGATGATGGTGTGCCGACAGTATGATACTGATGGTGTGTAGACAGTATTGTGCTAATGGTGTGTTGACAGTTTGGTACTGATGGTGTGTAGACAATATTGTGCTAACGGTTTGCTGACAGTATGATACTAATGGTGTGTTGACAGTTTGGTACTGATGGTGTTGTCAGTATGTCATGATACTGTTGGTGTGTTGACAGTTTGGTACTAATGGTGTTGGCAGTATGTCATGATACTGATGGCTTGTTGACAGTATGATACTGATGGTGTGCTGACAGTATTGTGCTAATGGTGTGTTGACAGTATGATACTGATGGTGTGTTGACAGTATGGTACTGATGTTGATGGTACATTGTCAGTATGATACTGATGGTATGTTGCTGGTATTATTTTGCCACCTATGGTATGTAATTATTTGGTCACACTTTATTGACTACAGCCAGCTGCTGTCCAGTGTAACAGCTTGTTGTATTTATATATATACACTATGTATTACAGTGTATACAAAATATAAAGATTTGGGAATGAATGTTCTTTAGCTTGCAGGGACTAATGTAGTTGTTTTGCATCATACATCCTTAAACAATTTTTGTTTGAAAAGTGGCTTAACAGTCACTGTAGCTACCGATATAACATATTGTGTCATTGATACAATCAATTTAACATATGTTTATTTATTTCAAGACACATTTCTAAGCTGTATCAGTTATAAAAAAAAAGATGTCAAATTTAAACATGTACATTAATTTTGTTGCCATTCTAAAATCTCTCTGTCCTTTGTCTGCGAGCTACGTATTTAAACACTCTAGAATTTAGGTTTCCAATGTTGCCATCACAACACTCCAGAATTCAGATGTCCAGTGTTGTCATCCCAACACTCTAGAATTCAGATGTCCAGTGCACTTTCTAATACTGTAAATCAGACGTCCCATGTCTGCTAGCTAACACCATAATTAAGCTGAATCTAATATACGCCCTGGTTTATACTGGAGTCGAACACTGCCAGCGATACAGTAATTCCAGTCATTACAGCCCACCAGGGAAAGGTCAAACAACCCTACTTGGTTCTAGTTACTGGTACGGAGAGAGTGTGAGCAGGAAATCTCTCCCCAGATACAACTCAAGTTGGTATAGTGTGCATAAAACAATTCTGCTTTAGTTTAACATACCATAACCATCTAGTCCAGAATCTGCTTTCAGGGTTGTTTTTGAATACCCACATTATTATCTGAGGCTGGTATTATTCCTCCATATTGCAGTTCAAGTAACCTGCCGCTTGACAAATCTTCCTTCCATTTAAATAAAGTAGACTTATTTCTTCAGAGATCATCCCTAAATAAAGAGTAGTATAGGTAAAAATAAATATTGAATTGATAATATGTACCGTATTATAAAGATGAACTATTTTTAGCATACCAGGTCCAAATTAAAGGGCTAAGGTGAGCTTATGCCTTACTGTGGCATCATGATCACCTTAGCCCTTTAACTGTCAACAGTTTCTCTGAGCAACATCTTCTTCCGAGCTGCTAATTTAAATTTTGTTAAATTCGACTGGAAGCATCCCTGGGGGTTGGGGATTCAACATTGTACAAGTGCTTGGGCTGACTCAAGGGTCAAATATATATGAACAATTTTCAGTGAATTTTTGTCTGAGCTGTTAAAGTTTAAACCTTTGAAGATATCTTGATGAAAATTTAATATGCTTGCATCACCCACAGAAGTTAAACAGTGAAAAGTATTAAGATCATCATAACTTCAGCATGTGAAATAAGTGCATATACACATATTGGCTCATAAGGGGTCAAGGTTGGGGTTTTATTGGTCACAAAAAGAAACTTCTGGTTTGTTAAGATGGCTAATTTGTCCTATTTCATTGTTTTGTCTTTTCACCCCGAAAAATATAAGAATTAACTAACCTTAATTCTTGTTACTTCATCAACAAACCTTTATCTTTGTTCATTCATCTGTTCGCCCTGAAAGACAAAACAACAGGATTTCAAAGTAAATAAATCTTGTTCTTTTTGCTCCGAAAAAGACGAAACAACGAAATGGCACATATATTGGCCACTGTAGTTTATAGTGTAATGCAATGTTGAACTGTTTTGCATATAGGTAGTACAATATTGAACTGTTCAATATATTTGTTTACTATATCCTACCAGGGTATGGTGACTGAAGCCTGTCTACCTTGATCTAGCGCCACCATCACAATGGAGAAGAACGTGCTGAATGGAGGCACTTATACCTACGATGATTATGGATCCGTCAACAATGATGACAAAACAGTGCTATATGAAGATCACGTAAGTTCATTATAGAACTACTCCCTGTCTGTTGGAACAATACTTTATTTAAAGAGCCTTTTCTATGAAAAAAAATTGTAACAGTGTTTGACTTTTAAATTTTTGGGACCTGGTATATAGGTCTACCAGAATTCAGCAGAAGCTAGACCTATTGAATTTTAGGTAGACCTTCCTTGAGCCAGACAAAAAAATATACATGTTTCCTGTAACATGTAGGTAGGTAGGTAGGTAACAAATTTTATTTTAACAAATAATTTTATATAGTTAATAAAGGAGAGTGATCTTGACTTTGACGGTGCTTCTTTGAAATTGCCTTAAAAGGTTTAGGGTAGGAACAAAAAATAAGGGTAGTTAGGGTTACGGGAAACACCAAATATTTTCAGTTTGGCCTATAAACATTGAATGGTCAGTTTAAATCTTTAACTTTAAATCTGAATGCTTTTATTTACGAAAATACATGACAGGTGGAGTAGCAGCTCTGTATACTTGGAGACGGGGATTAATAGAAATAGAAAATTAGTACCCTTTTATGAAATAGGGGAAAACATGCGCTGTAATTGCATGACCAGTGTCCAGCGAGGGCTGCAGGCCAGAGCCAGGGGGGAGTACAAGAGGGGGCCATCGATCATCTTTATTTTTCAAATACATATATTTATCAAAAATGCTTCAAATTGACTAGTTTGTATGCATAGGAATAAAGGGTCTGTGTGAATGATATGATATTGTTCATACCTTAAACAGGGTTAGCTGTACACATGTAGACAGTGTCGTAAAATATCAGTAGTGACAACATGAACACAGGAAAAATGCAATAAAGTACTGTCATGGAACTGAAGGAAAATTAATTAATAATTAAAATAAATCACCAGGATATGAAGCATGGCAATGATTAAAGAGATTAAACGGAGCAAGAATTTCATTGTACTTTAATGTAAATTACTCTCCCTTCAGTCAAAAGTTTTGTTGGCCTGACAATCTTTCAGGCATGACTGAATAGACTTTCCATTTTTCAGTAGACTGATTTCTCCACAGGGTCTCAGACCAGGCCCTAAGGCATCTTGATTATACACACTGTCTTTGAGAAGACCCTCAGGACCTCTTGTTTCTACACAGTGTCTTTGAGCAGACCCTTAATTAGGACCTCTTGTTTCTACAGTGTCTTTGAGCAGGCCCTCAGGACCTCTTGTTTCTACACAGTGTCTTTGAGCAGGCCCTCAGAACCTCTTGTTTCTACACAGTGTCTTTGAGTAGGCCATCAGGACCTCTTGTTTCTACACAGTGTCTTTGAGCGGGCCCTCAGAACCTCTTGTTTCTACACAGTGTCTTTGAGCAGGACATCAGGACCTCTTGTTTCTCCAGGGTGTCTCTGACCAGGCCCTCAGAACCTCTTGTTTCTACACAGTGTCTTTGAGCAGACCCTTAGGCCTCTTGTTTCTACACAGTGTCTCTGACCAGGCCCTCAGAACCTCTTTTTTCTACACAGTGTCTTTGAGCAGGCCATTAAGACCTATTGTTTCTCCAGAGTGTCTCTGAACAGGCCCTAAGGACCTCTTGTTTCTTGTCTCTTTCTGGGCCTTTTCAGCCTTGTTTCAGCATCAAGTCAGGAACTGATCAATTGCAGGAGAGTATGGCCACTTAACTGTGTAACT
The DNA here is from genome assembly GCF_002113885.1 of Mizuhopecten yessoensis. Classification (NCBI taxonomy): domain Eukaryota; kingdom Metazoa; phylum Mollusca; class Bivalvia; order Pectinida; family Pectinidae; genus Mizuhopecten; species Mizuhopecten yessoensis. Next base: position 1,421,292 of record NW_018408493.1, read on the forward strand.
CTGTAACTGCCAGTTTATCTAAATTGTTCTATTATCGGAAGGATAATTAGGTTTGTACTTCATATTGTGAATGTCAAACGAGCATACGTCTACAGTCTGTAAACAGTATCTTGTAGAGCCAACATACAAAACCCCTTTGAAATCAATTACACAGACTATTCTGGACACTGCCTTAACCTAAAATTGTTATGGATTTAGATCAACAACATCCAAGTCCAAAGCCTGAGGATTTAATATTTTATGATGATCGGTATGTTTTATTATGGCTAGTACATGTATATATAATACTTGATAAAAGGGTAAATCTGTAAATGCTGACAGCTATGTTGTATAATTTGTCTTTGAAGTATAATCACAAACATTGATTTTGTATAGAATTATTGGTTGAAGGCATATGTTTATGACGAACACATGTGAAATATTTTGTATATGTGGCTGTTTATTGGCTTGATTATATTTGATATACAAAAAACACAGTGTTCAATGAGATATTGTTTTCCCCATTAGTGCTTTACCTTTCAGGGGTGAACTGTTCCACTAGTCTGACATCCGGGGCTAGTAGATTTAATGTTAGCCCTTGTGAACATTTTCAGGATTAATCATTGAAATATAGGTTGGACTAGGAGACTTTTTCAAGAATCTTGAAAAAGTCTCCTAGTCCAACCTATATTTCAATCAAGATCAATCATTTTGAATCTGGAATGGTACACCTTTGCCTTTCCCTAGGGATAGTGCATGTGTAATGTCATCATTCAATAATCATCCCCTCAGACCTGACTGATAGTTAGTCTGGCCAGATCTCAGTGTTATAGAGTAAGTCAGGATGTCACTAGTAGTGAAAAATATTCTGCCGCATCCATACTGCTGTGAATCCAACAACAACTCGGTTTATCAAAGCATGTAAGAATGTCAATGATAACTGAATAGACTGCCATGATCCAGTGTGTTCTGGTCATCCACAGGAGCCTGTGTAAATAAAATCCTCAGATGAACGGTTCTAATCCACCTACACACGCCTAGCATAAGCTGGTACACAAGCAGTTCAATGGCATATACATTAGCAGGTGTGCGATGCTGTCTTCAGTGCCTTGTGTCAATAACTGAATGTGTGTACATCTACCATGAAGTACCTGGTAAATATAATTAGCAGCCACATTTTCTGGCTGTCAATACAAAAGAGTTTAATTGCACCCACATGTCAGATCGGATACAGTAGCTATAGGTGTAGGTATATATATATATATGTATGTTCTTCAAAGGGGGATTTTCCGAATAAGATCATAGATTTTATTGGATATATTTCCATAGCAACCACAGGGATATCTACACATGGTTACACTTTTAAGAATCACCTTTTTGAAGGTATGAAGGCGTTGGTTAAATAGTTTAAGACTATGGACCTTTATAGTACAGGTAACATTAGTTTAAGATTAAAGTTTGTGGAGACCTTGCATAATTGGGTGTAGTTATTAAGACTGCAGACTGTTTGTACTTTAAGATAGTTGACCATGAAGGTATTGGTTGTAGTTTAAGATGATTGGTTGGTCGTTGAAGATGGTAGATCTCAAAGACCTTGGTTGTATATAGTATTAGATGATTGGTTGGTCCTTGAAGATGGTAGATCTCAAAGACATTGGTTGTATATAGTATTAGATGATTGGTTGGTCGTTGAAGATGGTAGATCTCAAAGACCTTGGTTGCATATAGTATTAGATGATTGGTTCTAGTTTAAGATGGAAGGTATCAAAGACCTTTATTGCTTGTATATATATAGTTTTAAATGATTGGATGTAATTAAAGACATGTAGATTTCCAAGACCTTAGTGGTACAGTATAACCTGTCTAATTCGGATGTCATGTGGACCAAATTATCTGGCCAGTTTACACAGGTGTCTGGTTTATACAGGGTCGGCATGTCATTTTTTTTTTGAAAATACAAAAATGTAGTGTTTTGCATACAAGCTGTATACAAGTGTGTCAACATAAACAACAGAGAAATGAGTCAATTGCAATGTTTAATTATTTACAAAATACACAGTATATAATACAAATAAAGGGCAACCCGACATTGGATAGTGCTAATTTGAAATTTGAAATTTCAGGACTGGAATGAAAAGGTTGTTTTTACATGGATTGCTATGCCAACTTTTGTGAAACAGTGCCGGTTTTCGGAATGGACAGGGTCTTGTTTATACAGGGTTTAACTACAATGATTATATAGGGAATATGTCGGGACCACAAATCACAGCCAGGTTGAGACGGGGATTACAGTTTAGACACGTTATACTGTAGTTTTTGATGACTGGGTCTAGTTTAAAATGGTTGGTCTCGCAGACCATAGTTGTAGTTTCAGATTATTGGTTGTAGTTTAAGAAGGAGATCTCAAAGATCATTGTGGTTTAAGACATGTAGATCGCAAACATCTTGGTTGTATTTTAAGTTGATTGGTCGTACCTGTAGTTTTAGATTGTATATCTCATAGACATTGGTTGTAGTTTAAGTTGATTGGTCCTACCTGTAGTTTTAGATTGTATATCTCATAGACATTGGTTGTACCAGTAGTTTAAGATTGTATATCTCATAGACATTGGTTGTACCTGTAGTTTAAGATTGTATATCTCATAGACATTGGTTGTAGTTGAAGTTGATTGGTCCTACCTGTAGTTTAAGATTGTATATCTCATAGACATTGATTGTACCTGTAGTTTAAGATTGTATATCTCATAGACATTGGTTGTACCTGTAGTTTAAGATTGTATATCTCATAGACATTGGTTGTAGTTTAAGTTGATTGGTCGTACCTGTAGTTTTAGATTGTATATCTCATAGACATTGGTTGTAGTTTAAGTTGATTGGTCGTACCTGTAGTTTTAGATTGTATATCTCATAGACATTGGTTGTAGTTTAAGTTGATTGGTCGTACCTGTAGTTTTAGATTGTATATCTCATAGACATTGGTTGTAGTTTAAGTTGATTGGTTGTACCTGTAGTTTTAGATTGTATATCTCATAGACATTGGTTGTAGTTTAAGTTGATTGGTCGTACCTGTAGTTTTAGATTGTATATCTCATAGACATTGGTTGTAGTTTAAGTTGATTGGTCGTACCTGTAGTTTTAGATTGTATATCTCATAGACATTGGTTGTAGTTTAAGTTGATTGGTTGTACCTGTAGTTTTAGATTGTATATCTCATAGACATTGGTTGTAGTTTAAGTTGATTGGTCGTACCTGTAGTTTTAGATTGTATATCTCATAGACATTGGTTGAAGTTAAGATGATTGGTTGTACCTGTAGTTTAAGATTGTATATCTCATAGACATTGGTTGTAGTTTAAGTTGATTGGTCGTACCTGTAGTTTTAGATTGTATATCTTATAGACATTGGTTGAAGTTGAAGTTGATTGGTTGTACCTGTAGTTTTAGATTGTATATCTCATAGACATTGGTTGTGGTTTAAGTTGATTGGTCGTACCTGTAGTTTTAGATGGTATATCTCATAGACAGTGGTTGTAGTTGAAGATAGTAGATCTCAAAGACATTGGCGTACCTGTAGTTTAAGATTGTATATCTCATAGACATTGGTTGAAGTTAAGATGATTGGTTGTACCTGTAGTTTAAGATTGTATAACTCATAGACATTGGTTGTAGTTTAAGTTGATTTGTCCTACCTGTCGTTTTATATTGTATATCTCATAGACATTGGTTGTAGTTCAAGTTGATTGGTCGTACCTGTAGTTTTAGATGGTATATCTCATAGACAGTGGTTGTAGTTGAAGATAGTAGATCTCAAAGACATTGGCGTACCTGTAGTTTAAGATTGTATATCTCATAGCCATTGGTTGTAGTTTGAGTTGATTGGTCGTACCTGTAGTTTTAGATTGTATATCTTATAGACATTGGTTGAAGTTGAAGTTGATTGGTTGTACCTGTAGTTTTAGATTGTATATCTTATAGACATTGGATGAAGTTGAAGTTGATTGGTTGTACCTGTAGTTTTATATTGTATATCTCATAGACATTGGTTGTAGTTAAGATGATTGGTTGTACCTGTAGTTTAAGATTGTATATCTCATAGTCATTGGTTGAAGTTAAGATGATTGGTTGTACCTGTAGTTTGTAGTTTTAGATTGTATATCTCATAGACATTGGTTATCGTTTAAGTTGATTGGTCGTACCTGTAGTTTTAGATGGTATATCTCATAGACAGTGGTTGTAGTTGAAGATAGTAGATCTCAAAGACATTGGCGTACCTGTAGTTTAAGATTGTATATCTCATAGACATTGGTCGTACCTGTAGTTTAAGATTGTATATCTCATAGTCATTGGTTGAAGTTAAGATGATTGGTTGTACCTGTAGTTTAAGATTGTATAACTCATAGACATTGGTTGTAGTTTAAGTTGATTGGTCGTCCCTGTAGTTTTAGATTGTATATCTCATAGTCATTGGTTGTAGTTTAAGTTGATTGGTCGTACATGTAGTTTTAGATTGTATATCTCATAGACATTTGTTGTAGTTTAAGTTGATTGGTCGTACCTGTAGTTTTAGATTGTATATCTTATAGACATTGGTTGAAGTTGAAGTTGATTGCTTGTACCTGTAGTTTTAGATTGTATATCTCATAGACATTGGTTATCGTTTAAGTTGATTGGTCGTACCTGTAGTTTTAGATTGTATATCTCATAGCCATTGGTTGTAGTTTGAGTTGATTGGTCGTACCTGTAGTTTAAGATTGTATATCTCATAGACATTGGTTGTACCTGTAGTTTTAGATTGTATATCTCATAGACATTGGTTGTAGTTGAAGATAGTAGATCTCAAAGACATTGGTGTTGTAGCTTATATGGTAGATCTAGACCATAAAGATATCAGTTGCAGTTTAAGACAATGGACCATGTAGGTATTATTTATAGTTTAACTTTATGGCCGCGAAATTGAAGTCATCTTTAACTTGTAGCATATGTGTCATCTTTTTCGTGTACTTAATGTTATCACTCACGGAAGTCAATTTGTGAGGTCCACGTTAATACCTAGTAACAACAATCATGCACCAGCCCGCCTAGGAAAAGAAAATCAATTGAAAATTTTATGTCCTCTCTGGTCGATATCTCATTAGCTGGCAATCTTCCAGTACAAGTTATTATTACAGTGCTGCAAGCTGTACCTCATGGTTTTGTCATCATCTCAATAAAAGTCAGTTTATTTATATAACATCAGCAGATACTTTGACCAGGGAAAATCCTGGAATTTGAGAGCAGCGGGCCATTTCAACAAGTTTTAGTCAATATCAAAATCAAGAGGTGCCATTCTAGGTAAAATTAATAAAAAAAATGGAACATGGAGGGGTCAATTTCAGGTATGAGGGGTCATTGGCCCTAGGGCCCCCTCAAGGATTATCCCTGCTTTCACGTTACTTCATGAAAAAGGAGCTTATATTAGCAGACCAGTGTAGTCTTGTAGGCTACAGTGTGTCATGGGCAAACGTGTTATGTCTGTGGTACGAAGTAATGAAAAACAGTGGATCGACACGATTGAGGTATTATAGCTACCTGAATTGAAGATGATGTTTCACTATAAACATAATCGCACCCATAAATAAAATTTTGACATACATTAAGTTCATTTTTGAATTGTTACAGTACATGATAAAACCAGGGGTTGGGTAATTACCCATAGAAAACAATATGCTAGAGTGCCCAGCTTAAGCAGACTTGTGCTGATCAATATAACATTGAGGCCACATACATGTATATATATACTTCATGCAATGGAATGGAGGTCCAGCTGGTGGAAGATGATTTGATCATGCAGTATAAGTCAAGTCAATGAAGTACAGTTGCTGACCCATTGACAATGTATTATACATGTATATATGCATGGCCTCACTGTACAGTAGTGATTTGTGATCAGTGATCAATAGCTTTATCATTTATTCAACGAGTCAAAATTACACAATTTACTGTTATCTTGAACCATTAATAATGAACCTGAAATCACAGCTAAAACTTGAGCTTTGTTATTCCGAAAAACTATAATAGCAATTGCATCAGTACAACTACTATGCAAACAAAAATACATTGCAAAAAGCTTTTTCACAGATAACTGCATTTTACTATGAGGACATTGAGGTGGTTTTTTTTGCTGGGGTTTGATTTTGGCATTTAAAAGCATCAAGTTCAACATCTCCATTGCCAAATTTTATTTAAGACATTTTAGTCCTCCCTCAATAATATGTGTATGAAACATCAGTTTTATTCTTTAAATTGCTAAATCAATGTCAAAGAAGCAAGAAAAGTCGCTAGAACACATGTCTATCCCAGTCACATTAATTTTTCGAACCACAAATCAAATTACAGCTTTCGGCAGTGGTACAGGATCCTTATAGTTGTGGTGAATGAATTTGAACCTCGTTTTCTGAAAGGAACCTAGTATTATACAGATCAAGACAATAACATCTTTTTGGGTAGAAATGCAGGCCCCCACTTAAGTAACACTTTTAACTTTTCTTTTTTCCTGTTTTAATAAGCAACTCTTACCATGCTAACCAAAATTGGTGTCATTAACCATTTGTAAGGGGACAGCGGTGGCCAAGTGGTTAAGGCGTCTGACATTTTGCTAGCACTATCCCCTCCACCACTGGGTCATGGCTTCGAAATCTTTGTGCATGGGGCAGTCGCAAGGTACTGGCCATAGGTGGTTTTACTCTGGGAACCCTGGCTCTCTGCCACCACCACCAAAACCTGACACGTCCTTCAATGACCATAGCTGTTAATAGGACAACAAACACCAACACACCAAACCAAACCATTAAACATTTTATGGTCTTAAACAGGTAGTTATTTTCAGGGTTGTATCAAAATCCAAAATGACCATACTGTCATTTGAATTTACTGAGTTATTTCTTTGCTAATTCTAATTTCTACCAAATCAAAAGGCTAGTTAGACAAAAAAAAATACACACGCAAGGAAGTTTGTGGTTTGGAGTGCTAGTTAAAGGTTCCATTGACTATAAATAGTGTCTGTTCATCACTCTATAATAGATTGTCTTCATCACATATCCATTGAAATCAGTCTTCATCACATATCCATTGAAATCAGTGTACTTGTCTAGAACTTGGATATATCTCAAATGAGATCATCTTTCAGTGTGCTCGCTGCAAGGTGAAGGTCATTGTTAATTAAGTTACTTTAAATATGTATTTTGTTTCTGCTGTAAAAGGCTCATTGACAATCTTGTTTTCTCAAAACTTGGTACAAGTGCCAAACACTTTTTAAATATTAAACAAGTTTGTGTTTCTGAGTTCTTTCTAAAGGTCAAGGTCACTGTTATTTATGATTTTATGTGGTCCTCCTTGCAATTGCCCTGTAAGGAGGCTACTTTATGATCGCAATTAACCCATTAACCCCTGAAGTCACATTTGAACCTTACCAAATCAAAGACTGGGCAAGTCCAGTTTAAATATGTAAGGGTGAATGAGTTAAATAATCAATGTATTGACAGTTTATATTTGCTCAGCTGATGTCAAATGTTGAGTTAAGTTTTCTTGCAACGATAACAATGTACTGTGATAGTTTAAGTTCTAGCATTTGGATATATATTTGCCTTGTGACTCTTTAATCTGATTGCATTTTTTTGTGGTGAGGAATTTTTCACATTGACAGGGTTCTGAAATAAAGATTCTGTATATCTATAGTTTATATAATCCATAAACATCAGTCCGCCTGAAGAAGCCAAATAAGGTAGAAATTAGGCCTGGCGGTCAGTCTTGTATACTTTTTATTTTATCCATAAAATATGTTTTCCTATTTTTTTTGCATTTATTCACCCAATGTAAAGAATGACAGATTTTCCACACAGTGAATAAACCTGTAATACATGGATTACATTCTTGTCACCACTGATGCCATTTCTTATACCTGTGTCAAAATATCAGTTACAAACCAAACAGTGCATACCAGACATATATATATATTGTATATTTTATGCTCGTTGTAATTGGGAAAAGGGGTCTACATTATGAATTCACATGCATGAAATGTTATTTTGGTAAGGTTGGATATTAACTGGGTATTGATTGCTTTTCTTTTATCTTGAAGAGTTCTGATGATGGTGGGATTGAAATTGGAGCTCGTCCCTATTCCCCGGGGGATGACCGCGGCTGCTTCTTCAAGGATGGCTACAGACGGATAGGTCAGGCATATATATATATAACCAGGGCCCGTATTCATGAAACTGTTATCATGCTCAAGTATGGATTCTGTGCTCAAGCCAGCTTTCTTGTAACCCACCTAAATCATGTCAACGATCAAAAAGTCAAATTTAAAAATTGAAAACAGTATTCGGCTTCAAGTTTCTTCAATTTTTGTCCAAAACTTTTAACAATTTTTGTTTTTAAATAATTTATAACTGGGACAAGAAATCAGACTTGAGCACAAAATTCATGCTTGAGCATGAGAACGGTTTCATGAATACGGGCCCAGGGGTCCTGGTTATCTTATAATTACTATAACATGTGTTTCAATTTTATTTATCTGGATCATCCATAGTATTAAGTTCAAATTTTTCTCACCCAATTAAATTTGTTTGTTTTGTCATGTTGGTAGTACTGTATACTGTGACATTTTTGCTGCAACTTAATTTCCGCCTTTTTCGCCTTCCGTAATGAGGGTAAATTTACCATTACAATGAATATTTGTAAACAATATAATTTACATAGTAATCAAATGTGAAGGGCGAAATTAATATTGAGCGAAAATGGACTTTACCGTTGAAGGGAAATTTGACTGATAGAATATTTCCCGGTATACATTATATAAGATGGTATTTTAAATCCTGAAAATTGTAAGCTAAAACTTAAAACTTACCTTCCATTATAATAATGTATGATTGATTACTATACCTTGAGTTATGACTACAGCCTCTTGTACCCAGTGAAATCTGTCCATAAGCATACAGTACATTGTCACGTCAGATTTTGATAACCATCCATTAATGTCCGTATCGTGGATGTTACAGACTTTATATTAGTATACGAAGAGGAGGTGGAGAAGAAGGTGAAAAGCAACAGTGTTGAGATTGAAAAATTGGAGAAATGGCGTGCCAAGTTTCTCAATAACATCCGTAAAACAGGACTGGAAATTGAGGAGGTAGGAATGTTTGTGGTGGATACTGAGTTGGTTTTACCAATGGTCTCACCTGGTCCAAAGGACTGAAGTTAGCTTATGCCATACTCTGCTGTGTCATTTGTCCATTAGTAAGTCTGGTGTAGGTCTGTCCATCAGCAATTTCGCAAACAACTTCTTCTGAACTGTGAAAGGAATTTCACTATTTTTGGAAACATCCTTAGGTAATAATGGTGAATCAAAATTAAAGAAATAGAGGGAAGGCTGAGGGGCAAGCCATAAAGGGTAATTTGGCCATATCAGCCATATCTCAGGTGGGGAAGTTTCAAAATTGCATAAATGAAGGGGCTTGTCCTTCCAAGGGGCTGGACCAAAAATCGGTAATTTAGTCATATTGCTTTTAGTGACTTGTTTTCTTGTACTTTGAGATCTATATTGGCTCTATTAGATTGGAAGCTTTTCAGATGGTAGAGATTTAAAATTGTACAAATAAAGGGGCTGACTGATAGGGACTGAGGGGTGGTGCCAAAAAAGGAGAATTTGGCCATATTGCTTTAAGCAACTTCCCCGATGGAATTGTGTGATGCATAATGATATCAGCCATGTTTAGTTAGGAGAATTCTTAGGTATGGTTAATCAGAAATGTAGAAGCAAAGGGGCTGACTCCTAGGAGTCGTCTGAGGGATGGAGCCTAAAAGGAAATGGTTGAGATCATTTGCAATGTTACTTTTAATAAATCGATACAACAGTATGTACGGCTGTTTAATTTTTCTGAACCGTTATAGCTTTGTGTAATGTTGATCTTTATATTACAATAAAGCTCGTGTCAATTTTGTTTCGGGAGACAGATCTATGTAAGCAGTTTGCTTGTTTGTAAAATTCTTTTTATTGTTGATATTTTTTATACAAACCTGAGCAGCTGATTACTGACTTTAGCATCATTGGTTGTTTTTGCTCATTGTTTATTTGTCATGTTACAGGAACGGGTGCAAAGTAAGAAAAAGATTACCACTTTTATAAAATTGCACGCTCCCTGGGATGTATGCTGTTTCTATGCTGAGGACCTGTGTATGAGGGCCCCTTTACAGGTAAAATAACTTAAGGGCTCTGTTAGGTCAAACTTGAGATTACAACCTACAGGTAGCGTTATAAATTAGAAAAAAATGTAGAATTGTTGAGATTTGGACAAATTTTAAAGCAACATTATTAAAAAGAAATTAATACAAGAAAATTGATTTTGGCACAGAATCCATGCTTGAGCATGAATTCAAATTGTTTTATTGATTTGGGCCAAAAAGTGATGAAAGAGGGGTTCCTATATCCAGTAAAGAACTGGTTCCTATTTTCTATAGTGGTTAAGAACGAGTTCCTATTTTCTATAATGTTAATGGATTAGTTCCTAGTTTCCTTTGTGATAAAGGTCTGGTTTCTATTTCTGATTGACATTCTGTATTTCAGGCCCACCCTAACCCGTCAGACAACTGGTCAGACAAGGTGCTCACCACTCTGAAGATCCCTAACATGATGAGTGCACACGTCCCCAATCCTCCCCTTGACTACTACACCTGTGTGTTCAAAAAGTCAAAGCTAGACAGGTGAGTGGTCTTTTGGAAAATACCTGAATTTAATTACACTTCTAAAGATTAATTCAGTGAGTATATAAACATATTGTTGTGTATCAATCCTGACGGAAATATGTGTTGATTAAATAGAGCCACAAGGATGTGCTTGTATTGACAGGTATCAGCTGAAATTGATTCAGTCCCTGATTCTCCTATTGAGTGTCAAAGCTATATGGTCTTTGAAAGTTGACCTAGTACAGATAATTCATCTTGTGTGATCAAATTCACTCCGCAAAATCAGCATTTGAATAGTAAGATAAACATTCATCTAGTTTTATCAAAATTTTCTTGAGCAAGATCAGAATTTGCCTAGAAACATCAAAAATTGCCTGTCACCTGGTCCGAAGGACCTGTGTGCTAGATTATGCCATGGCGTGGCGTCTGTCGTCCGTCAACTTTTCCTGCAAATCGCTACTAGTCATGAACGACGAAGCAGATTTTGACCAACTTTGGTCAGAAGCATCCTTGGGAGAAGGGGAACACATTTTGTATAAATGGTGGGTCTGGCCCCCCTAGCGGCATAGGGGTAGCTTGCCCCAATAGGGGAAATATAGCAAATTCTTTAAAATCCTTCTTCTTCTGTAGGAATGAAAGGATTTGTTCCATATTTTGTCTGAAGCATCTTCGGGTGAAGGGGAACCAATTTTAAATAAACGGTGGATCTGGCCCCCCTGGGGGCTGAGGGCGGGGCCAATAAGGGAAATAGAGGTAAAACCTTTATAATCCTTCTTCTATCATAGGGATTAAGGGATTTTATCCTAATTTAGTCTGGAGCATCCTTAGGCCAAGGGGACTCAATTTTGTATAAGCAGTGGGTGTGGTCTCCCAGAGGGCAGAAGAGCAGGCCCAAAATTTTGTATAAGCAGTGGGTGTGGTCTCCCAGAGGGCAGAAGAGCGGGCCCAATAGGAGAAATAAAGGTAAAACATTTAAAATCATTCTTCGACCATTGGGATTGAGGGATGTTATCCTTATTTAGTCTGGAGCATCCTTGGGCCAAGGGGACTCAATTTTATATAATTGGTGGGTATGACCAATCCTAGGGGCATAAGGGTGGGGCTCTGTTTCAAGTTTGTTCTCGCTATATCTCAAGTACTGGATGGATCTTTTCGAAATTTCCTACAGCACCTACCATGGAGTGCTATATTTTTACTTCATACCAATTATTTTAAACATATTCAGGTGAGCGATAAGGCCCTGTGGGCCTCTTGTCAATGGCCATATAACACCTTGAGTGAAGCACATGGGTCTTTCATTCTGTAATTTACACTACGTGTTTACCATAGGTTCCTTGGGAGTGATAACCACGACACATACTTCTCAAACACCCAGAGGACCCGGGTCGTAAACGAGGTCTTGGGCCGCACAGCATATGGCAAGCGGAAGCGGGCTGAAATTGGGATTGACAGATTGTTGGAAGAAAATGTGTTCAAGGGAGCCTACCCCCTACATGATGTAAGTACCCAAGGTCAGACCAAACGTTGCACCATATATTGTAACAGATTAATTACATTCATATAAACAGAGTAATTGCCCTTTGTACTGTATATAGTGTTGCCATAATATACTACTGTAAAAATGGATTTTTGTGTGTGTGTAGAAATGTTTGCAGTGTGACTCTTTTCACTGATCATGGTGTGGCCTAATTTCCTTTGCATTTGCAGTGGTTCTGGAATCTATATCATTCAAAATTCTAAAAATAAATATTTGCATGTGGATATATTTGCATGTGGATATATTTTCATGTATTTTCATGTGGATATATTTTCATGCTAATTTACTCCATGATGAACTTGAGAATTTTCACACAGTGAACATTTTCTCTTTTACACTCTATACAAAGTGTCCTGGATATTTGCCAACCTAGATTTCCTGACTGTTTTCTTGCAGGTATCATAAAACACCTCAAATCAGCAAGAACATTTCCATCTTCACTCCAGAAATCAAGATTCTTGCAATATCAAACTCCGCTCAAACTTATTTCAGTGTTTGGGACTTGCATTCTGTTTTGACATATTTCTAGGTGTTAGGAATGGTAAAGAATATACCTCAACATGTCGTTTGTTACCTGTGTGTGTTACAGGGACCGTTTGAGGTGCCCAAACACTTTGTGGCGCCCGAGTCACTGAGTGCCCGGCAGATATTGTACCATTACTGGGCCCGCTGGGGAGTGTGGTATAAGTACCAGCCCCTCGACCACATCCGAGAGTACTTTGGAGAGAAGATTGGCATTTACTTTGCTTGGCTAGGTAATTATTTCTACAATTCAATTACCAGAAAATGAAACACAAAGATAATATATTAGCAATTTGTTGGTATGATAAACAGTAAAAGATTATTGTATTTGTATAAATTGTCAACTGTTTGGCCATACATATATACTGTTAATATTTCTAGGGTATTGTTAGTCTGAAGCATAAGAGCTACGATAGCTATAGCTGTGCTTCTTGATTGATCACAAGGTATACTTATACTTGTTCCATGGTCTGAGACAAGAAGACAAATTCAAATGTCATGTCATCGTAAATTCTCTAAAAATAATATTTCAAATCCTAGAGAACGTTCATATAATAAAGACAATGATATATTACAGGGTTCTACACTGCCTGGCTGTTACCCGCAGCAGTGGTTGGGGTCATCGTGTTCTTGTATGGAATCATCACGTGGTCCGGTAACACTCCTGGGTAAGTGTTTGTCACTGTCAGCTAAAGACATTATGTATATACTATATGTGTACCTTAATCAGCTGGATCACTGTGCGTGTGAATGGATTAGGATTACTGACTTACCAAACAAGGAACATACTTTTTAAGGAAAAAAACCATAAGGAACATATTGGTTTATGTTTTTACAGGTCTAGTAAAATAAGGAGGATATATACTTTGTGTGAGAAGTTTAGAATACATGATTTGTGCCAAAAGAAAGAAGATTAAATATTGACAAGCTATTATTTTGTCTGTTTGTAGTAATGAAGTATGTGACAGTGGTCAAAAGTACAAGATGTGCCCGCTGTGTGACGAAGATATCGGCTGTGCCTATTGGTACCTGTCAGACGTCTGTATCTACACTAAGATTGCCTATCTGTTTGATCACCCTGCGACGGTTCTATATGCTGTGTTTGTATCATTCTGGGGTAAGTACATGAATTAACTATCTCGGAACAAAGGCTCATGGAGTATTCTTGAAAACCAACCAGGGCCACACCCATCCCCATTTACATGGTTTTCAGTTGTTTTGCTGTCTGATATACCCATGTCCTACACTATTCTTTATTAATCCCTTACCAGTTAAGTTCAGACGACTATAGGGTTGTTTTTATGTCTGTCCGATATATTCATTTTGGACAAATTTGGACATGATTTCTCGACAGGTGTTTCCTGTAGGTTCTAGGGAAGAATAGGCTGCTGTATCTACTACATATATGTTGGAGACTGCTAATGTGGGTCCCCAGCACAATCATTAATTTCTCCCCTGTCTTCTGCTAATTAGGACACATTGCAGATATCAAATGTTACCTGCTGCTCTCTCATCTGCCTGAAAACCTTCATGTTTCCTAGTGCCTTGCTTGGCAATACCTCACTTTTTGCCTTATGGTTGAGCATTCGCCCAAGTTGGGTTGGCAATGGTCTCCAGGCCGGGACATACAAAAAGTCCTTAAAAATGGCAGTTGTTATTCCCTGCTTTACGTTCAGCATTTAGGGTTATCACAACAGCTGGTTTACCCATTGTCAGTGTTATGTGACTGGATTGAATACTATGTAGGGTGCCTTCCGCATTGTATTTCAATGAGGTAGCACTTTAAAGTCTGGTTCCGATCCTCGCTTAAATAACTTGACTATGTTTTCCTTACAAATCTAATAATAATAATAATATACAACATTTATATAGCGCCCTATATAATTTGTAAAATTATTCTAAAGTGCTTAACATCATATTGATAATAGTATTATTTATAATTGTGAAACAAAAACAAAGGCTTACAATCACTTTAATACATTAAGCAAGCAGATTATCATCACAACGTACACATGAATGAATAAATAAAGGTTCAAGGTCATAGCTAAGTGTCAAGTTATTGTAATGCTGCAAGTCCAGTTTTGGTGAGCCAGTATGACTTGCACCACAAGTTCACTTTTAAATAATGTCCCAGTTTCCAGGCTCTGCACACTTTATGTTATATTTCAGCGGTAACATTCCTGGAATACTGGAAAAGGAAGAATGCTTCGCTGGCTCACCACTGGGACGTGATGGACTTTGAGGAGGAGGAAGAACGTCCCCGCCCTGAGTACACGGCCAAAGCCACAAAGTATGAGAAAAATCCTATCACAGGTGTCAAGGAGCCTCATTTCCCCCAGCGGGATCGCATCCCCCGCATCCTGTCTGGTATAGCAGCCATCGTTATAATGGTGAGTGACTGCTGTGATGCTTTTTCCCGCGGCGGCGACATAAAGTTTTTGCATTTAACTGCATTTCGTTTCACTGAAAATATAAGTGCTAGACCAACCAAACTTGGACCATAGATGCATTATAAGTTGTGTATCGCAACCTATACATCCAATGCTGGATGCAGCCTACCATTCATGGTCCATTGATTTTGTCAACATTAAGTTTTTGCATTTAAGTAAGTTTCTCTGATATGTGCATTGATGCACAGGTGAAAGATATCAATCCGAATTGCTTGTTAGTTCATCTAACATGATTTTTTGGTTTGTTTGATTGAATTACTTTTATTTATATCCAATGTCACGGGGTTAAACGTGTCAAAATTGAAGAAGAAGAAAGAAAAGAAAAAACAGGTAAGCAGCTAATGCCTGTGGGCCTCTTTTTATGTTTTCTAGATGGCGCTGGTGTTGATCTTCATCGTGGCTGTGATTATGTACCGCGTGCTGATCAGTATTCCGCTGTTCCAGAGTCAAACCCTACGACCAAAAGCTGCACTTATTGCTAGTTCCACCTCTGCTGTAGTTAATCTTATTCTAATTATGGCGCTCGGCAAAGTGTACGAAAAATTGGCCCTCAAACTCACTCAGTGGGGTAGGTATTACAGCTTGCTCTGAAATTGAATAATAATAATAATATACAACATTTGATATAGCGCCCTATCTAGCTAACATAAGCCACTCTAAAGCGCTTTACAGTACATAGATATACAATTATGAATCCTTCAGTTTGGTGTGAAAGCTCGCTATCAAACTCAGAGTAGGTAAAAGTTCATTTTGAAACTGAATCTTTAAGATAGATGGGAAAGTTCACTATCAGACCATTCAGTTTGGAATGTGAAAGCTTGTTCTGAAACTGAAGCTTTGAGAAAGACGTGAAAGTTCACTGTCAAACTCACTCGGTTTGGAATGTGAAAGCTTATTTTGAAACTGAATCTTTGAGAAAGACGTGAAAGTTCACTCTCAAACTCACTCGGTTTAGAATGTGAAAGCTTGTTTTGAAACTGAATCTTTGAGAAAGATGTGAAAGTTCACTGTTAAACTCACTCAGTTTGGAATGTGAAAGCTTGTTCTGAACTCAGTCTTGGAGATAAATGTCAAAGGTTACTATCAATCGCGGAAAGATAGGTATAGAAGCTCATTCTGAAACTCAATCTTTGAATTAGACATGAAAGCTGACTATCGAGATCGCTCAGAGAGAGGTCATTTTTACATTTCTTAAACTTGTAGTAATTAGAAAAAAACCTCATAGAATGAATTTAAAAAAATCAGAAATATAATTAAGACTGAGCATATTGTAAATTTGATCTGGGATAATTGAAACAGTTTTCTTACAAAAAAATTCTTATTTTTAATGGAATTTTTTCAGAGATGCACCGAACGCAGACGGAATACGAGGACCAACTCATATTTAAAGTGTTCATTTTCCAGTTTGTCAACTTTTACTCCTCCATCATATACATTGCATTCTTCAAGGGGAGGTAAGTGAAATGTACATAGTTCATTCTTCAAGGGGCGGTAAATGAAATGTACATAGTTCATTCTTCAAGGGGAGGTAGGTGAAATGTACATAGTTCATTCTTCAAGGGGAGGTAAATGAAATGTACATTGTTCACTCTTAAAGGGGAGGGAAGTGAAATGTACATAGTTCATTCTTCAAGTGGAAATAGGTCTAATGTATTTGTCATTCTTCAAGGGATGGTGAAATTTATATATATTGCGGTCAATCTTCAAGGAATGGTAAATATCATGTTATTATGTATAGTCAGTCTATGACAAAATAACAACTTAAATAACTGTGTTCCACTGCAGGCAAAATGCCTCAAAATTCCTTAATGCCATATTTTGTGTTTAATATTCTGAGAGTAACTTTGTTTTATTGTACCAGAATTTATAAATTGGTTAGAAATGATGTGTAAATGAAATCAAAATTAATGTATTTTCAGATTTGTGGGATATCCTGGCCACTATGATAGGATGTTTGGTTTACGTAATGAAGAGGTAAAATTCATGTGTTCGTAGGTAGCAATATACAGTAGAAATGGCCCGACTCTGAAAAACAAGGCACATGTCGAGGAAATGTAAACACAGCGGATTTACCCTACACAACACATATATACATGTATATATATTTGTAAACTGCATTACATTTACAATACATATAAAGTACTGAGAAGTGTATAAACCTCTTTTTTCTATGTATGTCACTTGTGTGAAAACCATGGTTACCACATCAAAAATCACCAAAAAATGCAAAAAAAATGCTATTTTTGATCTAAAATTTGACCCCCGCAACTAGTTTTTTTTTTCCTCAGTTCTGTCTGAAATTAAAGATTACCTACTTGGTTGCAGAATTATCTTGGTCCCAGTAAAATTGTAAAACTTGATTTTTTGCAATTTTCCGTCGTGTGCTGTTGTCAAAATTTTACCTCCTGTAAAGCTAGCTTTGCATGTGTAGGCACCCTTTCGGATTTAGGCCAAAATTTTGGTCTCGAATTTTTTTTATTTTACAAATGTGAAGCTCACATAGCCCACTTCATGCTTATACCAATTTTAGTACAGTTTTATTTTTATATTTTTAAGCCGCTCTTGGCGAGAGCCGAGCGGCTTATTAATATTGTCCAGAGAAAGAAATGACGGACCCACTTCCGTTCGGGGTGCGTGCGCATACTTCAGTCTTGCATGCTTCCGCTATATAGTTTCGTAATCGCAAATAGAAAGTAGAATCTCTGACACTCACCTGTGGGTTACATAAAGTTTTCCGATACTCCTCTCCAAATAATAATCATTACCTTAAATAATTGCTGGAAAAAAAATGCTTATCTCCAGTGCATTCTACGAGTGTTATGGTGGTGAAATTTGTGCACTAAGTTTGAGCGTTTTAGCAACTCGGTTTGCGATCTGAGGAGTGTTACGCGTGTGAAACACATATGATTCGAGAAAGCACATGTGAAGACTGTCAAGCATTGACTCTGTCTGTAGAAGGAAGAAGTAAATATATATACTTATAAACCGTATGAGTGATGAAGTATAACCTCTATTTTGATGTTTGAAACGGGAACGTAATATGACATATCGTGCTTAGGTTGATAACGGTAATGGCTCGGAGACGAGACGATATGTGAACTGTGTATGCTTATCAAACATTTCTGTAACACAGCATGCTATTTCTGGTATATTGATTTATGAAAGTGTAACAATTTAAGAACATCAAACAACAGCCGCTGCTGTTTGACAAGAATTGGCGCCGTGTCAAAATAGTATCCAATTTGGGGTAAGGGAAATAACTCTTGCGTTGTTAAAGATACATTGAGAAATATAATTCAAATATATTCGAAGAACATTTGTAAGATTTTGTATATTCAATGACGGTAAATATAGTCGCTACATATATCAATAATTATAATTAATATGAATAAATAAAAATAAAAGGAGTACAATGTCTCTTTTCTCCATGCATGTTTTCCCACTACTGTTAATTATCCTTCATTTCACAAGCACAAAATGCACGTATTCTTTATTATCCATTCACCGATTGCAATTCTGCACTTAAATGCTCATGTCACATCATTGGAGGATGCTAATTAATGAAAATTACAGCAATGCATCACACTTAAAGAGGGTGAAAAAAGAGGAGAGGGAGAAATGTTTTTAAGGCATCATTTGGGAGGCGATTGATTTTGAAAATCCCAAAGGCAACATCATCACATGACCTGATTTTCAATTAGCAGAATACAGAACACATATCTGAGGTATTATAGTAGATATTGATGCTCAATGTGTTACTGAAGCAATTAAATTTAAAGTGGTGAGCGGCTGTAATGTCACACTGACATAGTTCTAGTTTTTACATATCATTATACAGGGGTTAGCCATTTAACAAAAATATCACCCATGGCCACAACCCTCTACTGTACACTGCTACCGTAGAAAGACTTTCTGTTTTTTATTTTATTGAGAAAAATTACAGTGTAGGACATGAATTAATTCGTAATATATGATTATTACTACATTTTCTTGCATAAATTTTGTTATGATTAAATCATTCCTTTTGTGTGTTACCTCACAAGCAATGAATTATATGTTACAAAGACTGACGCTACATTTTATTGTCAACTGATATTTATGTCACAAGTTAAGGACAAGTGACCTGACGTATACACACTGAAAAAAGCTTGTACACATTCCTGCAGGGATACTGTGATGGAAACTTGTCCACTTTAACATTTGCTGGTACTGTGTCGAATTGACAGTGGGTAAACCGAGGATGATGGCCCTCTGTGGTCGCGTTACTAGTGGGTCATAAAGGTTGCCCCCCCCTCTAACCACCTCCCCCCTCTAACCACCTCCCCCCTCTAGCCACCCCCCCCCTCGAACCACCTCCCCCCTCTAACCACCTCCCCCCTCGAACCACCTCCCCCCTCTAACCACCTCCCCCCTCTAGCCACCCCCCCCCTCGAACCACCTCCCCCCTCTAACCACCCTCCCCCCTCTAACCCCCCCCCCTCTAACCACCTCCCTTCTCCCAAAAAAAAATCAAAGGTGGACGGGGTTTGGGTTACAATTGTTTTAATACAGCTTTCTTCACTACTGTACCCCTCTCTCGACTGAGAACTTTAAATATTTACGTAATCTCTGACTCACACCTGACTTATAATACACTTGATCCTGTATCTGCACCCTAGATAGAGTTGGTGCAATCCCCCCCTTTTCCCAGCAGTTTCTTTATTGAATTATAATATATCAACCTTGTCATATCCAGACTCTGTTTGATATGGAAACCAGTGTTGTTTAAAATACCAATCTTGTATAAGATACCTGGTTAACAGGATTTGTTTTTTTATCTGACAGTGCAACAACGGTGGCTGTCTGATGGAACTCGCCCAGCAACTAGCTGTCATTATGATAGGCAAGCAAGTCATTAACAACGCACAGGAAATACTTGTACCGTAAGTTATCTATTTCACACATTGAAAAAATATTAACAACGGATAGAAAATACTTGTACTATAAGTTACCTCCCTTAGGCAAACAAAATCACATTTGCACTAGCTCATTCCATAAGTTACCTATAGTACCTAATTTAGTTACGTAATATCAAGTGATGAAAAGTCTAGAGCTGCTTGATTTGAACTTTGTTTTTAAATAAACATAACGTTGTATATTGTAAGTGAAACACCAGGGGGAACCCAATTAACCTTAAAACAAATGACACATTAAAAATGTATAATTTATCAGAGTCCGAGCCAATATGGTCACAGTTTTCGTGTAACTAAGACATCAAACCCTAATTCTGAACATTGTCATGTTGTTATTTCAGAAAATTAAAATTGTTCATCCATCGTTTGAAAGTGAATCTTGACAAAAATATGGTGAGGACCCGTTGGGAGGAAGATTACGAACTTCTGGATAATGAGGGACTTTTTGAAGAGTACCTAGAGATGGGCAAGTACACTGCGTATTTCATATATAGGTATCTAAGCTCTTTGTGTTCAAACTTCTATGTTGTATATGTATGTACTTCAGGTTGTGTAAATTATTACTTTATATCTTCTTTCAGTGCTACAGTTTGGTTTTATTACGATATTTGTGGCGGCGTTCCCGCTGGCCCCTCTGTTTGCCCTTCTGAACAACTGGGTGGAGATCCGCCTAGATGCCCAAAAATTTGTATGTGAGACACGGCGCCCTGTTGCTGATCGTGCCCAGGACATAGGCGTCTGGTTCTCAATTCTCGATGCTCTTGCCCAGCTAGCTGTCATTAGCAATGTAAGTTGGAACAGTAATCATAAGAACTGTAAAGTAAATGTAACTATCATACAGTAAATATTAGTGGTGTACAGTAAATAAGTGTTATACAGTAAATATAAGTGCTATACAGTAAATATTAGTGTTATACAGTGAACATAAGAGCTATACAGTAAATATAAGTGTTATACAGTTAACATAAGAGCTATACAGTAAATATAGGTGTTATACAGTGAACATCAGTGCTATATTGTAAATAAAAGTGTTACACAGTGAACATAAGTTCTCTGCATTAGATATAAGAGTATACAGTGAATATAAGTGCTATACAGTAAATATGAATGTTATACAGTAAACTACAGTGCTATACAGTAAATATAAGTGTTATACAGTGAACATAAGTGCCATACAGTGAATATAAGTGTTATACAGTGAACATAAGTGCTATACAGTGAATATAATCACTAAACAATATAACTGAAGTGCTGCAAGTGCGAGTGTTTTATATTAAACTTAATTACTGTACAGTATATGAGTAATTGTTTTCTATTTCAGGCATTTCTGATTGCATTTACATCGGAGTTTTTACCGCGACTATTATACCAGTACCACTATGACTGGAACTTAGAGGGCTACACAGCATTCTCCTTGTCTACCAGTCCAAATGGCACCCTCAACCAGACATGTCTGTAAGTGCTTGTTATCCTCCTTAAATGTAGGAATCTCAGATACAAAGCAGTGTAATGACACTGTCTTTTTTGGTTGATACAGCTTTAAACTTGAAAGGCTTATTGATTACTGTATACAAAGAAAATGTTGTCGCATTTTAAATTCCACTCTTTTCGCTGTCAACAATAATGGCAAATTGATCATGACAGCAAGAATTTGAAACTGCATATCCACATATAGTAATTACACGTGAAGGGTGAGATACAGGTTTTACTGATCAGTGCGTATATTTGACAGGACAGAAGTTTCTTTGTATTCAGTACATTGTAACAAATGGTTTTACTACACTATAGATACCGGGACTTGAGAGATGGTCACGGGAACCACACACTCTTTTACTGGAACCTTTTGGCCCTCCGTCTGGGATTTGTCATCATGTTTGAGGTAGGAACATACATACATTTCTCTCCTGCTTGAGGTACCTCTCTTGTTTGAGGTATCAGGAGTTTTGACACTAGGAACAATTCGTTACTTATTTTGTTTTAGGTAATAACATCAAGTTATTCAGAACAATGATGTCACCAGTGTTCCTATTGGCCTCTGTTTGTTTTGACACTTACTGGACAGTTTTGGACTAATATCCATTTAGCATAAAGTAATCGTTATTTTTCCAGAGTAGACTTTATGCAATTTTTCTCAAAGCTGGTTGCTTTTCGTTATGGTGACCATCCAATGCACCCCTGTATCAAGCGAAGCTAGACTACGTAGATCTGTTTAGGCTAAAGAATTCAATCTTGAAACTCTTGAGGGGGGGGTTAACTTGAAGACATGAGACTGAATCAGGTTGGAATAGACTGATAGTAAATAGTACCTTACTTTGTCCTTATTGAGGTCTGGTTTGGTGGTCACATAATAAATTCCTCTTTTTCACCTCCCCAACCATCAAAGATCATGGGTTTAGCACCCCTGGGAGTTGCTTAAGATTGGAATTAATAGCTTGCATGTGTCCCGAGTATACAAGTCCCTACAGTGCTCTTATAATCTTGGTGTTGCTTATTTTAGGGAGATACTAAATATTTTATTGGAAGAAGAAATATTTTTTGCTCACCTGGCCCAAAGTTCAATGTCCATTTACGCTGTGGTGACTGGTATGCTTATTTTGACTAAATGTGGTCTGGACCATTTCTAGGCCAATTACAGGAACTCTCAACATTGTATAAAGGAGGGTGTGGCCCTCAGGAAATAAGAAATAAATCCATAAAATCCTACTTCTTCAGTACAATCCTACTTCTTCAGTACTACATGGTTAACTGATTTTAACCTTATTTCATTTAGACCATCCTGTGCAGGCCAAAGAATTCAACATCGCATAAACCAAGGATGTTAATATTATATGTCAAAAGAAAGAGATTTAATCAAATTTAGTTGAAATGATCCCAGTGTCAAGGGGACTCTCCAAAGTATATATGGAAGGTTTGGTTTCACCAGTGATGTGGGCACAGGGGCGTGGTCCAAAATATAAACTCTGTCACAACTCAAACTAGTACTGTTGGCAGAGGGGCGTGGTCCAAAATATAAACACTGTCATAACTCAGACTAGTACTGTGGGCAGAGGGGAGTGGTCCAATATATAAACACTGTCATAACTCAAACTAGTACTGTGGGCAGAGGGGCGTGGTCCGGAATATAAACTCTGTCATAACTCAAACTAGTACGGTGGCAGAGGGGCGTGGTCCAAAATATAACCTCTGTCATAACTCAACCTAGTACTGTGGCAGAGGGGCGTGGTCCAAAATATAACCTCTGTCATAACTCAACCTAGTACTGTGGCAGAGGGGCGTGGTCCAAAATATAAACTCTGTCATAACTCAAACTAGTACGGTGGCAGAGGGGCGTGGTCCAAAATATAACCTCTGTCATAACTCAACCTAGTACTGTGGCAGAGGGGCGTGGTCCAAAATATAACCTCTGTCATAACTCAACCTAGTACTGTGGCAGAGGGGCGTGGTCCAAAATATAACCTCTGTCATAACTCAACCTAGTACTGTGGCAGAGGGGCGTGGTCCAAAATATAACCTCTGTCATAACTCAACCTAGTACTGTGGCAGAGGGGCGTGGTCCAAAATATAAACACTGTCATAACTCAAACTAGTAATGTGGGCAGAGGGGCGTGGTCCAAAATACAAACTCTGTCATAACTCAAACTAGTACGGTGGCAGAGGGGCGTGGTCCAAAATATAACCTCTGTCATAACTCAACCTAGTACTGTGGCAGAGGGGCGTGGTCCAAAATATAAACACTGTCATAACTCAAACTAGTTCTGTGGGCAGAGGGGCGTGGTCCAAAATATAAACTCTGTCATAACTCAATTTTAGCTTGTTCTCAGATTTTGTTTATTGTAATCTATTGATGGATATGAACTAGTTAGACATAAATTAAAACAAAAAGACTTATCCCAAACTTGAAATAGTAGACTGTTTTGACATTTTAAAGCATCTGGGTCTCTTTTGAGTGATCCAGGTAGGAAAATGAATTTCATCCTGAGTTAACCCTTTCACCCCTATGTAACTTTAGTAAACTTTAACATGCATTGATCTGGTTGAGTCCATTAAGGTCTGCAGTGGTGAAAGGGTTATGACTCGTAAAAGGTGGTTGGGTTTATTTTTAACAAGAAAAACGATTTCTTGGTATTCCTACAAAACTGCAATAGATATGAATGGGCTTATCTTTAACTGATATATGGTATGTGCTTACACATGTATCCCTTTCCTCCATAGCACTTTGTGTTTGGCGTGTGCCGACTGATCGACATACTTGTTCCTGATGTACCCGAGGCCCTGGAACTGAAAATCAAGAGGGAACGCTACCTTGCCAAACAGGCTCTAGCCGACACTGATGCCATCATGCAGGTGAGAAATACTTCACACATTGACTCAGAAAGTTTGGTTGGTGACTGGCTAATTTGTCGACACTAATACATGTTTTACCGATTGATTTTGACAATTATTTCTTGTATTGACACATGATTGTTTCGACAAAGACAAATCATTTCACCGAGCGACATTATCATGTTAGTTTTGTTACCTTGTGTAACGATGTATTTGTGCTCCAGACTGTGCCGGGGGATGATGATGAGGAAGAGGACGTAAGTTAACACTATAAAGAATTTCTGTAAACCCTAACCTCACCCAACATAACCCATTGTCCACAGAAGGTTCTGACCTTTTGCTTCACATCATGTCAAAAATATTTGGAAAAAAAATCAAAACAAAATGTACCAGATTGCCTTGAAAAGATGATAATCAAAGATATAACTTTTGTAAACAGACTTCATCCACGCTCCCATTTCACAATGCTTTCTAAGTAATGATTTCTGTTTAAAAAAACCCATACAAGTCCTTGTGTATTTGCATTTTTGAAAGTCAAGTAAAATTCTTGTCTTAGAAAGCTTTGTAAAATAAAGGCCAGGACAGGCAATCAAAAAACAAACATCTCTGATGAAAATCTGTGGCTGGTCAGATGGGGCCATTGTTGGGTGTGGACACATGTTGTATAATAGTGCATGCTTGCTTATATTGTCATATCTGTAGGTACCTGTGTGGAAATTACCTCCTCAGCAATATTGTCATCCCTGTAGGTACCTGTGTGGAAATTGCCTCCTCAGCAATATTGTCATACCTGTAGGTACCTGTGTGGAAATTACCTCCTCAGCAAACATGGAGTCCTGATGACAAGTGGAAAAATAAATTTGTCAATACATGTAACTTAAAGATTGTAACTTAAAGAAAGGGCACATACAATCTAACCGAGAGCAGATATTTACACAGAAGCCATCTTATTTACCAAGGGAGCTCTAACCTGTAAGTGTCAACATGGGAGCTCAAACCTATTAAGTTTGACATAAGGGGCTTAAACCTGATTAGTGTGAATATGGGAGCTCGAAACAAGTTAGTGTCAACATGGGAGCTCAAACCTATTAAGTTTGACATAAGGGGCTTAAACCTAGTTAGTGTGTACATGGGAGCTCATGTCTATTAGGTAAGACAAAGGGGCTTAAATCCAGTTAGTGTGTATTTGGGAGCTCATGTCTATTAGGTAAGACATAGGGGCTTAAACCTGATTAGTGTGAATATGGGAGCTCAAACCTATTAAGTTTGACATAAGGGGCTTAAGACCTATTAAGTTTGACATAAGGGGCTTAAGACCTATTAAGTGTCAACATGGAAGCTCAAACCTATTAAGTTTGACATAAGGGGCTTAAACCTAGTTAGTGTGAATATGGGAGCTCAAACCCAGTTAGTGTGTATTTGGGAGCTCATGTCTATTAGGTAAGACATAGGGGCTTAAACCTAATTAGTGTGAATATGGGAGCTCGAAACAAGTTAGTGTCAACATGGGATGACCAAACCTAGTAAGTGTCAACATGGGGAGCTCAAACCTAGTTAGTGTCGACACGAGGTGCTCAATCCTTGTTAGTGTCAACATGAGGTGCTCAAACCTAGTTAGTGTCAACATTGGGTGCTCAAACCTAGTGTCAACATTGTGTGCTCAAACCTAGTTAGTGTCAACATTGGGAGCTCAAACCTAGTTAGTGTCAACATGGTGAGCTCAAACCTATTTGGTGTCAACATGGGGAGCTCAAACCTAGTTAGTGTCAACATGAGGTGCTCAAACCTAGTTAGTGTCAGCATTGGTCGCCCAAACCTAGTTAGTGTCAACATGAGGTGCTCAAACCTAGTTAGTGTCAATATTGGGTGCTAAAACCTTGTGTCAACATGGGGTGCTCCAACCTTGTGTCAACATGGGGAGCTCAAACCTAGTGTCAACATTGGGTTCTCAAACCTAGTAAGTGTCAATATTGGGTGCTCAAACCTTGTGTCAACATGGGGAGCTTAAACCTAGTTAGTGTCAATATGAGGTGATCAAACTTAGTTAGTGTCAACATTGGGTTCTCAAACCTAGTTATTGTCAATATTGGGTGCTCAAACCTAGTTAGTTTCAACATGAGGTACTCAAACCTAGTAAAGTGTTAACATGGGGTGATCAAACTTAGTTAGTGTCAACATTAGGTGCTCAAACCTAGTTAGTGTCAACATGGGGTACTCAAACCTAGTTAGTGTCAATATTGGGTGCTAAAACCTTGTGTCAACATGGGGTGCTCCAACCTTGTGTCAACATGGGGAGCTCAAACCTAGTGTCAACATTGGGTTCTCAAACCTAGTAAGTGTCAATATTGGGTGCTCAAACCTTGTGTCAACATGGGGAGCTTAAACCTAGTTAGTGTCAATATGAGGTGATCAAACTTAGTTAGTGTCAACATTGGGTTCTCAAACCTAGTTATTGTCAATATTAGGTGCTCAAACCTAGTAAGTGTCAACATTGGGTTCTCAAACCTAGTTAGTGTCAATATTGGGTGCTCAAACCTAGTAAGTGTCAACATTGGGTGCTGAAACCTAGTTAGTGTCAACATTGGGTACTCCAACATAGTTAGTATCAACATGAGGTGCTGAAACCTAGTTAGTATCAACATTGGGTGCTCAAACCTAGTTAGTGTCAACATTGGGTTCTCAAACCTAGTAAAGTGTTAACATGGGGTTTTCAAACCTAGTTTGTGTCAACATTGGATGCTCAAACCTAGATAGTGTAAACATTGGGTACTCAAACCTAGTTAGTGTCAACATTGGGTGTTCATACCTAGTTAGTGTCAACATGGGGTGTTCATACCTACTTAGTGTCAACATTGGGTACTCAAACCTGGTAAGTGTCAACATTAGAGTGAAGTTAGGCTTGCTTGTTGCTACTTAGTTTTACACAAAATGTACAAGATGCTTATTATATGAAAGTTATCCAGCTTGTAGCAATAATTTAAACAGAATAGGCTTCAGTACTAACAATATATGTAATAAGCTGATCATATCCAATATATGCAAAATGCAGGCTTTAAAATAACCTGCTTGTAATATTTTGGTCAGAAATATTGCTTTTGTGACCAATTATTTAATCTTGAGTAATAATTAGTTACTGGACGCAATTGAAACAAAAAGCACATCTTAACCTTTAACCTCGCTGAATTTTCTTTAGTTTCTTAAAAGATCATTAAAATTCTTACAAATATTGATTCAAATACAGTGTTAAATCATATAGGTTGGATCTGGAATTCTGCAGTTATTTTGTCCCAATATATTTTGGTCAGATGCAATGGCTCAAAATTCTGAAACATGTTCAGTGTGGAGTCATAATGATTTCATTCGTTCAGAGACAGGTTTAGAGAAAACAGCTTTGAACAGTTATGTAACTTGTGTATGTATAGAGGGATCATCTAGCAAACAGCAAGTTTAATCTGACTGAAATATTGATATTAGATTTGGTTCAAAATATTACAGGAAAGAATATGAAAAGTGAAAGTTGGAATGAGGAAATAAAAACAAAAGAATCATTTCCAAAGATGAGTATAGCATACCGTATATATATGATCTCATTATTGATCTATTTCTAAGTTGTCCGTAGGGGGATGTATATTATCATAGAGATTTAATGGGAAATATAGAGAATTATATTTACTATTGGTTAGACTGCTGCTTCTGACCCTAAAAAATACCTCAACCACCACCCACCCACTTCCAATAATGTTATTTTCCAAATTTTATATTTTTCAAATGTTACTTTATTTTCCCAACTCATGCTGGCACAGACTGCCCTTCACGTGTAAACTCTGACAAGACAACTGTAGCATTGTAAAATTATATCAATTGTATACAGTTGATTGCTTTGTTGTATAAATTATAACTGTTGTTCTATGTAACCTGTTGTGTAATAGCAAGCTTTGTTAAATAAAAATGTCGTTTAGTGAGTTTAATATGTTGCTATAAGTATTCTGTATATTGATATATATGTTGTCCGATAGAAGATGTTGTTTTAAGTATCTGTTGTTTGATGTTCATGATGTTGTGAGAATATCGTTGTTTGATATCCGGGACTTTCTTGTCTCCTCTTGCTGTTTGTTCCTAGCTGTAAATGTTGTATTGATACCATGTAATCCTTTGATGTTCTTAAACTATGTGTACAGCGACTCGTAGCCTTTGGGCTGTTAGTAGTCCTTGTTAAACAAATAAAGAATTAAGTTATATCAGAAATTGTGTGGAACAACAAGTGACCAGCATTATCCAAATAATGAAAATGCTTCACTGTCATTTCATGAGCATTAGACTTGTTTGTTTTTATCAAAAACGTGTTGTTATATTGAAAATCCAATTCAGCTCTCCACTTTTGATAAATGACCGTTGGTCAAGATGAAGGGCTATATTGAGCGTGAAAGCTTGGACATAGAGTGACTGTCGCTACTTATAACTGTTGGCCTGTCGGACATCTTGGTTGATTTTAACGATAATATGAATGAACTGGAAGTGTTACAGTCGTCAACTTAACCCTTTCACCCCTATGTTACTTTAATCAACTCTACTATGCATTGATCTGGATAAGTCCATTATGGTCTATAGTGGTGAAAGGGTTAATTCATATGTAGACACATCTTGAGAAGTACCACACCTTTACAGATCATATCAAATATAGGTCATTGTGACCTACATTTTACACCTCTCTGACCTTGAATCCACCAAAACAGGACAAGAGGTGTATGCTAAAATTTTATGACCTAGGCTTTGACTTGTTAGCTCACCTGGTCCGAAGGACCAAGGTGAGCTTATGCCATACCGTGTCGTCCGTCGTCCGTCTGTCAACAATTTCTTTAAATTACTTCTTCTTCAGTTCCTAACCACTGATTGGAATTTAACTAAATTTGACTAGATGCATCCCTAGGTGGTGGGGATTCAAAATTGTACAAATGGTGGGGCTGGGCAAAAAGGGGGCAATTTGGCTATATTGCTTTAAACGACTTTATCTCTGGAACTAAGAGTTGGATATCAACCATATTTGACTGGAAGCATCCCTAGGTGGTGGAGATTCAAATTGAACAAATGGTTGGGCTGACCCCACAGGGGGCTGAGGGGCGGGGCCAAAAGGGGTCAATTTGGCTACATTGCTATAAAGTTATAAACGACTTCTTCTGTGGAACTATGCCATGTATATCGATCGTATTTGGTCGGAAGCATTCATGGGAGGCAGGGATCCTTGGAGACATAGTCCCTGGGCCATAACTTTAAAATGGTTGAGATCCCCACCCAAAAACTATACATACAAATGCTGGGCATAAAGAGATGAATGCAGTCATGATATTAGAATAGACCCTTGGGTCTGACCGAACCCCTATAGGGACCTAGTTTGTTAGTCACAGCTTGGAAACAGTTGAGATCCCCACCCTATAACCATATATACAATTGCAGCGTATAAAGAGATGAATGCACATATGCTTCCATGATGGCCTTGGGGACTGCCCCACCGTTGGAGACTTAACCCCTGGGTCATAACTTTGAAATGGTTAAGATCCCCACCCCAAAACTATATATACAATTGTTGGGCATAAAGAGACGAATGCAGTCATGATATTAGAATTGACCCCAGGGTCTGTCCCACCCTTGCAGACTTAACCTCTGGGTCATAACTTCGAAACGATTGAGATCCCCACCCCAAAACTATATATACAAAATGCTGGGCAAAAAGAGACAAATGCAGTCATGATATTATAATTGATTCTGGGGTCTGGCCACAACCCTAGGGACCTAGTTTCTGAGTCACAGCTTGGAAACAGTTGAGATCCCCACCCCATAACCATACATAAAATTGCTTGACATGAACAATCTAATACAGATATGCCACAAGGGTTGGCCTTGGGGTCTGGCATATTCTCTTGGATCTCATTTGGAGAATATTTTGCCATGATTGCTTAGATATCCAGGTGAGCGATACAGGCCCTATGGGCCTCTTGTTGGATTTGGTACTATATCTGGTTAATTAACAGTGTCATGTTGCGATGACTTCTTTAGATTGATCATGACAAACATTTAATGAAGTAAATGAGATTTTTTTTACTTTTTCTAATTGGCTGTTGATTTCAGGACAGGGTGATACCCTCTTGGGTTGGCAGAGTTTCGTGTATCGAAATCATATCTAATGTCCCACCGCTGTGATATACAGACTTGTGCCACTATGGTCACTATATGTGTTCCTTTGTCCCAAACATATCTCATATACTTTCATCGTCTACAATTGCTTAATTCTGTACAGGAGAGTACCTCTTAGAATGGTGGAGTGTTCTCCCGCTGAAATCGAGTCTCTTGCTCCACTTTATACAGAGTTATGGCCCTTGTTCATTTTTCGATTCTGTCGGTTGGAACTGTAGATTGTTCACAATACTTTACCTTGTTTTAATATGTTTGTTGTGTATGTTGCAGATTGCCAGAGGGGACGGCGAAGAGGACTTTGGGAATGACGAAGTGATAGTAAAAATAGACAAAGGAGAGGATTCCTAGCTCTGGATTTATATAAATATACGATCAATGAACAGATTTTTTCTTACACATGTGCGCCACTGATGGTTCCAAGGGGTTTCTGCACTCAGCTCAAGCCGTATAGCCAAGACTGACAGGATACTACACATCATTTACATAAATTTCTCAAGTGGGTCCTCGTTAATGACTTTTCTCTGCCTTTCCCTCACAGTTCCTACTTCTTTAAGTAACCCCTTGGAATCCACCATGCCGTCTATGTCATCATGAATACCTAGTTTGAATTGTATTTTTCATGTTTTTTCCCTTTCACTACGATAATTTATCTGAATGTTATTGAGTACTGTTTGTGTCGATTCAAATGAGTAAGGCATTCAGACAGTCGTTACCTTCATTCTCTATCTGTGATCCTTGTAAATATCTTAAAGGTTGTGAAATTTGTGGCTACTAACTGTTGTATTCACTAAGTAGTTTGGGACTTTCTTCTCAATTAGTGGCCTCGGATTGGACAAATCGTTTCCCGCTTCCTCTGCCTTGCCTTTTGATTGGCCAGTTCATTATATCCATATCTCACAACGACCCAGGCATTTGATTGGTCTAGCATTTCTATAAAAAAAAAACGAAATATTTTTTCATGTACAGTGAAAAGATCACAACTACAGTTATAGCATAATTATTTTTGAAGGTTTTGAAAAAAAAAATCCTTTCTAATACCGTTCATTTTAGGAGAAAATACGCTCATTCATATTTCTATGTGATAGAAATTGTTTGTCATTCTCTTGCTCATAAAATATAAGCTAAAAATTAATAGGCTTACCACATTATTTCGATTTATTAAATGATGTTATTTTAGTTAATTATTAACCATATAGTTAAGTATAACTTTGTTATGCCTCTTCCCTGTGGCAAACTTATTTGAATGAATATGATAAGTGCAATGTTTATTTATGGTTATATCTGTAGGTTTCCTGATATAGAAATTTTAAGTCTTTGCTGACAGCTAAAACTCCTAGATGCTAGTAGTACATGTAGCTATTTCTGTCACACCTGAAATGTGAATCATACAGCTGCAATGTGAATCATAATACGAACAATGTGAATTGTATACCTGCAATGTGAATCATGAATACCGAAATTGGGAATTGTACAACTGCAATGTGATTCACAAAAACCGACATTGGGAATTGCACACCTGCAATGTGAATCATAAATACCAACATTGGGAATTGTACACCTACAATGTGAATCATATACCTGCAATGTGAGTCCTGAACTTTTGCAATGTGAATCATATACCTGAACGTGTATTGAGAATCATGCACTAGTAATTTGAATATTGTACACCTGCAATGTGATTCATTATAAATACATGCAATATGAATATGTACACTGTGTATTGAGATCATTTAGTATCCCTACGATTGCTTCACAGTGTAACCTCATTCTTCAAGAATTGATAAGGACTATTTCGTTCATCTGGAAACATATGATAATCCAGAATCTTGTTTTATTGACTCGTGAAGTTTCACTGTATAAGCAGAAATTAATGCATTACTATAAAACATGATTTTAGAATTGACATTACAATTACTGTTAAAATAGCTTGACTGTATCTTAGTAAGATATGATAGAAAATCTCAATATGTAGCATAATAGTGTAAATATATTATATGGGAAAACGGGGATTGAATCTTCAGCTTTACTTTTGCTATTTTTACACTCAAATGTATCTATGTTATAACACATTACTATTCTTTGTTGAAAGTTGTGCCACCAAGTGGCAATGATCATGATATAAATTGGCATAATTGTTCTGTGTATAAATTAATAGATTTCGAGTTTTCATCTATTTTTTACATTCCATCTTTCTTGTTATTTATGAAGGAAGAGTGTAGTTGCCCGTGTAGACGTTGAAGCCAGTACCACACGGCTTGTATCTGTAACTTGTGTTCAGTAAAAGTGTAGTATACGGTCACCTCTTTGTCTAGTGAATAGTTAATGCTGAAAGGGGGCTTGACAGTCCATGCATATCGAGCAAGATATATTACAGAATTGTTAAGATAGACTGTATTGTTACCTTGAGGTAAGTTGTAGTGACAAATGAAACGAGCATTAAATTCAGAGTTTACCCACAGGTACTTGAGTTCAGTCATTAGCAAAAAAAAAGTTTAAAAAAAATAAAAATAAGAAAGAATTAAAATACAGGGACTGGTCAAGAACCTGATAGGCTGCTATGCAATATATCAACAGAGGAAGATCAGGTTCCGGACAGGTCTAAATAAATTCAATTTGTGTCTTTTATTCAATTTTTGTCACGCCACAAAGAGGTAGCGTAGCGGAATCGAGACTAAGGTGTTGGCATCAACATTAAGTTTTTGCGTTTAACTTAGTTTCACTGAAAGTATAAGTGCTAGAACAACCAAACTTGGGTCATAGATGTATCTTGGGTAGTACATCTCAACCCATGCATCAAATATATTAATGCTGGATGCGGCCTACCTTTCATGGTCCATTGACTTTGTCAGCATCTCCATCATTATTAACTTTTTGCGTTTAAGTTAGTTTCTCTGAAACTATATTAGTGCTAGACCAACCAAAGTTGGGCCATAGATTGCATTGATGGTCAAAGCAGGGCACAGGCGAGACATATCAATCCATATGGCTTGTTTTTTAAATGGCTAAACTCAAGTGCCTGTGGTTTACTGTACAGAGAAACCTGAGTGACACCATCCTCAATATTTACACAAAGTGATACAAGGGATATAAGCATATGGAGTTTAAATTTATGGACAGCACAGGAAGTTCCTGAAGTTTACTCTTGTTTGAATTGAAGTACAGCCTACAGGCTGTGTGGTACAGACGATAAAGTAGGTAGCGCTGTGATAGTGTTTGAAGTACAGGCTGTGTGGTACAGACGATGGAGAGGGTAGCGCTGTGATAGTGTTTGAAGTACAGGCTGTGCGGTACAGGCGATGGAGAGGGTAGCGCTGTGATAGTGTTTGAAGTACAGACTGTGCTGTCCCTATGACGAAGTGGGTGGCGCTGTGATTATGTTTGACGTACAGGCTGTGTGGTACAGACGATGGAGAGGGTAGCGCTGTGATAGTGTTTGAAGTACAGACTGTGCTGTCCCAATGACGAAGTGGGTGGCGCTGTGATTGTGTTATAAGTAAATGTTGTTTCAAGGATGAAATGAGTAGTACTGTGGTGCGTTTTTATTACATTTTTACTAATTAATACTCTATGTTTTGATGCATGTTGTTGTTGACTTGTTTAGTATTTTATTACATTTTCTACTGGTGAATTGTTTCTCCTAAGGTGACCAACCACATCACAGCTATCTGGCAGTATGTGACCAATCACATCACAGCTGTCAGATACTGCAAGACTGATATGACATGAAATTTTAAACTGTGTGAAGGAAAGACAACCAATCAAATAACAGTTAACAGATTGTGTGACCAATCAATTAGCACAGTTGTCAGATTGTGTGCACAACCAAGTAAAGCATGATAGCTTTCTGGGTTGAGAGAAGGATTTTTTTTTATATTTCCTATATGCCTACACTACTGGCACATGTACAATCTTTACCAGATTAAGATATATGCTGTTCTTTCTATGACAAACAAAAGACTTTTCAACCCTAAGAAACCCTTGAAGAATATTTTGTGTAAATGGATAATTTGGAGTTTGTTATAAGGATCCCTGTGCCATTACAGGCGAAATTTTGAGAATTCCACTGAAACGTGTGTTTTTACATACAGTAAACTCTCCTTAAATTTGCTTTTTGTTACAACTGTAGCGCAACTTGGCCAGGGTACTGCCATTGACAAGGACGCTCAGTTGGTTAGAGCTACAGTATAATGGTCGTCGGGGGTCCAGTGATTAAATCATGGTGTTGCACATAACTTTTTAGAATTGATACTGTTGTTGCTCCTTTGTTTGTTTATTTCCTCTTTATATTTTTATTTAAGTTTTGTAAGGTACTAGATTTGATTTTCTTTTTGGAAATGATAATTTTATTACACTGTAACAATGTTCTAGACATGTCGGAAAAATAGATTTCAATGCATATTTAACTTTTTTGTTTGCTATGGTACAGGAATCCTTATTAAATGACAAATTAGAAAATCACAGGACATTGTATAATGTGTAAGGCCAAGTGAAAATCACAGGACATTGTGTAAGGGCAAGTGAAAATCACAGGACATTGTATAATGTGTAAGGGCAAGTGAAAATCACAGGACATTGTATAATGTGTAAGGGCAGGTGTCATGGGTACAATAATATTGAAGCAATAAACAAAATGTATAAAAAACACATCATTTCTCTGACCAAGTGTATACATGTACCAGATGTGATCGGTTCCAGTTAATTAATATATGGAGCCATTTTCCAATGGATGCATTGGATGGTTGCAAATGATTTGTTTCTTTTAAATCTCGTCTTTGTTTGTAGTGCATCGAAGAAAAGATCTATAGAAATCTGACCATGTGGTTCAGTTTGTCCAGTGAAAAGCACATTTTATGCATAGTTACTTCAAAAATATACGTAAAAGTAGCAAAAAATCAGTTTGTCATTTATGTTTTTTGTTTTATGCATTTAATTACCTCCATTGTATAATTATAAATTATAAATATCTAGTATTATATTTTTAACAGTTCAGGGATGGTTTCATTTTGGAAAAAAATATATTGTCAAAATCTTGGATTACTGCTGCTCCTTTTCCAGGACAATTAAGACGAGTGAAAATGTAGACAACAACAGTCGTGACAACATAGAAAACCTCAGATACAAACGGGCACAAGTCTTCTATGACCTCTGTTGGAATGACGTAACAAATTTAAAAAAAGTCGTATCATCACTTTTGAGACGACTAATAGGCTAATTAGTGATGAGGAGTCTGCAAATTAGATAGAATTGGCAGAAGCAATGACATTTAAATAATTCAGAGTAAACATTTATCTCTGCAAGATTTGATATCAAGGTGTATTCTTTTTATCCCCCAACATAAAAAGGTCAATTTGGGAAAGGAAAAAAATTGATGACATTATATATGTGTGGAGCAAACCTGTTACAGACAAAAATTACTAGCTGCATAATTATATACTATAAAAATATCAGAAAAGCACAATGTTTATCAGTTTGTACAAACAATATCTTGCAAGTTCAGCACATACCACATTATAGTAAATAGTTATGGTGAAGTAGTTCAAATATCTCTGACCCTGTTTCCTTCTGGCATACATAATGCAGTAGGTTGGTGGTAAGGTTTTTTTTCTGTGCGATAATATTCAAAAGTGAAACAGTGACAAACGAATGACAGCAGTGAAGGATGTTATTTTATGATAATCAAATTTTATTTCATTGCCAATAATAAATTCACGGTTATCCTTCAGTCCAAAAGGTTTTGTTATTTTTTTACGACATTATTGTTCCAAATGTTTATTGTGTAGCATGAAAATGTTTGCCGCAGTTAAACCAACGCCCTTTTCATCTGCCCCAATGAGAGCGAATTTATCATTACAGCGAATATTAGCACACAACATACAGTAAATAGTAGTTACGTGTCGGTGGCGAACATGGATTTTATCGGCAGAGCCAGGGCGAATAATTGACTGGGTGAAAGATTCCTGGTTTACCGTATTCTTTATTAGCACCAGTAATTTCTGAATTCTGTGCCATTAACCTAAGTTTTGATTTTCATTACAATGTTACATTTACAACCCATTCAGGTGAGGTCAGAAAAAAATCAGTACATGTCAGTAAATTTAGTACAATAACTTTCCAAACATGGGAAAACTGCAACAGAATTTATTGTTTTTTGCATTGATGGACACAACAAAAGACCTAATAGGCCTGTATCGCTCATCTGTTATTCAATGCTGTTCACCTACAGATTTAACTTCTGTGACCTTCAAAGAGGATAAAGGTCATATGTATTCCAAAAAATATTCGAAGCAAGCAAGATTAAACCAATTTAAACTTTATTCACTTATGTGACGTTCAAAGTTCATCAGAGTCGCTTCTTTGGGTAACAAATAATGTTATTATCCAAAGAATCTGTAGACCTGATATTACTACTCTTAAATGTATAAAAAGCAGTTAAAAATGTACACAACTTTGAACCCTGTAATCAAGGAGAGAGGTCAAGGTTATTTGGAGGGAAAAGCTTGATGGTTATTCACATCAAAAAGTTTACAGGCCAAATATGCGATTTACCCTAGACCTCAAGAATATTTGTAGGCTGTTCAGAGAGTTGAATAAATTTGACCATTTATGTGACCTTGAAAATGGGCCAAAGTCACTTAAGCACACATAAATTGCCCTTTATTGCAACAATTTGTTTGAAAATGTTTATCTAGAAACTTGATCTTTAGAAAAACTCATATGAAGATTTAACACATTTGATCCATAAATAAAAAGTTGCATATGCATTTACACAAATTTGATAGCTTTCATCCCAGCATGCTATCATTTCAATAATACAGATCCCATACCTCTAAGTTTCTCAGAACACACATTTGACCCTTGTGATTCAAAGTGTGATTCATTTGCCATTCTTATCTGCATGCTACAGTTGAAATAAGACCACCTATATTTTAACACATTTGACCCTTGTGACCTTGAAAGTGTCATTCTTTTGAAATAGATGACCAGTCATTCAAGCATGCTACTGGCCAAATACAAAACAACACCTAAAGTCTCTTGCTTATTAATACTTTTAAGACATTGTTGAACCGTTTATCATGATTTGACCCCGTTACCTTAAAAGTGTGTTGAGATCATTCATTTAAAGGAACACAGCACCTCATCCAATGACACTGATGATCAAATGTCTTGTTACTAGACCTTTTGGTTATTCAGAAGAAGTCATTGAATGGTGACCTTGAAAATTGGCCAATGTCATTATTTTGAACAAAATTAGCCCTTCATCCCAGCATGTTACATGCATCTAAATAACATAACTGTTGACTGTTTAGATTAATTTGACTCATGTGAGCTCATATCCTCGAAATTCCAAGAGTTGCTCTCCCTTATGATATCTGTACAGAACGTGATGCGAGCTTGAATATCCTTCTCGGCATTTTACAATCAAAGCATGGCCCTAGGTATCCTGGTAATTAATAAAACTCCTGTGACCTTGAATGTGAATAAAGGAGGTAAAAACTATTCTATCATCCCCGACATATGCTGCAGGCCTAATATCGTACAACACATTTTATCATAATCTGACTAGTTTCTGGGTAGTTAACCCATACTTCGAGGAGGTTTCATTTTGTATATTTGTTCGCAATCTGAACATGAAGCCAAAATATACAAGAAGTACAAACCCTGCGAGATCTGCGGCTGCCTCAAGACTGAATGTTTGTCTTAGACTTCAGGTTAAACGGCATTATTTCTTTTGTTTATGTAAAGCTACGATATTTGAGCTTTCTTTGAACTGTCCACGGGATTTAATGATACAAGAACTTGTGACGTGTATACACAGGAAAATGTCAATATCTCTCTAAGACAGAGGAGGGTTCAACCATTTGTCAGCGGTATGCAGGCTTTTTTCATGTTAAATTGATTGAATTCTGCATTTTATTCATAAAAAAAGACAGTTACATGTTAGAACATTTTGAAATTGTTCCTTAAGGTATGTTGTACAAAAGGATTATCATAACAAATAGCATGACAGGTAGTGGCGGCACAGAGTGATAAAACTCAATCATTTATAATTAAGAGGTCTGGTCGTGAAAGGAAATTATTATAAATTTCTTTCTTTTTTTAAAAGTCAATGGGCAAGCAAATCAAAATCAGAACAAAATTGTTTACAAAATTGGAACTCTTCTTCGTTGACGATTTACACAAAGCTTTGGGTCAGACTCTCTTCCTTGATTTTTTTTTTTCAAGTGTAGAATCTGATGTATGCTGGCACAAAAACAGTTTTATAATGAATTTTGTTATTGTGTACACAATTTTTTTTTCTTGTTTCAAGCAATATTAATTAATATCCTCCAGTAATTATCTCAAACTTAAGCTATCTTGACCATGGCATGTAAATGTGACTTTGCAAAAAGCTTTGAATCATTAGAACAAATTTGTATCTGTGAATGATTCAGTTGTCTCAATGATCTAATTCCCGCTTGATATATACATGTCAAGTTCATTGCCCGGGGCAAGTTTGAATCGTTTTTCATTTTTTTTGTAAAATTGTGAGTAAGCTATAGGGGACAGCGTTTAAGGAGGGTCCATACTTTTGGAAAAACCCATGTCATTTTTTTCTAATTAGGTTTATTTTCTTGCATTTGTTACGTAGATTCCATATATGAAAAGAATAAAGGGGGTTATCGACTTACTGTTTGAGATATTTAAGCTGAGAGGTAGCCACTTTGTCTGAAATTTTCCCCCAAATTATGAAAATTAAGTAAAAATATGTTTTCTACAATATTTATAAAACTCAAGTTACCACCAAGTTGAATATTTTTAAAACATAATGTTATATACTATCAAAAGCAAAAATAAAACAAAAACAATTATATATGCTAAATTTATGCATTTTTAGTGGCCATCCATTCTCTTCAAATGTAATTTTTAACAAATTTACATGGAACAAATGCATTAAAAACAAGCAAGTTAATATAATATCACTTAAAGTCACTTTAAAAAGTAATAATCCATGACAAGCACATATGTATAGCGATATTTTAACGAACAAAAAAAAAGAAACTATGAACATTCCGGATATTTTTACCGGTCTGTCTATTATTTACTTATGACTTTCTTAAGCGTCGAAGAGACCACGATTTGTGTTTAATGGCCATGTATCAACGATGATTGAAGGCTGAAGACGGGTTTCTCCTTTCTAAAGACTATGCCGCTGCACTGCATCGGCGAGAGGAGGTAAGTTTGTGAGCAAAAACATCATGTTATTGAAACATGGAATCAGAATGAAGTTAGATAAACTGATTTTTAAAGTCGACTACGGGAAATTACTTTCGCCACTAGATTTTATCGACTGGCAAAATATGTTAAAAAAATCTCGGGAGTTCTATTGAATATTTTTCATAATTGGGGTTATATTGTGAGGTTGGTCGTTGGGAAGTGAGTAAAATAAACTTGATATCAAAATATAAAGGTCTTGTTTTGATGTAACACATCTGAAAACAATCCTAAGAATGTTCAACAGGTCGAACACCATCGCTATTTTACCTGTCAACGTTAGATTATAATTTACCTACTGATGGCTACTGTAGGCAATATTATAGCCTAGGTCTACTTTCACTATTCAACTTTTCATGTTATTATTTTTACGTTAATAAAAGTATTATTTGATGAATAACTATCCC
This sequence comes from Mizuhopecten yessoensis, assembly GCF_002113885.1. NCBI lineage: Eukaryota > Metazoa > Mollusca > Bivalvia > Pectinida > Pectinidae > Mizuhopecten > Mizuhopecten yessoensis. The sequence continues at coordinate 1,461,621 of NW_018408493.1, forward strand.
ACTTTTTGATGGGGCGGGGATATTACAGGGCTTTATCCAGATCCTTTGAAGTATCGGTATTGGGTAAATTCTCCTCAGAAATCTTGCTTTTATTTCCCAGCCTTTTCAATCACAATTTTCACTTTTTTCTTTTCTTAATTTCCCCTTTAAAAGAAATATTCCATCTTTAGTCTAGAATTAAAAAATCGATTTTGTTTGATGATTGATTTTATTTGTCTTCATTCACACATTTTACAAGGAGCTTCATGATATTAATATTAAGTTGAGAACTTGTGTTGATTTATTATTAAAAAGTGCTGAAATGCCATCTCAGTTCATCTATTTTCAAAAAGATTTAGAGGGAAACCCTCCGTACCCCCTTAAGACAGGGGCTCCCGCTCCCCTCTGGTACTTTCCCCCTGGGTTTGGGCCTTCTGCCCTCACCAAGGTGGCTTGTAGCTTTAAATGGGAAAAGGGCAGTAGAAATGTTTTTCTGGAGTTGTTTCGCCCTGATATTTTATATATTTTAAAGTTGTGAATATCAGTTGAAATGTTTTTAATTATTCATAAAGCTTAATATTTTCATGTTTAGTCACAGAATAAGTCCATGGTTTTCATGAGCAAATGTCTTGTTAAATGAATTCCATGCTACATTGTATGTGCAAACCGGTCGACCACCTAAACAAGTTTTGTTTATATACAGGAGTCCCTCTGAGATAGATAATGAAGAGGAGACATGCCCCAGTATCTGGCAGAAGTCCCCAGACTCCATCCTGCTGGACATTTTCTATTCCCTCAAAGCTTGTGACCTTGTCCGGGCCGCACAGACCTGCAAGGTAAGCAAACTAGCAAAGTAGGTTGTTTGGAGTACATTTTAATCATCAGATGTTTTCATTTTGTTAGGTAGTCTGTGGCCTACAGTCTTGGTAATAGTTACCCACAGGGTAGAGTAGTTAACTCATTCACCCCTGGAGACACATTTGAACTCTTCCGATTCAAATGTTGGAATAGTTAATTTTGACCTAACAATAAGTCATTTAATGCAATGAATCAAATTCAACATTAAAAGTTCAAGTAACAATAATTTATGATTGAATTATCATTTAAAGAAACTGATTTTGTCAAAGCATCTTTATGATTACACTGTAGTTATGCTTAAACAGGACTGGCATCGCGTGTGTCAGGACGAGAGTTTATGGAAGGGCCTGATGAAAAGTCAATGGGGTGTGAAGACCGTTTGTCTCCCACCAGGAAAGGAGAGCTGGCAAGCTGAATACCGACGCCTCCATTATCTAGCTCCGGTGCAGCTCAGCGAGACGCTCACAGATCACAACGATGAGGTGCTACATGTCAGCTTCTCCCATAGTGGCGATATGTTCTCTACAACCTCCAAAGACGCCACTATCAAGGTTGGTCAGCTGCCAGTTACGGTTTTTCATGTGAATCTGAATTTGTTAAAAATTTGCTTTGTTAAAAATTTGCTTCAGTCAATTGAATCCAGATATTGAGAAGGTGGTCTAAAACTGTGGTTTGTTTACACCAAAAAATCTGTCCAAGTTAACTGTAGATATCTTTCAGTAACTGTTTCATATCCATTCAAACTAATTTCGTTCCTTTTGGACTAAAATCTAAAGTGTCTGATGTTTTCTTTCACATAAGCAGTTCACACTTTAGTCTTGCTATATATGAAAATTTGTTTCAGAATTCGTTTCTTTTACAAATATGTTTAACAGAGCCTTATTGAAAACTAGACCTCAGTGTTACACTGCCTAAACTCATTCACCCCTGAAATTTCATAATGAGCTATTCCAACCTTTGAATTGGAAGAGTCCGAATGTGTCTTCAGGGGTGAATGATTTAATAAAAAAAAGAAATGTGTCTTTCATTTTATTTTACAGGTGTGGAGTGTTGGGTACCCAACAACAATAAAATACTCAAAAGATTTTCGTAAATTACTTTCCTGGGACTTCACCCAGTTCTCCTGCTTCAACCAGAGTGATAGCATGCTGCTGGTGTCCAGTGTCAAGACGAGGGACTTCATGGACAGGCGCGGATTTGTTGCCATCCTCTCTATTCTTCATGGTAAATTGAAATTACCGTATTTATCCCGTAATAAGCCCAGGGGCCCACAAAACGTTTCCGCCTTAAAGTAAGAGGATGCGCTAATAACAGGACAGTGTAATAGATTTTGTTGAAATTTATACTGAACTGAAATAGATATGGGTGGGCTTATTGCCAGATAAATAGGGTAAATATGCTAATTGTTACCAAATGCAGGTACATGTATAAGCTTTTTAACAATCCTAAGTTATTAGTTCCCCAGTGACACTACTGGAAGGGTGCTATAGGTTTTTCTCCCCTATTGGGATGGCAGGGTGTTAACCCATTCACCCCTAAAGTCACATTTGAACCTTACTGAATCAAAGACTGGGCAAGTCCAGTTTAAATAAGTAGTGGGTAAATGAGTTATCATACCAAGTTTACTAAACACAGAGTTATGGCCCTTTGTCTTCTTTACCAATTTTTCCCCAGAAGTGGATAAATATCAATTGCTTGCATAATTAAGTATGCTTCGTTAAAATGTTAAAACTAACTACAATTCCTTAATGTCTTCCAGATTTCCATATACTGCGTGTTGTGGCGATGGACCCGTCACAACTGTTTGGGGCATGGCTTGATGACAGCACATTCTTGGGTGGTTGTCTGGAGATTAGCCTTGACAGATTTGCGACTACAGTCCAGATAGAGTCGTTTGAGGTAAAGCAATGACAGTTTGTAAATGTTCATTTCAGGTAACCACGTCCATATAGTTATTTGAGGTAAACCACTGTTTGTTTGGTGATATGGAGCACAAGTCTATACATTGGGAGTTGGTAAAAGCCAAAATCATGAGGTAACAGTCAAGACTCTAGGTAAAACATTTGTTTTCTAGGTCAAAAGTCTGAATTTGGGGGTCAACTATTTGGAATTTGAGACGATTCTCTAAAATCTAGATGAGTCCGGAAAAACTGTCTGGAGTAAGTGACATTAGTTTGGAGCCAGGTCAGTAGTTCTGATAAGTAGGACAGTCTTGAGTCAGCCTGGAGTTGAGATAAATGGTCTGGACTTGAGGGCAGTACCCTGAAATCTGGTATTGTGGCTTTAAATTTGATTGTATGTTGTTTTAGGTACAGCCCTCCCATCTTGCCGAGTTGTTGTCGGAGGACTGTTCCGACATGTGTGTGGAAGAAGGGGGAGGTCAGAGCTTGTTTACGTTCTGTAGCGAGACTGCAAGCCTCATTAAATTCTTGACTGTGGCTAATGTTCCGGTGCAATCCAGTGACCCTGATGACCTCGGTGACCCCTACTCTGACTCTGACATGGAGGCTGATGGACCTGGTGAAAGATCTGTGGAAGAACATATGGAAGACAATTTTAGACTGGAAACTGAGGCTGGGTGTTCTTCCTCTTCAGGAAGGGGAGCAACTGGTGTCTCTGCTAATTTCTTTGTAGACTATAGTAAGTGTGGCTCCGCATGTGGTTCTGTAGCACCACACCAAACAGTAAGCACGCAGAACATGATATTTGTGACTGGTGAATTCGCTGTGGCATTGCATCAGGTCGGATTCAAAAACTTATCATCTCCCCCTGTCTCAGTTGACAATACAAAGTCAAGGTCGTACCGGGACAGTGACCTCAGTTCTAGCTCTGACCTTGAGGAACTAGGAACGGAACCAAACCAAGAGGAGAGCCACATGGTTGTCAGCTTCAGTAACAATGACATACAGTTACGGAGAATACGAAAGTCGGACAAGCCAGATCACCTGATTGACCTCTACGGTCATGTGACCGGATTGTGTTTGTCACACGATCACAGGTAATTTTGCATTTACTACTGACAGAGAGATACACTTATAATGACAATGCTTTTTGGTGGCTAATTTACCACCCTTGTCTTTTTCTCATCACAAATACAGTAAATGGTTCCACACTTTTTGTAGAATAGAAATCACTTTTAAAAGAGGCAGTTGTTTAAGCTGACGTTTCAATGCTCTGTGTTGTATTGCCAGTGAAAAAGACATCAATGGGAATCATTTCAAAACGTGTCAGCACCCTCAAAAAGTTCCCCATCAAATTGAAAGATTTCCCAGTGATGTTGCAGAAAAGTGTGAACACCTCAAATGACATGATTGGCTTGGCTGCAGATTAGCTTTCTTATTTAATTTTTAATCAAGATGTCGAGGATCAAGTCCTTGTGGTGGAGATTGGGAAAAGGAAATAAGAAAAAGAATATCTTTTACTCTTGTACATAACAATTTCTTTAGTAAATGGGCAAGACTAAAGTTAGAAAACTTCCAAATGAGAACTCTACTTCATTAGGGAGTGCTTGGACTCTACCGATTACCTAGGTACGTTAATACTATGGTTATAAGCTGCTGGACATGCATGTCTACAGATATGGTGGATGGAGGAAGATTTTAAGAAATCTAACCTCACATAGTGGTAAAGTCTATTTAATGGTAACAGGTTGCATGCATAATAGGCATGTATGGATTTTTTTTTATTTGGTTTGATATTATGTGTATGAATGTAACAAGACAAAACCTTTTTCGAAGATGAGGGCCTCTACAATGAGAGTGAGTTTATCATGACAGATAATATTATTACACATCATACCATATATATAGGATTTAACATGAGTTTCCATTTAATATGAGATTCATGAAACGAGTAAGAATTTTTCAATTAAGCGAGCCTCTGGCGATCCAAAATGAAAAATTCGGGACGAGTTTCGTAAATTTCATATGAAATGAGAACGAATGTAATATCCTTTTTATCACATACTCAAAATTTGTAGCATTTATTCGTGTAGAACGACAATTTTCATGTAACCTTGAAATGTAAAAAGCCGCCATTTTGACTCCAGTGCGTAAGTCTGTGATGTCATGTACTTGTCCTAGGCGTGACGTCACAATTGAAACAAATGAAACTTACAACCAATCACAGGGCTGATTGGTCATACTACTTGGGCTGATACGCAAAAAAATATATGACATGGGTATATTCACTGGATAACACAGTACAGTATGTGATCAATAGTAATTACATGTGAAGGGTGAAATGAATACCAAGTGAATGTTGATTTTACCAGTGAAGCACATTTATTGACTCGGTGAAGTCTTCCCTATACACAGTAATATAAAGCATACCAATCCCCATCATTGCATTGATGTCTGTCATGCAATTCAGGTATTACTTTAATATATTTATTTAATGATTACAAACGATATATTCTTATACAAGTAAAAAATCTTGTAGAGGATTGGCACAGTAAATTGCACAGACCAGGTGTTACTATATATATGTTACTAATATATGGGCGGATTGGTTGATCCCCGAAGCCGTCCTACGCATGGATATTCAGAGAAAGTGTTTTTCTCCTGCCCACACAACTCCCAGCAACCCAGGTGGAGTATAAAATGGTCTGGGGTGGCTGTTGCGGTATCTGTGCCGTAGCATTCAAGTGAGGTGGCACTATGAATGATGCTGTTGGAAGCACGATCCCACTACAAACAGAACACATCACATCTCCAGCAAAACACGCAGGCATACACACATAGGGAGATATTAGCCAGGTGGCGTACTATGCCTTATCAGGCGCTAACTACTAGTCCTATGATAGGACTAATAGTTAGCGCCTGATAAGGCAGCTCCTGCAAATTCCTCAAAATTGTATTGATTAATGTATATGCTAATTGTATTGACTGTATAAAATTGTATATCTATGTACTGTAAAGCGCTTTAGAGTGGCTTATGTTAGCTAGATAGGGCGCTATATCAAATGTTGTATATTATTATTATTATTATTATTATTATTAAATATTTATAAATGCTTACAAATGATATATTCTTATACAAGTACATTTTCTTCTGTAGATACTTGTTCCTCAATTGCCGACCATGGATTGGTACAGTAGATCGCACTGACCCCTGGGCAACTCCTGACCTTTCACCCTCCATAGAGGTCAGAGTTATTGACCTTTGCACTTTAAAAGACACGAAACTGAGATATACAGGCCACAAAGGTTTTTCTCCGTCGACAATGTGTTGTTTTGTGTTCCTTGATGTCAGTCAAGACTATGTGGGCAGGTAAGGATCTAAAACCTAATTTTCTGCGTCTAATTTGTGACTAATAAGAAAATAATGTTGCTCAATTGAGATAATTATATTACCTGGTAGTTATAGCAGAAGATGCCAAGTTGACAGCAAAACAAGTCAAAATACATAAGACTGATTTTGTGTGATAGGTAAACAAAATGTAAATCATATCTTCTCTATACATTTATGTTAATTCCTTAGTTAATGGAAATGTAGCCCGATCAGTCAGGATTTTCAGTTGTATCAACTTTGAATATGGATTTGTCTCCCTTTGACCATAACTAGCCTGTTTAATCACGAGAACCATGTGGCTGTCAATGCTATGCAGTATTTAATTTGTGACACAAAAGAAGAATGAAGAAATTTGAAATTATCACTTGACATTTAGAATTAAATGTAATTAGAACAAATAAGAATTTAAGATGCAGATAATTGGTGTTATATTACAAAAATGTGATGCATGTAAACTGTTTATCATAATTGTAAAACAAAATGTACTAGGAAAAACTCTATACTTTTTACCCTTCAATACTGCTGATAAATATCAATGTTTCTGTATTTAAATCATTCCAGGGGTTCTTTTTAAAATAGAATATCTGATATAGAAAGAGTTAAAGACGACTTTTTGAGTAATGCTCAAAGTTGAAGGATGTTTTCTGGATTGTGTAGGCTGCACTACATTATGGACATCATGTGGTATCATTGCTGTTTTGTAGTGGGAGTGAGGACGCTAAAGGCTATATTTGGGACCGGCACTACACAACACTACTGTCCACCTACCAACACGGGGAGGGCGTCGTCAACGCCATCGCCTTCTGTCCCAACAATCAGGAATACCTCGTAACCGTCAGCGACGATAACACAATCAAGATCTGGAGGTCTAAGCGCTTAATGAAGGGTTTGGATGTGACTGCAGACAATTGAAACATGAAACAGATGTACTATTAATCCTGTATTTAGAAGACTACCTTTGGGAAGTCCAAAAAATTGTTTCTTAATGCTGATTGCAGGTGGTCTCTTGATACAGGTGCATTTAACAATGAGATCACTACAATTGGGGTGAATGTGGCCTGTCAACACATGCATCCTCTTTACAGAGGTGGTCTCGTATGCAGGTTTGTCTGTATCTCTGAATAGGCATGAAGCTACAAATGCTAATTGACTATATATGGATTGTAAGCCAATATTTTCAGTAGGTAAAACGTGTTGGACTTAAAATTGTAAGTCATTTAAAGTGCTGAACATACAGACATACCAACAGAAAGAACGACTGCAGGAAATCAATGAAGCCTAGTGAGAACTGGAATAGGTGTTGCAGAAAATCACTGAGGCATGGAATGGATGCTGTATGTCACTTCAGTGAAGCTGGAGGTGTTTGTTTGTTGTTTGTTTGTGATGTATTCGGACTGAAAAAGTTGTAATTACAAATAAGCATATATGGTGTAATTACAAATTACAAATAAGCATATATGGTGTAATTACAAATTACAAATAAGCATATTTATTGTAATCACAAGTTAAAAATAAGCATATATGTTGTTATAACAAATTACAGAAAACCATATGTATCGTAATTACAAGTTAAAAATAAGCATGTATGTTGTTATTACAAATTACAGAAAAGCATATGTATTGTAATTACAAGTTAAAATTAGCATATATATATTGTAGTTACAAATTACAGAAAAGCATATGTATTGTAATTACAAGTTAAAAATAAGCATATATATATTGTAGTTACAAATAAGCATGCAATAATGTCTTTACAGCATTACTACCAAATCTTGGATGACATTTTGTTTTAAACTTGTCAGTAACCATTTTGTAGACATCACTCCATGTTTTGCAGACTGAAACTGGTGTGTATATCTAATATATGTATGTGATGTTTATAATCTGTTCAGGAAAGTGCTGATGTGCTAATTTATTTTGCTTGCGTTATTATTCATCAGCTGGATGGATGTTGTTCCATAGTATAAATATATTTAATATAAATGGATCTAATTTAATATTAATATATATTTCATTGAAGTCGTTCCATATTAAGACTTTTAAATATGTTGTGGAACTGGACTGGATCGATCGTCGGCGACCAGGGACTTCAATTGTTAGAGCGTTTTCTAGAGTTCGGAATGTCCCGGGTTCGAATCCAGGTCTAGCTGTTGCATTTCTCTTTCTCTCGTTACAAATAGATAATGAGTGGATGATGTTGCGTAGTAAAAATATGAATTGTATAAATTATGAGTGGGCATTGTTCGATAGTAAGAATTATATACGAAGTAACTTACAAACATCATTTAATTGTAAAAATAGTATATTATTTATCTTTTTCCGCCATAGCTTATTTTTTGGGCTCGTGGGTTATTTTTAAACGAATATCATGTATTAGATTCACAAAGGAAATATGAAGCTATGTTGATGAACTGAACCCATTTCTCCACACTGCCTTTTAGTGTTGATGTTTACATATTATCTTCCCATTTATGATTATACACGTTCTGAAATCTGAAAACTACACCCAGGGTAAATAAGTTTAAACTATATACCTGCGAGTGCAGAGTAACAAAAATTACTAAAATGTCTTGCTATTCCGTGAATTTTATCCAAACACTCACTTTCTACCTCTATTTCCTGGATTTTATTGCATTATTTCCTCATTTTTGGATCAGATGTTTTCTTCAACAGAGAGTTCAAACCATACCTTTGTGCAGAGAAATGCAAGTTTATCTGGAATAGATTGAATTTGAATATGAGGTCGACCAGATAGATAAATTGTGAGATTTCATTACCATATTTATCCGACAATAAGCCCATGCTCGGTAATAAGCCCCCCAAATATATTGTAGTTAAAAAGAAATGCCAACAACGCTTTTTCATTGTCCTGTAATAAGCCCATCTCCCTACTTTCAGTCAGAGATTCTGTGTTGGCCCCCTGGGCTTATTGCAGGATAAATATGGTATGTTTATAATCTAGTTAGTTAATGTTATGTTCATTACAACATGTATGTATGATTTCAGTGCTATTTCTATTGAAACAACAGCCAGTATCATTTATCTTCTGTCCATATTGTCAACACGAACAGCATACAGTTACTGTGCAAAAATCACATAACAATCATCGTGTACATGTCGCTTGTGAAGGGGTAGAGAAAGTGATTTACATTTTGGATGCCAGCTTTTTAGCATAAATTGGTTTTCAAAATTTTCTAATAAAAAGTAAAAAAATGTTATAAAAGCGGATATAACTGGTCAAAAAATAGCAGAGTTATAATTTTTGTATGCAGATCATGAACGAAATTATGTAGTACATTGAGATTTTTCCTATACATATATATCTACTGTATCTTGATTCACATAAGTATGTTTTTTTTAATTTAACACAAATTTTCTGCAATTTGCTCTGCTATATATTGAATCTGCTTCCATTGCATTAGATGACTTACCTTTTGCTTAATTTCCAGTTTTTTCGCATAAATTTGTAGCAAGTGTGGATCGTGAATTTTTAAGTATCATGTAAACAATTAATCATACACAAGACATACATTTGCAGTGTAATGCAAGTAATTGCCCTCAGGATTAAGTATGAAAAAGTCAGTTTGTGAAATTATAGTATGAGCGAAATATACGTAGTGGAGAGTATTACTGTGCCAGTTGTACATAAAAGGATACAATCTCAACTATGTCCATATATTGTCCACATGCTGGACATAAATATAAGTTATATACATGTATGTGCATAAAATATGTATACTGGTATACATGTATTTCAATTGCTTGAAAATTTGTTTTGTAAAATGATAGTAAAAGCAGACTTTACCAAAATTAGAAAGGTTTGGGTCATTTAAATTATTAAATAACAATCGTGTGTCGGCGAAGCCAGTAATATGAGCATTTTGGTCTAGTTGTGGCCAACAGGGATAACCTTACTGTGTTTTCAGATTTGTGGCAGTATATCTTGATTATACTGTCGCAGATTGAGTTTTACTGGCAATTGTGGAGCAGAGCCAGTAAAACGGATATTGACAATTATTCAATCAAGATAAACTGATGGAAATCTAAAACATACAGTAGTGTTCATTCTCAATCATGTTAGCTAAACTCACTGAAAAATTAGTTGATTATTGTGAACTTTTCAGACATTTTTGTCACTGTTGTGGATAAATGACTTAAGTATCATTTGTAGATAAGTTGAATCACATGCTTTTGTTCATGACATCATTAATAATCAATTTCATCACCTGTCGGGGTTAGATGAAGTCATTGACATCATTAACAATAGCCATCCGTGCTTTGCAGACAGTATTTGGCAGGTGTCAGTATATAAAGTCAGGTTTTCACTGCAAGACATTTCGCAAATTGAGGTTGATAGGTGCTTATTTGACTGCATTCATTAAGAGTTGTATCAGCTTTTAGAATAAAATAGTGCATAAAGGGTATAAAGATGGGTGTGCATCATCAAACGTGTGAATTCAATCTTGTCTGCTAGTAAAGTAGGTTGTATAAACATTTTAATGAAAATGTATGACTGATTTGTGTTGTAATATATGGAACTTTCTTTTGCAATGCGTCATCAAATCTTGTACATCTTGTCAGCAAATATTTGGTGATGTCATCAATATTTGTACATCTTGTCATCAAATATTTGGTGATGTCATCAATACTTGTACATTTTGTCATCACGCTTTTTGTGATGTCATCAAAATGTGTGTTCTAGACGTTTTAAGGCATTTGTGATGCCAAAACACAAGTTGTTGTGAGTTAACACTGCAGCTACTAGATTTATAAAAAATACTGTAGTTTGATAAACACATTTGAAGAGCTCACCTAAAAATACTCATTTCATGTTAGTAGAAATCACTGTTGCTCATGTAAGTTACTGTATAAAGAAAAATGTTTGTTGGTACTTTCTTTTGTGGTTTAAAGTTCAGTGGAAACCCATTTTTTTTTAAACAAACAGCATTTAAGTAAATATACCAAAAAAGTTCAAAACCAAGAAACATTACATGTTTCACTGTATGTCAACTTACGGCTGGAAGTTTTCTTTTTAAACACAATCAGCAAAGACAGTCATCGATCCATGAAAGCAATATAAATAGAGTATTCTAAATTGTACATTATACACCCGCCAACATCATTGTGGAGGCCAGATCAGTAGTATAGTGTACATATCGACTACATTTACACGTAAATCTTATAGAATATTGCTAGAAGTTGGCTTTGTATGTGTGCCCAATAGTGATTAGATATATGGAGCGAGTTGTTTTCAAATTTTATTAAAAAAAATTGTTAGGAATATATATGTACAAGTCAGTTTTCCCATCATTGTCACGTACATACAGATATTTCAGTTGTGACCTTGACATTGAAAGTATAACCTTGACCTTCAATTTTTCTCAGGAGACAGGTGTCAGGAATGAAAGAAGAATGTTGACAGACGGATTGATGGATATTCTGTTGATGAGCATAATGACCTTAACCTTCAACTGGTGTCGAACATTTGATGTCTTGTATAATTCATAAAATTTGGTTGAAAACTTCACTTAGAAATACAAGCAATTTTTCCAATCGTCATGTAAAGATTCTGTAACTGTGTGCGATGAAATTTGGTTGAAAACTTTTAGTCAGACATGTGTGAACAAGGCAAGTTTCCCGTCATCATGTAAACAGTATTGAACACTGACCTTGACCCTGAACATATGATTTTGACCTTCAACTGGTTTTGGGATATTCATGTTGAGGTTATACTTGCATGAAATTTCTGATTCTGTAGGTGAGACCTTAATCTTTGATGTGTTACCTTGATTAAGGGCAGAGAAACTTCAAGCAAAGTTACTAGCCAAATGACAGATTTTCCTATCATCATGTGAAGATTCTGTAATAATAACAAGAGACCCAATGGGCCTGCATCGCTCACCTGGTATAAAACTCACACTTGTAACCTTAAAAGTGATCTAAAATAAAGCTACAGGCAAAATATCAGTATTTATGATTAAAATTCGTTCAAAAGACCCTGTTATTTTTTTTTAAACATTTCACCCCTGTGATTGAAAGTCGAACAAAGTCATTATGTTGAACACATTGTATAG